>NC_050073.1:98084716-98717409 GCF_009764565.3 Dermochelys coriacea
TGCTATGCCAGTGTGCTCAGCTCTGATATGGAGGAATCACCTCTGGGAGAGAAAGGGGAGTTTGGCCTCTCTGCTGAGGATGACCACAAGGGCACCAACTGTGATATGGACACTTGTCCAACAGGAAGTGGATTGTGACCATGAGTTCATTTCACAAGCCACCAAATAGCAATGACTATTAGATGGTAAGGAGTTTGGGCAACTAAAAGAGATCAAATCACCTTTTGTGACATAAAAACACTCTCAAAAACCAAATGCTCAGAGGCTCAGATCTTACCTCCCAACTCAATTCAAATTCAAGATGAATTTTTACAACCAAACTTATAAAACTTCTAAAAATTGCTGTTTAGAATGCAAATGTTTAGACATTTGGAGAGTAGCATTGCTAATGAGTGCCACTATATCTCCAGATCTAGACTGCCTGGAAGCACAGAGAAATTTTAATAAGTTGGCAATCTTAAATTTAGCTGCACAGAGCACTGGAAAAATCTCCAAGATTTGAGCGTGCTTATATATTAGCTTTGTATTTTAGTAGGGATAATACATTGAGGGAAGCACAGCAAAAGCAATTTTCACATTTCAACTGGACATGATGCAAGTCTGTAATTGCAAGAAGACAATGAAGCCCACAGCAACTTCACTTACTTATAACGTGCACCACAGCCAGTATACATAGACATACTGTATGTCATAAGGTCCCCTAAAAGTATATTGCATTGAAGAAATGATCCATAGTGTGCAATAATGATTCATCTTCTACTGAAAAAATTAAGTCCACATTCAACTAATCTGTGCTTGTATTTAGTTTATTTTAAGGACATGCTGAGTGTTTGTACCAATGTATGTGTTCATTTAAGCATGTGTTTTTTTGTTTTAAACTTGAGAAATATATGAAAATAAAGACAAGGTGTTAGAAATCTCCCATTTCCGAGAAAGAAAGAGGTTCATTAGGAGAGGATGGGATGTCGGAAGAAGACCAGAACCGCAGACGATTAGTGAGAGACTGATGATTCGATGGAGACTTAGGAGGCTTTTCTTTGTCCTTGCTTTTGCTTCTCAAAAAGGCAATCTTTTTGCGTTGAGCAGCTAAATTGTTATCACCCAGGTATTCCAAAAAGAAGAAGAAGAAAAATAGTGAACAAAAAAATAAAAATATAACTAAAATGTCTTAAAACAGCTAAGTGACAACACAATCCAGTGAAACATAAAAAGACTAAACTAACACTAAATAATGTTTAGGGAATCAGATTCATGATTAGTTAATACAGTACACATAAGCAACCTCTATCTAGAACTCCCAATAATGTCATCTGTGATAATAAAATGTATTATAACATATTATATATACACACTTGATATAATTCATGTGCATCGATACATTACTTAGTGGTAACATATACAGCTTTCCACCACCGCAGTATCTGAGCACCTTCCGTATAAAATCAGTAGTAACAGTGAAGTCCTTAGAGGACTTCATGGAGTCCCTGGCACTCTGAAGGGGCCTGACTCTGCATTTCTTGCTCATCCCAAACTCTCCTTTAGGTCACTTGGAGCTTTGGATGCACACAGATTGCATTTCACATTTTCTGGAATTACACACTGCTAAGATACAGATGATTTTAAATAGGCCTTTTCATTGGACATTGATCACAGACCATGCAGAACGGGGGTGGAGGTTAGGGGGAAAGAGGAATTAAAACAATTAAAGACTTTTCTAAATTGCCATTTGTAATAATGTAGCCCTCCATTCTTCCCTCACACCCAGCATGAAACCATGAGTGTAAGTTCTTGAGACCATTCAAGTTGTTCCTTGAAAAATATTCTTAGAGGACAAAAAGTTAAAGGGAAGCAGATCTGAGCAATCTCAATTGCAGCAATGAAGGTTGGAGGTTTTTTTGCAAAGTTAATAATTCATTAATTTTGTGGGGATTTCCATTAAAATTCTGCATTATTGGGAACATTTGATTATTGTACAAAATAATTCTCCCAACTGCACACAAAAATAACACACTACACTAAATATACATGCACAAAATTATATTCCTTTTATATCGCATTCTTGCAAATCACAGAAATCACTTGTTATAACTTTGCATTAGGAAACTCTTAAACCGACTACAAATGGAAACACTCCATTGTCTCCACAAATAATAGGCATTTATTAGAAATTAAAATTATTTTATTCTTCTTGCATTTATTTTCTGATAGTGCCATCTGCTGGTGCCAGACAATACCACACCAACAACTTTAACAACAGAAAAGGCTAGTGAATTGCATAGTTTCACAGATGGACTTTATTTTCTTTTTGCAAGCTAACTTAATTTTGCCCATCATCTTATTAAGTAACATGCAACATATGCAGGGAAAATGTACAACTGAAAAACAAGTCACAGATAAGGAAAACTAATAAATATAAATACTGGTTTAATATTAAAAGGGTGTAACACATGGTAACATATTATATAAGAATCATGCCTATTAAGCCTTCCCAGCAAATAAAATGCCTAGTGTGTGACTTCTATTTCATTAACTACCTCTCTAAGCCAGATGTATACCTTTGTTTGAAGCTCCATTGTGGCTCACTTTCTCTTCCATAGAGTTTGACCCCAGAGAGGTGTTATCCAGACTCTCCTGCTGACGCTTGAATATCTGAGAAGCAGATGGAGATGATGTGGGCTCTGTGGAGTCAGAGTGCCATCGAGGACTCTCCACCGATGATATCAATCGCTCCCTTGTAGCCTCTTTCTTTGGCTTGATCAGTTTGACTAAAGCTCTGGCTCCAATCCAGTGGTTTTTCCTGTTAGAGGAACATTTTGATAAGGGAAGATCATAAAATACTTGAACATTTTTTCCTTGAAATCTAGAACTGTGCCACAGCTTCCCCTCTCCCCCCACTTTTAAATTATGCTGAGAATTAAGGCAGGGCGCAGGGTCCCCAGAGTGTCAAATGTGGAGATCACATGGTCAGGGAATGATTTCACAAAATGAAAGTGGCTGGTTCTCCTCCTTCGAAGTCAGCGTCAGTCGAGGAAAATATTTCTCCAGAGCTAGTGATCTGAATAAGGGGACTGTCCCACGGTTAGAAGCAAAACCATATGTGTGGACCCACATGAAACATTTTAATAGGGTAGGAGGCCTTGCTACATGAATAGGCTGAAAAGTTGTGAAAATCAAGGCTTCTAACCATTAGTATGGATTGTCCAGTGCACTGTGTGTGTCAGAAGTTTATGTTGGGGTTCACATGGTTTTGTTGTTTCATTGATTTTTTTTTTAAAAGGCCTATTTCTCTGTTTGGAATGCTTATCCCCCACTGAAAGAGCAGCTCTGGAAGCAGCGCTGCTGCTTAATCATTGTTTGGATCCTATTGTCTGTGATGCCAATTCAGTGTCAACGGGAAGATGTAGTTCCAAAGACAGACAGAGGTGGCTTTGTTGATTAAACCATCCCACTGGTCTGACAGCCCAGATTAGTGGCCATTCATTGCTTAGCAGGTCCTCAGATCTGACACCACAGCTTGAATTTGAGCACAGGAGTTGAAACAAAAACTAACAGATTATATTGTGAGGCTTTCACAAACAGATTAAACGACCCCACCCTGATCAGAAATTCAGCATCCTTTGGATACCGGGATCTTGTATGGCCCTCAGCACTGGAATACCTTGGCCTCTCCCATTACTGAAATATGATCATTTATTTCTCTCTCTCTCCTCTGCTACCAGGAAGCAGGTTTAGGGATTGGTCTTTTAAATAGATGAAGCTGACATTTTACTTAATAAACAGTCACTCAGGCCCCAATTCAGGAAAGCATTAAAGCACCAATAGAGGCACTGTTCTGTCCCCGCCCCCCTCACAGTGATGGGTTCTGCTGCTTGAAGCTCACTCCTGGAGGAAGAAGAAGGTATTTGTCAGGGCAAAATGGCTCCCTGTAGAAGCTTATATTGACTCAGATCCGCATGTGCACTTGAGTTTATGTTAGCACACGCTAAACAGGATTTCAGCTTCAGTCAGTTAACTTTTGAGTGGATGTCCAATGGAGTTTGTGGGGGACAATGCACAGGCTCCCATCAAGAAGAATCTCAATTAAAGCTAGAGGCTTCTGGGTGAGAGGAGGAGAGCGTAGTGATGACCAGAGGCACCAGTTGCCCTCTTTGTCACATCTCCTGGCAGGGAGTCACAGGGTTTCAGTCCTCTCCAGCTATGAAGATCCCCTTTTGTTCTCAATTCTGTATTGCAATAGTGGCATGGAAATGGAAGGGAACTTACTTTTTTGGAGCAGGATCATAAAACTTGTACTGATCCATTATCTTCTCTTCCAGTTTTTCTTTGTGTCTCCTTAATGTATTTAATTTATCACTGTGAAAATAAAAAAAAAGGTAGATCTTGAAGGATTTGCTTGGATTTCACCATGGTGACAAAATGGAAGGGCAAGGCCAACAGTCACCAGGAGAAGAAAGAGGCCGTCCTACAGGTTAAAACTTTACAGATCAAAAAAGCCTTCTTATCCAGTGCATTCAAGCAACAGAAGTAATTTAACCCTATTGATCTTATTCACTAACAGTCTAGGGAAACAAAACGCAAACACACCTTAACCTTACTGGCATGTCAGTTTGATACAGTTGTCATAGATAGAACGTTCACCAGTTATGATCTCAATAAAGAGAAGATAGGTAGTAAACCAACATGCCTTTGAACAACGCCAATGTTTTCAGAGAGTCATGCTACTATGCTAAATTATTTCTCCCAGTTCTTTTAGCTACCATTTAATTGACATGCTAGCAAATCTACAGGCACAATTTTTCTTTTCAGAAGCTGGTCTGGTTTGTCTATCATATGTGCATCCAGGTGTTTCATTTACAAACACTGTTTCAATAATTTTTCCTGGTATTGAAATAAAACTGAGTCAGTTATTCCCAGGATCACTCCTAGCTCCTGGGTCTGTAAATCCAAGGATCTACCCTAGAGAGGAACAAGAATGTATTTTGTTCATCCTCACTGTAGTACAGGGAGAGCCCATATATCCCTGTGAAGATTAGATTGTTTGTAGATGTAAAATAGAAGGAAATAGTGCCATACTTCAGTGAATCAGTTTAAAAAAAGATTGTGAAAGTGGATGAAGAACTTGGATCCTTAGAGACTCCGTGTCCTTTAAAAGAATATTGTGTTGAATATTTATGGTAACATAAATCACTAAAAGGAGCTTAAATATTGCTTAATTGGCGGCAATCCATGTTTAGTGCCTGGAACACATGCTATTCTCCACTCCTCCAGTATTGTACTTATTTTAATGAGAGGCTACAGGTTTTTGTTAGCAAGTCAGCAACTTCATTCTTAAGTTCCTTCAGAGCTCTCGGATGCTACTGTTTTATCATCTGGTTTTAGCACCTCCTGTTTTCACCCCTCAACATCTCACAGTACCTCATCTTTATTACTTGAAAAGAGTTGGTCTAGGACAGGGGCAGTCAATTATTTTTTTATCAAAGTCCAAATTTCTTGGACAAGGTATAGTCAAGGTCCGAACTCCACAGAAACGTTTTTCACGTTGTAATAACAATAATATGTCAATAAAAAGATTTCATGGTCCATTCAAAAGCGTCTGCTGGTCCGGAGTTGGCCTGCAGTCCAACTATTGACTATCTCTGGTCTAGGGTAGGTAGCTCCTCAGCATCCTCTGTGGTGGAGACATGGAAAGATACAGCTTCTCTACAATGTCTTTATTCTCCTTAAATGGTCTTTTACCTACCTGGGGAATCCAGTGTGCCCACCAGTTATCTTGATCTTTCTGCTTCTGATATATAACATTTTCCACACTCACCATTTTTTTTCTTGCCTACCAGCTTACTCCTACTTGTCACAAGTCAATATTTCTAGTCTCTTACATGTACTGCTTCTGCTCTTCATGATACTGTTCCTTGTTCTCCATGTTTTGCTCCAGTAGCATTTGGTTCTGCTGACTCAGCATCTGGATCTGGCTCAGGAGATGATGGTTCTCTTCTTCCAGATTTCCCTTTAGACGGGTAAGCAGCTAGACAACAGAATAAGAGTGAAATTTTCCTTTTGCACTTGACTTCACTCTGAATGCAATATAATAAATTAGCACAAGTACAGAATTACCTGGGTAGAGTCATAGATTTTTAAGGCCAGAAGGGACCATCATAATCACTTAGTTTGACCTCCTGCATAACATAGGCCAAAGAATTTCCTTCAGTGATTCCTGAATTGAGCCCATATCTTGTGGTAATTTGTCCTCACAAACCCTCTTTGGAGTAGGGGAGTGGTGTTATCCCCATTTTATAGATGGGGAACTGAGGCACAGGGATTAAGTGACATGGCCAAGGTCACACAGGGATTATATAGCACAGCCAGGAGCTGAACCCAGTATCCCGAATCTCAATTTGGCGCCTTACCCACAAGATTATCCTGCTTCCCAATATCCTGTACTTCCCTCTCCCCCGCTCTATCTTGGTAACATTGCCCTTCTGCTACTCAAAAGTCCAGCACCGCAGTGTGCTGAGTATCTCCTGAGCATCACCGGACTCCCTCAACTCCCACTTAAGCAAGGGGAGCTGAGGGTGTTCAGTACTTTGTAGGACTGTGCCCTAAAAAGATGTGGTAGCAAATTCAACTCAACAGAAGTGGCAGGTTTAGATTTAGCCAGCAGGTTTAGAACTCATTCAAGGCCAAGGGGTAACGGATTTCTCCCCCTCCCTCATATTTTGATAAATAAACCGTTTACAACTTTTACCACAGGCAAGTACTCTCAGTTTTATCAGTTCCTTCATGCTGGCTGTCACTGTTTCAATCACATGGAAAAATTCAACATAGTCATCAGGTTAAGACAAAACACTAGTCCTCAAGCCAGGGTCCCCGACCGCAAGGGCAAGCAGCAAAGGAAGGTGGTAGGGGGTAGCTGGTTCAGGAAGTCAGAGGATTCCTCACCTTCCAAATAATTCCTGCCTCTGGGTTTAACCCCTTCTGAAAGCCTTTTTCTCCTGCCTTGCCCCAGCTCACACCAAACATACTCCCAAGGAGCAACATCTACCGTGAAAATTTCCTGCTACTCAGTGTCGTGTAACCAAATCTTCTTCCCTACGGACAGCACATCACCTCTTTCATGTGCCTGCCTCAGAAGCAATAAGCAAATGCGCAGCATGAGTGGCAGCTGAGCTGCAAGTCCGGCTTTCATTTCATTTCATCAACTGAAAACTTAACCACAGGTGATTTTCTTCTGTTGCTTAGAGCTCAAGGTCAACAATTTCCAAAGGACTGGAGCACATTTTAACAGATGCCCTTTTAACATAGAAGGAGACGGCTCCTTTGTAAAGGCTGGCCCTACCTCATGTGGGAAAATATCCTGCTGCTAGATGCTCACCTCACAGTGGTTATCAAGCTTGGTCAGGGAGATATCCATGGACTGGTGCTGCTCCTTCAGCTCATCATAGCGAGCCTGCCAGCGGTTCAGCTCCAGCTGAGAATTATTCAATGAGGTTTTCAACTCCTTAGTGTGTGCATGCAGCCCCTCATACTCTGCCTTTAGCTGGCTATGCAAGAAATTTACCCTGAAAATGAAGAAACCAGGGAGCTTACATATAATACTCAACAACTGAAACCCACAATACCAGTATGCTGAGTCACGGTTGTTAAATCTAAACTGAATTTGTCAAGGCCAATTTTTAAATATTTCTTTATTTGATTGTATCTTACATGTTTGCTACAGCACCAACAATGGCACAAAACGTTCCATCTTTAGAAAAGAATTGAAAGGAAAAGAATACAGAGCATAATGCTTACTACACCTCTTTGGTACTTAAGCATTTAGGATAGGTTACAAGTTTCCACGATAAAAATACATTTAAAAGCATTCTGATGTAAAAACAGCCCCACCGGGCACAGGTAAGAACTATCCATTGGAATTTATTTTCCTGATGCATGAAATGTAAGTGTTATTGTGCACTGTATGTCACAGACATTGCAATACTTCAGTAAATTATACAACTTGTGTTTTTTTAAATCAGTATTAATGCTAAAAATATCTACTATTCCTGAATGCCTTTTAAATAAATAATAAAAAAGAGTGAATTCTGACTCTGTTGACAAATAAATCAAACAAACCTACTTCTCTCCCAACCCTCTAAAATTTTGGGACACTGTGCCAAAGCCCATAGGAAAATGACCCATGGTTGAAAAGAGCAAGCTCAGAGAACCCTGGTTTGCACAGCAGTAGAGCAATAACCTGCATTCTATGAGAACAGCATAAGGTTATATCTTCAGCAAACTCAAAACACATTTGATTTTTAAACATGGTTACAACTATGATGTATACATAAAGCCTGAGGTCTTGCTTACACCAAGCTACTACTTAAAATTTCCCCATGAACTTGCCTGAACAGTTCAGGTTCACTGGTCATAGCAACAACTATAGTTCTACCAGCCTGAAACATTTTTATCACTGTCTTGTCTAAACCTACTCAGAGACTAGCCTACTAGTGGGTTCCAGCATGGTTTAAAATGTGCCCAGTGAGTATACAAACCATTGAGCACACTTTTAAACCATGTTTAGTTCTTGTACTTAAGCCTTGACACAGTGTTGCTAGGCTGGACAGGCTATTACAACTTAAAATAAGGAACATCAGAGCTTTAACTCCTGGCACCAGAGTACATCTTGAACAAATCAGAAATAATATTGTTACAAATGTAAGGGAGACAATATTGGGTATTTGGGTAGCACTTTCAGCTGACACTGAATACAATATTTCTTCTACAAACTTTTTGTAGCAAAGCACCTTCTAGTGATTCCTCAACAACTGGAAGGCATGTTCCTCCTGTTCCCCACCATGGGGCAGATTTCACATTGATTTATGCCCCATGCAATTCCATGGATTTTCATGAGATTGCAATGCCAGAAATCAGCACAGAATTTGGTCAGTAGACCCTTTATAAAACAGATACACATGCGAACAGAAATCATAGCCCCAGCCTATCTGGAATGAATGCAAGTCACAGCAGCAGACTACATCTGAATCACTGACTAACAGTACCCATTTACAATTATTAAAAAGCTGATTATCTACCAGTGATTAAGCAAACATGAGCAGATTAACAAAACAGAGCTATTAGGGAACAGAAATTCTGTTATGACTAGACACACTGAAGAAGGCTTCCAGGAACCTTATGTTAGCACAACAGTGGATTAGAGCAAGTCTATATTGCATAGGATTGAATTTTTATTAATATATGCAAAACACTGTTCCAAGCAGCCATACCTGTCCAGTTCTTCTCTCATCTTTTGATTTTCTCCAGTGGTTATTGCATTTGTTCTCCTTTCTTGCTGCAGAACCCCTCTCTCTGTTTTTAGAACAACTTCCAATTCTTCCAATTCTGCCTTGTATTTTACTAAATTGTTGTACCTACAAGAGACGAATAAGCATCTTCTGGGCTTTGCCTACAAATTTTTATTCCTTTAGCACAAGATTTCTCAGAAGATAAAAATGCGTCCATTAGAAAATAAGACTTCGTCAATATATATACATATTTAGTTGAGTTCAAAAGAAATCTATAGTAAGTGAGTGAATTCAGTCTTGTCTATAAGCCTATAGGGAGGCTGCACAATTATATTTTTGACTGAATTGAAATGCAAGTTGTAAGTACTGTGATCACTCTGTACATCCTGATCAACTGGTACAAAGCAAGGATTTCTCTGCGGTGAAGGAAACCTAAAGGGAGGGTTCCCAGACACTACTGCACCATTTACTCCAACACACCATTCGGAATCAATTACTAGGGGCAGATCCCAAAGCATCTGTGCAGAGCATAAAGAGGCAGCCAAAAACAAGAAAGGAGTGAAATCAACTACTTATATCAGCCCTCAAATATTATATATAGGAGGCAGACAATGTGACACGAGTGCCAAAGAAGTGTTGTTGAAGTGTTGTAGCCTTTTGTAGTGGTTGACTGTGTTGCTCAAATGGTTCTGCTCATTTGGTAATGAGAAATCCCAGAGGGTATCACAGGGGTTTATTTGCCCCAAGGCCTTCACTCTATTTCACCTCCTTATTTATGCAGTTTGCCTATGGAGCCATCAAGGGCAGCAAGGAAGGGAGTGAGAAAGCGCAGTGGTGTCGTCTCTGTGCTGAAGATACTCAGCTTTACAGTGACCCTGCTGGCCCGGTGGAACAATTTCCCTAATGTCTAAAGGAGACAGGCAAGGACGAGGGGTTTGAGTGTCCCTTCCAAGCCATGGCTGCCCATTTTTCAGATAACACTAGTCCCTTACGGCCACCCTGACATAAGGCAAGTTATGGCCACTTTGGACTGTAGTAAGTTGTTCTCAGGTGGATTTTCTGCAACTGGGGTCCTCTGCCAAGGTTTACATTTGCATAAACTGGGGTAGACTATATAGGAATCTGGTTCAGTGAAGTGGAAATGACTAGAGTCTTGACTTAGCACAGCTTTTTGTGACAATGGTGTGCAATCATTGGTGGACGTGGGACAGCAGATTTTCACCCCCATAGCATGCCTCTGCTGGGGCAGGTATATCTGTTGTGATTCATGGAAGAACTCTGTTATAAGAAGAGTCAAAACAGCAGCCAAGCAGAGGATAGAGAACTACATTAAAAAGGTACAGTGAACAAATAGACTTCTACTGCATTCATCCAACCAGGCATTGGCAATTCGCATTTCAAGAGAGGTGAAAGCAGACCAAGGATAGTTAGTTTGCAGTAAACAGTAAAAACAAAACAAAAGAGAGCAGCACCAAAATGTATTGACTCTTGCCAAGTTATTTCTCTTTCAGGCTACCATCCCTCTCCCCCAGGGGTCACATTACAGCCTGTTCCAAATTCCAGCCCAGTGAGCTCCCTCACAGAGGAGTACCTGTCTACTAGACAAAAAGCTGCTCTTTACTATTCATCACCAGGGGCAGTAATAGAGCTGAATTAACCTTGTTTATTTCTCTCGTTCAGCTGCAGGACATTTTAAATACTGAGCGTTCAACATCCACATGATGAATGGAAGATCCTGAACGTGGGGGATAGTTTCTCATGTAAACCTGAGGTATAAGGGGTTAGATTAGATGACCATTGCAGTCTCTTCTAACCCTATGATTCTATAATTATTTTCCCTTTTGTGAAAACATTTATGAATTTTTATTTTTTTACAAACCCCTTGCTTTATACCTCATGCTTTGCCTTTGAATCTTGGCTCTAGTTTAGACTTTTATGTCCAGCTTCAAGAACTATTTTCAAAAGACAGCCCATGTCAATCCCAGAGTTTGACCAAACCAGTTCTACGTCAATATCCTGACAGAGGTCATCAAGGCCTTGTCTGTATGGAGCCGTTCAGAAACTCTCTTTTCACTGCCCTCATGTTTCTGCAGCTTGACTGGCACTAGTATAGATTTGCTACCAGCAGCTTTACACCAGGTGTCCAACTCTGAGCAGGGTTAGACAATCTAGAGGTAAATCAGTCAATGGCCAGTCTTCACTAGTATCCCCATCGTTGGTATAGCACCAGTGCCAGTCCAATGGTGGGAAGATTTCACTATAGGTGCATCCCAGTACTCATTCAGTCTACACTGATCAAGGATGTGAATGGCCGTATTCCTCTACACGCCTGTTCTGACAATATTACTTGGCTTCCACTTGCTGCTGCTCTGTTTGTACTGATACTATGGGTGGATATTTGTGACTGAGAACATTTTTAAAATGCACAGCCATGATGAGAAACATATGCAGAAGCAGCCCACAAAGCAGGATTACCAACCAGCCTTGGTAAGTAAATAATGCAAGTCCCTGCAACATGTAACCCTGCCTGGCAGGACCTATTTTCTCCAGTTGGAAGAGTTATTTCAATATCTGTGATGGATTACAGGTTTCTACACAGCAAGCCATACAGAACTGTGTAATCTCTAGCAGTGGTGGCTAGTTAGTTATTATGATTCCTTAGTAATAAGTAGTATCCAAAGTACTCCAAAAATGCAGAAGATGGATCCAGTTCCTCTCAGCACAAGACAGCCAAACACAGTATAAAGAAAATGTTGTTTTTAATAGACGCCCTGTAACATGTCAACTACTCCTTTCCCTGCCAAGTCAAACCCACATCTTCTGTATATGGCTAGGCTTTGGCAGACTATTTCACTGTACTTAGATACAACCTATGTGGTGGGAATAGGATCTGCATTCATGATCATCATCTGAGAAAAAAAACAAACTATTGCCTGGTAGCCTGGAACAAAGAAACCTTGTTCAGACACGTTATAGAGTAGACAGTTACTTCATGCCTGCTGCATTTCCTGGGTGGCACATCCTAGTTGAAGGTGAAAATGAGAAATTTCCTGCCATCAGTTAAATACCTCCTGAGTAGCAGACGAAAACAGCTGACTTCGCTGCCTGCTATTTTGCCAACTTCCTCCCTGGACTGCTCTCAGCCTGTTGTGCCCCATGTTGCACACAGATAAAAAAAAAGTGACATGCATATTTTTTTCTGACAGCCAAACAAAGATATAGGCTGGCCTTACTTGACTAATATTTTCCCAACTTGACCTGAGATGAGATTATGGAGAAGCGCATTCTACTCTTAAAACTGCCTAAATCAATCTGTTCTGAGTACATAAAAGGTCACCATCTGTTTCCACTCCAGCATTTTTCACTGGTAGTTATGTCCCAGCAATAGTTGGGGCAAGAGAGTTTGAAACATTATCACTGGCATAGGCAATGATGATCATAGCGCTTATCAGTGACAACAACCTATTTTTCAGCAAACCACTGACTCCTCAGGCTGCAACCGTTTAATTATTGATACTCATCAAGAAAACAAGGAAATCAACAAATTATATTTGCACACGGCAGTGTGATAATCGAAGGCAAGGCTTACATCAGTGGGAACCATTAATCAGTCTGCGAAAGACACAGCAAGCAGGGATGGTGCCTGTGTAATCACTTATAGCTCATTTAGCTGACAGTCAGGCAGCTGTCCTGTCATACAGCTCTAATGGATATTTTCATCACAGCACGTTTATTTCTGTTCCCCTCTCAAATCCTGCTTGTATGGCCAGATCCTTCAAGTTTAGGACAGAAAACTTTCTATTAATCCGCCTCCCCAGGACACTGTCAACTTAATCTGAGCCTGAAGTTCATCTTTTATATAAAAATTAAATGTGAATAGAGATATGTTGGGGAAAATAACATAAAAAAAACATTAAAATTAAAATTCTTTGGGTTTTTTTCTTTAGAGCAGTGAGTGAGAAAAACATTCTTGGGCATTAGACCAATACATGATCACCAGAAAGTGAAAACAACTAGCAACTAAAAGTGGAACATACAAGTCTAATTTCATTGTGCAAACTGAAGCAC
Source organism: Dermochelys coriacea (assembly GCF_009764565.3). NCBI lineage: Eukaryota > Metazoa > Chordata > Testudines > Dermochelyidae > Dermochelys > Dermochelys coriacea. Next base: position 98,098,063 of record NC_050073.1, read on the forward strand.
CTAAATAGCACAGAAGGTTAAAAGTAGAAGGAAAACAAAATATATAAAAAACATGATTTATATCTATCCCAACAGCGTCCCTTAGGGTATGTCTACACAGCAAAGAAAAACCTGCAGCTGGCCCAGGCCAGCTGACTGGTCTTGGGCTGTGGGGCTGCTTCATTGCTGTGTAGACGTCCGGGCTAGAGATGGGGTGCGGACTCTAGAATCCTGTGGGGTGGGAGATCTCAGAGCCTAGGCTCCAGCTTGAGTTTGAACGTTTACTCTGCAATTAAACACTCCCATAGCATGAGCTCTGTGATCTCCTGACACAGGTCAGCCACTGGTGTTTAACTGCAGGGCAGACATAGCCTCTATGACAGTGGTTTTCAACCTATTTTCATTTGTGGACCCCTAAAAAATTTCAAATGGAGGATCCCTTTGGAAATCTTAGGTATTAGTCTGCGGACCCCTAGGGTTGAAAATCACTGCTCTAGGACAACCTCTGTTGTCACAATAATCCATATCTTTCCTCCATACAATTCTCAGTGATTCATATTGTTTCACAGTTCTCAAGATACAAATCATTCTCACTTTGCTAGTTAATTAGCTGATCTATAGGTTTTACCCTGTGACTCTACAACCACAAAACAGGACCAGGGAAATCTTTTAAGGGTCTACATTTTAAAGACATTAAGGGCAAAATTTTCAAAAGTGCCTAAATGATCAAGGATCCTAAGTCCCATTTTCACAAGTGCTTAGATACTTAGGATCCTACATTTCATTGAAAGGCACCTGCTTTGTAATTTCCAAATTCACACTGTTACAATTTCAAATACCTACTCCTTTGCAGCTGATTATGTTTCCAATCTTAACCCCTTGATGAAAGAAAGAATAGGAAGGAAGGCCTCCAAAAGGAATGAATTACTCTGATGAAATGCTAGTTATGTCTACTCTCAGAACAAAAAGGAAAATAGAAATCTGCAACTTGAGTACTTAGCACACACTAGCCATGCAATTCCCTTGGGTACTGCTGAACTATAATTCCCTTAGTAGTGACTATTCAGCACATTGTAATGCATCTTAAAAATTCATACCTTTCCCCAAGAGCTTTGTGCTCCAATTCCAGATTTTTGTGCGATGTTTTCAGGCAGCTGTGCTGCTTTATTAGCATTTCATATTCTGTGGACTGTCGCTCATGCAGTGAGGCAAAGTGTTCGTGGTCCTGCAGCAGTGACTCATATTCAGTTTTTAGCTGCTCTTTCTGTTTCAGTAGATTTTCATTCTCGTTTTCCTTAGCTGTCTGCTGGTTTTGGAGTAAAGCATTCTGGGCCATCAGTGAAGTGCTCTGGGAGCTCAGGGTTGAATTTTCTACCTAAAGTTTCTCAAATAAAAAGTAATTATATTTATATACAAATGCTGGTACACACCACAGACATGCTATGCAGTATACACTCAGACATGGATAAACATACACAAAGGTGCTTATACAGTTATTGGGAACATGAAGAAATTTGGAAAGGACACTTGAGCAACCTTTTAGTATTACTGGTAATGTACAGGATATGAAGTCATGGCATACGTGAGATCAATGTTTGTCCTGTAGCAAGACAATCCCAAAGCTGGTACAGCAATATTAAGACTAGAATTGAGAAAGGTAAGTAACCTAAAACATTTGGCTCCCATGTATAACTCTGACAAGAGTGTACAAGAACTGAAGTTGCTCCATGTTGTATATAACTGAATGCAAGTTTGTTAATTTTATCTAATGCAAGTGGGGGTGAAATTCACCACTGTGCAGGGGGCCAGTATGAATCTATATCTCTGTTAAGATCACTTTTGGTACTTTCGTGGTGCATTGGCTTTGTTGTGACCATGTGGTTATGAGTAGGACTAAGTGAATCTAAACTGGTGTAAAGTGCATGTTGAAAAGATGGAAGAAAGTAAAGTTGAAGTAGAGGGCAGTGTAGGGCTAGTTTAAAAAGTTTCCATTGAAACTGCTTTGATAGAAAATTGGGTTTTCAATTAAATGAAATTGTTCTCCAAAAGTTTCTGCTTTTCATGGAAAATTCTGATTTTTCATCAAGAAACCAAATGAAAACTGAAATATGTTGATTTGGATATGTTGCCTCATTCTCACTTCCCCAGGAAAGTTCCTTCTGGGACACAATATGAAAAGAAAAAAAGAACTAACATGAAGAAGGAATATATGGTATGCTAGCTGGAATAGCAAATCTGGATAACTAATTACTTCTTCCCAAGTACTATAAATAGCAATTTCTTAATAGTGATGAGCCAAGGCTGAAATTTTGGATCCAAACCTTTTTAATTGGAAGGAAATTCAGATCTGAATCTGAACTCTCCTGCTTTAGCACCATCTACACTGATTATTGTCAAACACTGAAATCAGTCTTCTCAGCTTCCGTCCTCTCTACACAACCAAAATCAAATCCAAAAGTTTCCTGACACATTGGCATTTGGTTCTTCTGACCTGGAGCTTGGCTGTTTGGGTCTGCAAAGCAGTGTTGTGCTCCTGAAGGAAGACACTTTGCTTCTGTAGTGTCAGGATCTGATTGTTGAAAGAGACATTCTGCATTTCCAAGTGCTTCAGCTGTTCTTTAAGCAGCTGCTTCTCAACATGGAGGGCTGCATTCTAACAGAGAAATAGAATGTAAGTATGGGGGGAGAAAAAAATTATTTTTTTATGTTCTGATTATTTACAGCCCTATCAAAGGTGAGAACAAACTTCTGAAACCCCTTAAGCTCTGAAGTTTTAGTAGCAAATACTTCACAGCATTAAATCAAAGGTAGGATAGATGTTATGGTGCAAGATTCACCCCTGCACAGAGGCCAGCACAAGACCTATTTGTCATGCAAGTCCCACATAGACCCTAACGTGAGGGCGTAAGTGGTGCATAGGCCTGGTGTTGGTTCTCTGCATGTGAGTGAATTTCCCCAGCAATGACAAAATTATTCCAAACTGTAGTACTTTTATGATCCATTTCCATAGCATCTGAGCTCCTGACAATCTTTAATGTATTTATCCTCGTAACACCCTGTGAGGCTATCAGACCCATTTCACAGATGGGGAACTGAGGCATGGACTTGCCAAAGGTCCCCCAGGAAGCCTGTGGTGGAGCAGGGAATCAAACCCCTCAGTCCCAGGCTAGCACTCTGACCATTGATCCTCTCTGGATACACAGAACTCGGGGTTGCTTCCTGCTTTAAAAAATGACATAAACATCCCCAAATGCCTTATACCCGCATCCGGAAGGAGAAGACTTACATTCCTTTCCAGCTCTATAGCCCTGTCTTTCACTTTCAACAGCTCCATTGTTGTTTCTCGGTGTCCCGTCTCCCATTTCTCTTTCATCTGGTGGGTGGAAACGAATTTTTCTGCAGGAGATTTTAACGAGTTCTGCACACATTGCCCATCTTCTTGGCTTTGCTTAAGAACTTCAAAGTCCTTCTTTATCTGTGAAGTAGACAAGAAATATGCTTGTAAAACTGGCTTTTTGGAAAGTAATTGCAGCACATTCAAATAAATAAAACATTAATAATAATAACAATTAGGTCTTATGCAGAATTTTTTCTCATGATTTCAAAATACTTTATAAAAGATGGGGTAGGGGTAGAGTATTATTATTCACATTTTATGGATAGGGAAAGTGAGACAGAGAGGTGAAATTATAGATCAGGAAAAGAATGCACATCCCTCACTCCCAGCCAGGTGCCCTCTCCACTTGAACTCCCTGCCTCCTAATAAATAAAAATAATATAAAGGTTATACCTGGGGTGGGGATTTTAAAAAGAATTCAACATTGGCATAACTCTGCTCTCATTGAAGATTATTATTTTTTACTTGTATTACTGTAGCACTTAAGAGCCCTAGTCATGACAAGGAACCCATTGAGCTACATGCTGAACAAACACAGAACAAAAAGATGGTGCTGGCCCCAAAGAGCTTACAATCTAAGCATAAGACAAGAGACAGCAGATGGTGGTAAAACTCCATGACTTCTAAAGGAAACAGGACTAAGCCAAAGCTGAGCACTCTTGAAAATCTCATCCTGGACTTCAAAAAAAACCCATAATGCCGGTATTATTATTAATTATTATTATTGATTAGGATAGAGGTGGGCAAACTACGGACCGCGGGCAACATCCAGCCTACGGGACAATCCTGCCTGGCCCTTGAGCTCCCGGCTGGAGAAGCTAGCCCCCGGCCCCTCACCTGCTGTCCCCCCCGCCCCCGCAGCCTCAGCTCACTGTGCCGCCAAGCGCTCTGGATGGCGGGTCTGCAAGCTCCTGCTGGGCAGTGCAGCGGCGTGGCTGGCTCCAGCCGAGCAGCACGGCTGCCAGACATGCTGCTTTAAGCTGCATGGTAAGGGGGAGGGAAGTGTGTGTGGGGGGGTTGGATAAGGGGCAGGAGATCCTGGGGGGCAGTCAGGGGACAGGAAGCAGTTGGATGGGGCAGAGGTTCGGGGGGCCTTTAGGGGTTGGGGAACGGGGCGGGGGTGTTGGATAGGTGTGGGAGTTTTGGGCGGCCTGTCAGGGGCGGGGGTGTGGATGGGGGTCGGGGCAGTCAGGGGACGGGGGGGGTTGGATAGGGAGTGGGGTCCCCGGGGGGCCATTGGGGTGGAGGGTTCCGGAGGGGGCGGTCAGGGGACAAGGAGCATGGGGGGTTAGATGGGTCGGGAGTTCTGAGGGGGGCGGTCAGGGGCGGAAAGTGGGAGGGGGCGGATAGGGGTTGGGGGCCAGGCTCTTTGGGGAGGCAAAGCCTTCCCTACCCAGCCCTCCATATAGTTTGGAACCCCAATGTGGCCCTCAAGCCAAAAAGTTTGCCCACCCCTTGTCTAGGATATAATAGAAGAAGGCATTTAAGTCAAATAAGAGTTTTTTTGCTACCTGTTCCTCTTGAGTAAAAATGCATGTGTGCCATGCCAACCTATAGAATAGCTAAACCTTACACCTTAAAATGGAGTTTCCTCTTACCGTATTTAGCTCATTCTGCAACTGCTGATTCAAGTTAAGAGATTCTTCCACTTGAGCCTCTAACAATACAATCTTTTCTTCTTTAACGGCTAGTGTTGTCTTTAATGCAGAGTCAGTTTTGCTTTCCAGAATCTTATATTTGCTGAAAGTAATGAGAACAGCATTCCAACATTTGTCACTGAAAAACATGCAACCATCTGGCTTGCAGACATTTCTCTCCAACATCACAAATCTCATAATTACATACATTTGATTCCTCATATACACCTGGTTTCCATCACTATTCTATATTTTTGCATTTGGGCAAAAGTAAATTGAAAGATTACTGAGGAGGAAAAAAATTGCTTATGGGGAAGTCCAATGGATTTTAATATGGATAAAACCAATTCAGTTCTATAGAAGAACAAGGACTACAGAATTCAATATAGAATAACCTTTCTGATTTTCTTTTTAACCATACTGTAGAATTTAATAGAAAATTATATCCCTGCTGTGGATTTCTATAGCTTGGGGGGAAACCCAATCCTACAGAATTCTGCATTAAGCATATAATTCTCCATTAAATTCTCCAGGACAGTTCAAAAAGCCTATAGAAAGAAGATCTTTTTGGTTAAATTCTATAGGACTTGCCCATCAGGGATGTCCTGTGCCACACCTTTACACATTGTATTTATTTTCACATCTAGCTGGATCACCACTTAAATGTTAGAAGCATGGAATGCACCATATAAAGGATAATGGTCAAGTACAACATCTTTTATCTTGCCAGCAGAGTTCAACTATAAATATAGTTAGCAGGTGGCAAAAATGGTTACCCATCTTAAATCTAAAAGTCACCTCCCTTCTCAAATGAAGGCAGAACTTAGGACACTAATCTCCAGAAGGGTTTCCAGAAGTAGGTTCATGAACATAAGTGAATAGAAATCAGGTTACTAGATATGTACATGCAAACCTTGATTCTGAACCCACACTAATTTCTACATGGGTATAAACTCCTTTGACATCACTGGTGTTACTCCTGGTATAACTCACTGTAAAAGAGGTCAGAATCCTACTCTCCACCTTCTAAATTTATAGGGGGACACAAAACAGTTGTAATCCAAATGTACTGCAGTATAATGCTATGTAATGATTTTACAAAGTTAATGTCACCAGTACAGCACATTGAACTGGAATTTACTTCTCCTTCAAGTAGATACAGAACACCCATTAAGACTTGTTACAGTGGCTTTGCTATTGTTAGAAAACAAAATCTAAGACAAATAGTTTCATGTAATTTCTCTTGGCTAGGACATGAAAGCATAATTTCAATGGGAGTGGGTGGAAGTGGGAGGGACACAAAATGTGAAAATGAAAAAGCAAAAGGCTGTGGTTAGCAGGGTTTAAGGAGTTCTGGAGTTACACTGTTAAAGGAGCTCAGTTTCCTCACTTGTCATTGCCATTGTCATCCTGTAGCAGCAGCTCTTTGTTCAATCCAATCTTTTCCAGCTCTTGGCTCAGTTTGTCCATCTCACTAGTCAACTGTTGTCTCTTTAACTTTTCAAGGACCAAATCCTGTAACAACACAAACATCATTAACCATCATACAGAAGACAGTGATAAATTACACAGTACCAGTGATTTTAAAAACCTGACATATGATAAGGGCATTGGGTGAAACCCTGGCCTCATTAAAATCAAAGGGAGTTTTCCCATTGATTTCAACGGGATCAGGATCTCACTCATTGTTTTTTGGAGCCTGTTTCTTCTCTCAGACCTGTGTAAATTAAGAGCACCTGCACTATACATCACTGTGAGAGGAGAATCAGATGCTTTGTTTTTAAATAGCAATCTAGTTTCATTCTCTATTTGAGATTTCTCAAATAAAATAGAAGGATTTTTCCTTCAGCTTTTTGCCTTTGCTAATTTGTATTTAATTCTTTATGCTTCCTTTAGCATCACTGTTGCTAGCATATTGTAACACTGAGACAGGTTTGTTAGTGAATTGATATTGGGCCAGCAGAGGGAGCTCACAGTCTTCTGAGTCTAACCAAAAGAAGAAGAAGAAGAAACATTTTAGAATTACATGTAAAAGTATTTTTTTGTAATCTTCAGAATAGCACAAAAATTAACTAATGAAACACAAACACATGTACAGTGGTGGGACTTCAATTTGCGAATTTCGTGTGATAATTAAATAAGTTTTTCAGTTTACTAACCTCTACGTTTACAATACTGAAGGCATTTCTTAAACCTAGGGCTTGTCTACACGTGGAAATTTACCAGCATAATTATAGCAGTATAACTCCTAGTGCGGACACTCTTACTCTGGTATTCAAGTGGCTTTTTCTGGTTTAGGTTATGTTGCTTTCAAAGCAGTATTAATTACACCAGAATAAAAAAGTGTATACCCAAGGAGTTATACTAGTATAAATATAGTGGCATAATTATACCAATATAATTATGCAAGTGAATTTCCCTGTGTTGATAAGCCCTAAGTATGTAAAAGGAAATACTGACATGTAAGGTAACCCTCTTGGTTTCATTGTCAGACTCCATTTCCAAAAGCAACAAATGATTTTGGGTGCCCAACTGGAGACATCTTTAAAAAGAGTCCTGATTTACCTAATCACCCAGAACGCTTTTGAAAATTTAGGCATATTATATATATACATACATATACACACACACACACACACACACACACACACACACACACACACCATAAACAATGGGTGAAATCCTGGTCTCACTGAAGTCAACAGAGTTTTGTCATTGACTTCCATGGAGCCAGGATTTTGCCCAGTACTTACACTTTTGTGATTCAAATAAGCTATTGGAAAAATGGTATTATAAATAACACCTGTCAAATTTAAGCTTGCACACAAGACCCAGAGCTACTTAAATGGTTCTGCATGACCTCTGAGATGATTATATACCAACAGGATACGGATTATGGGTGCAAATGTCTATTTTGACATTGAAGGTGCAGATTCTTTTAACTGTTTATGCATGTTCTTTCTACTGACAATATGACTGCCATAAATTTTCTTTTATATGTAGGTATTTTTAAAATTTAAATTTAAAAACCAGAGGACACTGTCAGTTGATGTAAGGATTTAAGATAGGGCAAAATGCTGGGCAAAATTCTTGAACTTAAATCTACCTCAGGGTGTTATGCTAAGGCTTGGTCTCCACTACCAACGTGTGTCAGTATAACTATGTTGCTAAGGGGTACGGAAAATACACACTCCAAGTGACATACTGACCTAACTCCCACTGCAAACAGTGCTATGTCGATGGGAGGGCATCTCCTCTCGACACAGCGACTGCCTCTCAGGGAGGTAGAATGCCTATACCTATGGGAGAAGCTCTCCTGCTGGCATAGGTAGTGTCTTCACTAAGTGCTAAAGTGCTGTAATTGTAGACAAGCACTAAGACTACTTCCTCACGAAGATCCTTTCTTAAACCATCCTTGGGAGGAGAGGGGCAGACAACTGACTACAACCTTTTTCCCAAGAAACATTTTCTAAAACTAAAGGAAGTAGATGTTTAACAGCAGCTAGAATGAATTAACAAATGTGGGGTTTTTTTAAATTAAAAAATTCAAATGTTATCTCCTCAAAGAAATTTAGCCCAATTTGTACATATGAAATCATTTTTTTAGACCACAGAAGACTAAACAGAAGTATAGATAATAACAGCACTCAGGTTTTCACTTTATCTTGTTTAAAGTAATTCTGAAAAAACATCAGCCTAATTTGTAAACTAGACACTGGTGGCTTGAAGACTTTTAAAATAAAACCAACTTTCAACATAATAATTATATGCTCTGTGCTTATGCTGTGGCATCCCTTAAAAACTTGGTCATTTAACTAAGTTACCTCAATATCTACAATATTCCTTTACATGTCCTTATACTTTCTACAGAAAATTCTTTGAATATTAAAAATACTTCCTTGGACACCAATCCTGCAACCACATCTGAATGTGTTCATGCAAACCCCACTGGTTTCAAGGCTAAAGGCTCCAGCCATATGGATATGACTGCAGGAACAAGTCCTTATTAACCTTGTGCAACAGGTATGCTTTTAAAGAGCCACTACTGTACATGAGGCACAGTAAGTAGTGTTGCCTTGTGCCACAGCAGAAAAGGGTCAGGACTCCTCTATAGTGAATGCAAAGCTAAGCTTGATTATAGAGTAATGGACATAAGACAAACTGAAGTTCTAGAATTCTACTTCCTCGAGCAGCACAACCTGTGATGCCTAAAGTCACAACTAAGGGTCTCTCGGTCTCCTTAATTCAAGGTCTGGATGAAACTGGCATGGAATGGACCACAGTCTACACTACATAGCATAAATTAAATAAATAAAATGCATATGATTAAGGCAATATTATTATTTTGATTACCTCTCTCAATGTAGCTAGTGTTCTTTTATCAATGGTAACTTGCTTGATAAGGTCTTTATTGTCTTTTTCAAATTCTTTCATCCTATTAGATGAGTCTCTGAATCGAGCCATTTCTTTTTCAAGTGTTCTGTTTTCCTTTTCCACAGCCGCCAGCTTTACTGTGTTATCATCCAAAATAGCATCTTTCAACTCCACCTGCTGCCAAAGCCTTTTTGTTTCCTTCTCCAGCAGCTTTTTGTCTTTCTCCAGTTGGGACACTTCTTGCTCCAGCACTTTGTTCTCCTTTTCTAACCTCTCCTGCCATTTGCTGGAAATCTTCAGCTCTTCAAGTTTTCTCTGGAGGGCCTGATTTTCACTTTCCATTCCTTGTAGCTCTTTCTCTAGCTCTTGGGTTTTTTTGCTGCTGTTCTCCAGGATCTGCTGAAGCCTCTGATTCTCAGAGTTCACACTCTGATAGCTCAGCTCCAGCCTTTCTGACTTCTTTCCCAATATTTTTAACATTTCCACATTTTTCCTTAGCTCCTCTTTCTCCCTCTCCAGCTCTTTATTTTCTGCCTCTATCTGTGCCATTTTTGTGCTGGTGAATCTCATGGTCTCTACCATCCTCCTGAGCTCCAGGTTCTCTTCATCCAGTTGCTTGCTGTCCCTCTGCAGGTCCTCTAGCCGGATGGAAACATTCTGTAAGGTATCCAGGGACTTTCTCAACTTCCTGTTCTCCACTTCCAGATCCCCATTTTCCTGCTCTAGAACCTCAACTTTTTCTGTTACAATTTTCATGGCTGCTGCCTTCTTTGTGAGCTGTTCAGTCTCCCTCTCTAGCCGATGGAGCTCTTTCTCCATTTCCTCCACTCGTTCTACCTTTTCTTTAACCTGTTCAAAATCTTTATGCAATTGTTTCTTCTCAAACTCCAGCTTGCTGAGTTTGCTACTAGTCTCTGTAACTGTTTCATGGAGCATCTTGTTCTCTTTTTCAATGTCTTTTACTCTGGCCTCGCTACTAACTTGAGCCCTCTGTCTCAGGGACAAAACCACTTGGTTGAGGTGGTCGTTCTCTTGTTTGAGGTCCATTATCTACATTAAAAATAAAATAAGGAGAGAGTTATCTACAGTAGAGTAGATTGTACCTGAGGTGATCCTAGTGAGTATGCTTTTTTATAGCAATGTAGAATCTGGCAATTTACCCTCGAAGCAGTCAGAACTCTGTATTAACAAAACAATGCCCATTTAACACAACACAAATTCTTCAACCATTAGCCATTGTCATCCCTGACTCAAACCCTCCCCACCAACCCAAACTAAGGAAGAGACTTCTTGAAGAAAATTTGGTTTTATCTAGCCCTTTTAATACCATGTACGAGGTATCTTAAGGTACTAGTGAGTTAAACATTGTGCTTTATTCCTTTCAAATCTTGAACTAAGCAGGTCTAGGAAGAGTCAATACATGGATGGGAGATCTCCGTGGAAGAGTTTGGACTTGATGATTTATGAGAAGCCACTCCTGTCTCTGAGTCAGATTGAACCAATGCCCTAGCACAGTGCTCAGGGGCACTGTTTCCTCTCTTTCTAGGTTCATATTCTCCACTCATCACTGTGAAAACTGAAAGCACAAGTGCCCTCTTTCTTATAAGATATAAAATTAATGTGCTGAACACTAGTAGTTGTTAAAGAGTTCATTAAAAAAATATTCTTTGTAACGGAAGAGAGTTCATCACGATTTCTTGCCAAATTCCAGCTGAGGTAATTATGTTAGACCAAATACTCAAATCCTTAGTCAGATTTTTACCTAGTTCTTACTCAGGCAGAACACCTACCGAAGTCAAATGGAGTTAGGCCTGAGTAAAGGACATCCCTACTCTAGTTTTTGCCTACCGTAGTTTTCTTCACTTCCTGTCCTAAATGTGAAGCATCCACTTCCTATCATGTCATGAAGAATTCCTGTGTGCTTTTACACAGCGGATGTGCTTCACTACAGCTGTATTTCAGGGCTGGAGTTTTCCTGGAGTATAAATCTGTAAAGCACTTAAGAATGCTTCGGGATGAAAGACACTATATAAATGCAAGGTTTATTTTTATTATTTAACCTCACCCCAGCCTTGTCACACAAATCAATTTAATATATTTTAAAAGCAAGCATACCATCCTCCATGGACCTACATGTCTATTCCCATTCTTAAATTACTAAGTATGAATGACACCTTGTAAGCTTGTAAAATAGTGGTATTGTACTTTGAATTGCATCACAGTGGTAAAGGCTGCAGGGTATTTAAAATGTCAATCTTACGGATGTAGTAGCTTTCTCAGCATTTTTTGATTAGATCAAGTAAGTCTAAGAAAACTACCATGACACACAGCTGGTGTCAATCCAATCTTCTTCAGCAATATGGGATTTGAATTGTACATCCTAATCTAGTCAAGGCTTTTTGAAGGGCAGGGAAGAACCAATGTTACAAACAACCTGAAGGTTCCCAAAGAGCAATGGGATGAGCAGCAGACACCATCACATGTAGTTATTTTTGCTCAAAGACACCTTGACTTATATTTGAATGAGTGTTCTGCATGCAATACGCTCTGCGGTCTATTACCAAGCCTCTGAGCCATTGAGACCCTCTAAATGGCCATGGTAAAATGACCACTACTAAGCATAAGCTTTTGGATCACATTTATGAAGTCAGCACCTGTCTGTCTTTGTCGGCTTTTACAGTCTCCATGACATCCTGTAGCTGTTCTTTCTCTTTTATCAGCTCCTCGCTTAAAGTCTCCAAGTCTTGGCTGCTTTGTTTCTCTTTTTCAATCTGATTTTGCAACTTCTCAATCTGCATGGAAAAAGCACCACAAAATACATCAGACAACAAATTGAACCATGACTATTTTTATTTCAGGGCATTTTGAAAAGTAGAGATTAAATAGATGGCCAAGATACTATCCGTTCCGGAAGGGTTACGTCAAACCAACAAGACTGAGTAAACTAACCCTTCCTTTCTGAAAGTTGCCAACCACTGTTTAACCAACTATACAAATTTAGGTCAGAATATTCAAAAATCTGAAAGTCAGTCAGGGACTAGGGGTGAAATCCTAGCCCTATTTAAGTCAATGGTAAAACTCTCATTGATTTCAATGAGGCCAGGATTTCACACCTGGATACCTCAAGTTGGACACCCAAAATGGAGGCCCATGAAATTAGAGAAACTTCTAAAAACGTGGCTGCTAACTATCCAGCAAGTCTGAGGGAACTATGGTTTGGTTTACTGTTCTTTTTTAAATTACCTCGTCCTCCATTAAAACCTTCTCTATCATCACCCCTTTTCCCCATATCTGACACCCAGGCCCTTGAGTAGAAGTTCTGAGTCCCCCCACCATTAATATTTGCCTTGCTGCTGCATTTAAAAAAACCCAAAACCTTCCCACTCTACAAAAATCCATTGTTCATTCTTGGACATGCAGTTTTGTCAACATCAGGAATCTCAGCATTATAGGTCTCTATACAACATGTGTGAAGAAGACACATTTTGTTAAAGAAACACCTGATAAACCCAATGTAAGATACTTTACAAGCCTTATATCCCTTAGTATCAACAGACCATGTACCACTGACACAGTAGCTGAGCAGGCAAATGACTGTGCAGTAACTTCTTCTCAAATCTCCTTGAATACGTGACAGAGTCATCAGCAACATGATCAGATTGTGATATTCAATCAACACTCGCAGACTAGGTTAGCTCCCATCACAGTCTATGTCCCTGTTTCAAAGTGATATATCATTAGCAAAGAATTTTCTGTTTCGTGAATCTCAGCTGTTCTTGATCACAACACTTTAAACCCACTGGCATTTTTGCTCCTCTGTTTCATTCCCACACATTCTGCCCCGCCCCTGCACTGGCACTCTCTATTACTGGGTAATCCTACTCATTTAAGGGAGAGGATCAAACCTTTAGGTAACCGAGGCTTGGTAACACTCTCCCACTGCCAAAACAGGAGCAAATCAGACTAATGCTGGGCCCACAAGTGCTGGTACTGATATAGTGTCACAACTTGAGGTATCAAAGAAATATGTATGTGGTAAGTCAAAGTCAACTGCAGCTGTTCAAATGACTTAAGTGGGTGGGCACCAGAGATATTTGTTGGGCACTTTATATCCTTAGATCTCAAGTTCTGAGTGTTTTAATTAGAGAACCTAGTTTGAATGACTGTCACAAAGGGGCTGCATGGGAGTGGAGTGGGAGTAGGGAGAGAGGAATTTTTACAGACTCTCTCTTGCCTAGAAAGGGACTCTGAGAAGTGGTTTTTGTTCCCTCACCTTGGCAAAAGCATCCCTCAAAGTGCTCCCTGTTGTAAAGGGATGTCAACCTCCGCTCACTGGTATAGAGGCAGGTGCCGTGCTAATTATAATCAGCCAATCTACATCTAGACTACTATCTACAACACAACAAATGGGCTCTCTCATTTAGGGCATCCTAATGATCCAGCACATCTTTTACGGTAAGCTGAGCAAAGAGGGGAGCCGTTATGTTACAGGACTGAAGTGTTGTATAAGCTTGTATCAATACCACAAAAGACATTGGTTACAGCAGCAAAAAAAAAAAAAAAAAAAAAAAGACAGGAGTAGGGCCCATATCACGTTTAGTGTGTGTAAAGGGGTGAGGAGAACTAAGTCCCTTACATGGGAATTCTTCAAATGCATCCAACTTCAAGCATCCTGTTTCCCCACTGGCACTGGGTTCTGTTAATTGGAGATCAGAATGTGTGCTGTAGTCAGACAAAACCAAAGCAGGTGGCTGTGGCAGAACTGAACAACTGAACCAAAGGCAGAGCTGGGCTGGCACATGAGCTAAAAGTATTAACAGTCGATAAGGGAGTGTAGCAAAAAATGTGACTACCAGCACATTCATTACCAGGAATGAAAAGAACCAGTGGCTTTGTGGGAAGGGGAGATGCAGCAGAACGTTGTGATAGCCAGAAAAGGAGACAAGGCGGAGAAGTCAATCAAAGACCGTGAATAGTAGAGGACTTTTTTCTAAAAATATATCGGGTTGAATTCACCTCTCATGTAACTTCACTGATTTAAATGGAATTACACAAAGGATGAGTGTAGCCCATTGTTTTCTCCTCCATAACAGAATAAGCTGAGGAAATACTTGTCACAGGAACAGGCAGTGGGACAAGAGCACAATCTGCCAGTGGCAGAATAGCTCCATGGAGTACATATACAAGGAAGAGGAAGACTATAAGTTATCTAGGCAAGCACTGAAAAATTAGTTGAGAACCTCATGCAGAACATGCATGAGCTCGCAAGAGTTGGCAGTACTGCCATCAAGCATCACTCAGGAATGCTGTAAGCTGCAGAGTGTAACAGGTCTAATTCCAGCACACTGTTTTAAACAGCAGAATCAGCTCCCAAATAGCTAGGCCAGCATGAACCTAGTGAGAGTTACCTTCTTGCTAAGTTGTTGATTCTCCTTCTCCAGCTCCACAAACTTTAGGCTGCTCTCTTCTGTGGTGAGAGAGAGATCTCTGAGCTCTTGGATGGTGTTTTGCAAGCTCTGATTGTCCTTTTCTAGCTTCAGAATGCGACTCGATGCACACTCGTTCAGCTCAAACACAAAGGACTTCCTAGCTGTTGAAACATAAGAATCAGAATGCAGGAGTTTATACACATTCATAAACATGTTATCATTTCTAGGATCATAAAACATAGATAATTAGGGCCAGACCCTTAGCACTTGAGTTGAGCTAAGGTGGCAGAGTGGTCCCTAAGTAAACACACCTACATAAAAAAATGGAGCATACTTCCATAGATAATAGTTACATCCCTTCATGAACAGGAAAGTGTCCAAAGACATGATATTGCAAAAGCTGCTTATTTTCATAGTCTCATATCTAACAATCAGATTAGCTACTAAGTTGAATGGTTAACTAGAAATGTTTGGTAAGACACACTGGACTAGAATACTTTTGCTGAGATAGAAATTCTTAAAAAATCAACTTCTGAAACTAGGGAAAACGCCATTTTCAATCATTTATACCATGAAGCTGCAGCTGTAGCACGTGGCCAATTAAAACTTTTATATCAATTAACCACAGAAATAGCTCACGTGAATGGGTGCCAGTGCTCTGGGTTACCCAGCTGCTTCAACAGGCACACACTGAAGCAGTGTGTGTATTTTAAGGCTGGATACACATGCACTAACCAACAATCACAGAGAATTCTCTATGAGTGTGAGTTTTACCACCAACTTCAATAGAGCCAGGATTTAACCTCAAGTGTTTAGAGTTCACAAGTTTTATCACATTTCATGTGACATTTCCCAATACCAGCGTCTCCACTGCACATTTACCTTTACCTGATGTGATTTACCCCACTGACATCAATGAACCTACTCATATTTTTAAAGCTAAGCATGTGCATGAGTCTTTGAGGGATTAGGTAAGTGTTCAGTAAAGATCTGATACTGAAAACTTCTGCCAGTAACATCCTGTTATATATCCCAGGAGTCTTTAAAATACGATTTTGTATCCTAGTATTATAAACTGAATTAATTATATAAATAGAAACCAACTATCAAGCCTATGATACAGGGCACTGATTTTTTTTTTTATGTCTTGCATATAATTACTGAAAATGAATCACCAACTTACAAAATATCCAGCCAGTTATTTCCCCTTGCTCCCACTCATTTTTCAGCTTCTATTAAAAATAGTTACCTCACAGCACAGGCTTTTTCCTGAGACCTAAAGATCAGCTGGGAGTAGGGAAGGGAGTAGAGAAGGGTCATCGACTCCTCCCAGCCACTAACTATTTAGTTAAAAATACCCTGTCCTGGAATCATTACTCTGCAATATATGGGGCTGTTTGTTTATTTTTGGGCACTTTCTCAAGGAAGGTTTAAATATAAAGAAGTCATTGTTAATAGTTACATAATTTAAGGAAAGAAGCTGGAAGCTGTGGCAGTGTTAGAAACTTTTTGCTCAACTTAAATAATAAATAGCCAAGTGGTTAAATATGGAAATTTATTTTCCCATGTGAACTATTCAGCCTGGAGTTTGAGGTTTTGCTCCTGCCCAATGCAGTAACTTGTTCCTCTCCTCTTCTGCAAGGAAACCTTGCACAAGCACAATAATCATTAAGAGTCACCTTATGACTGCTACTTACTATCTGAGAGGTCTGTGCTCTTTGACAGCTGTTCTAGTTCCCAGCCCAGGTGAGCAGACTCATTCATGCTCTGTTTTTGCGCTATCTCCAGTACCATATTCTCTTCCAGCAGCTCTTCAATTCGCTTCTTGTCTGTGTCCCGGTCCTGTGGAAAGAGCATGCAAATGGAAAGTCATGCTGAGCTTATTAACTAGGAAGCCTGGAGTGATGCATGCATCAAGAATTGAACAGACCCCTCTGTACAACATGTGTGCATATGTTAATATACACATACAATATTAAGAGATCCAAGATTAAAGCCACCCTATGGATGGGCTAGATCCCCAAATGAAACTTCCCCAGGTTCAGAGGTATTAAGATCCTGGGTTTTGGTTTAGGTCCATCTCTAATTACCTGGAATACTAAATGGACACTTCAAGACATGTTTAATACAATCAAGCCTGCATAATTTCACAACTAACTTGACACAACTTTTTGACACTATCTGGGCTTTACAATAATCTCTCTGTTCTTCCTAAAGCTGAAGATAAGCATCAGAGAATCAGACACAGTTTTTCTTCATTTCTTGAAATGCCAAAAAGTGAAATCTTCATGTCACATCACTGTCAGATTCACACAACTTTTTAACAAAGAAACCGTGTGAAAAAATGGAAAATAAATTCATATAATGTACTTTAAAAAAACAACCATACCAGGTTATACCACATGCTGTAATTGGAACTAAGTGCTATTAGGGTAAGATCTCAGTAATTTCTAATTGACATTAACTTCTTGACTTAATTCTTGCCCTTCACATGCAAAATGTACCAAATATATATAGGGCTCAATTAGACACTGTTTGACATTTCCCAATGGAAGTCAGTTTTTTTTACTGCTGATTGACAAAATGGGAATTATTCTAATGAACAGATGAAAAATAGGCTTGTATACAGAGAAAGCTTTCCATTAAAGTGAGTTGGTATTGAATGGGATAGACTTTAGAGAGTGATGAATAGCTGTTCTCAGTCAAAGTACTGGTGTAGCATATAGGTGCAGGCATGCTCTCTCTCTCTCTCTCTCTCTCTCTCTCTCACCACACACACACACACACACACACACACACACTCTCTCTCCATCCTTTCTCCTTATAAGACACTTGAATCACTCTGAATATATTTACATGCATGATATTTGCATTGAAATGAGAACCATCTCTATATGCTACATAATACACTAAGACAGGTAAAACACACCCAACATGAAAGGCATCAGCTAGGTTAGTGATTTGGGGCAATACATTTTTGGTTGCTCAACTTGAGACACCTGAAAGGAGCGCCAGCCCCTCTGCATGTCATACCTCTTCAAGGTATCTCAAGATAGGTACCCAACATTTGAGGCATCCAAAATCATGAGCCAATTTTTAAAATCTTGGGTATCATTCGTTTCCTTAATTTACAATGTACTGATCTGTGCATTTAGCATAACTCTACTGGATCTGAACAACAAACACCTCCATTCCAGCAAAATCTTTTTCAGGTTAATAATTGATCACACTTTGCAAGAATTCAGAACAACGACCCATAAGAATGAGGAACACTAGTAACTAAAATTATGGCACATGAAGTAACATTTCATATCTTTAATGCAGTAATAAATATCCAATGTTATTTATTAGCCTTTTAGTTGTGAGTACTAAACTGCCAGGTCTTAAGTCTCTCATTTGTGTTCAAATGAATAACCCCTTTTCTCTGATTTATGTAGTATTAAATATTGAGAACATTTTATATTTTTGCAGTGGTCAATGCCTCATAGAACTGCGGCAATAACTCTAAATTTTATTTTCAGCAAGAACAGTTGTTCATTGCAGCAGATTTTCATATCCCATGTGTAAGAGATTTTTTTTTTAAACTGATACATTCTAAACCCTCTAACATCCATGTACATAGCTTCAATATTTTAAACTTGATGATATATGCTCATGTAACCTGAAATCTGTCAAACCGTCTGCTTCTCCCATGCAGACCACCAGGGCTACTGATATATTTTTATTGTAAGTTAAGTGTCATGCTGCTTTAAGCATGCACAATGCACTGCACTGACACAAAGTTCACACGGCCTGAGACACATTAAAAACTTTGTAAATGGGATTTGTCCAACTCCAACAGATTATGTAAAAAGAGTATGTAACCCTAGTTTAAAAATATGATTAAATAGTTAAATAAAGAGTGTGTACCAGCTCTACATCATGAAGTTTGGATTTCAATTGCAAGTTTTCCTTCTCTAGTTCATGCAATTTATCACCACGAGCTCTTGATACTGTTAACTGTTCTTCTAGCATAGCCTTTGTTTCAATTAATATGATGTTGTCTTCTCTTAATTCCTATAACACAAAAAGAAAAACAGCATATGAAATGGTGTTCATGCTCTAACATGTATTCAAACCCAATATATACATAACCCTTAATCATAACCCATAACCAGTCTATTAATGCTGAACTAAAGAGAAAGCCTAAAAAGGCTTTCAATTTAACCCTAATTAATCCTAAAGCCAGTGGGAGGAGTCAGCAGCTGACCAATTAATCTTCAGGCATTTCTTGGCATTCATATAGGACTTTCCTGCAGTATGCAAAACTCTAGCCATCAGCTATCTCCTTAGAAATAGAGAGTGCTGTGGGGTGGAGATGTTCTGCAATTTCTTGAAAATAAAGTTTGGCAGGAAAAAAAAAAATCTCCTGGCCCAAAAGAAAAATCTCTGGTTATTGTTGCTACAGTTTAGAACCAGCACTTCCATCACCTATTGTGTGGAATAACTTAAGTCCCCATCACACTGAAACTGATTAGTTCAAAGCTGTTGCAAAACTTTAGATTAATATGTTTTGAGAACAATTTCCACTAGTAGTAAGAATCCATGGAGAAACATTTCTATTTGTTTTTGGTTTTACAAAAAGAGAAAGGATGTTCTTGTTAAGCTTGTTAAGGCTGGACTGGGACTCAGGAATTCTGGATTCTGTTTCCCTGCTCTGGTACAGACACCCTGTGCTACCCTAGACCTAAAGAAGGTCCCTTAATCGATCTGTGCTCCAGTTCCCCATCTATAAAATAGGGATGATTGTACTTTATGCTCACAGGAGATACTATGATGGTGACTGCAAAATGAGTGAGTAAATGAATAAAGAGAAAATGTTGAAACTACCAGCGGGGATCGATTTATCTCGTCTAGTCTGGATGCGATAAATCGATCCCTGTGCGCTCTCCCATCGACTCCTGTACTCCAGTGCCAAGAGAGGTGCAAGTGGAGTTGACAGGGGAGTGGCAGCAGTCGACTCACCGTGGTGGAGACACCATGGTAAGTCAATCTAAGTATGTCGACTTTAGCTACGTTATTCATGTAGCTGAAGTTGCGTAACTTAGATCGATCCCCCCCATAGTGTAGACAGGGCTGATATTTTAAGACCTAAATTTTGGGCCAGGTTTGACCAGAGAGGATGGATATGCTGAGCTGTCCGATACCAAAACAGATGCGAATGAGTGGAGTTAAAAACAGGCAGCATGCTGGGTGTAAAATGAGTACCAAAAATACTCATATTGAAACAATGGGTCAATCAGAGTATATTTAAAGGACTGTCCTGCGCAGTCTGGACCACAGTCGTGAGAAGTAAGATGGTGCTTGAGCTAATAAACATCGCCTCAGAACTACCTCTGAAACTGATTACCAAGCAAGAACTGATTATTTCAGTGTCCCATGAAGAGTCTAACTTTGTGCCAAGTAAGGTGTACACATATTTGATCTCTGTTTGCAAATCACACATCGTTGGGAGCCATAATATTTGAGAAATGGGAGATACGCACCAGGCATGTGCCTGAGGGGTGAGGGGGAGGAAGACCTGTCAGAGATCAGAATGTTTCTGATGAAATCTTAAATTAAGAACCTTTTGCAGAAGCCTGTTAGAGTTAGGCCAACATTATTTACTTGCACCCATTTTCTGAGGTCATCTTTATAGTGCAAACTTAATTTAAGTAATTACTCCAGGATAGCTCTATAAAGTTATGTCTCAGAGCCTGGAAGTAGAGTTGTTCTAATCACAGCATATTATAACTAATGTCACCCCAGATAACCCTTGGGTAGCACAACTGACCTGAGAATTAGTTTGGCTATAAATCATTTTTGTATTAGATAAGCAGAATGGTTGGGTGTGTTCTTCATGGGAATGAAGATTTTTTTTCCCCTTTTTAATTAATAAAACTCTGAAAATGTTTTTTTAGCTGTGGCATATTTTTAAATCAACAGCACAGAATAGTTATCTATGGTCTTTTAAGATTTATTATACGTTTATTTATAAGAGATTCCAAAATCAATTAAAGGAAATTTACCTTAAAACTAACTATGACTATAAAATATCCAACAATTTCTGATCTTGCCTTCATAAACCTCTAACTGAATTAAACCATAGAATTTGGTCTGCAGCCGTAACAACATGGGCCCTGATCCTGCAAACATTTAAGCCCATGAGTAGACCACTTAAAATTAAATCTTGGCATAAGTATTTGCAGGATTGGAGCCAGTGTCTTCTATTCAATTGAAACTGGAGAGTTCTCTCTCTTACACTCAAGTCCGTATATCTGATGCAATGGAAGTTGCTCTTGCTGAGCTGCAAAAATGTTAACAAATGCCCTGGAATAATTGCATTTTGCATCCATCAAACTAAATGAAAATGTAAAAGAAATGCTTTTTTTAAAATGTTCACAGGAATTTCTTCCCATTACCCTGTGGGGAAACTTATTGCAGTTGAGGGAGAAAAAAAATGCAAGTAAGACTCCCTAGTCTCCGAAAAGAATCTGATCTCCTGGAGCAGCACTAGACTCAATGTAGAGGAATGCTGCAGCAGGGTTTTTACATTGGAGGGAACCACCTCCTCAAAGGAAGCACTGCATTAAGCCTGCCCCTGCACATTGATAGCTATGACCTCATTAAGCCACCACAGCGGGCAAGTCCATAGACCGTATTTGCATTGTGTTTTGTTAGAGCTATAATCAAATTAAAACAGCATTTGGTAATTTCTTCTTGTCATGAAAGACGTGGAAGGAAAACATTCACCTGCTCAGACATGTCAAGTCTTGCTCGCTTGCAGTGAGGCTTGCTCCTTTTGCACTTGTTCTAAGGCAGCTTCTCCAATCTCCCTCCTGACTTTAGGGACTTTTAGCCTGTGGTTTAAGGAGCTACTTAAAGTCTCACTCCAATTTCTCTACTCTTACCTCTTGTAAACTGCCTCATATGGTCTGCCCTTCATATGGCACTTTCATGACCACTTCCTGGAGATGACATTCTTTAGGGGCATGTTTTTCATGGCTGTACTTCAAGTACCAGAACCAGAGGCTTGTTAAGTGCCCATCATATGTTTCTTCACTGAAGTGCATGCAATTAAAATGGCCTTTTCCTCAAGCACCAACATATTTCTCTTCAGTTACTGATTTTGCAGAGCTTATTGACAACACTGTGAAATCCCCAGGTCCCCACAGCATCATTTTACTACAGAATGATGGCCTACATATTTTATGCATCTGTATTTTAATTGCCCCATCTATGTGAAATTTGTTTGAGAGTCTCAGACCCTGGGAGCTTAGGAAGCTACCAATAAGCGTCAGGGAGTTGCATCAGCTTTATAGCCTAGCGGTATCTCTTGCTGTCAAGTGAGAGACTAGAACTAGATCCCTGCTCTGACACTGCGAGTGGTTCTGAGGAAACTGTAAATCCAGCTATTTTTCAAGGAGGCGAGAGGAATGTGAGTAGGCACAGCTCTCAATTAAGTCCTATTCATTACACTTCACTTTGAAGGACAGTTGCTTGAGGCAGGGTGGAAATAGAAGGGAAACTGAGGGATAACATTGGCTGCAGGACATATATATTATCAGATTCTGGCCTCATTGCAGCCCCTTTACATTGGTACAGCAACATAAGAGGGCCAGAATCTCCCCTGGGGAATTTCCTGAATGCAGTCGGCAGGGGCAGCATAAGGCCAAAGGAGACAGACTTATGCTGCCCTTGTACAAAGGATATTTAGGACAAGGAGTGGCTGGAATGCAAAATACTGGCAATTTTACACTGTGGAGCAGCCCAAAGGCAGCTAAGGCAGCTCCTAACTTACGCCAGGACACATTGACCCCTAGAGCAAACAGAGTTAGAAAGGTGCCAAGAAGATGTAAAGTGACCTTTGCTCCATCCCCTGCCTCCAGATTGCAGCTCTTAGAGATGCAGCTCAGAAGCTCACCTATGATGCAGAACCTCGACACCCAACACAGAAGAGACAGAGATGGGAGACTGCATAAGGGATGGAAGAAAAGAAAGAGATAAAGGAGAGCACTGTAAATTTTACATTATGGATCTTCAAGTTAACTTAGCACACAGGAAACAGAAATGGTTAGTTTGAGGGTATTGCTGGCTCTAGGACAAACCACAGTGCTGAGAACCCAAGTACAGTACAATAGAATGGATTCCCTCTTGCTCTCAGATGAAGATAAGAGGAAGCACTAACCTCTCCCATGCTACCAGAACCAACTCCACTCTGCATGCTTTGGGCAGCAGGGACAGACTAAAGTACAGCAGCACAGTGCTGAAGGGAAACTGTCAAGCCATGCCTCTGCTATCTAGTGTGCATGATAGAGTGAATGCACAACTGATTTGCCAGCTTGAGGGAGTAGGAGAGAGAGACGACTAACAGGAAGAGATTCCAGTAAACTGGAAATTGCCAGCAGAGAGTAACCTGCCTCAGTTTGCAGTTTATACATTTGATACTCAGCAGGCTTAGTGGACCTATTCATAAGATGCAGTGGACAGCTGGTCCCCTAAATTGGTGAAGAGAAAAATGTATTTACAAGGTGAGGTTTGAAAACCATAAAGAACAGCCATGTTTTCAGCAGGGAGTGTTATGGGCATATGTTTTAGTAACACCATTATCTCAGAGCCAGGGGCTTCATCTGCTTACAGTTTGGGCCCAATCTTGAAGTCAATTGCAAAATTTCCACAGACTTCAATGTAAGCAGAAGTGGGATTACATTATTCCAAGATTCAGCCTCCAGAATCAATCTCAGACAGTCTTTTGATTGCATCTGACTGGCTAAAGTGCCACATTCTTCCATTGAAAGGGCAAAGAATTACTCAACCAGCCCAAAGCATTCTCTTTGTTGCTAGGGGCATGACAGTCACAATCAGATATTTATCCACAAGACAAGCAGAAGAATTTTGTCCTGTTCTGCATCTGTTTTTGGTTACCATAAAGGTTTCATACACAGTGAAATAAACAAGCAAGTTGGATACTGTAAGGTAGAGGACTTCGATATTAGTTTGATATCAGTTCTGGACCTCATATACAGTAGATTCAGTGAAGTATTTGTTGACAGCTGTTTCCCATAATCTTAGTCACACGTTGAGTCTATCCATTTTCTTTAGCACGAACAGAAGCAAACAAGGCTAATGCAAATGCACTGAGCACAGTCGTCCCTTGGGTACTGTGAATCGGGGCGACTGCTCCGGGCCCCACGCTTTGGAGGGCCCCGCAGGCCGGACCCGAAAGTGATGGATTCGTCACTTCCGCCCCAGGCCCCACATCCCCCTAAGGATGGCCCTGACACTGAGGCAACCCTTCCTGCCACAAGGTCACTGCTATCTTCCCACATTACCAGAAAAGAGGTCCATCAATGTTTCTAGCACAGAATCCTCAGCTCTCCCTCTCTATTAGTTTTAGGTGGAAAAGAATTAGTATGAATGATCAGTAGAAAAACTCCAGGGGGTAGAATGAGGTGCTTGGCTGTGGGTGAGCTGAAGTGGGGTGGCAGGTATCCCTCCGTATCAGAGAAATGTAGGGGATCTCAAGAGTTTAAGGTGAGATTACCCCAGAGGCCTAGAAAGAGTGTGAAGATAGGATGAGCAGTGTCCTGAAGTGGCTAAGCAGAGGATATTGGTATTACTAATAGCATAAACTTATAGGTACAAAAACTCCACTTAAGAGCAGTTTCTCTGTTATTTACAGGTTTCAGAGTAGCAGCTGTGTTAGTCTGTATCCACAAAAAGAAAAGGAGGACTTGTTGCACCTCAGAGACTAACAAATTTATTTGAGCATAAGCATCCGATGAAGTGAGCTGTACCTCATGAAAGCTTATGCTCAAATAAATTTGTTAGTCTCGAAGGTGCCACAAGTACTCCTGTTCTGTTATTTACGAAGGCCAACATTTGCAGATTTTGATTCCTAAAGTTTTCCATCTGAATCAATACTTAAAAATTTCTGGTCACTTCAATCGGAGCCGGAGATGCTAAGAACCTCTGAAAAAATCAGGCCACTTATTTAGATAATTAGCACAGAGTACTCACAAATGGAAAATTTTGGCCAAAGAATCAACTCTGGCACAAAGATAGTTTGAAAATGTCCTGCAAGGAAGTTGCAAAGAGGACCCAGACCTGTAGTGTCAAAGAACAAGGCTGCTACAGTCAGCCACTTAGTGGAGACCCAATAGATCTATAATGAGGGGGCTTTTCAGCACTGGCCTAGCCCTGCTGTCACTGTTGAGAGTTTTACCACTGACTCCAATGGGGGAGCAAAGCTAGGCCACTGCCGAGTGCTTTCAGAAATCCCATCCATCAGGTATTTTCTGGAACTTCAGTTTGCTTTAATGTGCTGGTAGAGTGAGTGTGATTACAAACGAAGCATGAACTGGTGAGCAGCACCAGGGAAAATGGGACCTGCACAGCAGATTTCTTTCCTGGTCTTCACTTGCCTCCATACGAGCCTTGTAGAAATCCACATCATGCAGTTTCT
Organism: Dermochelys coriacea; assembly: GCF_009764565.3. Lineage (NCBI taxonomy): Eukaryota > Metazoa > Chordata > Testudines > Dermochelyidae > Dermochelys > Dermochelys coriacea. The sequence goes on from NC_050073.1 coordinate 98,123,362, forward strand.
CTTTACACCGGACCAGTTCCATCTCAAGTCTCTCGACTCGGTTTGCCCTCTCTCTCAGTGAATCCAGTTCATCTCTGTATGCTCGGGCAGAGCGGGCATCAGCTGCCAGGTGGATATTCTGGGAAAAGGGTCAGACAAACAAGAAAAAAATAAAATTAACCCCTCCCCAATGCTGGTAAAACTAATGACATACCCCTTCCCCTGCCCCCAAGTCCAAATGAGCAGAAATGAATGGAAAGCCAAGAGTGTCCCCATGGTGCAAGTGTGGGGAACTCTTCAATTAGCCATCAAACTCATTGCAGGATTGAGTGGTAACTCAGCCTACAGGGATTCTTCCGTTTTCAGTGATCAGCATTGTATATGCTCCAGGCATTATTGGACTAGTCAGTAAAATTGAGCAGATATGAGACCTGCTCTCACCAGTAAAGTCACTGCATTACTCTGTCACAATCAGATCTACACACAACATGCTGCAGTAACTTGGTTCCATCATTCAAATTTCATCAGAAGAATTTTTATCTTACTAGTGAAAGCAATTTTTAAAGTGATGTGTCACTGCAGCGTTACAACTGAAGAAGCTCCACTTACCTCCTGTTTTATTTTCTGCAGCTCTAGCACAAGCTGTTCTGCATCATGTTTAGTGTCCACAAGTTGCTCAGACTTTTCTTCCCTAAAAATGATTAGGGAAAACTTAATAAGAAAAATATAAACAAGGGTTCCTGGAAAAATATTTATAGTATTAGCATCATGGCAAGATGCCGGGGGTATTAGTCACAGGAGTCTACCAGGGTAATCTGGAAACGAGACCTTCTAGATTTTCTTGGTGCTGCTCCAGTTTCAAAATTACCAGTAGCTACAGATGTTTTCTTGTGGGGCCCTGAGTCACAGGATATTTGGGACTGTCTCTCTTTTTTAAATCATCATTTCACCTGCCATTCCTGCTGCCACAGCTAACTGCCATTTGTAATCAGTCCTTCTCAACAATCACTGCCAACAAACAACGGTAATGTGTATGCATGTGGGGAAGGGGAAACAAGTTGATGGCATTGGGGTGGGGAGGGAAAGAAGGAAAAGGGAAAGAAAGAGTGAGGGAGGTGGGGGAAGGCAAGAAAAGAGGGAAGGGAAAGACACTAATGGAGGCTTGAGATTGGTGAGAAGAAAGAGGGAAGATGGGAGAAAGCGATGCCAGTTACTTTGCGCACATCCTTTCCTTGAGCAACCCCCGACCTGTAACCTACAAGACCCAATTCTGCAGCAAGTCTGCGTGTAGAACTCAGAGATAAGTCAGCGTGTTGAAGCCAATGGGCAACCCGATGCTGCAAACTCAGACTTAATACACATTTACTTGACGCTGTTAGCAAAGAACCTGAAATAGACAGTGTTTCTCCAGCAGCCCAGGTGCTTAGTGACTTACAATTCCTGTCGGACCCTTCTCAGCTTTGCTCTTGTGTCTGCCAGTTCAACAGCTAGGTGCTGCTTGTCCTCATTGGAGAGATGATTGGCTAGCTTTGGTGAAGAGTCTGGACTAGATGTTTTCAGAGGACTTGGTGGTTGCTGAGACTGCAGATAATCTCTCTCTTGAGTGAGATCCACGATCAGCTGGAAAAGGAGAGAGCCAGTGGCATTAACAAGAAATAACAATACATTGGACTTATTGCTCCTTTCCTTTGAGATGCTCCTTTCACTCAAGCATCTCAAAGTACTTTGTAAAGGTGGGTAATCATTAGCCTACCTTACAGATGTGGAAACTCAAGACAGAAGGTACAGGTGATGTACCTAATGTCACACACTGAAGTTGGTAGCGGAGTTGGGAATAGAACACAATTTTGATTCCCGGCCCTTTGCTGACCACTGGAATACGCTACTTCCTAGTGTTTCAGATAAGGACTTTATTTTGCTTAGAGTTTTTATAAAAACTGCAGCCATTTACAGCTTTAACGAATACAATCAGAGTCAAATTTGTTAGTCTCTAAGGTGCCACAAGTACTCCTTTTCTTTTTGAGAATACAGACTAACACGGCTGCTACTCTGAAAAGAGTCAAATCAATAACAGTAGGAAGAGGGGGAAGTTAAGAGATCTAGGTCAGGGAGAAGAGAGGTTTCTAGCAGAGATCTGAAATAAGATTAACTGATGAGTCACAGATACAGAGAAAAGGTGTCACTGGTGACATAAACTAGAGAGAAGGCTCTTGAACCAACAATGGCAGATATTGTTGGAGGGACAGAAAAGCATCCACTCAGAGAAGAATGGGTGAGAAGAGCATAGGAGACAAAAGCTTTAATGCAAATTCACAAAATAAAGCATATTGTGTTTCCTGCACACACTTCTCCTTCACAGATCAATTCTCTGTAGCTCAAGTATACAATTTATGAGAGCAGCAAGGGAAGATTAAACATCACTCTAATGAATGCTAGAATTTTTAGAGATTTAATAGAAGAGATTGAACCTTAAATGAAACACAGAGGCAATCAGTACAAAAGCAAAAGACAACAGAAAAGCAGAGCCTGTGTCTGATCCCTTAAATGAACTGTATGAGAAACAGATATCTCATTCGTACTTCTGTGCACTCGTCTCTCTCATCAATAAGCCTCTTAAGATGGAAAACCATATTTCTTGAGAGAGACTCCAGTTCTTCTGGGGCCATAGCTGGGAGCTCTAGCCACTGCAAGTCAAACACATTCTCCTGGTTATGAGTCACCTGCAAACAAGAACAAAATACAGTTTGTTTTTTTTTAATTTTCCCTGGTATATTTTCAAATGTTGCTTGTTGAATTGATTCATTCTGTGCAAGGCTTTTCTTTCAAGTTTGCTACTTATATAACTCAGCTGTTGGAATCAGTACAGTTCCTCTTCCAATTGTCAACAATTTTCAAGAATTGATGAGTGGGCAAACCTGGTCATAAATGTCACTTTTCAGCAAATATAGCCAGGAAATGGTACAGAAATATGCTCATTTCAACGGCAACGTCATGTAACAAAGCTTCTAGTTTTCACATGATAACTAGATTTAGAAAAAGTGGCCAGATAATTTTGTGCTCAATAACACTAGGAGTACTGTACTCAACTCTCAATCTTCATGTGGGTGAGCTAGTCACTGCAAGAGTCAGGAAGACATCGGCCCTGTATTGCACAATTAGCTAGATGCATTATTGTGTGGGTGACAAAGGTTTGTCCTTTCCCTGACACTCTGGTTATTGACCACTGTGACAGGGAGTGTCTGACTTAATGGATCTGATGTGGCAGTGCTCCAATCTGGTATGGAAAAAACATTTTTTTTTACTATAATTCTCTAATAATTGTTTTTTTCCAAATGATGTTGCTGAAAACTGCACTAGACTGGAAAGGTTCATTTCAAGTTGCTATGTCAACATTTAGGACTACGCATGTTTCTGCTTTTACCAGAACCATATTCTTTATATTCCTTAGTCTTTAAATAAAATTGCTAGTCTGTGGAATCTACTTTTAGAAAGCAGATTTTAAAATATATTAAAAGGTTATTGTCAACATCTTCTAACAGTATGTGTTCCCCAACCCTCCTAGGTTAGTTGGTTTTTCACTTCTGCATCAGATGAAGCCAGCACAGCCTGAGAGAATGTGCATTTTGTACTTGAGGCCCGCCCAGCAAAGGGCATTTACAGAAGGTTTCACCTGAACTCCTGAAAGTGGGATGATAGCTGCTGTTTGAGCAAACATTTTTTTTTCTTTTAAAGAAGCATTTAGAATCCAGATGACATGTCACCAAATTATACCATTTTTAAAAGACTGAAATCAAATTTTGGATCATTGATAATATTTTCAAAAGCACTTATGTGACTTAGGTTCTCAAGTCCCAATTTCAAACGTGCCGCAAGCACTTGGGAGTCTCATTGCCTTCTAATGGGACTTAAGCTCCTTAGTGACTTTTGAAAATAAGACTTAGGCTACTAAATCACTAAAGTGCTTCTGAAAATTTTACTTGAAATCCTTTTTGTGTATCCTTATAAAACTACTTTCAGTTTGAGCCGACGTTTGGGAGTTCTGACATTTATCACTGCCACTCTTTGAGAAGTGGTTAGCCTAGTTAATGTCCCAACCTCCTAGTAATTTTTACCTTTTAATTTGATTACATTAGAGGGTTTATCTACATGTGAGCTGGGAAGCAGTGATTCCCAGCTCACATAGACATACCTGTGCTAGCGCTATTCAAGCTAACATGCTAAAAACAGCCGTGTAGCTGGAGTAGCGAGGGAAGGTGGCTCGGGCCAGCCACCCAAGTACGTACCTAGTGGGCACATATTTGGCAGGTAGCCCAAGCTGCTACCCAAGCTATCTGGGCTAGACAGCTATTTTTAATGTGGGTATGTCTATGTGAGCTGGGAATCATACCTCCAAGCCCCAAAATAGATACACCCATATATTGATGGAATATATATATTTCTTTGTGTCAAACACATTAGTGCCACTATGAAAGGTTAATCTGTGCTACTACATAGCAAAGTAAACAATACCACAGAACCCACAGGGAAGAAAAAAAGAAAGCAAGCTTCAAGTGCTGAGAACCCTACCTCCTGAATGTGTGAAACAATTGCAGCCTGGGTCTCAATATCCAGTTGTTTTATTCTTTCGATAAATTCTTCCTTTCTTTCACACTGTAAACAAACAGAAAATAAATACAAATATCACTTGAAAACAGCTATGGATCAAAACTCTACCATTGCGTTATTTTCTTTGAACGTCTCTGCACAACTAAAAAGACACTTGCAACACTAAGGGCCAGACTCTGTCAGGCTTACTCACATTGAGTAGCTAGCGCTTTATTGCACTATTCCTTGAGGTGACTGAACTAACTGGTGAGTCAATGAACATGTGGTCCAAGTAAGGGTGACGGAGTCCTGCCAAAAGTTTTTAAACTGAAGGCTAAGTTAAATGTAAAAAAAAGCAACCCAACCAAAACCCAACCTCCCACCCTCCTGAAAGCTAAAAATCAAGGATTGGATCCACAGCTGCTGTAAATCAGCAAAGCTCCACTGATTTCAAAGGAGCTACACCAATATATACCAGCTGAGGATCTGGCCCAAACTTTACTTTACATGATTTAAACCGTTTGTTTACTTTTTGCATTTTGCTCATTTTGGGCAATGACAATAGATCAGTTGGTTCTGCTTTTGCTTCTGCTCACTTCAACTTCAGTTTTTGGTTCCTGGGCACTAATGAAATGTGCGCTTTGTATGTAAAATACTACAGGGGGAATATTTAATGAAAAATAAATGATACTTTAACTTCATAGCTTCGCAACTCTATTTTTATCAAATTAGTTTTGTAAATCTTAAAAAAACACCCCACACCATGACATTCAGTGCAAATTTGGGACCTCAAGTTGGCAGAATCTCTAGACAGAAGTAACAGAGAAGTTGAACATTTCCACAGTCTGGTTTCTGTTGATTCCATGATATACAGTGCTGATTTTGGCCCAATTCGGAGTACAACCATTCACTTCAGTGGGAGGAGGTTCAAGTCCTTAAACAGGAACTGAGACTGTTCAGCCCCTTGCCAAATCAGGCCTTTTATTCTTTGTGTTAAAATGTGTTAGTAAGTATAAAGTTCCGAACAGCCACATGAAGAGAGCACTGCTCTGACATAATTGACTTGACATAGCTGGACAGGGAGAGTGTCCTAAGGCATGACAAGAACATTAGACGGACACACAAACAAGGTCAATTATAAGCAAAGACTGGCCCGCAACACTCCTATTGTTTGTTACAACAGTTTACAGTGGAATTCCAAACACAGAGCTTTGGTGGGCAGAACAGTGATTCCTTTATTCGGTTAACTGTCATGTGTTTCAGGGGAATTTACAGTATGTATCAGCTGTCCATTTGGTTTAACAACACAGCATAAAAACCCTCACGTGATCAAACAAAGTTCCTATTTATTTAGGACTTTCTGTCTATACATATTTAAAAAAAAAAGGTGCAGCTGAGTAGTATTCTTAAGAAGACAGTGATTAGCTGTTGGTTTATGTATTCTCTTTGCACTCATGTACTCCACTATATTCCTATATACTGTAACGACAAAAACCAACCCCGGAACAAAACAAAACCAACTCCCTCTCCCCCGCCACAATCCTTAGACTCAGGAGTTTCTTCAAACTCACATTCTCTCCTGCAGGAATTATTGGGTGCCAATGATTTGGATTGCCTAATTGTGACAGCATGTAACAAAACACTGGTTCAAACAGTGGCAAGGCAGGTGGCAAGCTGAGGCTATAACTCCCATCACCTTTCTGTTTCTGTTTCATCCACCTATTGTGTCTTACAATTCTAGACCACAAACTGTCTGGGGCAGGGAATTTGTTCATACAGCACTTAGCATAATGGGACCTCGATCATTGATTGGCACATCTAGTTCAAGCACCAAAATCAGATTCAAACGACATATTAAAATATTTTGTAATTCCATAAGGCATGTTCACCTGTACAGCACAGCCCAACACCAACAACAACATCTTCTTAATTTCATCCATACTTTTACCTACATTGAAAGAAAAGAGGCAAATCAGTCCACATGCACAACATGAGTTATGAAAAATATTTGCATAAAGTGATCTCAAAACATAGAGCAAAGCCCTGTTGGGTTGGAGTGATTGAGTGCTTGCGTATATACACGTTTAGATATGTTTAACATGATTTCAGTCTAGCAAAATGGTTGTTATAGATTAATTTAACAGATCCAGCAAAGCACTTATGCATTTGCCTGTACAGGCACCATGCTTAATCCCTTACTTCTGATGAAGAAAAAATAAAAAGCAGGAGTGGGGGAGGGATTGTTTTTAAAAGGAAAACCCCTCCATACAACCCAAATTACACATTTTAAAAGTAATCACCACACAGCTTTCCCCAGAGTTAAAATCAGAATGCTGAAGAATACTTGTGCGTACTTAATTCATTGTCTATCGAACAGTGGTATGCTTCAGCAATGAGCTTTGTCTCTGTTCTGCATCCAAGTGTACACGCTTTGAAGTGAATGCTCCATGTGCTAAGAAAAAAAAAAAGGGCTGGGTAGAACGGAGAATATTCAGTGACCATATGCTCGTGGATCCGTTGGGGGAGAAGGGGCATAAGCAGGTTGCTATTGCGGGGAATCTTGCTGTGACCAAGAATTCAGCAAGTATCATTCTCATTCTTAGGTGAAGAAAAAGTGCTAGGGAAGGGAAATTGCTCTGGCTTATTGCCAAGTTCAGATCTCGTCTCAGCAAAATTAAAATATGGCTATTACCTCCTCATTGGGGAGCAAATAAAGTTATATATAGTAAAGATAAGGGATGAGGAAATTAGAAGAACAAAAGGTTGAGGCATAATTAAAATTTCATGTGCAGCTGGTAAAAAAATGGAGGCAAGTTAGATTCAAAATGAAACATCCAGGAAACACCTGATATCATACACACCATGGCGAAAAAACAGGCAATGCATACTTTTCTCTTCATACCCATCTGTCAATGTATGCACTCTTCACACACTGTATAATTGTGAGATAAACATTTTCACATTCCGCCCTCTCTACTTGCCTGTTCAATTGTTCATATCTATATACAAGCAAAGGAAGAAAATTCCCTCCGTTCACTGAGAAGTTTTTGTGTGCAACTGTATTAACACACCAATATGCACCATGTCCTTGTAAGGCTGTGCTGTGCAGTAAATTACATGCATCTGCAGGACTGACAGTAGAGAACTGGAGTGAAATTGATTAATCAATTATGCTAACCCAGCATTTCAGATTAACAAAGACGACACACTGACCTAAATTAGCAAAGGGGTGGAGTTTCAACCTGAAATTTTGCAATGCAGACCAACCAATGTTACTGTTAAAATAAGGGAAGAGCTCTAGTGAAATAATTTTGCCTTTTTTTTTGTCTCCCTATTTTCTTTTAATAAAAAAGTCCTGAAGTGTCTAAATAAACCATTTTTGTTAGCTAAATTTTCCAGGACAACCTGAGGACAGAATGGTTTGCCTGTTTAAAGAAAAAACAACAATTTTATAAGAATCAATTTTAAAAGAAATAAATAGTTTTTCAAGAGTGCTTCACACAAATTCTCAGTGCCTGATTTATATAGGATCTGATGAATCATTAGGGCTCCATAAATAGAGCTCTAGTCTTCTAGGAGAACATACAGTTGTAAATCCTGCCAGATCCCAGGCTACCTTACAGGTATATTTTTATTTCCCTTCAGGCTATTTAAAACCTATTTTTCAAAAAGGGTTAACATCCTTCCTACATAAACACACAGTGTTACAGTATTCATGGCTCACTCTCTTTAGATTCACAGATACTAAGGTCAGAAGGGACCATTCTGATCATCTAGTCCGACCTCCTGCACAGCGCAGGCCACAGAATCTCACCCACCCACTCCTACGAAAAACCTCACCTATGTCCTCAAATCGTGGTTTAAAGACTTCAAGGAGCAGAGAAGCCTCCCTCGAGTGACCCGTGCCCCATGCTACAGAGGAAGGCGAAAAACCTCCATGGCCTCTCCAATCTGCCCTGGAGGAAAATTCCTTCCCGACCCCAAATATGGCGATCAGCTAAACCCTGAGCATATGGGCAAGATTCACCAGCCAGATACTACAGAAAATTCTTTCCTGGGTAACTCAGATCCCATCCATCTAATATCCCATCTCAGGGGATTAGTCCTAATAAAATAATGCTACATTATTCTGAGAGATACAATCAACTTGAAATGTAGTCAATAACAAAAAAGAACTGAATTAAAAGTAATTTCAGGCAATATTTCTGCTTCTAAGTACACTTCTAAGTGCCAATTTTTGTGGCTTTACAATCAAATTTTCCTAATTAAAATTTTTTTCTGTGTCTCCTGTTGCACCCTATGTAAGATCTTATGTAAAACTGACTGACTGTACAGGAGGATTTTTTATTAGGTGTTTTAAGAACAGGAACATAAACAATTCAGAGACGTGCTTTTAAAGTTGACGAACCTTTTAAACACTATTCTAAAAAAACCCAATCCACAGCACCTTTCTCCATCCTCCCACCAAACGCGGCTGAATCTTACTATATAGCAAGTGCTGTCTCAGGTGAATCAGCTGATCCTGTATAGGTGTAAAGTGAACTTTCTCCCTGTGTTTACAAAACACTTCCTTTACAGGAATGGGGCTGCATGCATTTTGAAGCCAGTGACTGATAACTATTTGGTCCAGTCAGACACTATTGCTCTAAGCAGATATTTAGCACTGGCTAGAAAACAAGAACTGTTTGGGTGGTGGTGGTCAGGGACTCTCTCCTCAGGGGGACTGAGTCATCTATCTGCTGCCCCTATCGGGAAAATCGAAAAGTCTGCTGCTTGCCAGGAGCTAGGATTCATGATTTGAAGGAGAGACTGCAGAGACACAATAAGCCCTCGGATCACTACCCCTTCCTGCTTCTCCACGAGGACACCAACGATACTGCCAAGAATGACCTTGAGCAGATCACTGCAGACTACGTGGCTCTGGGAGGAAGGATAAAGGATTTTGAGGCTCAAGTGGTCTTCTCGTCCATCCTCTCCGTGGAAGGAAAAGGCCTGGGTAGAGACCATCAAATCGTGGAAGCCAACGAATCGCTATGCAGGTGGTGTCGGAGAGAAGGCTTTGGATTCTTTGACCATGGGATGGTGTTCCAAGAAGGAGGAGTGCTAGGCAGAGACGGGCTCCACCTAACGAAGAGAGGGAAGAGCATCTTCGCAAGCAGGCTGGCTAACCTAGTGCAGAGGGCTTTAAACTAGGTTCACCGGGGGAAGGAGACCAAAGCCCTGAAGTAAGTGGGATACTGGGAGGAAGCACGAGCAGGAGAGTGTGAGAGGCGAGGGCTCCTGCCTCAGACTGAGAAAGAGGGACGATCAGAGAGTTATCTCATGTGCCTATACACAAATGCAAGAAGCCTGGGAAACAAGCAGGGAGAACTGGAAGTCCTGGCACAGTCAAGGAATTATGATGTGATTGGAATAACGGAGACTTGGTGGGATAACTCACATGACTGGAGTACTGTCATGGATGGATATAAACTGTTCAGGAAGGACAGGCAGGGCAGAAAAGGTGGGGGAGTTGCACTGTATGTAAGAGAGTAGTATGACTGCTCAGAGCTCTGGTATGAAACTGCAGAAAAACCTGAGAGTCTCTGGATTAAGTTTAGATGTGTGAGCAACAAGGGTGATGTCGTGGTGGGAGTTTGCAATAGACCACCGGACCAGGGGGATGAGAGGGATGAGGTTTTCTTCTGGCAACTAACGGAAGTTACTAGATCGCAGGCCCTGGTTCTTATGGGAGACTTCAATCACCCTGATATCTGCTAGGAGAGCTATACAGCAGTGCACAGACAATCCAGAAAGTTTTTGAAAAGTGTAGGGGACAATTTCCTGGTCCAAGTACTGGAGGAACCAACTAGGGGCAGAGTCTTCTTGACCTGCTGCTCACAAACTGGGAAGAATTAGGAGGGGAAGCAAAAGTGGATGGGAACCTGGGAGGCAGGACCATGAGATGGTCGAGTTCAGTCCTGACACAAGGAAGAAAGGAGAGCAGCAGAATACGGACCCTGGACTTCAGAAAAGCAGACTTTGACTCCCTCAGGGAACTGATGGGCAGGATCCCCTGGGAGAATAACATGAGCGGGAAAGGAATCCAGGAGAGCTGGCAGTATTTTAAAGAATCCTTATTGAGGTTACAGGGACAAACCATCTCGATGTGTAGAAAGAATAGTAAATATAGCAGGCGACCAGCTTGGCTTAACAGTGAAATCCTTGCTGATCTTAAACACAAAAAAGAAGCTTACAAGAAGTGGAAGACTGGACAAATGACCAGAGAAGAGTATAAAAATATTGCTCGGGCATGCAGGAGTGAAATCACGAAGGCCAAATCACACCTGGAGTTGCAGCTAGCAAGAGATGTTAAGAGTAACAGTTAAGAGTAACAAGAACGGTTTCTTCAGGTATGTTAGCAACAAGAAGAAAGTCAAGGAAAGTGTGGGCTCCTTACTGAATGAGGGAGGCAACCTAGTGACAGAGGATGTGGAAAAAGCTAATGTACTTAATGCTTTTTTTGCCTCTGTCTTCACGAACAAGGTCAGCTCCCAGATTACTGCACTGGGCAGCACAGCATGGGGAAGAGGTGACCAGCCCTCTGTGGAGAAAGAAGTGGTCTGGGACTATTTAGAAAAGCTGGACGAGCACAACTCCATGGGGCCGGATGCGCTGCATCCGAGAGTGCTAAAGGAGTTGGCAGATATGATTGTAGAACCATTGGCCATTATCTTTGAAAACTCATAGCGATCGGGGAGGTCCCAGACGACTGGAAAAAGGCTAATGTAGTGCCCATCTTTAAAAAAGGGAAGGAGGAGGATCCTGGGAATACAGGCCAGTCAGCCTCACCTCAGACCCTGGAAAAATCATGGAGCAGGTCCTCAAGTAATCAATTCTGAAGCACTAAGAGGAGAGGAAAGTGATCAGGAACAGTCAGCATGGATTCACCAAGGGCAAGTCATGCCTGACTAATTTAATTGCCTTCTCTGACGAGATAACTGGCTCTGTGGATGAGGGGAAAGCAGTGGAGTGTTGTTCCTTGACTTCAGCAAAGCTTTGACACAGTCTCTCACAGTATTCTTGCCAGCAAGTTAAAGTAGTATGGGCTGGATGAATGGACTATAAGGTGGATAGAAAGCTGGCTAGATTGTCAGGCTCAACAGGTAGTGATCAATGGCTCCATGTCTAGTTGGCAGCCGGTATCAAGTGGAGTGTCGCAAGGGTCGGTCCTCGGGCCGGTTTTGTTCAATATCTTCATTAATAATCTGGAGGATGGCATGGATTGCACCCTCAGCAAGTTTTCAGATGACACTAAACTGGGAGGAGAGGTAGATATGCTGGAGGGTAGGGATAGGATACAGAGGGACCTAGACAAATTAGAGGATTGGGCCAAAAGAAATCTGATGAGGTTCAACAAGGACAAGTGCAGAGTCCTGCACTTAGGACGGAAGAATCCCATGCACCGCTATAGACTAGGGACCGAATGGTTAGGCAGCAATTCTGCAGAAAAGGACCTAGGGGTTACAGTGGACGAGAAGCTGGATATGAGTCAACAGTGTGCCCTTGTTGCCAAGAAGGCCAATGGCATTTTGGGCTGTATAAGTAGGGGCATTGCCAGCAGATCAAGGGACGTGATCATTCCCCTCTATTCGACTTTGGTGAGGCCTCATTTGGAGTACTGTGTCCAGTTTTGGGCCCCACACTACAAGAAAGATGTGGAAAAACTGGAAAATGTCCAGCGGAGGGCAACAAAAATTATTAGGGAACTGGAACACATGGCTTATGAGGAGAAGCTGAGGGAAATGGGATTGTTTAGTCTGTGGAAGAGAAGAATGAGGGGGAAATTGGTAGCTGCTTTCAACTACCTGAAAGGGGGTTCCAAAGAGGATGGATCTAGACTGTTCCCAGAGGAACCAGATGACAGAATGAGGAGTAATTGTCTCAAGTTGCAGTGGGGGAGGTTTAGATTGGATATTGGGAAAAACTTTTTCTCTAGAAGGGTGGTGAAACACTGGAATGCGTTACCTAGGGAGGTGATGCAATCTCCTTCCTTAGAAGTTTTTAAGGTCAGGTTTGACAAAGCCCTGGCTGGGATGATTTAGTTGGGGATTGGTCCTGCTTTGAGCAGGGGGTTGGACTAGATGACCTCCTGAGGTCCCTTCCAACCCTGATATTCTATGATTCTAATTTCATTTAATAAAAAAAATGGAGGTTTTGGCATCATTCCACATCAGTTTCAGAGCAGACTTTGAGCAGAAACTTGAATCTTGGTCTCCCACATTCCAAGTGAATGGCTTAGTCACTGGGGTTCTTCTGGGGTTATTCTCTCTGACCAGAAATTCCCATCCTGCGCCTGAGAAACCTTCCTGACAAAACTTTAATCAAAATGGACATGGTTTTGGCTTTGACATATTGAAAAAAATGTGTCATTGAAAAATTCCTGCAGTTTTACAGATATTGCCCATCTCACACATCTACTAGGACAATCCTAAAATAATTCTGAAATGAACAGCTTACATTCCAGAAAGAGCAGAACATGGATTTAAATTTGAAATCTTGTTTGCTTCTGCATTATTTATTTGGCATATGCAATCAGGTCAAGCCAAGCCACAGCATTCTTATCAACGATGTTCAAGGCATGAAGACCTCCAAGAAGTTGAGTAATTTTGCAGTCCTCAACAAAGTGTGTCATAATTTGTGGCTGCCCACACTGACATAGTGGACTGTCTTTACAAGGCCACTGAAATTCTGCTGCAGCACCAATTCCATGTCTGATACGAAACTGGCTGAGAAGGCTCCATTGCCTTTGTGGAAAATCAAACCCAGGTTGATACTGAGTGCGGTCCAAGATAAGATAATTATTTGTCACTTTCTCTGCAAACCATGAAGCTTGCCCTATGTCCTCTACTCTAAATCCCTCAGCGGGTAAACTTATCTGCAGCAAGCGCCATTAGGGCAGATGACCATGTGGTGGATTAAACAAATCTTTAATTAACAGTAGATGTGGCAGATTTCAGAGTAGCAGCAGTGTTAGTCCGTATCCGCAAAAAGAAAAGGAGTACTTGTGGCACCTTAGAGACTAAGATGTGGCATATCACACAATTTCATTATGAGCTTTGCCAAGCTTTCCTCTCTGCGAACACTTTGTAGAGCAATATTGCAAAGAACCAGTAATCATGGTAGAAGAGTAGATTTAAGTGTGCCTGAAATAATACGCATGTTGGAATGAAGTTGTATGCCAATCATCCTTGTGTGAGACGAGCGAGCCCATACTGGAGTGCAGTACTCTGCCACTGAATAACACAGTGCCAAGGCTGAAGTGTGTAACATTTGGGAGTTGGCACCTTATGTCATTCCAGCTACTTTTTCGAGCAGGTTATGCGTTTTGACCTTAGTTGCTGACTTTGTACGATGGTCATGATATGTGAGTTCTATCCAACGTGATGCCTAGATAGACCAGCTGTGAATCATGCTTTATTCTGTGATCACCAAAAACTATGTTCAGCTCTCTGCCCGCTTGTGCATGACGTAAGTGGAAGACACTCAACACAGTCTTGCTTCCACTATTAATCAGGCATGCCCGATGAGAATAATCGTCCATAGCTGCCATATCTACATTCAAAAATTCCTCAAGTATGTCAAAAGAGTGTGACTAAGTGCTTATCTGCATTAGGAAGTTATCAATATATCCCTATGAAAAGAGGGCACCATTAAAATACTTTGTCTGTTGCACTGTTGTAAAGATAGGATTGGGGAATGCCATGAATACTGTTAGTTAGTGGTATGACTACAATAAGTGATAAATATCGAGATTATAATTATGATCATTGCACTCTAATCACTATAGAGTAACATCAAATACATACTTAATTACCTGCAAGACTTACTCCAGCTTACAGTATTAGCTCATGTACAATACTTCATCAAAAATCTGTGTTTAACATTTATCAGTATGCCTACTGGTATGAAGAAAAGGAGTACTTGTGGCACCTTAGAGACTAACAAATTTATTAGAGCATAAGCTTTCGTGAGCTACAGCTCACTTCATCGGATGCCTTGACAGATTTCCACTCTATACGGCTAAATTCAGTGCCTTGCATAATCACAGGTTTCAGAGTAGCAGCCGTGTTAGTCTGTATTCGCAAAAAGTTGGCATCCGATGAAGTGAGCTGTAGCTCACGAAAGCTTATGCTCTAATAAATTTGTTAGTCTCTAAGGTGCCACAAGTACTCCTTTTCTTTTTGCGAATACAGACTAACACGGCTGCTACTCTGAAACCTACTGGTATGGCAACCCACGCGAATAACTAAGATAGTTGTGATGGTACCTATAATTGCCCTCAATGAAACAAAGTTTTCCAAAAATAATGTGATTGATTTTAGCTAGTAAGTGTATAACCAATTAACCCAAAAGGTGTAGATGTTACTTAATCTAGTCTGGCTAGGTCTTCACTGCAAAACAATTTGTTTGCTTGTTTGACAGTGGGTTAACTAAAGCAGGATAGAAATCCCACTATAAGATCCTAGAGCGGCAAAACACTTTTTGTTTTTGCTGTGGAGTAGCTAGGTGAGGTCAGTGCTAGACCTTGCTTCATTTCCCTCGTGGTAAAAACTAAAAGTACCTTGTCTGCAGTAGGATTTCACAGCAGAATAGCTAAAGCACTTTAATTATCTCACAGTTAACACCTTTTTTTTCTTTTCTTTTTTCTGTAGTGAAGGTAAAGCCAGAGGTTTAGGGGAAGGAATGAGAAATCAAAAGGAAGACAATGGCTAGTGCTTACAGAACCCTTTGCTGTCCGAAGTGTTCCAAAGCAGAGTTTTTGATTAACATTTTTAATGCCTGAGGATGTGTAATGCACATCTAAGGAAAGCTAGTTTCTACAGCCCATTAGAAGCACTCTGAAGGTCATGAGGTATATTAATAGTTTTACTCTGTAGGCTGCACAAATGTTTTAAAGATAATGTATTAAAGTTTAAAGAGCCACATTTAGTTCAATTCTTTGAGCCACTCCCATTTCACCAATGGGGAAACTGAGGCACAGAAAAGTTAAGTGGCTTGTACCAGGTTACAGAGCAAGTCACTGGCTGGAACTAAAACAGTATAGTACTATGTACACTTGGAATTAAACCAACACAGTGACAGACCGGGGATTTATGTGCAGTATCATGTACATTTAAGATACAATATACACTGAATAAAAACAACTGTTCTTCACCCCCAATTTAATAATGCTTCCTCCACAGCACACACTCCTGGAGTGCTTTTTAAAGGATTGATTTGCATTAACATAATGAGGTGGTGAAGCCATAAGGCACCATGCTGATAAAACTGGAGACTGAAGTCCTACATCCAGTGGATATGCACAGCATGAGCAGTTGTAGGCAAGTGTCCCTAGGCTGCCTCAAAGTGTTTCAATGCTGTTCTGTTTTTGTTGAGAAGATAGTGCCCAGCTCAATCCAGCCCTTGGGATCTCTGCTGAGATTGCCAAGAGTGCCACGTTGTGATGTAGATAATGTCTACTAGGAACTTAACTGAGATGTACTCACTCATATTGCATGGGACAACCAACAGCGGACCTGGAGTGGACTTGAACCAGCAACCAAAGAGAAGGGTTCTAAATTCAACACAACAGCATTTTCCACCTAGCTGAAAATTCCAGGGCAGCTGTTCCTATGCTAGGTCTCTGAGCCAGTGAGGCAGCCAGTAACCTGAGGATTTGCAGAAAGGCCATCTGCTCTCACCAGTGGGAAAGGGCCTTTGGGATTTTAGGAAAAAATCCTGTACTCTGGGAGCCTCTCTCTGTGCTGTGGGCCCAGAACACCCCCAATGTCTCTCAGGAGAGGGAGGGTGAGAAACAGATGGCGGGACTGGTGCGGGGGACGCGGGGGAAGGAGATTAGGAGACAACAACAAAAAGGAGGATAAAGGTAAAGAGAAAATAAGAGATAAATGAATGGAGGAGGAGAGGAAGCTGGAGAGAGAAATGAGAAAGAGAGAGTGCAGAAGAAATGGTAGATTCTGAATTGGTACATTTTATTTATTCACATTCGTACTCTGTATTAAATTTCCTCAGCAGAAAACAGAAAGCTGTAATGTGTTCATGTGGCAGGGGTTAACATCCAGCAGACCGTGGAGCAGATGAAAACTGGGAAAACACACCGGCACTCATTTCTTCTAGTCAGAACAGAGTCCCAAATTATATAAGCCTGAACTCTACAGTTAACATTTTAGAGACAGAGCTTTGTTATTAACAGGGGAAAACTGTACAACATATTTTACAAGCCTTTGTCTCTCTGGACAGTTATAGAACAAAATAAGGAAGGAAACCAGGCATGAAAAAAAATATACCAGTGGGAGATTAAATCTTTTATGATTATAATGAAAAACATTTTCTACAGACATTTATTATCAGGAACTTTTGGCTCGCTCCCGTGCAAGGACTTAACGGCGTTTAATTTGAAAAATGTACTGAACCTGCAAAGTGTTTCCAGAGGACGGAAATGAGCTGTAGGTCTAGTCAATTAAGTCACTTTTTAAAATCTTTTGGAGGAAGTGAAGCTAAAAACCCTGAAAGGCTCAGTAAAAAAAAAAAAAAAGAAAAAGAAGAAAGTGCACGTTTCAAAATGTTCATTTCCATCAGTTTCTGAAGTATCAGTACTGTGTGTGTTAGGGTCTCAGTGAAGGTTGCTGGGCAACTGAGAAAAAGAAATGAAGTCAGTTACAGAAGTTCAGGATCATCATACATTACTGATTCACTGTG
Organism: Dermochelys coriacea; assembly: GCF_009764565.3. Taxonomy (NCBI): domain Eukaryota; kingdom Metazoa; phylum Chordata; order Testudines; family Dermochelyidae; genus Dermochelys; species Dermochelys coriacea. The sequence goes on from NC_050073.1 coordinate 98,140,666, forward strand.
TGTGTGTCGGGGATGGGGGGGAAGTAAGACTTGCTGCAAAGAGGAAATTACGAAAGACAGCCATAGTGTATTATGTTCATTACAGCTCCCCCATTGGCACCATGGGATATGTGGAGTTGTAATGAATTGATGAGATAGTACACTGAGAATTACACTGGCAGGGGGAAATATTCCAAAGGGAAGAAGATGGCAACAAGTGAATGGAATGCTCTAAAAACTGTATATTGTACAAAGCGTAAAGAGAGAACCAATCCTGTATTTCTCAGCAGCACTGTCTAATGTGTCTCAGAAGTTTTCCACCACTATAAACTCAGATTTTTTTTCAGTTCCTTACTTTTCAGCAATTAACTATTAAGTCAAACAATTCAGCTCACAATTCAATATTTTTTGAAATATTTATCCTTATCTTCATCTGAATTGAACCAGATGAAATTACCAAGGACTGGAAAAAATATTCAGAGGGCATGGGGAAGGGTTACATCTTCTAAACCCAGTGGACATGTGCCATTGCATAAGCATTGTCCCACCGAAAACTGCAATGCCATCGTTGGAAGTGTTAACTCCAGGAGGTGGGACGGTACTTCTAAGAACAATATAGCTGTCCCAGTGACCTGAAACACTCACATATACAGGTGGATAAGTATTTAAACTTGCTTACTACCAAGATCCCCATTTGAACATATATAACGCCACTCTGGTCAACATCTTAACAAAGACAAAGGAAAATTAAAAATTTGAATTGTCAAACAGGCAATTCTGGAAGATATGTTTTAAGCAAACACAAGTTGGGCTCAATACAAGTGTGACTGTACCTTCTGGCTTTGGATCAATGACTATGAAGGCAGAAAGGACTCAGAAACCGTTCACAGTTTGAGCAAAACAAATCATCCCTTTATTTATTTACTTATTTTAAATTAAGCAAAATTCCAGGAATCTAAACATGGGATCTGATTTATTTCCCCTACTAATATGGTTGTCTCAACCACTCCCTTTTTCAGGAAAGCATAAAGACTCTTTACCCATGTTATCTAACTCCTGGTTTCCCGCTGCTCCCATCAGTACAAATCCAGATCCCATATCTACACCCTCTTCTGCCTCCTCCTCCTCACCTCTGGTGACATTTGCCCCAGAAAATGTCCCCCTTCCATCTCCATCTCCCACACCCGTCCCCACCTTCTTATGCCATAATTCTTAACCTCACACCCATCTCCTTCTCTTGTTGTCTCTGGAATCCCCATTCCATCTCTAAAAATAATCACATCCATACATGACCTCTTCATATCTCGCTCCCTCCAGCTCTTGGTTCTTACAGAGACCAAGATTCCTTCATCTGACATGGCCTTAGCAGCTGTACTCTCTTACGGAGGCCTCTCCTTCTTTCACACTCCCTGCCCTGGATCAGGCCCTGCTGGGGGTGTTGGGCTTCTCCTCTTCCATTCCTGTCACTTCCAACTCCTCCCTTCTCCCCCTACCCACTCTATCTCCTCTTTTGAACAGCACTGGGCTGACTCTTCTCTCCTCTCCCCCTCCATGTTGCTGTTGTTTACATCCACCCAACTCCCCCAAACATCAGCCTTCATCTCTGATTTCAACCCATCTCTCTCTTATTCTCCTGACAGTCTCCCACACTCATCCTCAATGATGCGTTCTTCCACGTTGGGGACTCCTCTGACCCCTTAGCTCCACGTATCCTCGTCCTCACCTCTTCATCGCATGTGGGCCCTGGTTCAACTCTTCCACTCATGAAAAGGACTCAGCTTGGTCTCCACCAAGATATGCTCTCGCTCTCTCTAATCTCTCTCTTGCGGAGTTCCCCCTTTCCAACTATTACCTGTCACACTGCCCTGTCACTTCTATGATTTCCAGTGCAGCAGTGTGGCTGATTTCTTATCTGCTCTCAGCCTTCTCTTCCTTGCCCCTCTCTCTCCCCCATTTCTTCCACCAATATGGTAGTCGATTCTCTCCTTGTTTCATTTTCCTCCATCCTTGAATCAGAGCTCTCTCTAGGCTATGTTTAAATCTTTCTGCATGACATCTCTAAGATACAGCCTTTCCTATTATTCCACACCACTGAAGCGCTTGTCCCTCATCATCTTACATCTTGATTATTGCAACAGCCTACTCTCTAGCCTTGGCAAATGCAATCTTACCTCACTCATATCCATTCAGAATGCTGCTGCAAAGATCATTCTTGTACCATGTTGCTTTGACCATGCTACGCGTCTCTTTTCATCTCTTCACTGGCTCCCTCTTTATTGTATCAAACATACCTATTGTCTCCACTGTCCAAGGCCTAGCCCCACCCTACCTATCATCTCTCATTCACTACCAAGCAGTTGACTGCCACTTCCAACTGGCCCATGATATGAGCCTTCATATCACCCACTCGTTAAATTTTCAAACAAGCACCTTCATGCTTTCTCCCAAGCTGCCGCTCATGGTTGAGAAAAGCTCCCAGTAAACATTTGCAAAACGACCTCATTATCCACCTTCAACTTCCTCTTGAAAACACTCCTTTGCTGTGAAGCTTACAAAAAAAAAACAACTTAAAAACAGCTAGGCCACCAGTGTGTTGAAACCATTGTTTCCTTGTACACCCCTTGACTACCTGTCTGAATACATTTGTTATCTCTTGTCTTATATTTAAAGGTCAGTGTTTTTGTTCTGTTTTTGTACAGCACCTACCACGGTGGGGTCCTGGTCGGTGACTAGGGCTCCTAGGTGCTATGATAATATCAATATTAAATAATAACTTCAAATTTTCCCAATCCCATCGCTTTCAGCCTTCCAGCTGTTCCACTTTTGCATTACCAAGCCTCTACCACAGTGTACACTCCTGTAGAATATTAGCAATAATACTTATAGTGTCCCCCTACTTGCCATAACAAATTAATTGAAATCCACCTTCTAAAAAACCTCAAAGGGATTAAATAAGTGAGTGGTTGTAACAGAAGAAGTTTGGAAGGTAATGAATATGGGCCAACAGTGGCCATTCTAAAGCAAGACTTTTCTACAAAAAAGATTTCAGCTGCTTGTTAAAAGTGGGGAAAGAAGGACTGAGATTGATTTCAGGTTGGGGAAGAGAGTTCTACACCAACTGGACTCCCACAGCAATGATCTCCTGCCAAACACAGTGGCAGGACTGTTTAATATCAAGTGGTATCTAAATGCAGATATCCATCAGGTTCTCATTTTAGGATGTTTTGAATGCAGCTTCCACTGTGAAGGGATTTGAAAATCTACTGTGATAGTTTTTTGTCAACTGCTGCTCACATTGGTCCAGGAAGACAGGCCAGCCAACCTTTTCCTAAAATGGATCTCAAAGTTGCTCTGGGAGGGACATTACTAGATAGGGGGAGAAGGATGAGGACTGGTGACCTCTGAAAGTAGAAAGCAACACAACTAATCTATACTTCCAGATGAACAGTGGCCCAGAGAAGAGAAGTACTCAAGGGGGTTTTTGTAGTATGTAACACACAGACTACATTGGCCATATATTAAAGGGAGACAGCAACTTCACAATCTGCCCTGGGCGAGGGGTGCTGTGTAGCTGAGCTGCCCAATAGACAGACCAAGAACGACCCTCTGATGCACAACTCACCTTTGAAAGAAAGGAAGTAATAATCCAAGCCTACTCTTGGTCAACAGCAGATTAAGTCCCCCTTTGCTCCTGGGCATCTCTGCTGCCTGGTGCATTGGATGGGTGGAGTCAAGGCTCTGCCCTCACCTGTTCTCTGTGCACACAGAACACCCCCATGTCTGTTCTCCACATTGTATTGGGGCTGGCCATTCAGGTAGCCTGTAAGTGGGGGAGGGAGCGGGGGGCAGGACTTGCAGACCTTAGAATCATAGAATATCAGGGTTGGAAGGGACCTCAGGAGGTCATCTAGTCCAATCCCCCCTCGAAGCAGGACCAATCCCCAATTTTTGCCCCAGATCCCTAAATGGTCCTCTCAAGGATTGAACTACAACCCTGGGTTTAGCAGGCCAATGCTCAAACCACTGAGCTATCCCTCTCCCCTTACACTCCCTTTTGTGGGCATGCTGTGCAAGTGGCAATTGTAAATGCAAAGGTGCCAGGAGTACAAACTGTAATGGTACATGGACTGGAGGGTAGATTTATTTTCTGACTAAAAATAAAACAAAACATCCCACTGCTGCTGCTAAGCACAGCAAAAGGAAACCTCATGCTGAGGCTTATTATTCTGATGAGATGTTTGTTACACCACGTCGTTCCCAGTCAACGCTGGCTATGCAATTTTCCTTCTATGGTAAAACTGGTATTTCTTCCCTGGCTTTTGCAAGGAGGGAAGGAAATGGGCATTTGGCATAAAGTCAAAACCTAACAACAAACCCATAATTTTAGAGACGTGCAGGCTGGGAGAAATCATTTTCATTATTCTGGCTAAACCCCAGCAATGAACTGGGAAAGTCAAACATTAGCTCAGTGGTTCCCAACTTGTTTTTGGTGACATTCTCCATGCGATGGAGTGGCAGGGCAGGACGCCCGCCCTGGTGTCCCTTAACAAAATGCCTAACATGATTGCTAACCATTCGTTGTCCTGTTCCCCCACCCCCATCTATTCTCTCCTTTTCCTGCTCCCCTCTCCTCCTCCTCCTCTTCATTTTCTCCCTTTCTCCATGTTTTCTTGTGTATTTTTGCCTCTTCCCCCACTTTCTTGGTGGCAGTCCCTTCATCACACCACTTAGCAAATGGCTACTCAGACAGCACTGCTCTTGATGCAAGCATCCACAGCTGGCTCTGTGGGGCCTTGCCCATGTGTACTCTCATGACTGAGCTGAGTGCTGCAGGAGCAGAGGACAGGAACACAGCAGGACAAGAGACATTCCCATGTCAGCCTACGTACAGGCTGCACTGGAGCAGAGACCCAAGGAAGGTAGCTTCCAAGAAAACCCTTGCTCTCTTTCCCAGCTATGGGAGCACATGGGGAGTGGGTACAGAGCCAATCTTCCACAAGAAGAAGGATGAGCCAGTGGCTAGAGTGCTAGTATAGGACTCAAGAGACAGGGTCAATTCTGTGCTCTGCCACAGACTTCCTGTGTGATCTTGGGCAAGTCACTTAGTCTCTCTGTGCCTTAGTTCCCATCTATGAAATAGAAATAATAATCCTTCCTGATCTCACAGGGTAATGTCTGGATAAATACATACACAAACATTGTGAGGCACTCATATACTATGGTAATAGGGGCCACATAAGTACCTGAGATAGAAAGAACCAGCTTTTTCTCTCTTCTCCCCATCCCCCTAATTTGGCCTAGTTTGGGAAACTGCATGTACAGTATCAAAAGAAAAAAATGTTATGGAACTAACAATGTCGGATACAACTCGAACGAAAAAACTATCCAAACTACTCACCGGAAAGAGGATCTTTGCCAATCATTAAAACGTTTGGTAAATGCATTATGATCAGCTGCTGGAGGACCTCCTAAATGAAATGGAAATTGTAAACAAGAGTCAGTCGAGAATCCAAGTCAATTAAATCACACAAAATACACAGCTCTATTGATTTGCAAGGGGGGCTTCAGCATGCTGGCAGTTAAGGAGGTCACAGAGTGAAGTCTCACATGAGACATAAATCACTCTTTGAAGATTGCTACAGACTCCACAACTGAGATACACCAATGGTCTCTTATAATGATGGTTAACGTAGGACTTAAGGGTCTCACGATACAAATAAAAATGAATGCAAAGTGATGCCTGGGCATAGAAATCAATCACACCTTTCCTCCTGACAAGACCTTTGTTCATTTAGTGTTCAGTCCATAGTTGCTGCCATTTTTCTGGATTTACAGCTGCAGCATATTGACCAAAGCTATGTAAGCTATTCTGGTATGGCTGGTTAATTTAAATAATTGATCAAATTATCTCATGGGTCTGGACATTTTAGGATGAATTGGGGAGAGGGGAGGAGGAAAGAAAGCTATTAAAGTGATCTCCTGCACTGCTGTGAGAAATTGCACTGAAAAGCTGTGATTCTTTAAGTATAGGAGAGCTGACACCTGCCTAAATACTAATTTTTCCCGTCATGGGTCTTGGGCAAGTGTAATTTTAATTTTGCGGAGTGTGGGGAAACCCCCACAATAGATGGAGAACAGGAAGTCATGTTACTTTGGCAGGTTCCTTTTTTCAAAAATTGTCAGCTGTTTTAAGCTGAGCAGGTCCTTGGAGTACCAGAATGGGTCCTGAGGAGATGGACTAGTAGCCAGAGGGCAGGTGCAGTGGTCAAAGGTGCATGACAAGTACACCACAGAGATGACATTCGTGGGATAAATTGCCGAACCATGTAATCCAGGAATATTTTGCAATCTAGCATGAAGGTAATTAGCACTCGTTTGGGACAACACCATTATTTCTCTCTCTCTTTCCTCTCCCCTGAATAAAAAGATGGTCTTTTGGTTCATGCACTGGACTGGGATTCAGGAGATCCAGATTCTCTACCCATCTCCCCCTAACCTTTGGCAAGTGCCTTAACCTGCCTGTCTCCATTTCCCAACCTACCTCACAGGATGCTGCGAAGATAAATTCATTAGTGTCTCAGATATTATGGGAATCAGAGCCATGCCAAAGACTATAAATAAGCACTCTCTCTCGCTCTCTCTCTCTCTCTCTATATATATACACACACACACACACACACACACACACACACACACACACTTCTAGAAAGAGTCACCAATTCATCCAAACACACTCCCCCCTTAAACTATTGGATTGTTATTTCTGTACTTTGAGAACCATCACAAAAGGAAAACTGAATCTGAATGGGTAAGGAAATCATTCACTGATCTAGCAGTGTCTAGGGAAACTGGAAGGTATTTTTAAAACCATTTTGGATGCAATATGTTTCATCTTTTCTCTGCTCTCAATTTAAATAAATAACACATTCTTAAAGCAATAGTTAGATTGCATGAAGAAGAAATATGTTAATACCACAGCTGATACCTTTGGTGATGTTAGGAAACAAGCATTTAACCAAACACTACATTGCATCAAGATTTGTGACTTTGACTGACTGTTTGCTGAGTCATTATCCAAATGTTCTACAGTACACATTTTCAAGACATGCTACACAAAAATTCATTTCCACTTGCTGCCAACAGGTGCAAAACAAATTGGATTTCACAGCACATGGCCGGAATATGATACTCTGCTAATCAGTTCCACAATGCATTGTCTTCTTTGGCAGATGCAAATTCTGACAATTCTGTTAATGAACTTTTCTCTTACTACTGAGTTCCTTGCCAACCAAAAATTTTGTTTTCAATCATCCAGCGCATGGAGCGGCCCTGAGGCAGGAATGCATAAAGAATTCTTGTTGTCTTTGTCTAATCATCAGATCTCTTGCTATTTAACCAACAGAGACAAAAGGCATTGGGGCTAAACTTTATGTAGTTAACATTCCACATACTCCTTCTGCAAATTATTATTTGATTACACCATCCAGTATTTCAATGACTAGCTTCTCTTTTAGTTGTGTGATTTTATTCTCTGTGAGGTGGCATGCAAGAATCTTTGTTTAGTTGTTACTAACATAAGAAATGGCCCAAACTATGATCATCACATCAAACCATGATTTCATAATTCAGATAAAAGATTCCATCTGATGCAAGAGATTGTACCTATTTCTCTCTGACCTGGTTTTAAGCTAAAGAACAATTATCTTTACCTGTGCTATTAGCATCATCTTAGGTTATTAATAATAGTAATACTCATAGTAAATAGTAAAGCTCTTATATGGAACTTTTCATCAGTAGATCTGAGGAGGTTGGTATCATTATCCACCTTTTACAGATGGGGAAACTGAGGCACCGAAGTGAAATGACTTACCCGAGTCACACAACCGGCCAATTGCAGAGCTGAGAATAGAACCAGAGTCCCAGTCCAATACTCTATGCATTATGACACACTGCCTCCCTCTAACAAGATCACAGAATTCTTACAATAACTGTGTGCATCAATATTTCTTTTATTTGTTTAGTTTTGGCATTTCCTCTCAGCATGGACAATGAAAATCCAACCAGCCAGTTTTACTTTCAGATCCTTAATGCTGCATTATTTGAGTTGCATACAATGAAGGAAAATGTTTGTTTAAAGGCAGTTGTTTTGTATTGGAATTGTATAAATCACAAACATTTCTATTAACCGAGGGTTTTGAAGACATCAGGATTTATAAAATATGGAGCAATTTTGAGCTTTGAGCGCACTCATATGTGACTCTAAAATGAACTGGAATGTTTACTGTCCCAGTGATTTGCAAATCAACTACAAGACTGACTTCCCCCGCTCTCCCCACAATGAAAGCCCTTCAAATTCAACCTGGGCTCCAACAACGGAGCTGTGTTCTTTACGGCTCGTGGATCACCAGTAATAAAAAGATTCTGTGGGCCAAATTCTATTTTCAGTGATACAAGCCCACTGTCTTCCAATTATTACAACAGGAGTAAATGAACAATTGTACATGAAAACGAAATTTGGCCCTACAACTGGAACTTAGTTGACAATAAGCAAATGGTAAATACAGTGCAACTTATTTCTAAAGGTGTAGTAAGTACTTGTATTAAGCTATGTCTACACTTCTGGCAGCGTGTAGCGCACAGACATTGCCGCAGCATGGAAATACATAGCACTGTAGATGGTGATGCACTGCTTGGGTGATTACAGACATGCTAGAACTTTAGGGTATATACCCTACACAGTTCCCTACACGCCCAAGCAGTGTCTCTTACGTCTAAACTGCTGTTTTTAGCAGTGTAACGTCTCACTGCCTACCCACTATCAGAGCCCTTCACTTCCACATGTAGCTACACATCTCAGTGTGGACATAGTTTTCCAGTGTGGCATGTAGCTACATGTACATGTACACGCCACCGCAAGTGTAAATAAAGCCTTAGACAACAAGGAGGTTGTAATACTTGTTAAATGCTTGGAACTGGATATGGATTTTGAAACAGAGAAGTCCAAAAGAAACTGTATGTCTCCTCCACTTCCCCTCCCCCCAAGACATTACACTGTGTATGGTAGCCAATGTGAGAGGAGAGTCACTAAAAAGAACAGCGAATAAAGAAACTACACTGTCCAGAAAGATTTGTGTTCTTCAGAGCAACAGAGAGGGGTGGTACATAATAAATCCTCCTTTCTCCTAGGAGAGAGCCAGTTAATGATTTTAACAGCCAAACTAACCCTTGATTAAAACAATAAAAGGTAAGAGCAAGAACATATGGTACCAATCTCCCTTAACTATAAGCTATTAGAACAATTAGTGGTAATGCTGTCAGCTTTACACCTGAGGCCATTAACCAACAAAGTGGCCATTAACTGCAAGTCATAAATTATTTCACAGAGATTACGGTTTTCCATGTTTCTTCGTAATGAAATTTCCATGAACAAACAATTTTGATACAGGAAGCCACACATATGGGATCCTATTCAAACAGCTCATTACTCAGTTTTCAAAGCGAATGAGGTGACATCGGAAACCAGTCTCTCCCAAGATCAGAACATCAGAAGGCTGGATGTATTTTCTGAAATCTAGGACCCTTTTATGGTATTGACAGGTGCCATATTGAACTTCAAAGACCAAGGCTGTCCCATAGCTAGCAGAAATTGACTTAAACCAAGCCCTATCCCACCCACAGTGAAACACCCCAAACTTTAAGGATGTTTGGCTTCAGATTCAAACTGCAGGTCTATTCCTATTAATTGGTAAAGCACCCACAAATCATAAGAGTGGCTTAAGAACCATGAGATGTTTCTAAAATAATAAATTTTGTTGGCTTCTTGTTATTTGCCTTCTGGTTTCTGAGCCTTCAGCGTGCTTTCGTGTCATGTTTTAAGCTCTTCTCTGCAACAACTAGGACCAAAAAACTCACTTTAAAAAAAACAAAAGTTGAGATTTTCCTGCAGTTCCTTGATTGCAGCAGCTGGGTATTTAAGATAAACAGAAAATAGCACAAGACTTGCAAGAGCTGGCAACATGGCATTACTAGGCGTCTGAGTCATGAAGTCCCCCTTTATTTCATTCTCTTTGGCTGATAAGCGTTCTAATTTATTCCTGGGGAGTTTCTGAAACCTCTAGTTTTCTTTTTTACTAACACAGGATTACTCTGAGGATATTTGCTTGTCTATCTTTGTAGGCAGATGGGATGTAAGAGCATTTCCCATTCTTAGTCTGCATGGTCATATATTAATATTTTATTCAGCAACAGACTAGATAGATCCTCTGAAGTTTAGAAGGGAACTTTTTTGGGCCAACACAACCCTATTCCAGGTCAGACTCTTAAAAATACCTGTGCGTCAGCAGTGCAAGAAACGGCTCAATCAGTCTGGAGTTTCTAACAGCTTGTGTGCCGATGGCTCCAAGAAGCTCAGAGTTTGGAGTTTCTGTGATAGAACAAGGAGGAGAGACAACCTTTTTGTCCTGAAGAATTTCTTCATCTGAACTTTCAGAACTTGAGTACAAAACTCTGGACGGTTTCTGTTTTTTACTTTTAAATGATTTTGGAAAAACAACTTTTTCCTGGTTCACAAATAAATTATTCTTTTCTATTTCAGAAGCTCAGGGCTAGCAGGTAGGCTAGACTTCTGTCCCCTCAGCGATGAGGGAGAAAGCTGATTCAGATGGGTTCCTAACTGGCATCTCTGTATTCGGAAAGCAAGGTTGCTGGGAAAGGTAGTTTCTCATGGCAGCAATGATAACTCCAGAGTGAGGAGCAAGTGGTTTCAGGGAAGCAGCTATGAAGTTTATAACAAAGCCCATGACTTTGTGACCCCAGCTCTAAGCAAAACACGCTAGGAAGTACGGCCTTTCCACAGCTGAGAGAGACCTGGAAGGATGCAGGTTGTGCCAATGAGTCTCTCTTGGGAAAATAAAAACAACTTTCTTTTGTTTGCTTGTATAATCCTTTGCTTTATAATGCCAGATCCCTTTGATGAGTGTCTGAACCAATCAGACTGTGGATACATTTTTGTCTTTTAAGTGAACTTGAAATAAAGTCCTGAGCAGGAGTGTTTTTCTGTTTACCAGTTCCAAAGCTGGGCTTTGGGGTTTTCTGCTTGTCCGGTCTGGGAAACAGAACTTAAAATGCCCAGTCAACCAGAGATGGGCCAACCCCCAAACCCCAAAGATGTGCCTCTGGATTGGGGGTGGGAAAGAAGACTTCTGCTGCAAGTAGGATCTAAAACCTTAAGAGGATCATTTTAAGGCTATGGGGCAGCTGAAATCTTACAAGAACAGCCTGAAAGATTTAGGTGACATGTAAATTCAAACCTCAAACTGAACCTCAGCCCTGATTCAGCCTCAAACCAGAACCCCGGCCTACTCAGGATCCAAACACTACCTCCTCAGCCCAGCTGTACTGTCCATTTACATGATTTTTGAAGGCTATTGCATGATTTACACAGAAGCTTCTCTCTATATCACAGTACAGTGTTAATGTACATTCACCATTAGCTTTTCCTGTAGATTTAAATTAAGCTTCCCCTGAATCCTAAAAAAACATGTAGGCACTAAATAAATTATCTAAAAGTTGCAGTCTCTTGGCCCTTGTAATTCAATACCCAAGCCAGATAAGTCCACTTAAGAATACTATTTAACTAGAAAATGCTAATCGCCCAGATGACTGAAAGCCAAATGGCCCTTTCCTACTTACTCAGTTACCATGAGAAATAGCATCACCAGCTTTATCTTCACCACAAAGACAACGCTACTGACTCAGAGCGGCTAGTCTAAATTTCAACATAAACTCAGGCAGCATAGAGTGGATGGGGCTAACAGAAATATTAAGGCTTGTCATGGAGTTTCTTTGAGTTCTTAATTATACATTATGATCAAAGTTCCATCCCCCTATACCTATGACCTTAATACGTGTACCAGAAAAATAAAACTATGAGCCTGATCCTGGAAACATCACCTGGAGTGGGACTACTCACTGTAGTAAGCACTACACCCTGGAGCAGCTCCTCAGCTGGTATAAATTGTCAGAGCTTCACTGATGTCAGTAGACATCTGACAATTTATACCAGTTGAAGATCAGCCCCCCTCCAACAGTAAGTGTTTGCAGCTCTGGATCATGATAGCAACTGATGGCTTCATTCATTATACCTGGCTATCACAGAATCCAGGGGTACAAATGGGATGAAAATTGCACTGACTAGAGAGATAGGCCCCAAGTCAAAGAGGTGATTGGATTCAAGGTATTTTTGATTCAGAGCAATTTCTAATTTGCTAGAGAACATACAGAAAATAGGCTTTTCTTCAAAACTAATTTAATTATATTAAATCTAAGATAAAACCTAAATATGTTTTCAATTTTTTTTATATGTCAGTGAAAACAGTTATTTTTAAAGTAGTAACCTGTTGCTTGCAGACTGCAGAAAGAAAAACCAGTAAGGAAATTTGATGTTCAGTGTTCCAGCTGGGATAAAAGTTAAAAACTGACAAGTAAATTGGATTTTAAAAATTATTTCAGTTTTAATGAGCACAGGCGTTATTAGTTACATGAGTAAACACATTAAATACACAATGTTGTAAACCAAAATGACAGTGCCCCTATAAAAGGTTAGATAAGATAAAACAAGTTGTTGCTGGGAAATTTCAGTGCAATTAATTACAAACAGATCTATTAAAAAATCTCTTCATATACAACTTACAATTTGCACATACCTGAGCACAGTTCTTGTACACCTAGGTACTTGTTCCCGAGGTAATATATTATATACACGACAAACTATTTGATTAAGAACTTTGCTTACTTCTGCAACATTTTTATTTACTATTTGATGGACAATAGGATTAGAAGTGTTTCAGGGGTGATTTTTGAAAATGTGCAACTTAGAAAGCACAATTACAGAACCCTATCAAGTGGAAACTAAAAGCCAATAAAATAGCAGTTGCTTCATCCATTGAGAATAATCAGCCCCGACAATCATAGGCTGGAATTTCAGCAGGAGGGCAAAGTGAAGGAATCATATCTCATCCTAACTATACTATGCGTATGTGTGATCCAGATAACTGCAGTAGCAGCCAAAGGAGAGAAAAATAAACTCAACATAGGAGAGCATGAGCAACGTTCTATTAAAAAGTTTAATAGGGTCTCGGCAGCATACAGAGGGTTATTCTATAGACAACTGGCACTATAAAAAGAGAACCTCCATAAAGCCATCTTCCACCAATCCAGTGGCACATTACTGGTCAGATACCATCACTAATGATCAGTGTTATAATTGTTATTTGTATTACGGGAGTTCAGAGGTCCCAGTCAGAAGCAACGCCCTAACATGCTTCATGCTGTACTAACACATTAAAAAATAACCTTTGCCCCGGTTAGCTTATTATCTACAGACCAATTGCAACAAGGAAATGTGACAAACAATAGGAGGCAAGGGAAGACAGTAGAGTTGCCAACTTTCTAATCGCACAAAAACAAACACCGTTGTCCCGCCCCTTCTCCGAGGCCCCCACCCTCTGCTCACTCCATCCCCCTCCCTCTGTCACTTGCTGTCCCCTCACTCACTCATTCACTCATTTTCCCTGTGCTTAAGCAGGGAGTTGGGATGCAGGAGGAGGTGAGGGCTCTAGCTTGGGGTGCAGACTCTGGGGTGGGACTGGAGATGAAGGGTTTGGAATGCAGTAGGGAGCTCCAGGCTGGGGCTCTGGGGTAGGGCCAGAAATGAGGGGATCAGGGTGTGCGAGGGGGCACCAGACTAGGACAGGGGGTTGGGGTGCAGGAAGGGGTGATGGCTCCAACTGGGACTGTGGGCTCTGGGGTGGGGCTGGGGATGAGGGGTTTGGGGTGCAAGAGCGGGCTCTGGGCTTGGGCCGAGGGGTTCAGAGTGTGGGAGGGGATTCCTAGCTAGGGCAAGGGATTTGAGTGTGGGAGGGAGGTTGGGCTCCAGGAGGGAGTTTAGGTGTCGGAGGGGGCTCAGGGCAGGGGGTTGGGGTGCAGGCTCTAAGAGGGAGTTTGGGTGCGGGAGGGGGCTCAAGGCTAGGGGAGGAAGTTGGGGCGTGGAAGGGGTCTGGGCTCCAGGCGGTGCTTACCTTAGTCAGGTGCCTCCCGGAAGTAGCGACATGACATGTCCCTCGATTCCTAGGCACAGGGGTGACTGGGGGCTCTGCATGCTGCACGTGCCTACAGGCGCCACCCCCGCAGCTTCCATTGGCCGCATTTCCCAGCCAATGGGAGCTGCGGAGCTGGCACTTGGGATGGGGGCAGCCTGCGGAACCCCCCTAACTGTGCCTCCTCCTAGGAGCCAAGGGACATGTCGCTGCTTCCAGGGAGCCAGGTAGGGAGCCTGCCAGCCCCGCACCAACCAGACTTTTAATGGCCCGGTCAATGGTGCTGACTGGAGTCGCCAGGGTCCCTTTTCAACCGCGTGTTCCGATCGAAAACCGGATACCTGGCAAAACTGGAGGACAGAAGAGGTGGAAAATGAAAATAAGATCCTCTGGTTATAAAGAGAGATACTGCATAACTAGATTATTCCTGAAGGTACCAAATTTTTATTATTATTTACTATTATTATTTTTAAAATAAATAAATTGGCTATTCCCAGCTGGCACACAATGAAACTATCGCTGACAGGACGATGCCTTGCAGAAATAGCAGCAGAAGTGGGTTTTGAAGAGGATATGAAAGAGGGCGGGAGGGGGGGTCTTATCAATGGAAATAGCTGATTTCGTAATGTGCAAGTCATGTAAGAGAAGTTCTGATTAAGATGCACTTCTTGGCATATGTAAGTGGCTTTTGAAATATTATTAAAATATGGCACAATGTATTGCATTTTAAGATGTTTGTTCCATTCCTTAAAGTTTGAATTCATTCCACGTAAAAAGCGTCTCCCTGCGATTTATATATATCACAAAGTAATAAGGACAGAAAAAGCTATTTTATCAAACAAAATACAAAAACTGCTATGCCTAACGGTGTAAAACAAGGATTCACAAAATGTAGGGTGCACATTTTAAGATTACTTCTACACAGTAATTCAGTATGACACTAACTTTATTCCCTGACCTCCCTGACTCAGAAATGTCAATCACTAATTTCCATATGATATGCATCACTGCGGTAGGGTTCTAGTGGCACTATTGATTTGACCCTGAAGGGGAAAATCCAATTGTCGAGGTCTGTGTCCTCCAGGTTTTATAGCCAGCAGCACATTTTACTAAGTTCCAACCACTCGTTAAAAATAAAAAGCTTATTGATTTATCCTCAAATCCCTTCAAAACCCGTGCAAGTGACTTCACATGCTTATAACAGTATCCAGACAAATTACTCTAGACTTTTATTTAATTCCGCCTTCAAATTCTCCAGGGGCAGTTTCTGCAGTAGCAGGGAATAACAAACTGTGTTGTGTTAAAGGGCTGGCACTTAAAATTATAGCGGTAACCAGCTAAAATGCAATCTATCTGTTCAACATACATTCAGTTAATCTGTGGTGGTCTTAAGGGCCCATAATGATTTAACCCAACACATGCTGAAAAGAAATAAAATTAAAGCGGTTTAAAATTCTGTATAACTCAGCAGTAAATACCTATTTAAACAAAAATCTTTTTTCCATTCACAATTCAGCAGAGTGTGTGCACGTGCATACCTTGACATTGTACATCAAATTCTAACACTGAATCATTAAGTATATTTCAATTTTTAGGTGGAAATTTGCTACCTACTTACAGCATCCTTGCAAAATTGCCATGAACATTTACCAGCCCAGCAACAAATTCTATCAGGCTGCCTGTTAATGAGACGAGTGTTAATGACAAATGTCAAAATAACATTTTACTTGCCCATCAAATAACCACTCGCCCTGGTAAGTGCTTGCAAAAACTATTTTTATTATAGATTTTAAATAGGTGATAGTTTTCTAACTCTGTTCATAGAGAAACCAAAATACACAGCAATTGCTACTGTAGACACCTCTTGGCATAGAACACCATTTGATGTTAAATTTTTCCACTGGATTTGGTAACATGAAGTGATCAATTTGTAAGATGGCATCTTAAATGTCATGATCAGCCTAAGAGACAACTTACTTTCCTCTCCCCAAAAATAAATAGAAACTGTTACAAATAAATTTAAACCATGCTTAATTTCTGAAACACATGCAGAGCTTAAAACTGAGTGGAGGGGCTGGTCTAATGGCCTCGTGTTAGTGCTCTGCACTGCAAATGAAACATCTGTATTTGAATCTTGTTTCATGCTCACCGGGCCTGGGATTGCTGTGGAAGCAGAAGGTTCAGCCCCTGCACAGTGTGGGGAAGAGGGAGTGTCCCATGCTGCTCACCAGTTATTACTGTGTAAAGTTAATATCATTCATGGGCTTCAAAGAGGAATCCATCCTGTCCTTTTAGAGGTAGGTAAGGTCTGAAGAGGAGGATGTTGTTCAAACTGTACAAACTGTACTAAGGAGCGGGGAAGTACACAGACCTGACAGGTAGGAAAGAATTAGAACAAAAAAATGAGACAAAGTAATACAGCTATATCCAATGGTATAAAGTGCCCCCCTTCAAAAAAACAGCTCCACACACAAACAGCCCCTTTACCAAACTCTGACCCAGCTACTTTATTTCAATATACATATGGCTCATTCTTGCTGTGCTTTGAAAAGAACCAAATGCACTGGGGAAAATATTGTAATGCAAACTGCTGATCCAAGGGCTAATACCAGGAGGAAGAAAAGCCAGCCACAGGCTAGGCCATTTCCAAGTTTCTTCAGAGAGACACTGAGATGTCAACTTCAGCTTTCAGAGAAGCTCGAACTCCTGCAATGCTAAACTGAGAGCAAGCAAGAAAAGACAAAAAACAGGAACATAGCTGGATGTTGGGGATGGGGGCAGTGGATCAGGTAGTGGTCCTTGGGGGATTTTAGAAATGACTGGCCTGTCACAACTAATGTTTCAGTAAGAAATGAAAATCTTAGCAGACATTATCAAGTTCAGAATATCTGTATGAATCAGGCTTCATGAATGACTCCAAATGGAATGTACAAAACTGAGCCAGGAGCACACAGATCGGTCATTGCAAAACTGGTAATCAGTGTATCCTTCTCTGTGTCAGTTTCAGAATGAAAGTCTGCCAGTTAAGCCCCAAAAGAGACTAGGGGCTATAACCTGCCACTCTTCCTCAGAATGAGTAGTATCTTATTCAGCAAGTAGCCCTAGTGATTTCAATGGGGCTACTCATGGGAGTACGCATTTCTCAATGTGAAGAAGTGTGGTCTTAAGTACATAAAATGACTTCAGGGTTGCTTGGATATACAGCTGCTAAGTTGTTAAAGTTTTATAAAGAGGCATCATTTACTGGCCTCAGTTTACCAGGCTAACACTCATTTACCATACAAGAGTCATGAGACAATTCATTAAATGTTTGTAAATTGCTTTGCGATGGCATTAGGGAAATGCAAAGCATTATAAGCAGGTACCTGCAAACTAAGCAGCAGTAGATATATGGATATAGGACAGTTATTACTCACCTACTGTATGTATGGAATAAATCAGATAAGTAAATGGTTTCAAAGCATTGTCTAAAGTATAGGTCAGAGTTCTTCAGATCAATAATAAGGTATGTAGTGATCCAACCTATGGTTAATGTAAGGTGGAGATCTGCAATAAATTCTGCCAGTGGTAAAACCATATGCTCCTGGATTAAACGGGTTGTGAGCGCAGTCTAGAAGTACCAGAGAAATAAGTAGAGTCCTGCATGGATACAAAATTTGTATCTGCATCGAAGCCACGATCCGCAAATATGGTCCGTGGATAGCTGCAGATTTGCAGGGCTCTAGAAATAAGTGAGCAACTGGTCTATATTGGTAGGTTTGGAAGGATTAGATTTTTATGGGTAATTGTTGGTAAACATTGATTTCACTGTACACACACAAACTGATGAAAGCATATTGCTATTGATAATAATTGAAATCTACAGATAGGCAAAGAAAGAAAAATGCTGCTTAAGAGTTTATGAGATTCCCACCTTAATATGTATAAAACATGTAATGCTGGCAGTAGCAGAGCTGATGCAGGGCTTTAACTTTTTGAATCTCAACATCTGCTGTCATTAGTCTGCCTTCCTTCCCCATAACTGTTAAAATTTAAATTGATAAAAACAGAAAAAAATGCTTACAAATAAAGCAATATTATCCATCACAATTATAAAAACAAATAAAAATCTATTGGTGACCATCTTACTTTCCTCTCCCTGAAAAAAAATAGAAACTGTTAAAAATAAATTTAAACCATGCTTAATTTCTGAAACACATGTAGAGCTTAAAACTGGCATCAGTTTGCAATAGAGTATAAAACTTTTTGTGTTCATGCAGCCTATTTTATAAATATATTATTGCAAACTAAACCTAGCATTACACATATGCACAGAGAGACAGACTCCAAGTGGAGAAGACCGTATCTTCTTACTCAGACAATACTACACACGGAACAACAGGGTAGCCATGAGAATGTGCAGAGATCAGCGTAGGATTTGTAGGAGAAATGAGTTTTAAAAGAGTCTGGAAGGAAGAGAGAAGGATAACTTGGTTCATGATATTTCAGAAGCTGGTCTGAGCTCAGAGAGCCAACCTGAAAGAAGGTGTGAAACCAAGAAGGCCAGAAGACGACAAAGGGAGCAGTTAGGAGGCAGGATATGCATGGAGTGAGTTGGAGGTGGGAGCCAGTGAAACCGGTTTTTACTGCTAGTTGCTATGGCTGTGTGTAAAAAAGGTACCCAACAGCTCATGAGATTAGTTTGCTTCCAGGTTTCCCTGCAGCAAGTCAGTGGTATAAAATCTTTAAAATAGGTATTGGAAGGAAAGATTCCACTTGGTTCTGTTGGGCTTTTATCTAACACAGGAAGACTGTTGGTAAGTTTTATTAGGGGAATGATGACCGGACAAAATGGAGTCTTGTTTTTAAAAGGTAGGTTAATTTTGAGGCCTGTTGATTTAGAGTGCCCCTTTATGGTTTGGATTAGTTACATACAGTATTGCTGCCAGGATCTACTACCAGAGTCAGTGCCTATCTAGTTTTTGGAAACCTGGAAAAATCAACGACCAGCAGGTCATTAGCCAGAAGATTTATCCTATTACATAACTGTGCTGTGCACGTAATTTTTTTCTTGGGGGGACCAATAAGGAATCTTGAGGCAAAGATCATGTGATTCTTCTAAGCACGACTCTACAGCAGTGCTCTACGCCCCTCACCTTGGCAAAAGCTAGTAGGGGAGTGGATTGTCACAGGCTGGTAATTTGCACAGAATTCCAAGGGCTTTGTACTGATGGAGAAGATGAAGCACAAAAGCAGTAAGTTATTTGACTAAGGTTACACAGGAAGCCTGCGACAGAGCTGAGAAAAGATTCTAGAACTCCTTACGCCAATGCCAGTCTGAGCTCCAGGTCATGCTGCAATTTTAATGCTCGATCAAGTGACAAAAACTGCTTAGTAGCCCTAAAAAAAAAAGAGGGCAGCACAAAAGGGAGCTAAACTTCTGAAAAAGGTTCCACACCCTCAAAACATCCCCCCACCCCGCTGCGCCTTTTGGATTTTTTCCCCTTAGGCCACATCTACACTACAGACTTCTGCCAAGATAACTATGTGGGGTGTGCAAAAAGAAAAGGAGGACTTGTGGCACCTTAGAGACTAACAAATTTATTTGCGCATAAGCTTTCGTGAGCTACAGCTCACTTCATCAGATGCATCCGATGAAGTGAGCTGTAGCCCACGAAAGCTTATGCTCAAATAAATGTGTTAGTCTCTAAGGTGCCACAAGTCCTCCTTTTCTTTTTACAGATACAGACTAACATGGCGGCTACTCTGAAATATGTGGGGTGTGATGAGTTGTGATCCCTGACTGACAGAGCAGCGCTGGCAGAAGCCCCTAGTGTAGATTCAGTTTTGCACTTTAATGCTATAGCTTGTTTCGCTTAAGGAGAGCTGGAATAAGATTGCTGGGAAAAGTGCAGTTTTTCCCAGTATAAGTTGCATCTCCATAGCACTGCTGATATAGCATACTGATACAGCTATTACGGTAAAGGGCTCCTAGTGTAGACATGGCCTTTGCTTACTAATATTTTCTGATGGCTTGGCCACTATACATCCTTTGGAGGGGGGAAGAGTTCTCCACAGCAGAGCAATGCCATGTGAAGATGAAAACAGCATCTGCAACTGATACTCAGCTACTAATCAAGTAGATTGCTGCCACAGATTTGTTTCTTCAAAGCACAGAGTCATGTGTGGCCCAGAGACGATTGTATCATATCACCAGCAGAACAAAATCTCTGTTTTTTTGCAACTTGCTGCCATCAAGGCACTTGAAAGAGAAGCCTCCCCCCTTCCATTCCAAGGAGACCTTTCACTGACATCTGTTCACTTTGTTAACTGTCAGCTTGAAGTTACCATGACAAAAAGAGAGAGCGTTTCCACAGTGAATAGCGCCCAGCAGCTACTAAATGCAAGCAGAGTCAGAAGAAAACCAGGGGCACCAACAAAATGCCTCAGCTTCCGCCCCTGCATGGAGATCTCTGCTTTTATCATGTCCTCTTTCATTCGCTGCCTTAGCTTATTATGTGATGTACATAAAGAGTAACAAAAATAGCCAAGCTGAAAAAAATGGAGAGCAAGACAGACAAGGGAAGCTGCTTTTATTGGTAAGAAAAAACAACTGCTCTCTTAACGGAACAGACTGACTAGTTCTGTGACTACATCAAAGTCCAAATGGAAGATAGAGGGTTGTTGGAGAGCAGAGGAAGGACACAGCCTTGCATTACTTTAACCCTTTAAATTCCTTAAGGGGTGCAGTACATGAAGAATGCAGGAACTGGCCCAGAAAAATGTGCAATGAGCAAGGACATACTCCGGAAGCTTTGTTTATGCAATGGTGACAAAGCTAATACTTCCCAATGGAAATGGTGCCCTTTGCCTCGTTAATGGCACCGCATCCTTTCCATGCATCCTGGAGCCAACTTGCATCTAGTTAAGCAGGGAAAGTCTCAAGACACCTCCACCTGGTTTACTAAGGGGAAAGGCAAGAAGCTAAATCATTAGCTGCTTACAGTTCTGATGTACTGTCTGAGTATAACTTGATACCAGACTAGTAGTTTTTGCAAGGGTTAGAAATTTTGTATTGCAATAGTAATAACAAGTCTGTGCAGATACTAAAAGCTGAAGTCAAATTCTGACTTGATGTGAACAGGAGGCACTGCACTGGCTTTAACAGAGTTACATAATCTTTCAAC
Source organism: Dermochelys coriacea (assembly GCF_009764565.3). Classification (NCBI taxonomy): domain Eukaryota; kingdom Metazoa; phylum Chordata; order Testudines; family Dermochelyidae; genus Dermochelys; species Dermochelys coriacea. The sequence goes on from NC_050073.1 coordinate 98,161,907, forward strand.
TCAGCCCCATGTGTTAGCAATTATTCCCTGCAGTTTGTAACATGCATGTGTGTGCACCTGAATGTCATCACGTGAGCTTCACATATTCCATTTCACACACATCCCAGAAATTATGCCATTAAAAATTAAACAATTTGCCACCCCGGGTGATTGTGGTACTGTAATATTATCTCCTATTTTAAATAGAGAAAGGTACTATTATTGCTGTAAAAATTACAGAAATTTTTTTTAAACACAAACACAGTCATCAGGAAATTTGATTTTATCAGCTGCCCCAATTTTTTTGCTTATACTTAGATTATAAAATAATGCATATCCAAGATGTCTCTGTGTGGTAGCAGTTAGGAAAGGCTGATTTATTGACTGTAACCCACTCATGTGCGTACATGTACACACAGAATGTCTATACAGTTTTAAGGAACACTGTGTTTCAGACTTGCCAACTTTAGCCGTGTCCCTTCGAAGATCTGAAACTACTGATTAGCCCTGCTTAATACAATCTCTGTAATCTACTGTGAATCTTACAAATAACTAGCAACTGTTAACATTAATTAACTCAGCAGAGCTTTAACCTCTCCTTTTCCACTCCCTCCCACCAGGCTCTCCCTGGAGTCCCAGAGTTAAGGATTTTCTTTTAAAGCAGCACTAGCGCACAATTTAGCTAGAAAGAAAAGGAGTACTTGTGGCACCTTAGAGACTAACAAATTTATTTGAGCATAAGCTGTAGCTCACGAAAGCTTATGCTCAAATAAATTTGTTAGTCTCTAAGGTGCCACAAGTCCTCCTTTTCTTTTTTGCGAATACAGACTAACACAGCTGCTACTCTGAAATCTGTTATTAATTTAGCTAGAGTTATTATTTAAGTGTCATATTTGTGCATTTAAGATGGAAAGCTATTGAATAATTTACATACATTTTTAAAGGGATTTCCTCTCCTCTTTTTGACTTGCCTTCTCTAAAACCTGCTGTGTCCTGACACAGTTAATACTTATAATATCCTGGGAATATCCATGAAACCCCAAGAAAAATTTAGAGGATGCAGCTGCATTCTAGGAGTTCCTTTCTTCCACCATCTGTCACAGAGACAAAGGTAAGTTGCGTCACTAGGTAATTTATTAACATTCACAAAAGATTAAGTATCTAATACCTCTGCTATGCCAGTGTTAAGGCTTCCAAGCATTACATTTTCAGAATTGCCAATTCTCACCATTGTAATCTGGAGTCTTGTGATATTTGGTAAAGCCCCAGCTCCTGGAGTCAGGTAATTATGTGACAAATCTCTACTTTTATTTGAAAAACAAATAAAAAATAAATAAAGGTTTCTACCTCTCGTGGTTGAAGAGAAAAACTTGGAAAAATGTGACCCTCTACAGCAGTGGTGGGCAAACTGCGGCCCATCAGGGTAATCTGATTGTGGGCCGTGAGACATTTTGGTGACATTGACTGTCCGCAGGCACAGCCCCCGGCAGTTTATATTGGCCGGGAATGGCAAACCACAGCCACTGGGAGCTGCGGGGGGCTGTGCCTGCAGATGATTAATGTCACCAAAATGTCTCACGGCCCACAATCAGATTACCCTGATGGGCTGCAGGTTGCCCACCACTGCTCTACAGGTTCAAAAACTAGAAGGCAAATAAAAAGAACTGTACATACATTATTATTTAAAATCTCATGATCTGGGGGGGTCTGGCTTATGATTTTTGAATGCGTGGGATTGGAAATATGGCATTTTCCTCAAAGGTAGCCCATAGGCTGTTATGGACTAAGAAGACAGTCAACCAGAAGGAATCAGAGAATATCAGGGTTGGAAGGGACCTCAGGAAGTCATCTAGTCCAACCCCCTGCTCAAAGCAGGACCAATCCCCAATTTTTGCCCCAGGTCCCTAAATGGCCTCCTCAAGGATTGAACTCACAACCCTGTGTGTAGCAGGCCAATGCTCAAACCACTGAGCTATCCCTCCCCCCCCAAAATGTTATGCTTGCTACAAGTCAGGAAAAGGGACAGTTGGGGAGTTACTACACATATTCTACAGAAAGCTCTCTGTGTTACTAATTTCATTTCTCAGCTATACTTCTTGATCCATGGTTTCTTTGGATTTAACAGCTGGGGACTGGGAGAGAGGGACACTCAGAATGACATTTCCTAGATTCGCAAAAAGAAAAGGAGTACTTGTGGCACCTTAGAGACTAACAAATTTATTAGAGCATAGCTTATGCATAAGCTATGCTCTAATAAATTTGTTAGTCTCTAAGGTGCCACAAGTACTCCTTTTCTTTTTGCGAATACAGACTAACACGGCTGCTACTCTGAAACATTTCCTAGATTGTTAACATTTGCAAAGGTGCTGGCGGTTGGCAAGACGACTATAATGCTTTAAGACAATGTCCGAAAGCAGCCATGTGTTTCTCCCACCACGCCCTTTACCTGTGCTGCTGGAGATCAGGATTACTGTGAAAGTAACACCGTCAGACTTGGAACTAAGGAAGAAACACAAGAAGATGTATATCAAATGATCTGCACTCTCTCTTGGCCAGATCATGAAACAACAGGAGTGCTACCGCAAAGGGGCTGACCTCCCAGTCAGCCTAGAAGCCGAGGGAGGGAGGATATGAAAGGGACTAAATGTTAAATCCCCAGAAAGAATGCTTCAGGGGCAAGGAAAGAATCAAGCCTCAGAACGCTGAGGGGATAATAGTGCCTCCCATGTTCTCGCTCTAGGAGGGTTTTAAATGCAGATTTACAAATAGCAAAGGCTGTAAGGAAATAAGGCTAACATTTACTAACCTTGGTGCCTAAAGTTAAACCCCCAAATCCATATTTAAGCACCTAAACAAGTGACCTGATCTTCAGGAGTGCTAAGCAACCCACAGCTTCAATGGGAACGGCAGATCCTCAGCTTCTTTGAAACGCGGTCACTTATTTAAGTGCCTAAATATAGATATAAGAGCTTACCTTTAGGCACTGGAGTTGGAGCATTTGGGCTCAAATCTCCTTAAAAAGCTTAAAATAAATACTAGTGTAATATTCACAAATATCTTGGATTACAATCCAGTTTAAATTTCTGTCATAATTGCTAACAATTGATGCAAAGCTATAAAGGTTCAGTACCTAGTGCCCTCTCCTCAGGCCTGCCAGGGATGTGTGTGCGCAAAGGGGCAATTGCCCAAGGGCCTGCACAATTTAAAAGGGCCCAGGACTGCTGGCCGTCCCTACCGCAGCAGCAGCCAGGAGCCCCGGGCCCTTTTAATTGCCTGGGCAGGCCGCAGGGCTCCTAGGCATGCACGAGGTGATACTGGCAGCGATTAAGTCATCTGGGAGGGCACATGGAAGCCCTGGCTGTGCTGGAAGAGCACCCATTAACCGTTCTGCCCTGGGGCCCGCAATTGCTGTTGGTGGGCTTGCCTCTCCTATACCGTGTTGAGTCAACATTGCAGCTAGTGGCAAGAGTTTGTCTCTCCTACTGCAACTAAGTTTAGCAGGGTTTAAAATCAAGTCAGAAAAGCACAGCCCAAGCAAGTAGTTCAGTTAATACTTGGATCAGCAAGGGGATTATTTATCATCTTTTGTTCTTGTGGCACACAAAAACTTTGCAGAGCACGAGTGTAACTAGAGCAACACTGTGTTTATTATGAGCTTCAAAGAGTTGAGGGTAAGTGGTGGAGTGAGAGGAGAGGAGTGTTTTGTTCTGGTTTACAAACAGCTTTTCACATCACTTATTAAAACTTCCCTGAATCATTGTTTAAATATATTTATACTAAGGTGTCAGGTTACTTTGTCAAACCTGTTCTTTGCTGAGAATGCCGTGAATTAGTTGACTCTGGTGAATGGCTGATCTGAAACTGGAGAGTGGTGGGAATTAGCTCAGTTGCTTACCAAAGGAAATGCTGCAGGGAAACAAATACAGCTTGAACTCTTAAAATCTACAATTAAAGTGTGTTATGTACAAGGGTCAACATTTTCAAAATTCCACGCTTAAAGTTAGGTGCCTATAGTTAAGTGCCTAAATAAATGACCTGATTTTTCAGAGCTGAGCACTCACCGCTCCCATTAACTTCAAAAGGAGTAGTACATACTCAGTACAGTATGTCTGAAATATCAGGCCGCTTCTATGTAGGTGCCTGAACGTAGATCTGGATGACAAGGTACCTTCACAGAAGTAGCCCGATTTTCACGAAGTCCTACCACTCTCTTTGAACTCAAAGGAAGCTGCATAGGATTAGTGCCTCTGAAAAGTCAAGCCACTTACTGACATGTCTAAATATGGGTGCTAAAAGTTTAAATTTCCAAGATTGAAAATTTTGATCTAGGTGTTCAGTTTCTGTACCTGATAATAATAATAGCCACTTATCTTATGGGGTGTATAGGAATGTTTGTAGAGCATATTGAAATCCTCTAATGCAGCGGTTCCCAGACTTGTTCCGCCATTTGTGCAGGGAAAGCCCCTGGCGGGCCGTGCCGGTTTGTTTACCTGCCCCATCCGCAGGTTCGGCTAATTGTGGCTCCCAGTGGCCGTGGTTCACTGCTCCAGGCCAATGGGAGCTGCTGGAAGGCGGATGCGGCAGGTAACCAAACTGGCCCGGCCTGCCAGGGGCTTTCCCTGCACAAGCAACAGAACAGATTTGGGAACCACTGCTCTAATGAATGGTGCTACATAAAGTATTTATTAGACAGGAATCTCCAATACCCACAGATAATGAGGAAGCTTGCACCCTGATCCAAACTTGATGACTCATGCTGATCTCTAGTATTAACATATATACATGTACAAATGAAGCAGAAGGGAAGAATTTATTGCTAGTGTTCCAGATCAGCAGATTAACAATTCATTGTGGATTACGATTGAATGTAATACCATGAAACAGAGAACAGCCATTTTAATCTTACCCAAAACTAATGCAGACAGAAGCTGTGCAAACTTTTTCAAACAGTTCTGCCAATACAACTCTGCCCTGAGCTGCAGCGTTCCTAGTATTTCAAACCCCAGGCCTCACTAGAGCAGACTATCCATTTCGTCCAATTGTGTATCAGTTTTATGATTTGCATAATAGGGAGCACGAGGAAATTAAGTTTGTCCACTTGTGATGTGAGATAGGATTTGAAACCAAGTCAAGATCGGGAAATTTTGCCACCTCTCCATTTTCCTCAATAAAACAAAAAGGTTTATAGCTATATACACGCACACTCACCCTTTTGAGAGTACAGCTCCATACGTATGATATATGAACTTTTTTTTTTTTTTTAATATATATTCAAGAGATCAGAGGTGGCAGAGTGGAGTAGCCTTGTCTCTGGAGAATTGGCCTTTCACCTCTGCTCACGGGAGATTTACTAGTCCAGTAGAGCAGGAGTGCTGTTGCTCAAGACTGAGGTACACTTTATCTTGTCTCCTTGGGCCTGATTCTCCCCTCACTTGTATTGGTTGGAATCAGGAACTCCACTGAAATCAATGGAGTTTCACCAGTGTAAAGCTGATGCAAGATGACAATCAAGCTCCTTGTGCACGTTTGGTAGCCATAGTCCTATTATTATTGTTAGCGTACTAGGTGCTTCACAGAAGATTAGGAAAGATGTGGTCCCTACCCCCAAAGACTAAAGCCTAAATTCACAGTCCTACCTTGTAAGGAACTTGGGGGAGCCTCTTTTTATCCGTAAGGCAGTTGCTACCTACTCAGAAATGTAGCTTAACCATCTTGCTTGCTCTTGGCTAGGGTCACACATTTAGCTCTTTAGTTATTATGCAAGGGCCACCAAATCAGAATGAAAAAACATCCATCAGCTTTTCTAGTTGATCATAAACATGGTGCATTAGAAGTCTTTTCCCTGGGGATGGCTAGACCAGAAATCTGAATGTATTTCAGCCCATATGGTTCAAAGCACTGAATAATGTACTTCAGAAAAGAAGAATGATGGAGGAAAAAAAAAAACACACCACATTAAAGAATGAATCACATGAAACAAATAGCAGGTGGTGACTAACAGTACATATTTAATGAGGGCCTCCTGCTTCATGAATACATACAATATAGCCTTGGTTTCTCAGGCTAATTGACACCACTCCTTGTTATAGACTGAAAAAAGGGCTTTGTATATGGAACTACATATTTGAGAGTTCATATTTTATACAGGAATTTTCTTGGCAAAAAATATGTTTAACAACCAAGCGATATGAACTTTAAACTCCTAACCATTTATTTATCAGAGTTATATTTTTCCCCCTTAGCTACATTTGCAATTACTGTATACTCTAAAACATTCTATATCCTGTATAGTTGGCTTGGATTCAAAAAGTCATACTACTCTTTACATGAATTCAATCAGCTCAGGGAATGAACCCCAGTGTTTAGAGCAGGTGACAGAATTAGAACTCCTGGTTTCTGTTTCCAGCTGTGCCATGGACCAGCTGTGATATTTTATGCAAGTCATTTAACCTCTCTGTGCCTGAGATGCTCTTCCTGTAAAATAAGGATAATACATGAACATAATGGGGAGAACACACAAGTATAATACCCAAGACCCTGTGAACTTCACAGGTACCAATGCTCATGGATTCTGTGCTGAAAGACATTCCATGCAAGTGCTTTATAAAACCTAATTTTGACCAAATTTATTTTAAAAAATTAATTAGCTTATGAACACAGGCTGACTGAAGGGTTTGCCAAGAAATGGTTTGGAAATAAAGTCTGCCTATGGATTCTCAGAGCTGCAGGGTCTGGAGGGCTAGCCAATGCAGATTCACAGTGACCTTCTACTTAGGTAGAAGCTGGGTCACAAGCTCCTCCTGGACCTGTTGGGCATAAAGCTTGTGACCAAGAGTCAGGCACGACTCCACAATGGGAGATATCCTTATACCACAGGACACTGGAGGGCCCAGACAGAATCAGGTCACCAATGCTGGTATCCCACACAGGGGAGAATTAGAGCAATGAGTTACAGGACAGAGGATGGGAAAACTTATTTGGGAGGTTTAGCAAGTCAGGCTGCTTTGGCAGGCCGGTGTACCAGGGAAGAAGTCTGAGTGTTCAAACTGTTAATTTAGTTAGGAAATGGGGCTGTATTGCACTAGCTTTCCAGTCTGATAAATTTCAGAGTAGCAGCCGTGTTAGTCTGTATTCGCAAAAAGAAAAGGAGTACTTGTGGCACCTTAGAGACTAACAAATTTATTAGAGCATAAGCTTTCGTGAGCTACAGCTAGTACACGTAGCCAAAGCTAAAAACTGCTCTGGTCAGCACAAAGGTTATTATCTCAAGGGCTGTGGTAGCAATTTAAACCGTGACGGATGTTTAAATTTTTTCAGGCCCCCCTACGTTGCCCTTCATGCAACAAAATTCATTCTCCTTTTTTGCTCTGATATAGGAAGGATTCTCTTGCTAAACACAAGCAAGATCTCGCTCTTCTGAAAAACTCTAAGCTAGCATTCTAAATCCCTGCTTCGGGGAGAGACTTCACAGGTACCTAGCAGGCTATTGCTTCAGCAGGTTTATTTGTAAGCTAACTACAGTACATCTCATAACTGTTAACTGCTTTCCCCCTTGAGGGCATATATCATACATTCTGGGAAGAGAACCTGAAGAGACTTGCTCCAAATACAACCAAGAAAAATGAATGACTTGTCCTTTTTTAAAAAAAAAAGGCAAACAGCAGCAGTTAAAAATCTATCCTTTAGTACTTGATCCCTCAATGACATAAACAGATGACATTTCTTTGTTTAATGATCCTCCAGAAGATGCTTTTTTGAAAACAAAAAACAGGTTTGGCCCTCTACTAGGGTGAATATTTTATGCTGTGTATTTAGTACTATATTATTTTTGCCAGCATGACTGCTCTTTTAGGTTTGTGCATTAGCATGAACATCTGTGTTTGAACGCCAAGAAACCAGTTTATTCCATTCCTAATTTCTCTTTGATACTCCAGCAGCGTGTCTGAGGGTGCTTACTGGCTTGAAAGAGGAGTGGAACTCAGAAGGGCCCTCCACACACCACATGTTGGGATGGTGAGTAGCGTGATCTAACAAAATGGAAGCATTAGAACCCAAAAACCTCATAGTAATAAAACTGCTGGGTGGATTTTAAAAAAATGTTTAAGAGCGAAATACTGCCATCAGTATGCACGTGAAATTCTCTCTAGTCCTACATATTTAGAATGCAGGGTACAATCTCCAGTCCAGTCCCCCATATGTAAGACCAGCCATATTTTAATGCTAAACAGGCTGACAGCATCTATTTAATAGGCTTATCAGAGCAAGCAGTGAAAAGCATTGCACTGTAATTTCAGCTGGGCTTCACTGTGTTCTGAACCCCTCTTTGTGTAAATAAAATAAATGGCAAGTTGTTTGTTGGCCATGATGGATGAACATGTCAAGTTGCTAACGTTTGGAAATGTGTTTTATTTGAGATGGGGAGCCGATGATGTGCAGAGATGGTTGACCATGTCTAGAGACCCCTTCTTCCCCACCCCTCGCTGAGTTCTTGGAAATCTTCACAGTGGAAGGAACAATTAACAGCAGAGATTTGAGCCACTAGATTTAAAAGAAAAGTTTGTTCATTTCATTTGAGCTTCCTTTTGTGTTGCAAAACAGCAAGAGACAAGGAGGGGAACAACATACCCAACACCCAAATGCTTTGGTCTTTAGGTTTGAATAACTGCCTTGGAACGTGCTCAAAGAAGAGTTTATTGTATCTGACGAGGGTTAATGCACGTGGGGTCTGATTCGGTGTTCCCCTGAACCTTGTACAGTCACTCTCACTAGCACAGAGTGAGTGTAAAACGCGATCATGGTGATCTGGTACTATTTCACACCCACTGTGCATTAACAAAAGTACCTGCACAAAGTGTAGGCAAGAGAATAAAGCCATCCAGCTGACTGAGGGTTTGAATAAAGTTTCTAGAGTTCTGGAAGTGGTACACTACATCCTAGACTTGCTTTTGTCGTCTCATCTCTGTTCATCAGACTACATGTTGTAAATAAATTAGACAAAGCATCCTGTATCTATATCAACTCATCTCTCTTCCAATAAAGAAGTAATCTACCTCTTAGAATCCAGGGTCTTCTGACCCCTCAGACGGTGGCAGGAACTAGATTACTGAAAGAACTTCTAGCCTCACCTATGTGAATCTTGCATTTAGTTTGAGGTGTTCTCCTAAAAACAGAGGTTGTCTAACTTTTTCCTCCAGTGTGAATGATAATAGATATCATCTTGGGGTCTTCCTTCCTCCCAAGCACTATTACTAGTATAAAACAGATTTATTTGGGATTTGGATCCCATTGGGAGCTGGGTATCTGGGTGCTGGAGTCAGGTAACCTGCAGAGCTGTTTTCACTTAAAGCCTGCAGCTTTGGGGGCATGGCCCAGACCCTGGGTCTGTGTTGCAGCAGGCTAGCATGTCTGGCTCAACAAGGCAGGATTCTGGAAGTCCCAAGCTGGCAGGGAAAACAGGTTCAGAGGTAATTTCAGCACATCAGGTGACAGTCCCAAGGGAGTCCTGGAGATCAAACCCATCACACTTGTATCAACTGCAACGATGGCCTTCAAGAAAGAGCAATAGGAAAGTATTAAATGTATTTTAGCTGAGTTTTAATGCAATTTAGCAGCTAGAAATGGGGAGGAGGAGTCAGCACCATGTGACAAAGCAGCTATCTGCTGGACCACAGTTTGGGAGCTAGAGTTTTAAATAAGTAGGGATGGAGAAACACAGTAACAGTAAACAGCTCACTTCATCGGATGCATCCGATGAAGTGAGCTGTAGCTCACGAAAGCTTATGCTCTAATAAATTTGTTAGTCTCTAAGGTGCCACAAGTACTCCTTTTCTAGTAACAGTAAAACTAGCCTACTGTAGTGAAAATACTTCAAGGTCCTTTTTTTTTTTTTTAAAGTAGATGCATCAATACTAATATACTATATTAATATTTATGTATTTTTCAAATATTGAAAAGAGGCAGAGAAAATTCAGATATACTGAAGTCTGAAACATCACATAATTCTGGATTATCTTCTTGCAGTGTTTCAAGTGAACATCTGGTTATAAAGCATTTCTTGATTTTACTACAATTTCAGCATTTTCTGACCTTTTCATTCTTGTACAATTAGATAATTAGATAGATTAATTTGGTGACAATATAACCAGCAATCATGAATTGGATGAGAAAACTACTTAAAAGTTTTAGCTGTCTCTAATATTACACAGTTCTCCTTTTTGCCATTTGTTTGCACTGTACAGGCATGGAACTGACACTTATGACCATAGTGTAAGAAAATCAACTGTTGCTACCACCATAAAAAAAGACTATTGTGGTAGTCAACCAGACAGCAGCTTTGGCAGCCCTGGGAGGAGAAAACAAACAGGGAAGCAAGGAGACCTGTAATCCTGTCACGTAAGCTTTTATAGTTTATATTTGCCTCCACTTAAAAAAAAAAAATCGTACAGTTCAAACTACAAAACAGGTCTTGCATATGGATTTGTTTATACTACCGCAAGATTTTAAAACCCACAAATGTGGTGAGCATTCCATATTTTCAATCATTTTCTACATACATCTGTGAAATAGCATTATTTAGGCAAGTGGTGAGCTACGACTCCTGTTTTTATGCTAATGCTCAGGGATATGGAGTAGCAAAATGCAGCAGTTAATTTTAAATATGCTTTTTGTTTAGCAGCGTAACCTGGTTGTCACCAACAACTTTAAGACTTTATGTATTAAGTAATTAGGAGAAACATCCAAAATGCTAGATTATACTACGTTTATTGGATAGGCATCATATTTTACAAGTTATCAAAACCAGGGCAGTCAGATTCTTGCCTATTTGCATTTTGTATATCATTCTGCAAAGTGGACAGCCAACTATAAATAAACTGAGGCTGGCAATTACGCATGGTTATGTTATCTTTCTGTGTATACTAGGACATGGATTGAGTTAGTCTAATATATGCGGCTTCCACCATAAATACTGACTAGATCCATCCTTCTGCTTCTTTTGAATTTGGTATTGGAGATAGTCACTGGAGACCCAGGAGAATAGGATCACTGGTTACGTAACTACTCCTTCATGTTTCATATCTAGATGGCTGCAGAATTAAAGCATGACCTAGGATCACGTTAACGAAAATTCTATCTACTCTTCCTGAAATGACTGAAGGAATAGGTCTGACCTTAATTCTGGACATTGGAAAATAGAAGAGCGGGATTAAAATTGCTGTAGAAATAGGCAACAGCACTGACCAACTAAAAAAGCTCTTTCTTTGGTGAGATGGGCAGAGAGGCATTATCAACCTAACATGCTTGTGGCAAACCTGAGAAACTCACTTGTGCACAAAGATGAAAACAATTGATAAGGATGGTTTCAGGTATCCAACTGGTTGCTATAAACATTGAAAGAATTAGTTTTAATATGCTATGACCAGTACCTTGAAAGTGTTTAAGATTGCAACAGGCTGTCAAGGAGAAGAGCCAAAGCAAACCGTGACCTGGCATCCAGCTTTGTTTTAATCATACACAAGTGTATCAAACAAAACTGCTCTAGGGCCCAGTCATGGAAGATGCTCAGCATCTCATCTGAAGCCAGCTGAAGGTGTTCAGCACCACTCATGATCAGGCTCCAAGTTAGAGAATGAAACGGAACAAATTAGCTTTATTTTCTCTGTAGGATTGGAATCGGAGGGTAAGATCAAGTGCCCAGAAACTGAAACGTAAGCAACTCTTGCAAAACTGACAGCATTTGTTTCTGTGTATCAGTTTATGCCTTCTGCACATAAAACCATAAAGAAATATTCATGTGCTACTCAGATAAATACAAATCAGGACACTGAAGACAAAAGCCACAAATCATGACACTGAAAACGAAAGGCTGGCTGCACCCAGGGCTTTTCACATTCAGGAAAACCTAAAAAATACAAAAAGAAAAGGAGTACTTGTGGCACCTTAGAGACTAACAAATTTATTAGAGCATAAGCTTTCGTGAGCTACGGCTCACTTCATCGGATGCATCCGATGAAGTGAGCCGTAGCTCACGAAAGCTTATGCTCTAATAAATTTGTTAGTCTCTAAGGTGCCACAAGTACTCCTTTTCTTTTTGCAAATACAGACTAACACGGCTGCTACTCTGAAACCTAAAAAATACATGCATTCTTTTTTAAGGGGCAAAATCCAAGAAGCGACTTGAAGACATGAATTGTATGAGGGTAACTTTTTTTTAAGTTAAACTGTGGTTCTGCTCTTAAAAACATGACTAAATAGTATTGAGAGAACTCACATTTATGGTTTCTTAATTACTCATATAAAAAATGCCCATATTAATAAAAAACTTCTCATTGTCACCCCTACAGACTCAGCTTGGGACAAGGAAGTCAAGCTGTTTGCTTTCTGTGTCACTATCAGTAACAAAGATGCTATAACTGAAATTTAATTAAGAATTCTGTTGAGAATCTGTGAGCCAGAAAATAACCCACCTCCCTCTGCCATAGCTGCTTTGGCTCAGGAGGGCTAGCAGGGATGATCACCAGTAAAGAAAACCCCTGGATGATACTTCTGTCACTAAAATAAGCTGATATGACTTGAAATATACACAAGGAAAAAGTGTGTAGGGCTAATTTTTCAGATCATAAACTCATTTTAAAGCAAAACATGTAATTAGTAAATTTAAAAAGGTAGTTTAAAAATTGAATTCCACATTATTCTGTGTTAAAGTAGCTAATATTGATCAATCTTGAACAGCTATCATATAAAAGGTCTATTATAAATTCATAAACTGACAATTTTGCATTGAACATTTACAAGAGAATGTTTACCCACCACTGTTTTCTAGTGGTAATTCTTATGGTTCTCATGGGACTACAACCATTTGGCCTTACTGCAACACAGCTGTTCCAAATAAACTAGGCATTAACCCCAATACGACCCTCTCCTTCCTCTAACTCACTGTTCACCAAGGGGGTTCACAGAAGTAGGTTTCCTAGCAAACACCATTTGGACACTGGACTCCATTCCAAATGCCACATTGGTGGATCTTTTACGCATTAGTCTATTGAGCCGACTTTTGAAAAAAATATGCATTTAAGATGCCATGGGGAAAAAAATGACATTTACTTTTTCTCTTGCTTTTAAATTTCAAAGCAAATAAATTGGGCAAATATTTTAAATTAGCCATTTAACATGAGGTGACTAATTCCAACAATTTGGGTCCATTTTCCTGAGAGAAGGACTAAGCTTAGTTAAAAGATTTTAAAGATATTCAATAATTCCAACAGCTCAGTTTTTAATGGAGAGAGGTATTTAGATGTGGTGTGCATTAATTCTTACTTTATAAGGAGTAGGCTTGGTTTTTAAAAGGAATAGCAGAATTAATGGTCTCTATCCATGTTTTTAGACATCATAAACCCCCAGATTATGTAAGTATCTAGGAACTTTTAATAATACTAATTATTAAACTGATAGTGACAGCTCCACAGGGGTGATTTCAGTCTGTTGAACAAGATTCTTATTTAGGGACTTTTATTGGCCAGATTAGGGCCTGATAGAATTTAAAAGCTTAACTCCTTAGCTGCCGGGTCTATCTAGATTAAACCACATGTTACAGACAGTGTAACCATCAGTGCACACATTCAAATTGTTTCCAAGAGACAAGAAACAGATGTTGTTGTTTTTTACACATTAACTAAGAGCTGTCTTTAAAAATCTTACCCATTAAAAAACAAACTCATGAACCCAGAAGCATTATTGTGTATTACGGATTAGTTGATGACAAAATTTCAGTTAAAACACACCTGTGAGCAGGTGTCCTTCACAACCAACTCTGACACAAAGTTCATGCTGTGTAGTGTCAAAATTTCACCTTGTTCCTGCGGTTTGCCTTTATTAACAAAGCAACAAAGTTTACCTCAAACATCTCCCCAGCCTGCTCCGTTCCCACACCAGGTCTGCTCAGACCACACTCCAGAGAGTCACTCCCAACTCCTTTATATCCAGGTGTGGTAATCAGCCACACAATTTGCAAACTCCACTGACCCATTTTCCCAGCAGGATCTACACCTGCTTGGAGGATTGGGTGTTTCAGACAAACACTGCCAGCCAGTTACAACAATGAACTGCATGTGACTTCCAGAAGCAAATACTACTTCGCATTTCTATAGCACATATGACAATATCAAAAGCAAATCTAAAAACAGTAACTTCTTTTTCTGGAATTCCTACGATTTAAAAATATTTATATATATAGCCCAAACTTTTATCCAAAATTTAAAAAAAAAAAAAAAAAAAAAAAAAAAGGACAGCCTGGAGGTATCGTTTGCAGGTCAAACAACTTGTTGGAGGGAACATTTATATATCAGCCTATGTTAAAACGATGGCCAAATAATAAACCTGCTGTTTTCAAGATGAAGTGCTAATACAGCTGACATCATAGGTTCCGATCCTGCAAGCGCACAGATATAGGCAGAACCCTTTGCTCATGCAGTGCCCCATTAAAGTCAATGGGATGCTCATGACATTGAAGGATTAAGGTTTTAATCCCCCTCTTTATATACCACTTCTGTACAGGAGATTAATCTAGATTTATAGGGGAACCAGCACCCAAAACAGAATGGGATCTAATATGGTGTCATATACAGTATTTACATATGCTGATAGATTTTTTTATATATATATGAGAGATTATGCTTTCCAAGATCATAAAATAAAATTATTCATTGATAGAATGTGCATATAAAAGAAATATAATTTCCATTTGTGACCTGCCAAGAAAAAGCAGAAATCCTGTGTTTAGGGATCTGTTGTGCAACTTGAAGATTTTTTTTTTTTAAATTTACTGTATATTTATGGAATTCATGTAGACTTCACTTTAAAATATCTGTATGCAAAAGGCTAAATTAAATGGAACCCATTACAGAAATACAACTGGCCAAAGCGGGCCTTTAAAGCTGCAGATATAGCTACGCAAGAGGCATTACAGGCAGTCCTCGGACTTACAAAACAATTGGTTCCTGAAAATTGCTTCATAAGTCAAAACATTGTAACTTGGAACCACAATCCACTCTATTGCGGGACCAAGCGTCGTGAAGTCGAAACCAATCGTTGAATCAGGGTGTCAATTCAAAAACATTTTAAGTGCCATTCGCATTAAGTCAAACATTGTAAAGTTGAGGACTGCTGGTATAAACAATTAATTTAGCAAAAGTAAATCCCTTTACTACTACACACAGCAGACAGAATATTTTCCAATATATCTGAAACTGTAGCTTCCTTAGGCTACAGTATCTACCTAAACAATACTCCAATTGATGTAAATGAGAATTTTGCCTGCACAGACTTAGCAGGATCAAGTCAAAAGTATGTTGAGTCTTGTGAGATTGTCTAGATACACTGATGTATGCCTTAAACCTAATCTAAAACTCAAGATAGATATGGTGGTGGAAGGTAGCAAAATGCCCTGTGGTTTTACTCTTGCAAGTTGTAGTGCAACAGTTTACTAGGTTAACACTAGAATAAATTAAATTCTTAAACACAAGAGTTACACCAGGTGAATTCAAATTCTAAACAGACCTAAAATAAATGTTCACTCACTTTTTTTTTTTTAAAACTGTCTAAATGACAGTGGAAACATTCCATAATTCAGACCATTCCAAATCTTTTTTTTTTTTTAAGTTGATGATAAAATGTTATGGGTTAAATCAAGAATGCTGAATAAAAGCCAAAGAGATATTTCATGCTGTACAATACCCATTTTTGCACCCTCAGGTCCAGTGGGTGCTCCAGCCCACCGTGATCATCCCATGGCAACTGAACCCACCTCCCCACTTGTGCTTTCAGAATAATGCCCCTTTGACTCCACCTCTGATGTGGCAACCTTAACCAACTACTGCCACAAGCTAGAACAGGGAATCAGCAACCTTTGGCCCGCGGCCTGCCAGGGAAAGCCCACTGGCGGGCTGGACCGGTTTGTTTACCTGCCGTGTCCGCAGGTTTGGCCAATTGCGGCTCCCACTGGCTGTGGTTCGCTGCTCCAAGCCATTGGGGGCTGTGGAAAGCGGTGTGGGCCAAGGGCTGTGCTGGCCGCTGTTTCCCACATCCCCCATTGGCCTGGAGCAGTAAACTGCAGCCAGTGGGAGCTGCAATCGGCCGAACCTGCAGAAGTGGCAGGTAAACAAACTGGCCTGACCTGCCAGGGGGCTTACCCTGGTGGGCTGCAGGCCAAAGGTTGCCGATCCCTGAACTAAAACAACAAACCCACTGAAACCTTGGATCAGAAGAAAAGAGGCAGCTGATGACAGCAGCAGAGCCCTTCTCCTCCAAGTACATTCCATTCAAGCTGTGAGCCCAGAGGTTAAAGTAAAATCGAACTCCTACCGGTACGGGGGCTGGCTCTGGCCCCCCGGAAGCGGGGGGCCTCGGGCAAAAGGGGCAGTGCTGCGGGGGGTCAGCGTCCCCCAGACAGCCCATCTGCGCTGCTTCGCCAGCGCCACCTGGGACTCCAGAGGCCCTTTTAAATCGCCAGCCCTGCTCCTTTTGCCCCCGCCCCCTACTCCCAACCCCCGTCGGCAGCTGGGGGAGAGGCGGCAAAAAGGGCAATGACAGAGTACTTGGTACTAAATTACTCCCAGTATATATGTAATAAGGTTTATGGTACTAAGAATCTCAGCTTCTATACATCATCTTCCCTATATCCTGTTACACATTATCACAGTTGAAAATCTGTTATCTTTGAGAGGCACATTAAATGTTCAAAATTATAGATGTGAGACTGATTCATGCACTTAAATATATATTACAAACAAATTGTGCTCTCAGTTGCATACACCTTGGAGAGGAAATTGACAGGCCCATAGCGTATAAAGTCAGCAAAGTAGTTTGGGTGAATTTATAAGGGACTATGTTAAAACTGCTGACATTGTGGTCTTGAGAAGAGAAAAATGTTGTGGTTTACCAATTTAGATTTTAAAATTCAAGAAAAAATTCCTCCCTTGAGTTCCTGAACTGAGAGACAGCTTGAAATTTTATATTACATATACATATAGTCGTACTAAGAAATAAAGTTAACCTATAGAGGCCTATTAATTAAGCAACTAATCAGGGACCCCAGGGCTCTTCTTACTATTAGAAAAGAGACTGAAATTCAACAAAGGGGCACATTGTATATAAAAACTTGTTTACAGCTGGCAACACAGCTATTGGGCAAAAGTTATGAATCAAAACCAGAACTCAGATTTACAGCAATAAGATATATATATAATGTTCTTTCTGCACATTCAGTGAATGACTTCATATTTACTCCTCCCACCATTATTAATGGAACTTCTAAGGTTTGAGTTACTTATGGAAGCTGCACATGAGCCATTTTGAAAGTATAACTGTTTTCAGAGTTGTGTCTCAGTAGCAATTCTTTTTAAACGCAGAACTATTTCCAGTCATTCAGAAATGTCATGCAATTGTCCAAGGACTTAGTGGTCACAAGTATGGGAACTACAGGCATCAAAATGTAGCAGTGACCACACATACAGTGCTTCTTCCACTGGCATTTCCAATCTGCATTCTTCAAATGAAAGATGTGTCTCAAAACCACACAGACACTAGCCAAGTGATGATAATGTTAATTCTTTTCTTCCCACGACCACAAGCTTTTATGCAAACTGTAGGGATTTTTGTGATGCTGTATGTGCCATTTGAGTGAATATTGGCACTTCTGAAAGTTAAGGATCTAGCAGATATGGAAACAGATGCTTTTGCTGCTTCTAGTTTTTTCAAACTAGTCATTGCCATAAAAGGTGTCAGATCAAGAGGCTGATGCACAGAATGGAGGAAGCATGACACAACCACTTCAAGCTTCCCTAGGCTACCCTGCCAGACTGCCCCACCCCAGGCTTGTTTCAAATAACTGCTCCAAAGCCTAGTCCACACATGCACATTCTGCACCCACTGTTGGTAAAGAATGCAGTTGCACTGGTGGTGACAATTGTATAAGTGCTAGTGTATACAGGCTAAATAAAGCATTACCTACAGTGTGGTAAAGGGTGACATGGTGATGAATTCAGTACAAGAACCAAACAGACTCAGGATTTTCCCCAAATTCTCCTGCCATTGCCCTAGCTACATCTTACCCCTCAACTTGCAGTCATCTACAAATTTTATAAGCACTCTCTCCACTCCATTATCCAAGTCATTAATGAAAATATTGACTAGTACTGGACCCAGGACTGACCCCTGAGGAACCCCACCTTATAGTAATTTCAGACCATGTTTCCCTGGTTTGATTATAGGACTGTATCCCTTTTAAAAGTCAAGATACATCTCATCTACTGCTTCCCCAGTAACCCTGTCAAAGAAGGAAGTTAAGCAGGTTTGGCATGATTTATTCTTGACAAACCCATGCTGGCTGTCCTTAACCCTTTTATCCTCTACTTGCTTACAAACTGTTTAATGATTTGTTTCAGTATTTTTCTAGGAATCAAAGTTAGACCAACCAGTCTATAATTCCCCACCTCTCCCCCTTTTTAAATATATTATATTTGTCCTTCTCCAGTCCTCTGGGAGCTGACCTGTCTTCCATGAGTTCTCAAAGATAACCACTAATGGCTCTGAAATTGCTTCAGCTAGTTCCTTAAGTACACTAATATAAATGTCATCAGGTCCTGCCAATTTGAATACATCTAACTTATTTAAATGTTCTTTAACCTGTTCATGTCCTATTTTCCTTTCCCATTGTTGCTCACATTAATTGCGTTGAGTATCTGCTAGCCTCTAACCTTTTTAGTGAAGAGTAAAGCAAAACAGACACTTCAGCCTTCCTGATGTCCTGTTATTAGGTCAACTTCTCCTCTAAGTAGTGGGCCAACACTTTCCTGTGTCTTTCACTTGCTCCTAATGTATTTAAAGAACCTGTTTTTACTGCCTTTTACATGCATTGCCAGGTGTAACTCATTTTGTATCTTAGCCTTTCTGGTTTTGTCCCTACATTCTTGTGTTATTCTTTTGTATACCTCCTAAGCAATTCATCCATGTTTCCACTTTTGGTAGGATTCCTTTTTGATTTTCAGTTCATTAAAGACATACAAATATGTACATCAACAAGAGCGGTGGAAAGTTGCCAATGCTCTCTGATCTATCCAGTCTCCAGAAATCCTTTTATCAGCCTCCTTAAAGGTTAGTTACAGTCAAATAGCTTGAGCTCTGTTGTGCTAGTCACCATACAAAAGTTACCCTAGATTTTAACCCGAAAGCAAGTATTCAGAGACCAGCCAGTCTCCTGCTTGTTCAAACCACGAGCTAGAAAGTGAAAACACACCCTCCAATACACATGTACATATACACAAAGCTGACACAATGACATTTCACATTCTCCCTCATAGAAGCCTTCCCAAAATGTCACAGAAGTTCAAAAAGTTAATTACCAGCATTTTTGCTGTTAGCCAGTGGCACAATGTTCATTAAATGGAATTAGTGACAGATCCTCTTTAACAGATTTCTGTTCAAGAAATCCCACCACAAAATGACTAAATTGCTTCGTTTCAGGCGATGAAGTTCTCACAGGCCATGATTACAGAACCTGTAAAAGTGCAGCTACTCAGTGGGAAACCTAGAGACTTTACTTGTAGCCAAGACTAACCCCCCCCCTTTTTTTTTTTAAACACACCTTTTAAAACAAAAAATTGGAACCAGCCAACTCAAAACTCTCATATTAACAGTTGTCAGTGTTTCTCCCCATTTCACTGCAGCAATCTAGACACAAAGCACTGGTGGTTGTTTTTTACAGGCCCCGGTGATCAAAGTTTTGTGCTGCTGTAAGTGCTGGCATAACCTCACTGAATTCATAGATTAATTGCTTTTGACAGAGTTAACAAAAACAGCAATTGATGAGACACCAGGTGAATGTCAGAGCCACTTAAACTGTTCTTATTCCAGTGTAAAAGTGTTTCTTTAGTGCATTTGCTCATCCCATTTATGCCCAGTGAAGTAAAATTTTAAAAAGAGACAAGTCTAAGCCACAAAGGTCAGATCTAGATTCAAATTTCCTCGATACCCAGCTCTCTTCAGATACAGGGTTTAGATTCAGACCTGGTAAAGAGATAGTGCTTCAAAGTTTTGATCCAGATCTGGAATGTCCTAACATTGTTGGGGGCCATTTGGGTCCAGGGTTCTGGTTCATTCCCATCTCTACTTTCAGAAGAATATCACCAAATACTGAAATGAATTTTGCTTTAACAAGGAGATCAACTATACTGAGCACAATGACGTTAGACATTTATATGGATCCAAAAAGCTATCCAGCCTTTGAGTGATATCTTAAAATAGTTTAATTTTAGTAACTACTGATGTCTTATTCCAAAACACAGGGACTACGGGACCATGAACTCATCATGTTTCTATTCTTCCTTGTCTTTGGGGGGGAAAAAAGACTTTTGTTTTTTGACACCCACTTTGACCCTGTGTTTGATAACACACAAAAGAATAATCACCCTCACTTCCCTCCATATATATTCTCCCCACTAAATACAAGGAATTAGCTGTAAACTAGATTTGAGTCCATTTGGTTAAAATGAAGGGAATTCCCCAAGGCCAACATGGTGTTTTTTAAGCTTGTGCTTCCCTTAAGGAAGCAGCAATTTGTGCTTCTATTGTTTTTCAGGAACCTTCCCTCCCACTTCCAGACTGCCGCTGAAATTGATTAGATGTTTTCTTTCAGTAACACACTAGCCTCATCTTGAGCTACTGACTTTGATTACTCAACTATACAAACACTACCAAATTTCAGGCTACTTAAAAAACAAAAAGGCTCAAAGGAGGAGAGGTTTCACAATAATTACTATGAAACGTTTCAGATGGCAAAATTTTCTAGTATATCCCGAAATATCCATGCCTTGGCTATACTTTGTAACAACCAACCATCATTTAATTCAAATGATATACACTAGCTGGGCTTCTTACACACAAGAAATCTTCCAAAATACAACCACCATTAGTAGCAATGTGACAGTGCATAACAATCATATATAGAACTGTGCAGGTTGCTGCACAGACAGCCTTTAACTCCTTCCAAGCTATTGGGAATTGAAGGTTATGCAACGTCATTTAAAAGGGAATCTCTCTTAGGTTAACAATGATTTGCCCTAACAACCTTGATGTGATAAAGAAGAAATGAGCTCCTTACATGTAGTGTATAGATACAAAAATAAAATTTTTTGTTACATTTGCTATTATTTAACATTTTCAAGAAAAAACTACCGGTAATTCAATTTTGCTATCATACTATTTACATGCAGGGTATGCATTCCTGAGGCAGGGAGATGCACTAGTCTGACAAAGTAATGGTATAGATTTTTCTGGAATATGGCCAGAGTCCTATTATGATGCCTCCCATCTCCAGCCTCAGCTCTTGCTCCCTGTTACAAATAGTAAGAAAACATTATAAGGTATTACTGTAGTGCCTGGCTGGAACAGATTACATTAAAAAAAATCCAACAGCGCAGAACCAACAAGACACTAAAGAAGCCAGGTCACACAATTCTGAATTTCATTTATTTTCTTCCATAATCTATACCCTCTTTATACATTGTCTAACAAAGGGCCTGATCATCTGCTACAAGGTGCTCAACTCCCATGAGTGAGACTAAATGTTAAGAGTTCTCAACACCCTAAGGATCCGGCCCTTGGATTGCAAACACTGTGGAGAAAGGACTGCGTCTTCTGATATTGTATGTAGTATAGTTGTAGCAATGTCAGCCCTAGGATATTAGAGAAACAAGGTGAGGGAGGTAATATATTTTATAAGACCAACTTCAGTTGGCGAGACAGACAAGCTGAAGTAGAATCTGTGGTTCCAAAGCTTGTCTCTCTCTCTCCCCCCAACAAAAGTTGGTCAATAATAATAATAGTACCTCACCCACCTTGTCTCTCTCTGTCTTCTGATGTCTGTAAAACTTCATACAGATCTATGGTGTTGAGTAAGCAATAACAAGACGGACAATGAAATCCCATCCTGTTATGTTGAAAGATTGAGTAAATGGGATTTCCCTGCTGGGGTAGAGAACTCAATGGGACAATTAAAGTTATTTATTTTTAAGTGAATGACAACCCATTCCAGCAATACCTACAATGCTAAATGATTGAGACATAAGTTTGCTGTCTTCAAAAATATATAAAATGCCAACACATCACCTCAGATCAAAAAGCTACACAATCTACTCTCCTAACATGCTGCCATAATTTGCATTTAAAAGTCATCAGTTCTACTTTATTTTCTTCTGCATGAATCCCTCTCAGGCTTTCTTTAGCCAGCTCTGTAGCACAGATAGCAATTGGTGGCAGTAATATTTTGGGGTCTCTCTACTATAGTTGCATCAAGCCGCAGAACTGTAATGAAAGTTAATGAAGTACCATTATTCTCCCACACACTCAAGAGATGCAACACTCCATCCAGCTGCCTCTAGTGTACAGCGTATGGCTAGAAGAGATGCAGGTGGATGAGAAGAGCCTGGGAATGGGAGTGGATGTGGTCAGTCTCTCATGAGACTTATTTAAACACAATAGGTATGTACAGGACCATTTTAATACTCCTTGGCATTTCAAGACGTCTCCAGGGGTGAAAGCAACGCTACTTGTTTTAAACATGTTTTATATCCTCCGACATTAGTCCTATTTCAATGATCCTGCAGAAGAGCTGAATATCAACACAGCTAACCAAAGAGCTATCATAGCCTTCAAACTCAGTTTTTTCCTCCCTTTTTAAAATCTGCTGATGGGCCACGAAGGCTAGAAAAGTTAGCTCTATCTGTATTTCAAAGTGCTGGCAATGATGGCTGAAAATGCTTTTACATGAACACAATTTCCTCTTCATTTCCTGTGGTAGTTTTCTTTAACAGGTTACTAATTCCTGTGCTAGCGGAAACACCACAACCCTCAGCAGACAACAGTAAGAGCAGAAGGCACACCTGATAATAAA
This sequence comes from Dermochelys coriacea, assembly GCF_009764565.3. Lineage (NCBI taxonomy): Eukaryota > Metazoa > Chordata > Testudines > Dermochelyidae > Dermochelys > Dermochelys coriacea. Next base: position 98,184,828 of record NC_050073.1, read on the forward strand.
TCTTGATGTTTCTGACTAAGATGGTCAGGTTTTGGATTCGGAGGTTGACATCATTATCTATGTGCTTGTTGACACGTTGGTTTGTCGGCCGTGGATCTCTAGGGGAAAAAAAAGGGAAAACCCAATGTTAGAGACTGGGCATGCATCAGCTCTATCCCATCACCGTACAAGGAGGACTCTTAAGCATTTGAATATTTCAGTACAGTTAATACAAACTTACAGTACAATAAAATAAGAACTTAATATTCCCTTTGCAGCCATGTAATGAAAGGGAGGGAGAGAGTTTGGAACTCTTCCACATACCACTTTGCATAACACATTTTAGGTGATCCTATGTGGCAATTCAAGAGCCTCCCTCACTTCTAAGCAACAACATCCTGCAACCACTAGGCACACCCAGAGCAAGGGGCACGCAGCATACATGTAGTTAGACCATCCCTCATGCAAGGAAATCTCATTCAGACACAGGCCTTTTTCTGTCTTGTCTAATTAGATTTAAGCCCCGTCTTATATTTTAAGAGTGTTCAGTGTCTAGCACGCTGGGGCCCAGATCCTGACTGGGACTTCTAGGAACTACTGGAAGATATATAGAGGTGCATGCATGTGCAATAGAGCAATTAATCGAGATGTGGGACGGAGGAGGAGGGAGATTAGGAGGCTAGAAGTTTTCTTTGTTTTAAAGGAAGTGACTACAACTGAATCTCAAGGGTGAACTGAAATGACTGTTTTTGAAGTAAAGAAAAGCCCCAGATGATGAAGAGAATTTGTATGCAAGTTAAACACATCAATGCATCTTAAAAGGGATCTCAAAAACTTGTGATCTGTGAATCCCCTAGTTCAGAGTGTTATCCACCGACGCCTAACCAACATAGGCATCTGCATCCAGAACTCTGCTTTGGTGGTTAATCTAGCCATTGACAACTCTTCCAGAGGAAACACTGAATTTGGGTGTTGACAGGTGAATTAAAGTGGCACTGATATGCTGTGTGACTGCTTGTCAAAAGTTTACACAAGTATCGTAAGCAGTTAAGAGTATTTTTGTGTTTTTAAGCACAACCACATCAATTCATCTTTGCACAGAACATGGGTAATACATGTAGACATCACAGAGTGCCTCTCCCATTGAAGAGATGGCCAAAGTCCTGCTTTGCTATTAGACTTGATACCTATATGCATGTGCAGTTGGTGTTTTTAAATGCACTGAGGTACAAAGGGGTAAATTTGCCACTGGCATAAATGGGAAAGACTCCTCTTCATCCACTCTTAAGAAGCAGTAATATTCAGCACACTGACAGCAGTTTTAATGCACAAGAAAAACATAGGACTTCAACATAAAATGCCATACTATCACCTTTACTTGAACTGCCTCATTTTTGTTGATGTTTGCAGCCCCGAGATTAACTTGCCCTTGTTACGGAAATTGGTGCTCAAATACTATGGTGATGGGGTCATACAAGTACCTAGCCAGACAGATCAGACAGCTGTGCAGCAGCAAAAGACATGTGCAAGATTTGAAAGCGGAACCTGGGTTTGGCCTCTCCAGGTCCTTGTTAGACCAGCCAGTATGGGGAACTCTCTGAAGAATTCTGGCAGAGAGTCTGATTCTGATGGATGCTGGATACTTAGCCTTTGTGATTAAAGTCATTACAGTACACATGGAAGCAAAAACACAGTAAAGAGAAGTTGACTACACAGAAGGGGTAGTTCAAAGTCCTCCAGGTTCCACATGAACCAATCCATTCGTGCACTACATAGCAGTACTGCTGTCCAATACTACAGCCCATTAGCCCAAAGTCTAGATCCAGAAAGAAGACACGCTGGCTTTTGCTGTTCTGTTTGGCACCTGCTGCCATACTTTAACAAAGGAAATATTATTTTTGATGGTTGCTTATCTCACAAATCTATCACTGGAACATAAAAGGAATGATGATGGGGCTCGAAAATACGCTGACTTTAAAAGTTTGATTAATAAAAAATCCCACAAGAGGAAAACACACCCAACCCACTGAAGACAACTGGCTATGGCAAAGAACTGGTGTTTCTTTTGAATATTCCTACATAGGGCAGTTTTAGGCCCAGGGTGAGATTTTCAAAAGCACCTAAGTGACTCAGGAGGACAAGGTCCATTGAATTTTAATGGGACTTTTGCTCCTAAATCATTAAGACATCTCTGAAAAAAAAAAAAATATCACACCCCCTTTACTGCCCAGAAACTGCAAAACACCCACCCACACAGCCACTTAACTTTACATATACAAGTAGCCCCACTGAAATCATTGGGACTATTCACATCCATAAGTGTTTGCAGGATCAGGGTCTGAGGAAAAAACTTCCTAAACTGCCACTATTACGTTTAATGACAATAATCAGTTTGCCCAGGGCAGCCTTTAATATCATTGACCATGAGGCTTCTTGATCTGCCTGTGGAGCCAGACTGGAATAAATGGTGTTATTTAAGCGGGTCTATCATTTCTTATCCAAGATGGAGGCCAAGTGCTTTCTTGAAAATAAAATATAGTCTGAACATTATGTTACAGATGTTTGAAGAAACTGCATAAGTGGGCAGGTTTTTTTAAAGTTAGAAAGGGGGCATCGTGCAATGCCCTGAAAGCTCACAGCTGCTAGTCAGTATACAGACCACAGTCATGTACAGTTTGTTGCTCAATAGAAAGGACTGGGATAAGTGAGACCACGTATACAGCAACTTTATAAACTTCCTAAGCAGCATGGAATCTTATGCATGAGGGGAGATAAGCAGCTTCTTTCTCTGAAACAGAAATGCTTTTCAACTTGTCACCACAGAAGCACTTTATGAAATTTTAATGCTCACTGTATAACAAATTCAGATACAGATACTGGAGATGCACATGTGCAATAGGAGATCAGTAAGTTATAGGAGTCATGGCAAGTTGCTCTTTGAGACAATGGGTGGTTCCTGAAAAGCAGATAATCTTACAGGTCCAGGTTTGCTTGGTCTTACATGATTCTGTAACCTAAAGGCATCTTGGACCAATTAGTACTTGGATGAGCACCTACTTATGAATCCCAGGTGTTCTAGGTATTCAGCTTTTCTGCAAGAAAAACTGATATTTAAAAATGAAGTAAGCTTTTAAAATACGTTCTCTATATTTGATCTTCTGTCTAGTGTGAATGGGCAGCATAATGCAAAGGGGACGGATTGGACTGCTGCTGCTGCTGCTGCTGCTGCTGCTGCTATCTCTACCTCTCTCACCAGGCTAGTAAGGACGTGGAGAGCATGAATGGGCTGAGTGGTGTCAGGGAGTAGAGACAGTAGGGTGGTTGGCTGCTAAGGGAAGGGAGCAAGTGTGGAATCACAGCAACACAGGGGCAGCCACTCCTTTTAGACATTAGAAAGACAGGACCAGACCACTCCTGTATCTTCAGGACAAGAGGCAGCAGAGTGGCATCTCCCCACTTCTCTTTAACTGGGTGAACCAGAAATTATCCTGTAAATAGGTGGCTGCATATGGGCACATGCAGAACAGGTGGGTATGTTGGAAGATGTGGGTCTGGGGAGTGAGGGGAAGGATGTTTGCGGGGAGGGGGAGATAAATGAAAACAAAACACAGAGCGAGAGAAGAAGATACCAGAAATCTAGGGGAGAAGCAAAAGAACAGAACTCAGTGAAGGGAAAGGAGGAAGCTACTCAAAACAACACAGAAAAGGTTACAACTTAATCTGTAATAGCAAAGAATATGTGGAGCAAAGTCAGGGAGGGGGAACAGGGTCCAACAACCACAAGATACTGTGTAAACTGTGCAAGAAGCAGCAAGCTTCACATATACAGGAATATCCCTTTAATTAAAGAGCAAAGAGTCTCAAACTGTGGCCTATGGACATGATACTGGCTCTCCTCCTTGTTTCCAGTGTCTAAATTCCAAGCATTCTCAGCTCGGCCACTGGCCTGCTAGACAACTTTGAGCAAGTGACTAGCCCTTTCCAAGCCTCAGTTTCCCCATTTGTAAAATGGGGATAATGATATTGACCTCCCTTTGTAAAGTCTTTTGAGAGCTCTGAATGAAGAGATCTCTGTAAGAGGTAGGTATTATTAACTTGTATTAAAAGAAACTAAAAATATATCATACTTAGATTACACAGAAAACTAACGGATATTATGCAAGTGGAGGTGACAACTCTCAAGAATCTCAGTATTAAAATATGCTCCCCACTATGAATGAGTTTGAGACCACTGAACTGAATCTCATGAGTCCCTCGATATTCAGCATTTTCCTTAAAGCCCCTGCTCCATATGAGTACATTACAATCTTAACTTTCATTTCTAACGAGAAAGTATGTTTTTAGCCCTCATGATTGCAGAGAAAAACATGAGTTGAGTGTAACCCAGAAGTTAAAAAAACAGAAGGCAAACAAAAGGACAGCAAAATTATTAATTAAAAAAAATCCAATTTTTTTTTTTTAAGAAGTGTGGGTGTCTTGATGTTTAAATGCTTTGAGCTGCTAATACTGGACAACTGTGCTTAAAAAGAGCTCATCAGAGAGCTAGCCATCAGTTAAAACAGATCATGAATTCTAGGAAAGGATTTTTAAGTTCAAAATGACAGGTCTCGCTGGAGTAACCTGTGGCAAATAAGTGTTACAAGTAAGTGGGAAGCCCTCAAATAGGCCAGCGAATTATCAAGTATTACAGATAATCAAATGTACTAGGGGTCGCTAGTATTCTATTGCCTCAGGGCTGATTTTGTCTGAGATAAAAGTTGGTTTGGGAAGAACTATTCTGCAGTCCCAATCTCCTGTATTCTTTTGCCTGCACTTTGTTCCTGGAAATAATTCACTAATGGAAAATAACCAACAGAAGAGGACTGTTTAGTCTAATTGCCACATGATTCAACGATCAGCTTCCTCTTCTTTCGTATCTAATACCCTAAAGCAAATGAGAGTAGGATTGGGTCCTAAACTGCCTGACAGATTATAAAATAAATATGTAAATATGATTTAAAACAACAGGAAATACGCTTCCAAATAATGTAACCCTCATGTATACATGGCTGCTTGCTGCTTCCATTATTATATTGGCTACTCCAATCACATATACTGAGATCACAGAAGACAGGTCGATATTATAAACCATGACAATTGCAAGCAAAATTCAAAGATATTTATTAAACAGACTTTCCATTTAGGAGTTGCAAAAAGTGATGGTTTTGTCAGATTTATTCCTGTCAGATATTTTGTCACTTTATTCCTGTCAGATGAGTTCCAGTCAAGGTGTGTAACCTATTGTTTAATAAGCCAATACACAAAAATATAGGGCTCCTTGTGTATATACATCCATCATTTCCCAATAAAAACACCATCATAAGAAGCTATGGGCTTAAGCAGTAAATATTTGCTTATACCAACAGATATTCCTGCCCCAATGTAATCACTGTACTCAAGGCGATCAGCTTTGTGTCACTATGTGTCAGTTTCATACCAGGAAGTGACACAAAACTGTATGCAGCAGAGTCTGAAAAACTTTGAAATGTGGCTGTAGAACAGTATTAATTTAATACAAATGCACCCACAAGAAATGCAGAAGTTCTAGTACTACCGCAGTTTCACCATGGATAGCTGTATTATTTTAGTGCCCCACTAAAGAATATTGTATCATTTGCTCATAAGGGATATTATTTACAGATATGCAACTATGCCATATCCATGCTTAGGTCAGAGTCAACTGTGCCAGAATACAGAAGAAGGGGACCATCAACAACAAAGACTTATCCTGTTTAGCAGTATCTAAAAATGTAGTGACATTAACATTGGATAGTTGGCTTCGGTATGTAACTATCATCTGCATGAGTGTGTAAGGAGGCCTATCGTCCCTCCTTGCAAAGTTGCATGCCTGAGGCTCAGCTCATTTCTGAGTCCCTCTGAACTCTAGCTGTCTAAAAAGGACAGGGTGGCAGCAGGCCACTGGCCAGCCCTCACTCCCCCTCCCCCATTTCACACAGCCAGCAGACCTGGACAGGCAAAAAGAATAGAAGCCTGCACTGCACCTCGCTGATCTGACTAAGCCATCCAAAATGCCTCCTGGGGTTTCTGGCTGCTGCACGGCCCTTCTGCACCCACACCAGCATGCCAGATGGTGTGTAGGGCATAATCCAGCCTACCGCATTTAGAAATCATTGGCCTGATTGTGTGAATGGAGCCTGCTCAGCACCGCACACACTATATTTTGCCAGCAATCAAAGTTCACCAAATTTAACCATACCACTTAATAGAGCCACTGGATTCCTTTCAGTGACGATCTGACATTAAACCTCACTTGACAGCAGGAGAGAAATAATGTATTTTAACAATGAAGGACCTACAGCATCATCCCCGCAGCTTGAAACAAAGTTTTGTTCAGGGGTTTTGGATGGGAGGCGAGGGGGAGGAGGTACAGAGGTAATACAAATACCAGCGTCACCAACTCCCATTTAGAGACATCTGTTTTGCTGCTACTAAAACAATAAGGGTTTCAATCACATGGGACCATAAAAAAATCCAAACCAAATCCAAAAATAAAACTCAAACTGGCATTTAGGTGTGAAGTCATATGCCTGTGTTGTGTGCGTTCAAACAACTTTGTCAACAGGATATTCCTCAGGCTACACAATTTCAGGTAGGACCAACAAGAAGAGAACACCTGTGGTCAGACAGTTGTCTAACAGTTCTTTACTACACTCCACCCTCTGCGTGCCTTCAGAGCGCCAACATTATTTTAACATGGCACATAATACACTATCCGATTTATCAAGGACCCTGACAAGAAGGGTTTCAGCAAGACACAAGCATTTAAAGTCAGCTTTACATGGAACCTGAGGAACTGATGAGTGAGCATTTCTGAGACATTTGTTTTTCTATTCTGAAAACTTTGTGGGGCAGAAACACATTTAGAAAGGCTCTCCTGATTTACAGGCAAGCAGTAATTGCATTGCAAATTCTAAAGGTTGGCTAACAAAGAGTGAAGGTCACAGACAGCAGCTCTCTTCAGCACCTTGCGTGTACATAAATACTGTAGTGCTGGTTCTTTAGTTAAATCATCTCAGGCTCTCAATAGGAAAATTTTGGTTTCTTTGATCCCAAGACACCATCAGAAGCACTGCCAAAGCCATGTAAAAAAGGAAAAAGAAAGCCCTGTCTACTTGTGTTTAATCTAACAGGAGTTTCTTACTCCAGTAGTCATTGTGTGTTAGTGCTTCCGCCCTACATTTTCCATGGTGCTGCTGGCAGAATTGTCTTTTGAAGGAGATGTAAGACTAAGCTCTTGAAGCTAGTGGTCATTAAAGATCCCATGGCATTTTTCGCCAGAGTATGGTATCCTGACCAAACACCAACTAGCATAATTACAGATAACCTGAATCCCTCTCCCCTGCAATTTCAATTGGATTTTATTGTTCGCTCCTTGCCCCAAAATGCTGTTAAACTGTTGTACGCTGTAGAACAGTTACGTTCCTCCCTAGAGGTGGCTGCACTTCAATGGTTGATGAGGTGAAGTAAACATTCTATTTTAATTAAAATTCTAAGTATATATTTTGTCAACAAAACACTTTGGGATTCATTATTATTAGACGCAGTGACCTTCTACAGTTCTATCACTTAAAAAAACCTCAGTTGCTCATTTTTCTTTGTTGTAAATAGACACCAAGATAGCACCATTTGTTTTCCTTTGTTAAGTACATTCTCTTTGGACATACGAGGTCCGCTAAAAAAAATTTCCAACCATGTCCATAAATTAGTTAATTCTAGTTAGATTCATAGATACTAAGGTCAGAAGGGACCATTCTGATCATCTAATCCGACCTCCTGCACAGCGCAGACCACAGAATCTCACCCACCCACTCCTAGGAAAAACCTCACCCATGTCTGAGCTATTGAAGTCCTTAAATCATGGTTCAGAGACTTCAAGGAGCAGAGAAGCCTCCCTCAAGTCAACCATGCCCCATGCTACAGAGGAAGGCGAAAAACCTCCATGGCCTCTCCAATCTGCCCTGGAGGAAAATTCCTTCCCGACCCCAAATATGGCAATCAGCTAAACCCTGAGCATATGGGCAAGATTCACCAGCCAGATACTACAGAAAATTCTTTCCTGGGTAACTCAGATCCCATCCATCCAACATCCCATCTCAGGGGATTTGGCCTATTTACCCTGAATATTTAAAGATCAATTACTTACCAAAATCCCATTATCCCATCATACCATCTCCTCCATAAACTTATCAAGTAGAATCTTAAAACCAGATAGATCTTTTGCCCCCACTGCTTCCCTTGGAAGGCTATTCCAAAACTTCACTCCTCTGATGGTTAAAAACTATCAGATGGTTAGTTAATTCCATAGCAGCCTCACTACAGCTGTAACCTTGTCTGGCATTGAAATGTACTTTACAGAAAGATGGACATGATGTGAAACCTCCTTCCACTTCTACACATTGAGAAAGTTCAGATCTGGATCTAAATATTGATGCTTGGAGCCCTGATTTTAGAAATGCTATTTAAAAAGGGGTTCTACCATGAAAAATGACTAAGAAACGTGGCCTTTCTGTAACAAGAGTCATAGGTCACGTAAGATTTTATTGCCCTCCCCCTTTTTTTTTTTTTTTTAAACACTTCAGTTAACACTGCAGAAACAATACACCTCAGAGGGAGTGCCCTGGATTCGACTTTGGCTCATGTTAATTGTTAGCTAAATTCTATTTACAGAATCTTTATTGCTGGTAATGCACAAACCAGAAAGAATTCAGTTTCACTTTCAAGATGGCACGTGGAGCTGGCCACCATCAGAGACAGGATACTGGACTAGAAATCTTGGGGTAAGAAGACAGACTCAAGACACCATCTTTACAAAGTCACTTTTCAGAAAGTACTTGCACAGTAAGCTCCCAATGACAAGTTAATCATCTACAGCAGGATCTTCAAAAGTGCTCAGGGTTGGCCTAGATCTGAATCCACTGAAATCTATGGTAAAATGTCAATAAACTTCATTCAATGGGAGCAGACTCAGACCCATATTAAGTGCTTTTGAACATTCCACCTTTAAAAGTTAAATCAAAAAAACTTTTCCACATAAACTCCTTATCTGAAATATGTCCATTATGTTTAAAGCCAAATACAAATTAATATGAAACAGAATCTGCATATGATAAATTTAGCAACAGGAAAGGATGTGGTCAAAACTAGATTAACGTAGAAACTTTTTACTAAGAGCTTACTTAAATGTAAAAAAAAAAAAAAAAAAAAAAAAGATAGATTAATCTAACTGTTTTCTATTTCAGATTAAATTATTTATAAATGTCTTAGTTCTATCTGTAGTGTTCTGTGACAAACATGCCACCCAAATGAAAAAGCATTTTCCTGAACTACATGAACACTTTGAAACTTTATATTTGAACATAGATATTTCAACCCTTCTATATAAGTGTGACACACTGACTACAGTAAAGTTTCCCATGATAAGGCTTTTTCATTTCTTCTGAGATGATGAAATGTGCCATCCCAGGGAGATGCACAAACAATTAATGAATGTATCAGGGCAATTTTTTAAGTCAATTTTTAAAGCTGGGTCAACTTTTGTGTGTGGTCAATTTCAAATTCAGGAAATAAAAAAAACAATCCCCCTCCCAACCTAGGGAAAAATATTGCGAGGGGAAAAATCTTTTGCCATGCACCTGTTTTCCAACCAACTCTCTATCAATTATAAAGAAGACTGAAATGCTTTAATGCCTGTCAATCCACAGGTTTCAGAGTAGCAGCCGTGTTAGTCTGTATTCGCAAAAAAAAGGAGTACTTGTGGCACCTTAGAGACTAACAAATTTATTTGAGCATAAGCTTTCGTGAGCTACAGCTCACTTCATCGGATGCATCCGATGAAGTGAACTGTACCTCATGAAAGCTTATGCTCAAATAAATTTGTTAGTCTCTAAGGTGCCACAAGTACTCCTTTTCTTTTTGTCAATCCACAGTAACACACACTTTACCTTCAATAGGAAGACGCATTTAATTCACCAATAATGAGGCAATCTGCATATTAGGAAACTGACCTGTCTATTCAAAAGTATTGATTTCCAGAAGACATTTAAATGCAAGTCAACTCAATTACAGTAATTTAAGATTGGATCTTGTAATACTAAGCAGTTTTCATTATCCCTTACAAGATTACTTACATTTGCAACATGATTTTGTTCAGAAAGACACCATCTACTAGATCCATATACATAGTCAGTTTGTCTTCATTTTCATTCCCTAATGGTCCAAATGTCTTCACCTGTCAGAAAAAATAGCAGATATTTTAATAATCCATCACAATTTTCTTACAGACTGACCTAAAATTGCACGTCCCAAGACTCACTAGGAACCATCTCCAGTCCCACCCCTGCCAAAGCAGCTACAAATTGATAGTTAAACAATCCCTGCACATCTTCCAAACACAAAAGGCTCATCTGTGAATAGGCTTTCTGACATAAGGGGAGGGAAGCAGCCCTGCTGTAAAACCGTTGATGTCAAGGGTGCTGAACTTGTTTACACCAGCACTGAATTTAAATCTAGATTGGATGTTTTTCTAAAAGATCTGCTCTAGGAATGATTTTGCAGAAGATTTCTGGCCTGTGTTACACAGGAGATCACACTAGACAATCACAACTGTCCCTTGCAGCCTTGGAATCTATGAATTTGATCAAAGCTTCTTCACACCCTTGTTCTCGCTGCCTACACATTTTTTTCCTTCCTCCAGCAAGAACCGTGTACCTGTGTCATAAAAGCAAAGGACAGTGGTTCGTATTTGGGGACTCTGATCACCAACAAGGACAAATATTTTGGGCTGAGGAAGCCCAGGCCTATTTGACAACATTGTTCACATTTAAATTAAAAGATTGAGACAGATTCTAGGAATTTGGGACATCAGCCACTGGTTGGGAAAGAAAGCTCCTTGCTTATCATTGTACCAGAGCAAGATTTACACCATTCAGGCTCATTCCCCATCCCCCATTTCACAGGTGGGGTTTGATGCTCCCCATTTCAGAGCCACACGGTCCTTTTCCAAATTGTGTGAATTATTCATCCCAATTATTGATCTCACAACACTTATCTACAGTTCATGTGACAATCATATCCTGGAAGATATTTTTGCTTTGGGCCTAGCATTCAAGCCTCCAAACAGCAGGTAAGTAGCAGCAGAATGACTGGATTCCTGTTTGCAAGATGGTCCTCACTCCCTCCCAGGTCAAAGGACCTTTTCTTCTATGCCCCTACTGTTAGCAGCACCTACGAACAAACGGTGTCACAAGGGGAACAACCCACTAGCTCTCAGAAAGGAAAGTTTCTTTTTGTTTTGCAGGCAGATCGCTTGGAGACCCCGGGACCGGTCGCAGTCACTTGCGGCAGCTTTATTTAAAGTTGAAAAATAAAGCTACTTTGTAACAAACTGCACGATTCCTGGAGTAGACAGCTGATATCGTTATTACTGAAAATCACCAGGACCCATAAACCTGCTCCCCTGCCAGCCGCCAAGGCGGGGATAATTCAGCCTGGCCCAGAGATCTCTCTGCATGAAGTTGCTTTTAAGAATCAAAAAGCGGGGCTGGTTTGTGGGCGCAGCGGAAGCGGGACGCTAACCTGCCCCCAGCCCCGCGGGGCACGCGGCCAGGTGCTCCCGGGGGCGCGGGCAGCCCCCTCCCCGGGACACAACACGTCCCAGGACCTGTAACAATGAGGCTCCACTTACCCAGGTCACCAAGGGGCTCTGCAGGAAGAGCTCCAGGAGCTCGGAAATGGTCACATCCATGTTCCCGGGGCTCAGCTCACAAAGGCAGCGTGCGAAGGGCTGGCTCGCTGGCTGGCTCACTCGGGAGACAAAGGCGAGGAGCCCATGTCCCGCGGCGCCAGCGCCCGGCAGGAGCTGCTTAGCAGAGGAACAATGCGCGGTCCATCCCCTCTTCCCCGGAGGGCACACGGTGCGCGGGGCCGCTTCCTCCGGCGGCGAGTCCGCTTCCCAGGCTGCCCCCGCCAGGGATCGGAGCCCCCCCCGGCTGCAGGCCGGTCCCTCCGCCCCTGCTCCCGGGAAGGGCTCGCTAGCAGGCTGCGGAGCCCCGGAGGGTCCCTCCGCACAAACTCCGCGGCGGCAGAAGCGGATTCTTAAGCGTGCGCTGGCGGTGGGCGGGGGAGGAATCAAAGGCAACTCACGAGCCTCGCTGCAGCATTGTCAGGGGCGTGCGGGGAAGTTGGGGGCATTAACAACAAACAACAACAACAACAACAGAGCACGGCCCAGAAAGCCCCCTGCGCTCCAGAGAGGCCATGCAACTCGCAGCGCCTGGTAGCAGAGCGGGCGATACAGCGCCCGTCGCCCCGCCACTACCTGTAGCAACTAGGAAAAAGTCGCCGCTCCCGCAATTAGACAGGGGAGGGGGCGGTCAGGAGGAGCTTTGACAGGCATCGCCGGCTGCAAATGGGAGGCTGGAGGATGGACCGCACCTGACCAATGGGAGTTGCCGCTGGCTTAATTTTTGGTGCTTTGGAGCTGAGCGAACGCAAGGGGGGGGGGGAGGCGCGAGCGGGTCAGTGCTGCGGTGCGGGGCGCTGCATGCGGGCGCCCGCCGGGACTCGGACGGGTGGCGTGCGGTGGCCTGGCTCGTCTGCGCGACCAGCGCGCCGGGCTGCTCCTGGGGATGCCCGCGGGGGAAGCTGCCTGCGGCCGCCTCCCAGCGAGGCCCCTCAGTGACGAACCCTCAGCGCCGGGTGTGGACGCACCGCGGGCGGGCTACCAGCCCGCGGGTGCCCCGAGATCGGTAGCGAAAGCACGTTCGTGTCTGCCGAGCATCGAACAGAGGGGAAGCCAGACACGGGCGACGCTAAAAGACAACGCAGGAAGGCGGAGAGTGGGGGCGTACTGTGTGTGTGTGTGTGTGTGTGTGTGTGTGTGTGTGCGTGCGTGTGTGTGTGTGTGTGTGTGTGTGAGAGAGAGAGAGAGAGAAAATCCTCCTTCGACCCGCAGGATTGTTTGTCGCCTGTGTTAATGGCCATTGCTAGCCTGACTCCGGTGCTAGCCTGCGTCTGTTTAAACATGAACTCGCGCTCATGGCTTCCCAAACACCGAGGGAAGGCGGTTGGGTAAGTGGCCAGTTAGACACAGCAGGTAAAATCCTTCCGTTTAACTTCGGAGCCCTGCTAATTTTGAGCTGGGGGGAGCGAGGGGGGCCCTAGGTTGACGTGCAGCACTTTCAGCCGGGCCCCCTTTCGTTCAGTTCCACGTTCTCTCGTTTCCAGGGGGCTCTGCTTGTCCTCTCCGACTTTCCCTCATCCCTTAGGCGAAGGACGGCGCTGGGGGATCTGTACGAGTCTTGGCTGGTGCGAGTTCTCCTAAATTCCGATAGCTGCCGGCATCCCTCTTCCCCTTCTTCCAGCAGCTCAGCGGCCAAGCCGGCGCCATTTCTGCTCTGAGAGGAAGAGCCGCCGGTGGCTGGAGCCACCCACTGTTGATCAGAGAATCAGAGAATATCAGGGTTAGAAGGGACCTCAGGAGATCATCTAGTCTAACCCCCTGCTCAAAGCAGGACCAATCCCCAATTAAACATCCATATCCGTACAGTGTCGGCGGAAAGACACTTCGCATAGCTGACCGCCGTGTTAGTCTGTATCCGCAAAAAGAAAAGGAGGACTTGGGGCACCTTAGAGACGAACCCATTTATGAGAGCATAAGCTTTCGTGAGCTGCAGCTCACTTCATCGGATGCATTTGGTGGAAAAAACAGGGGAGTATATCAATCTCCCCTCTAAAAAGAAAAGGAGGACTTGTGGCACCTTAGAGACTAACACATTTATTAGAGCCTAAGCTTTCGTGAGCTACAGCTCACGAAAGCTTAGGCTCTAATAAATGTGTTAGTCTCTAAGGTGCCACAAGTCCTCCTTTTCTTTTTGCGAATACAGACTAACACGGCTGCTACTCTGAAATCTCCCCTCTGTTTTTTTTCCACCAAATGCATCCGATGAAGTGAGCTGTAGCTCACGAAAGCTTATGCTCTAATAAATTCGTTAGTCTCTAAGGTGCCCCAAGTGCTCCTTTTCTTTTTGAATATCTGAGTTACTCATCCTATCTCAGCAGACCTGCAAAACTAGTCATTTCTGAAGACGGGTCTCCAAGCAGCACTGCTAAATACAACAGGGGGGACAGGGACTTCTTGTGGTGTTTTCAGCAGTACCCAAATTAGCTACAACTTAATTATCATAGAGATCAGCGCTTCTATTGGTCCCGCTGTAAATGACCGGTTTCAGAGTAGTAGCCGTGCTAGTCTGGATTCGCAAAAAGAAAAGGGGGATTTGGGGCACCTTAGAGACTAACACATTTATTTGAGCTTAAGCTTTCGTGAGCTACAGCTCACTCCATTGATGCGTCCAATGTCTTAGCCTCTAAGGTGCCACATTGATGCGTTGATTGCCAACGCATTGATGCGTTAGCCTCTAAGGTGCCACAAGTCCTCCTTTTCTTTCTGTAAATGACCATAACTCTTATTCATCCACTCAGGTAAAAGTATTTGAAAAAAAATAAACTACAAAAATAAAAGTAGATCCCTCTCTACCCCCAAAGTGCAATGAATGGAATAGAAAAACTGAGGAAAGGGTGGCTACAGAAACTCCATGGGGAATGGTGGTTTCTCTGTGGGGTCCCCAAAATTAGTGTACACTATTGCATGAACCTCCTTTTATTGTAGTCACAGAGGTTGAAAGGGAGGAAGGACAGTCATGCGATTAAGACACTGGAATGGGACTCTGGAGCTCTGACTTCAAAAGTCTGCTGCAGACTTTTTGTGTAACCTTAGGAAAGTTACCTAGTTTCTCTTTGTGTAAGAGGCTGATCCAAAGCCCACTGAAGTCAGTGGAAAGACTCAGACTCCAATGGCTTTTGATCAGGTCCTAAATAGTGATGCTACTACTTACTGACAAAGGAATTGTGCAGTTAATTAACATTTATAAAGTGCTTTAGCTAGAAGGCAATATAAGTGCAATGTATTATTATTAAATATCTTTTGAAGAAGCAAAATGAAGACTCAAAGCTACTGAGATGTGTTTAAGTGGCCTAGAACAAAGGAAACACAGTGGTGTTTTAAAATATATTACTTTATATGTCAGAGATACTGAAGAAAGCAAGAAACTGAAGAGGGAAAAGGAGAAATTTTGATGAACAGTCAGGAAAGTGAGAATCATAGTCTACTGCCTGTTTCTATATTTGAAATAAATACAAAATTAGGTGGTTAATTGTGGTTACAGTCTGCTAGCTGTATTCTGTAACAACACTTACAAAATATTTACTACTGTCAAAATAGTCTTGCAAAAAGGAAGTGGGAATTATTTTCTTTCAGACAGAATTTAGCCTATTTGAACTTTAAAAAAAATCCAGAAAAAAAAGGACTTGCGGCACCTTAGAGACTAACAAATTTATTTGAGCATAAGCTTTCGTGAGCTACAACTCACTTCATCGGATGCTGTAGCTCACGAAAGCTTATGCTCAAATAAATTTCTTAGTCTAAGGTGCCGCAAGTCCTCCTTTTCTTTTTGCGGATACAGACTAACACGGCTGCTACTCTGAAACCTGCATCCAATGAAGTGAGCTGTAGCTCACGAAAGCTTATGCTCTAATAAATTTGTTAGTCTCTAAAGTGCCAGAAGTACTCCTTTTCCAGATAATTTAACATGCTGCGTGATAGTCCTAACAAATTGCTAGTAGGCATTTTGATATGTTTAATTTGTATCTTGATGGTTACAATAAAATCTGTCCCATTCATTGGTTCTCAGAGTTGAAGTGAAACCATTGTATGCAAAATACTAGCATCTAGCTGGAGTTTGCTACATTTGTTTTTCACATATGTAGTATTTTATTTACCTTGTTTATCAGCCTCCCCCCATGGCTTTCCTAGTACAACCTATATTTTTATTGTTTAGACACTACGCTCTCTAGGTCAGAGACTGCTTTTATTTTTGGGTATTTTAGAGGGGCCAAGCACATTAGCAGCAGTAAGCAAATAAGACAGAATACCTCAATAAAGATACCATTTAATTATTTTTCTAAACATTTTCCTTGGACAAGGTGGGGAATATCAGCTGGTTAGAACAATATAGCTGTAGAGTTTGTAAAAAGTCTACTGCTAAATGATACCAGTCAGTGTTAATTGTAGTGTCTTGTTCATGTCATTTTAAGTGGGGTTTTAGTGTTTCATAATTATAGGCAGATAAGTAGGATCCTTGATCTTTAGGAGCCGGTTTCTTATAAAAGTCAATGGCAAAAATCTCCTTGACATCAGTGGGAAAAAGCTTAGGCCCCATGTGTGTAACAGAGATTTTTCTAATAGGACAGGAGGAAAGAATACATTCTCTCCAAGTTGGAGAGAGTTGCTGAGACAACATGGGATTGATCATACTCACTCATCTGTCATTTAAAGGCTAGGTAAACTAAGTGGAAAATCACTTCCTGTTTGAACAACCTGTGCTTTGTATACTTCATTAAATCAGCCCAGCTGGAGAATATGTTTATCTACTATTCCCCACTGTAAGAGGCGTAGTATCTTATTGCAAATCAAAATGGGCGCACGCCTCAGAATTCAGATCTGCATTAGTTGTCTGCACAATTCAGGGCTATTCCTATCTAGGGGGTTGGTTAGTAGAGACACACTTGTAAAATCTGAACCACTGCTAAATTACAACAACCCCTAAACTCTTGGGTGCTTGGCAGACTTGGTCTATATGAATTGCCTACATCCCGTATATCTGCTTCTCTAGCTTTCCTGAGAGAAGTGAACAGTGGTGTCTGAACAATAAACAAGAGTCAGAAAACAGTGGGCCATATACCCAGTGTCTCAGATACCTATGAGCCTAACCCTGAGAAAGAATGGAGAAAAATGCAGAAGAGTGGTTAATTTTTCTACAAAAGTTTTAGAGGGGTGGACTGTTACAATTTAACTTCTTGTACCCTGTCCATACTGTTGACTGGTCTGTTCCTCCACTTATTTGTGGATGTTCTCTAGGGGCTAGAGCAGGGGAACAGTGATCCGGAAGATATAACTGGCTAAAGCATAGGGCCAGGAGTCTGGAACCTTGGATTCTATTTTCAGTTCTGCTACTGACTGGCTATGTGACCTTGAGGCAAGTCATTTAATCTCTTTATCCCCATTTTATAGATGGGAAAGTTACCGCTTAATTACCCGGTTTTGTAAAGTGGTGTGAGATCCTCATCTGAAAGGCGCTATGTAAGTGTAAATATATCCTTACCTGTCATGACTCGAGTGCACTTTCCTCTGTTCTCACAGAGTCCTAAACTAGAGCACTCTCTCAAAAGATAGAATTTGGACATTAGGAATATGGGATAATTGAAAGGAGCTGTGGAGTAAGGGTCATTATAGATCACAAATTATAAAATCAGTGTGTGCTCATCTAATGGCCCCAAGGGACTAAAATCCTGATCCTGAAAGGTGCTGAGCACCTCATCTCCCATTGCATTCGGTACTTGGCCCCTCACAGCAGCAGATGCTCTGGGTGAAATCTTGGCCTCAGTGAAATCAGTAGCAAAACTCCTATAAATGGGAGTTCAATAGGGCCAGGATTTCACTTCTCTGTGCAAGGAGATGAGTTCCATCTAGTGGATGCAGGAAAGCACAGCATGCTTTTTAGTGGATGCAGAAAGCTACAGCATCCTTAAATTAAAATGTCATATAACCAAATAGCTATGCTGAATTCAAGATAAAAATCTGTGGGTAGTGCACATTTCAGATAAAAAACCAAATCATTATAATATAAGCTTTGAAAAATGGATGCACTTTGAAAGTGTGATACCTTTTATTTTTGTATCACGAGCTTCCATTCGCTTTTCTTCTACTGTTTCTCGCCACACACACACTTTAAAAACTATATTACTCTAGTACCCAAGAGTGAGTGAGGTGTTTTAAAACCAGTTAAGAAGAAAGCTGCCTGCCTAAAGAGTCTAAATACAAAAATTAAAAAATGAAGGATAGAAAGAGTTATTTAGGATGAGTTTTTTGGGCCCATGACTTGGAAAATTTGTTGCTTTCCAACCTCTACCTCCTATCCTGGAATAGAGCCATGATCTTCAGGGTGGGGTTCTTAAGAGCACTCAGTTTTGGCTTAACTCTGCTCCTATTAAAGTCAAGGATAAAATTCCTATAGACTTCAATGGGAGCAAAAATTAGGTCAATGCTGAGTGCTTTTGAAAATCCCATCCTCAGTGCGTAAAGATAGTCTGGGGAACAGAGCTCCCCCCGCTTTTGGAGTCCTTGGTCCAATGTGATTTTTTCCCCCTTCTCTCCTCCCCCACTACTGATTCTGTCTCATGTTTTTGACTCAGCCCTCACCCATACACACACTGCTTTCCTATATTTACTCCCTGTTGGTTGTCTCTCTTACCATAGTATAATCAGCCCACTTTCCTCTATCCTATCTCACCAGAGCAAGAGTTGGCTTCCCCAACACCTACCCACCTATCAAGAATTAAGTTCTTGTCCCTGTCCAAACCACTGACAGGGTCTGGTGCTGCTGCTGTCAAAAAGGAAATAAATGTTGATCTGAATGTGATCAGAGCTAGTTCTAAGCATAAGTATTTGTATGGATAACAGCACTCTCGGCTTAGATCAGTAAGGAAAATAGTGTGCAAATTTGTATTATGTGATTTTTCTAGTGGTTTGTAACATTCATTTCTAAATCTTTTTGTCAAGATTTGGCAAAGAGCTCATTTCTCTCCATTACAAATGCTGAACTTCAGCCTCTAAACAAAAAACTTAGTTACCAGAGCACCAAAACCTACTGGAACAATGTCTTTAAGCAGCTAAGAGAATACAAGCTGTTAAAAATAGAGGCCATAATTATTGCCTCTATTTATTACTACTGCACACATTTCTAAAGCACCCATCACCATCACACAGTAGTTGTGGGACAGACCAACACAAACTACAGAAGAAGAAAATTTCTAAGTCCAAGCATTTTCAAATGTTCCTTTATGCCGACTGTATGCAGCATTTCAGAGTAGCAGCCGTGTTAGTCTGTATTCGCAAAAAGAAAAGGAGTACCCGTGGCACCTTAGAGACTAACAAATTTATTAGAGCATAAGCTTTCGTGAGCTACAGCTCACTTCCACCAAATGCATCCGATGAAGTGAGCTGTAGCTCACGAAAGCTTATGCTCTAATAAATTTGTTAGTCTCTAAGGTGCCACGGGTACTCCTTTTCTTTGTATGCAGCATGATTCACCTCTCTCAAACTGTCCCCTGGCAACAGCTACAAGCATCAACAAAGCTACACCATTCATGTGTTGTCTGAAGTGTAAGGCCCTGAGCGATGGGAATAGCAGAATGTACAAGATTACAATGCAGGACAGCTAAATTGATGGTAATGAAAGTAGGGTTTCTATTTCTGTCTGCCTAGGAGTGTCATTAAGAAACTTGCTTTTAAATACGACTCTGCTGTTCACAACCAAGATTCTTAGCAATGAAGAACATTTATTATAAATAAACTAGTATGAAAAGAGCTGCTAGTGCAGCATTGGCAGGAGATTCCCCATATCTTGTTGTCCAGTATCCACAGCAATTTTTTATTACAGTCTTTTAATCTTTTTACAAACTTGAAACATCTCTTTCCACAGCAAGTCTGCTGGTTCAGCCCTATAAGACAATTAAACATTGGCCAACTATGGTTCCCCCCCCAAAATCTAGGGGATTAATGCTTCTTGGTTTTGGAAATCTAATTTTAAATCTGGTTTTGAACACAAATTAAATGTTTGTTGTTCTCCATTTATTGCTGTCTAGCACAGGGGTTTTCAAACTTTCATCACATGAATCATATTTTAATTGATAGATACACATGCTCTAATTCACAACTTCATGAACCGCCCTCCTGCTCACTTATAATCACAGAATATCCCCTGGAGCAGTGGCAGCAATTTCTTACATGGAAAAGTGACACTTATGAAGTATTCAATATATGTTTAGTCATGTTTAACATAATTTAACAACTAGAAATAAGGAGAAACCAGTTCTGTGCAACCAGCTGGGGAAATTCTGACCTAGTGGGTGCTTTCTGGTTTACCAGTTTACCTAACAACTGACATTTTCCATTCAGGATGCCCAGGAATAGTACAGTATGGAGGGTTGTTGGATCGGGAGGAGGTGCATTAGCAGAATTGTTTATGGAAGTTCAGGCACGGACTGGCTCCCTGCAGCTAGTTAGCACGCTCTTCTATGAGCTTTCTGACCTAACATTTTCCTTTCCATTGTAGAGCAGTCTCAGACAGATTCTACTTGAAGACATCTGAAGAATTTTGGGACAAGACTCAGACAACACTGAGGGTGTTATGTTTCAGTTTAGTCTCCTTTGAATGGGAGTATAAAAATAAATTGATATGGAAAAGACTTGTTAGACTATTCAAATGACTTCATGCCATTGCCAGATTGTTCCTTAGAGTACATTCTGTAAGGGCCAAAGCTTGTTCCCCTCTTAACCATAGGCACGGAAGGTCCTAAATGTTGCAGAATCACCACAGTTCTACTATGCAGGAAGATCTAACAGAAGAGTTTTAACATCCTTTGTCCACCATTGAGAAGCTAAGTCCATAGCAGCATTGGGTATGTGAGAGACAGAAGGGGGTTGGCCTTAGGGTCCAGTACTGAGAAATTTCTTATCTGATAATTTTCTGTTAGAAGGCTTTCTCTTCATTCACCACTGATGGGTTAATGCCCCCTCTGTGAAAATTCAGAAGCAACCTAATGTTGTTGCTGGAGGCTCCAGGACTAAGCTCCACCCTGCAGCTTAAGCCACCACCAGATTTCTTCCACAGCTGTAGAAATACTCTAACAACTGATTATTAGCACTAAGACAACTTGATATAATGTATCAATTAACCTTGAGCCTTAGACATGTAATTGTTTTCCTTTAGATAAAAATTCCAATTTGTGTTCTAGTCATTTACCAGACTATCAGGATGGGTTGAATGAAGAGAAAAGCTGTGCAACAGAAAATTATCAGATAAGAAATATTACATTGTGTTGCACAGCGTCTCTCCTCAGTTGTCACTAATGGGAAGCAGAGAAAACACAGCAGTAGTGGATGAAATGATAAGCAGAGTTTTAAGTGGTTTAAAGTTTTAAGCCTATCATAGAATAATAGGCAGTAATGAAAGTTCCCCCCATATAAGACAAGGAATTGTGGGAACCAACCCAGTAGCACCGTTCTACTGAAGGAAGCCTCTACAGAGAAATGGAAACCTTCTTTTCCTCAGTGCCAGTAGGGGACTTCTGTGTATAGCTTCCTAGATGCTTAACATGCCAGCAGATGCAGGATTTTTATATCTTGCCTGTAGCAACTCTGAGACCCTAAGGCTTTGGCATTTTGGGTAGAATAAGATAAGCAGGGTACCATTGGTATGTGAATGCCAAATGCTTGAGCTATATCTTTATAGCATTAGGAATGCCTATTTATGACAACTTGCCAAAGGAGAGCTAAGGGTAAGACCAAATGATAGGAGAAGTGTTTCCCAGGAATTATGAAAAAGGAACTTATGGCTCCAGAAACTTTTCTGTTCAAGGTAAGAATGACCTTTCCTCATGACAATAATAGTATGGGTCTTGTAAAAACAGGTGATCTGATTCCAACACCTGCCTTTCAGAGATAATGGCAACTAGAAAGGTCAGCCACAGGCTTGTCTAACCTGTCTTGCTAATTAATCTTGGCATCTGATGATACTCTAATGAAGAGTCTGATGTGATAGGACTGGTAACCACATTTCTAATGGTGCTGGGTTGTAAGACTCCCATCAGCCATTCTGGAGAAACTGTAATATAGCTGAGATCACCAGTACTTTGCAATTCTTATTATTACAATACTAGAGGTCAGTGCCTCATTGTGTTGGATGCTGCACAAAGAGGGCAGTCCCTGAAAAGAGCTTTCTGTTTCCCCATGCACCAGACGTGTAAATCTAATCAGATCAATGACTCATTTCCTAGTTGTGTTCTCTCTGGATACCAAAACATATCAACGTGGCTAATGGTGAATCAGTTCTGAACTACACTTCTCTTCTGATACACTTAACAACCTTGAAAAGTGTTCTAGGCGTCAATGAAGGAGTCGCTGCTTCAGGGCATCTGTTTTTTTCTGCAGGTGCATCATGGGTTCCATGGCTAAACAGGTTTACCTTACATATGAAAAATCTTTGCTCCAAATTGCTGAAATTAATCTTTGAAATGGCTGTGTTTGTGTCCTCACTCTTATGGCCTATTAGGGTATTTTGAAAGGAAGTCCCCTTCTGAAGGTGTGACTGTCAATGATGGAGCTACTGCTGCACTAACCTTAGGCTCCCAAGACTTATGACATTTATTTGTTTTTGTATAACATATTAATTTTAAATGTGGTTTTAAGCAGAAGTGCTCTTTTGGATCTGCTGTAAGGAGGTGAGGTTGGAAGTGACTGAGCTCTGCTTGGGAGTAGTGGCTAACAAGGAGCCACAGAAAAGCTAGATGCAGAGGCTGCCTGGCAAATGAAGAGGTGCATAGAAACTCGGTGCAGAAAGGGTTCCCCAGGAACCAGAGGCAAGGTCATGGGTGCAACAAGTTGAGACTGCTGCACATTACAGGTGGGTGCAGGTCTATGTGAGTCTTATGGGAGAGCAGCAGGAAGCCAGTGCAGAGGGGTCCCGCTGAGAGACACTAACTGAGACTGGCCTGAAAACCCACAAGTTCCTATCTGCTTGACTAGAGCCTGGACTGGAAAGACACCCCAGCCAGTAGGCTTGAAGACTCCTAGTTCTCAACTGGACTTCCCCAGGGACTCAAAGTTTTACCGCTATTGGTAACTGTTTAAGCCTCTGCATGTAGGGTATTTGCACCCTTTCCCTTTCCTGCCAGCCCTAGTAAAATACCCTTTCGCTTACCCATGTGTCTAAGGCCTGGTTTACACTAGGAAATTAGGTATAACTATGTTCCAGGATGTGAAAAATCCACAGCCCCTGAGCAGTGTGGTTAAGCTGACCTAAGTCCATGTAGCCAGCACTAGGTCGATGGGAGAATTCTTCCTTCGACACAGCCTGCACCTCTTGGAGTGGATTACCTACACCAAATGGGAGAATCCCTCCTATTGGCATAGGTAGCATCTTCGCTGGAGCGCTACAGCTGTAGCAGTTGTGTAGACAAGCCGAGTGGTTACTGGGATGCACCTGCGATAGCACCTGTAGTGCTTGCCCACAAGTACACCTTACAAGCTACAGGCACTCTGGGGCTTTCGTGTACTCCATTATTGAGTGGCCCAATAGGAAGACGTCTTGTTAGAGATCTTGCAAGGCCTTGGCTTCCTGGTCTGGAAAAGTCCTGTGGGTTTGTGGGTTTTTTTATGGGTGGGTGGGCTTTGGTTGCGTGTATGTATGTATGGTCCTTCCCTTGGCTGTTTACAGAGGGAAGGTAGAAGGCTATTCATCTTGGCATGCGGCTCACCCAAATGATGAGGAGTACTGGTATACACACCTCAGTGGTGGGAGCATAGGCGCCAACTTTCCCCAGCACCAGTGGGTGCTCGTGCCCCCTGGCCCCGCCCTGACTCCACCCTTTCCTCACCCCTGCCCCACCCCCATTCCAACCCCTTCCCCAAAGTCCCTGCCCCAACTCCGCCTCCTCTCTGCCCCTATTGGACCCATTCCCCAAAACCCTGCTCTGGCCCCGCCTCTTCCCCAAGCCCGCTGCATTCCCCCTCCTCCCCAGAGCTTGCTGTGCAAATCAGCTGTTTTGTGGTGCAAGCGCTGGGAGCCAGGGGGGAAAAGTGGGCACGTGGCGCACTCAGGGGAGGAGGCGGAGGCAGAGCGGAGACTGAGGTGAGCTGGGATGGGGGGGCGAGACGGGGAGCTCCCCGTGGGTACTCCAGCCCCAGAGCACCCATGGTGTCAGCGCCTATGTGTGGGAGTAGTTTGCTAGGTGTCCCCAGAACTCTGAAAGGCTGCCTGTCTGCTTCCCCAGGTTGGCTAGCATGCAAATAAATACTGTAGGAATGACCAAATACCACTCTGGGCTCCGCTCAGTAAATCAGGATCATTAAGAACATGGGAAGGGATTTTTCACTTACTGCAATACCATGAAGGTGCAGTTTCGTGTGGAGTGGAATCCTCATTGTGACCCTGGCAAACCAGATGCCAGCTTATGCCAAGGTCCCCAGGCCTCAATAAACATTGACAAATATAGAGCTGGAACCAGTTTGGTTCTTCTGAAACCTGGTCTACATTACAGAGTTAGGTCAACACAAGGCAGCTTATGCTATTAGCTTCTACACTAAAATGTCACTCCTGCTGATGGAAGTTGCCCACTGTACCAACTTAATAACTTCACCTCCATGAAAGGCAAAGCACTTAAGTCAATGTAGTTAGGTAGACACTTGCATCGCCTGTTGCTGCCCAGGGCTGACAGCTGGAGCCCTGACACTACCTCCTGGGGAGGGATTGAGGGGGGTGGGAAAAACCCTGAACCCAGGCTCCCTCCCTGTGAGGGACTGGGGAGGAGGAAGGGCAGCAGGGCTCCAGCTGTCAGCCCCAGGCTGTGGGGCTCCAGTTGACAGTGGACTGATGATTGCAGCACTTAGTGAAACATGTCCTCTTTACTCCTCGTTGGCCTTCTTATCTGATGGAGGCCATCCATCTGTGCGTAGGAGGTGGCCCTCCAGGGCACATCCAGAAGCAAAAGAAACAGTACACAGAGTCAGTATTGTGGGTGCACTCACAGTCTTGAATCATAAAAGTTACATACACCTCTTTCTCACTTTCCCTTGGCAAACATGCAGCATGGCCAGAGCACTAAACATGGTGAGTTCGGCCCAGGGGGTGGTTGTGCAAGATGGGACAAAGGGTCTGGGTTTCCAGAAGGGGATCAGTGTAAGCACTTAGGGATACTATTCTGAATACTGGCACCTTTTTTCACAAGTGGGAGCGATCGAAGTTGAAATCACACTACTGAGGATAACAGAAGATAAAAGGGTGCATCTCCTGCATGTGTGAGGTTTCAGACCAGGTCTGGATTCTGCTCACCTGTGTGCTACTTTGGTGCCTCCAGAAGTACCTGCTGATTGGCGGGACAAAGTTTCCTGTAATAGGGGAAGAAACAAAGCAGCTCTGCCACGGAATCTTTGGCAGAGAGTTACACAGAATCTGCAGGAAAGTTTCCTAGCACTCTCTATGGAGGATTTCTGGGAGATCTCAGTGTGCATTAACAAACTTTTCTGTAGCCCCCACGTAGCTGCACAGGGGAATGCGAAGCAGATGCAAACAGTACCTAGTGTTGTTAATTTTGATCCCTTCTCACCATGTAACAAAATAAAGGACGCCTCTACCTTATGTAACTGCACTATCAGAAAGAAAAAAAGAGTACTTACCAGAGCTCCTCTCTCTTGCTTCAGACACACTAGAGCCAGACTGCTGGGACTGGCTAGACCCCTCCAGAGACAAAAGAGGTCCTGGCTCACCACGCCACCAGACAAGCCTGGCGCCTGTCCCACATCCTTCTCCAACTCAACCTCCATGTCCACCACTTCGCCCTTGGGGTTGACTTCCTGGGCGCTGCCTCCAGTCCCTCCCCGAAGTATCCACAGGGCTCTGGCAGCAGAGGTAGACCAGCTTCTACTCTTTGTAGAAGCTGCATGTTTTCTGTGCTACACCAGTGACAGTTGGCCTCCCTTGCCTTCTGGTTCACCTGCCTCAGCTCCTTGATCTTGGCACAGCACTGCTGCATGTCCCTTTTGCGCCCTTCTCCGCCATCTGAACTATCTTATGGCTCAGAGCTGCGAACGCATAGCCTCCTCTCCCAACAGATCCAGCAACTCTGCTGTACTCCACATAGGAGCCTATTTACTGCAGAAAGCCAGCATAATCAGCTGGGAAGATGCGATGTGAGCTGTCCACACCAAGCAAACAGGAAATAGAATTGCAAAAATTCCTGAGGCTTTAAAGCGGGAAGGGTGGATGCCTGCGTACTTGGTGGCAGGGCAGCAGAGAAGAAACTGCTTACCATAGTGGTCATGATGGGCAAAAACACTCCTTGAGGCCACTTAGGGCGACATAAGCAAGCACGGCGTCTACACTTGTACTGCGTCAATCTAACTTTTTTGCAAAAGCCTCCATGCCGCTCGTTGAGGTGGTTTTATTATGTTGGCATAGCAGGAAAGTTAAATCAGCAGGGGGAACACTGTTGTGTGTACACCTCAACTGTTTTGTCAATGAAACCTGACTTTTGTCAACAAAACTGTGTAGTGCAGACATGCCCATAGTGTTAATATTAAAATGGGTATTACAATTATAAAAATGTGTTTAAGTTGCTGCCTGCATCTCACTTATAAGATCTGTATCCCATATTGTAAGGTAATATTTGAGCATTTGCATTGTAAGTCTCTGTAACTATGTAAATCACTAGACAGAAGAAACACATTAACTAGTGTGAAATACTAGTCTCCAACAGATGATGTTATGACCTGCATGACAAAAAAGGCCCATTGACACCAGACAAAATTTGTGGATCAGAGAACAAGGGCTCTCTCTCTCTTCCCTCCCAGTCCTTCTCCCATGATGAGATGTGCAAGTGAATTCCTCCCATCAGCTAAGTTTGCAACTCAAAACAGATAGCGTGGGAGGAGGGGAATTAATATAAAGCCCTAAGAAAGAGGAACTGTATCTCAGTGCTGCTTGGACTCTCAAGGGCAAGGTTTTCTACGCATAAGCAAGAGATCTCCTGTGTTTAGCCTGGGTTAGCTCTGAAGGAGATATAGAGCTTGTTTATTATAGAAGCGTCTACTACTTCTTGAAAGTTAAGATTGGAACTCATTTGATGTTTGTATGGTTGCCTACTTTCATCTCGTAAATAATACTCATTTCCTTTGCCAACATAATAAATCTTTACACAGTTCATTACAGGATTGGCTACAAGTGTTGTTTTCAGGGTGAGATCTAAGGTGCAACTGACCTGGAGTAAATGACTGGGCCTTTGGGACCGGCTGTAATCTATTACTGTGATGTTTGGTGTAAGAGACCAGCTATCCCAAAGGTAAGTTTACCTGGGGGCAAGACAGATCTGAGTAACCAAGGGGACTGTCTGTGACTCCATGATAAGGCTGTTACAGTGCCTGAGGAGTGAACACTTGATAACTAGTTGGTGAAATCTAAGCATAAAACTCTCAGCCAATTTGAGGCTTGTGCCCTGTTTCCTAAGAGTCTGCCTTGAGGTTGGTACCCACACTCTTGAGCCACTGCAGGACAGCTTGATGCTCATATCCTCTTAATGGTAACAATCTGCCTGAAAGTCTCCTAAGGCTTAAATGTGGAGCCAGCCTGGGGAGTGGGGAGGGATAGGGAGAGACTTTTCCCCCCTTTCAGACTCCGAGCTCCTTTCCCTGGCAGAGCAGGGTTTATGGCTGATGCTCAAAATGCACAGTTCCCATTCCACAGCTGCCTGACAGAGCTCTTTTCCCTGGCAGAGTGCCAGGTAGACACAGTTCCCATTAGCTGAAGCCTTAGGCAGGGCTGCACAAGAGGAGCAGGGGTATCTGCTGAGCCCAGACATGCTGCAGACTGAGGTACATGCAGTGAGCCTGCAGAGCACCGAGGGACCGTTTAGGGGGAAAACGCTCAGTAAACACTCTCTCTGGGATTGCAGGGGGAGGGGTTTATTCCCTGATTTTCACCCCACTTGTTTGTTAAAAGTATTGCTACCTCAGGAAGGCAAAGCTAGCTTTTGCCTTTTGGGGAACCAGTCTCTCTGGCATTTGCAAGACTCACCCCTGAGTATCATGAGAATCCCTGAATTCATAGTGGAAGGAATGGGAGCAGAGGACCCAATTCAATAGTGGGAGTGGATTTTGGACCCTTTCAGGGGTTTCACCCCTCCAGCCCAGGTCTGATATGAGACTTACCCTCTGAGCTAGCCTAGTGGCTTCCTCCTTGTCCTTGAACTCTCCATCTGAAAGCTCAAACTCAGGCTTTTCTGCATTGGAGCCATGGCTCCTTGGACAGGATGGGGACCCAATCTGCCGGTCCACCTCTGAGCCCTGTACACTGGTAGTGCAAGGGTCTGCTAGCTGGGAGCAGTCAGGGCATAATTCTCCTTCTGTCAAGCCTGAAAATGCTATTTCATACAGGGAGCACCCCTGATTTATTTCATAGCTTGCAGAACAGCTCTGTCAAGCCTGAGTAGGGGAAGAGGAGTCTCAGAGTAGGGGCTGCAGCAGCAGATCTGGGTGGTTCAAACCACCATGCTGTTATTTATCAGATGGGTCGTGTGAGAGAAGGGGGAGAAAGAAAAGTCACTGGGTTTTTGTATAGTAATTAAAATTATAAAAACAAAATGGTTAGGGGAAAAACCAAATGGCCAACTTGTTCCACTGCCAGAGGCAGACTGAGCTGAAGGTTAGGGCTGAGTGACAAATAAACTCAGCAGCTGTGCAACAGAATGCAAATTTAGGGGTGTGAAGTGGTCACAGCTCATGAGCTGTCCTACTTGTTGGAAAGAAAATTCTGGGAGCTGGCCACTGGGACTCTTCTTTCTTCCGCTAGGTGCATTAGGAGAGCCTGACCCATGCGTCTTTTCTGCAACCTGGGGCTCGTGCTCCAAAGTTAGTCTGGAAATTCCTCCCCAAAGGACCTGGCAGAAAAGAGGCAGGCTAGGCAGCCTACACGCTGATTTCCCTCATCCTTGCCCAAAGCGGTCTCTGATGAGGTTGAGACAAACAGGGTCAAATGCAAGCATGTACGGGAGGCAGTAAATCCTGCTTTTAGCAGGCACCACTGAATGTGGAGCTTGGGCTGCTTCCAAGCTCTGCTGGTCAGCACAGCACATACATACATGAAGTGTATCCCTGAACACTTCAAGAGGAACCTTAAGGGAAGCATAAAAGGTTCCCACAGGAAACTGGCACATATTCCATGCTGCTCCCACTTGTGGATTTGATTTGGAGTGAGTCCAATGTACATCGTAGGTAATTCCACCAAATGTGCACCAGTCATCTGACAGAGATCACCCTTAAACAGGGCTGAAAGCTAAGCTGAAGACCACCACACGAGCTCCACAATAACATAGCTGCCCTATACCAGAAATGAAGTAACTGCTCTGTGATACAACTGGAATCAATTCATAATTAATGACAGGTTATCCTCCTCTTCCTACATCCACCACAGTATTTCATCATGGGAACTGATTGCTTTATATGAGAAAGTGTTACAGGATAATCAAAAACCAGAACTCAAAGGACCACTAACTCACACCTTTTCAATGTACATGCAGGACTAGTGACATTTATTTTCAGGAACTTGATCCTAGGCTTCAATGCAAGTTGATCTAGGATTGTTTAATTATAATACTTTGTGACTAGACAAAAACAGACTCCAACAAGAGTCTGCTGAATTGGAATTAATTTGCAAACTGGATACAATTAACTTAGGCTTGAATAGAGACTGGGAGTGGATGGGTCATTACACAAAGTAATACTATTTCCCCATGTTTATTCCCCCCACCCCCACTGTTCCTCAGACATTCTTGTCAACTGCTGGAAATGGCCCACCTTGATTATCACTACAGAAGGTCTTCCCCCCTCCCCCCCGCTGGTAATAGCTCACCTTTCCTGATCACTCTCCTTACAGTGTGTATGGTAACACCCATTGTTTCATGTTCTCTCTGTATATAAATCTCCCCATTGTATTTTTCACTGAATGCATCCGATGAAGTGAGCTGTAGCTCATGAAAGCTTATGCTCAAATAAATGTGTTAGTCTCTAAGGTGCCACAAGTCCTCCTTTTCTTTTTTTGCGGATACAGACTAACACGGCTGCTACTCTGAAACCTGTCCAAAAGTTTGTTATTGTTCATACGTAGGGCCAAATTTTACACTCTCGTATGCATACAACTCTAACTGAAATTGAATGTAGTGCTGTGCATACATGTGAGGGCAGAATTTGCTTCATAGATTGCTGCATCTTGAGTTGACAGACTTGACTGTTTGGCTTTAGAACTATATAAAATAGGAGTGATGTTACTTTGTCACCACTTGGTTTTAATTCCTCTATCTCGGGTTGGTTTATACGAAAGCTAAGACTATGGTTTTTAGTGTGTTCTTAGTGCTAGCAGGAAAATACTTTTGGGGGTTCTCATATATGGCTATTTTGATATGGAAATTTTATTACCTAATTATTACCTATTATCTAATTATTATTAGAGTTGATGTGATCCTGAAGAAGAAATTACTCACCTTGTACAGTAACAATAGTTCTTCAAGATGTGTCCCCCCACGGGAGATCGGAGAACTTAGGTAGCAGTTAGACCCGCACATGCACTGTCTCTCCTTGTGCCCTGCTACGATGATAGCCAGAGCATGCACATGAACCCCCCTCAGTTCTGCCTCTACTGCAGACAAGAATTCCAAAGTAAAGGGGATGTGGGTGGGCTGTGGAGCACCCGGAGGAACAAACATTTCAAAGAACCACAGTTACTGCACATAACTTTGTAGTAGTGTCCCTAAAGGTGCTCCAGTGTAGGTGACTCCCGAGAAGTATCCATACCGGAGAGCTGGGGCTTTGGAGTCGGGTCAGTTACAGATGACAATACCATGGAATCGAAACTGGCATCGGAGGCAGAGTCCCCAGTGATCACATAATGCTCTGCGAAGGTTTGGACTGACAACCACGTCCCCGCTCTAGAGATTTCTGAGATAGGGACATTCTTGAAGACGGGAACAGATGAGATTGACCTTGTGGAGTGTGTGCAAATGCTATCTGGCGGGGTTATGTTGCGGATCTGATTAACTGCATTAGGCAATGTTGAGACTCACTTGGAGAATCTCTTAGATTTTTCCACAATAGAGAGGAAAAGTTTAGGAGACATCTGCTGTGTGTAATATAGCCTCCCTGATGCCATGGTCAGTAAACAGTCTGAATGGCTTAGTTCTGTCACTGTAATAAAATAAAGTCTGGATACATCTAGTGTATGTAATGTCTTTTCTCTCAGTGCTGAGTGTGACTTCGGGAAGAAGACAAGCAGGCTGAATGACTGGTTTGGATGAAATTCTGAGACCATGTTAGGAATTAAATTTGGATGATGTCTTAGAAAAACCTTGTCCCTATGGAATGTCATATATAGGAGTTCAGCCATAAAAGAATCTGAAGCTCATTTACTCTTCTGGCCAAAACAATAGCCCATAGGAAGATAGTTTTCAGAATGAGGTCGGGTAAAGAAATGGCAGAGAGATTCAAATGGGGGCTCCACCAGCATCAGGAGGAGTAAATTGAGGTCTGAGGCAGGAGTAGGTTCTCTGCCGTCACAGTGGGTAAATAAGT
The DNA here is from genome assembly GCF_009764565.3 of Dermochelys coriacea. NCBI lineage: Eukaryota > Metazoa > Chordata > Testudines > Dermochelyidae > Dermochelys > Dermochelys coriacea. The sequence goes on from NC_050073.1 coordinate 98,216,152, forward strand.
AATAGTTCAAACATAACTGCTCAGGCTGATGGCAAACAGAAATTGGCCCAAGATCGATTTAAATTGAGCTGCGTGAAGAGACAGCCTACTTCAAATGCAATAAATCAACATTCTTTGGTATCAGAGTCCAGACTATGTTGGACTGCCCATACCAAGAAGAAGAATAATATATTTTACTGACAGATGTTTTCCTGCCTGGATTTCTTGGATTTTTAGGGAAGCCAAAACAGCCTCGTCATCAGATGCAGGGACTTGACTTTGGGTCTGGATGGAGTATTTGGCTGTGGTGATGTGAAAATCAGGGCCAGGCAGTCTGGGAGGTGATTCAGAAACTGAACAGATGTCTGTAACAAGTTTGTCACCCAAAACTACCATGGCCAGTAGGGAGCTACAAGAAAGATCATAGCTTTGTCCTACTTTAGACTAGAGAGAAATGCGGGGCAGAATAGTTTTCTTCATCATCAACAAATATTTAATAGTGGGCTCCTCAATCTAGAAGAGAAAGGTATAACACAATCCAACAGCTGGAAGGTGAAGTTAGACAAATCCAGACCAGAAATAAGGTGTAAAATTTTAACTACGAGTAATTAACCATTGGAATAATTTACCAAGGGTCGTAGTGGAGTCTCCATTACTGACCATTTTAAAATCAAGATTGGATGTTTTTCTAAAAGATATGCTCTAGGAATTATTTTGGGGACGTTCGAGGGCTTGTTATACAGGAGGTCTAACTAGATGATTGAGATGGTCTCTTTGGCCATGGAATCTATAAATTATCTTAATCCTGTGGCCCACTTTGTATGAGAGATCTTATGGACCCATATCCCCTCACAATTTTTTTGTTCTGAAAATGTTTCATTTTAAGTTTTCCATGAAAAGCAGAATAAAAATGGTATGAGAACCACTGAGCAAGATCACTTTTCCATTCCAAACCTGGTTATATAACATGCTATGGCCCCTTTAGATACGCATGTCTAACTGGGCCAGAATTGTTAGTTAAAAAGGAGTGTAAGGTACACACGATATGACATAAATATCCCTTTGCACTTAACTGGTCTTCTAGCTCCACATAAAATGGACCGTTTTAAAAACATTTATTACTGTACAATTCAGACAATTTTGTTAGCTTGTGGATTGTATTAACTGTGTTAATTTTAAACTTAACTAAATCATTCAAGAACTGATGACAAGATTGTAAGCTGTTTGGGACAGAAGGGTCTCTTTTGTTCTGTGTTTTTAGAGCACCTAGTACAATGGGGTCCTGGTTCATGGCTAGAGCTCCTATGTAATACAAATAAACAAACTATTATGTTATAGATTTCTTTGCTGCTAATGCTCTCTGATGCATCTAAGTTGCAACAGTCAAGTTTCAGAATAAAGCCACAATCATGATGCATAATTATCCCTCTGCCAGTTTTAGTTTCATCATCATTCTGTTTTACACTGCTTTTCAAAAAGCCAGTTTCCCTTCACCCCGATATTTTGCCAGCTTGTTCCCATGCCAAAGTGTTTTTTCACACATCTCCCAGCACAGAGTAAAGGAGACTAACTACTGATGTTCAGCAGTGCCTCAGACCAGTGGTTTTCAATCTGCGGGTCACAACCCAGTACTGGGTCGCGGAATGTAAGGCACTGGGTCACGGCAGCTCTGATCACCACCACAGACTGGTGGCCATTAAAAGTCCTGTCAGCACTGATGCCCAGCTAATTCAGGCTAGTCTTTACCTGTTCTGAATCCGCGTTGCGCCCCACAAGCGGCCAGCAGCAGGTTCGGCTCCTAGGCAGGGGGCCACAGGGCTCCATGCGCTGCCCCCGCCCCAAGCACTGGCTCCACACTCCACTTGGCCGGTTTCTGGCCAATGGGAGCTGGGGGAGGCGGTGGTTGCAGGTGGGAGTTGCGGGCCTCTGCCTAGGAGCTGGACCTGCTGCTGGCTGCTTCCGGGGCGCAGTGCAGTCCAAGGTGCCCAGCCAGACAGGAAGCCTGCCTTAGGAAGCCCGCACCCCAACCCCACACCCCAATCCACTGCCATGAGCCCCTTCCTGCATGCCAAACCCCATATCCTGTCCCGCCTCAGAGCCCCTCCTGCATCCCAACCTCCTCTGCCCCAGCCCTGAGCCCCCTCCTGCACTCCAAACCCCTCATCCCCAGCCCCGCCCCAGAGCCTGCACCCCCAGCTCTGAGCCCTGACCCCCTCCTGCAACCCAACCCCCTGCCCCAGCCCAGAGCTACCTCCCACACCCTGAACCCCTCATTCCCAGCCCCACCCCACAGCCCTCACCCCTGTACTCCAATCCTCTGCCCCAGCCCTGAGCCCCTCTCACTCCCCAAACCCCTCATCCCCAGCTCTGTTGGGTTGTGGGCATCAACTATTTTCTTCAACTGGGTCACCAGAAAAAAAGTTTGAAAACCACTGTCTTAGACTGCTGCTCCCTCTATGAACATGTCTCTCCTACATCCAGTGCCACACCTGCAGCTTGGCATGAGGCATGTATGAAACATGCAAATATTTGGAGTGGAATAGCAGAAATGGTTACTTACTGTAACTGCTTCTTCTTTGAATAGATGCAACTGTGTATTTCACTTAAGTGCATGTGTGGCCAGAGAATTTTGCCTAGCAGTACCCTTGGAGGTGTGGTGCTCGTGCCTCATGGACATATAGCCAAGAGAGGAGCTATTAGGTGGCACTGCCCTGGCCCCCCCTCAGTTCCTTCACACTGAACGCCTGAAGACTAGACTTCAATGCAGAGGGAGGGTCATAAAATACACATCTGCATCCTGAACCGTTACAGTAAGTAACCATTTCTTCTTCGAGTAGATGCAGTTGTGTAGTCCACATGGATGACTCACTAGCTATACCCAGGAGTGTCTGGCTCAGTCTATTTAAACAAATATTACAGGACTGCTTTCCCAAAGTTTTCATCTGTTCTGGATGCAGCAGTAATGGCATAATGGTTCATAAACATTTGTATCAATGACCATGTGACACCCCTGCTAATATCCAATATTGAGACCTCACTTAAGAAACACTATTGACATAGCTTGCACTCTCGTAAAATTGAGCTCACACCCATAGAGGAGATGTAGCCAAAGCTGTTTCGTATGCAGTCTTGAAGCAGGAAGTTACCCACTTAGAAATAGTCTGTGAGGAGACTGCTTGTTCCTTCATATGGCCTGCATATGATACAAACAAGGCAAAGCCTGAAAGGGTTTAGTCCTGTCCAGAAAAAAGACCAGACATCATCTGACATCCAGCACATGAAGACGCTGCCCCTCTGGAGATGAATATGGCTTGGTGGGGGAAGAGGAGGACACATGCAAACATACTGCCCAGTTTAAATGAAACTGAGAAACCACTTTTGGCACACAGTTCAGGTCATGCTGCAACGCCACTTTGTCTTTGGAGAAATGGGTGTAAGGAGGTTCTGCCATCAAAACCTGCAACAATCTCACTTTCCTCACAGATGTTATCGCCATGAGGAATGCAGTTTGACACATGAGAGGAAAAAGACAGGATACCAGAGGCTTGAACAGGTCCCATGAAAGCCACCAAGACAAGCATTAAGATCAATGTCATTATGGCACTGGAAAAAAGTGATAATCCATGAATGGGTGGATGAAAAGCTGAGATTGCTGCTAGATGCACCCTCCATGAGCTAAATGTAAGACCTGATGACTGAAGATGCAACAAATACTTCAAGAGGTCTTGGATACCAGCCAGCATCTGAACTCAATGGGCCAACTACCATAGTGAAAAAATGCTTCCACTTTGCCCAATAGGCCACCATGGTAGAGAGTTTTATCCTACTTGCAGGATAAGGAGGTTTTAGTACCATTATACAAGGCACTGGTGAGACCTCACCAAGAATATTGTGTGCAGTTCTGGTCTCCCATGTTCAAAAAGGATGAATTCAAACTGGAGCAGGTACAGAGAAGGGCTACTAGGATGATCCGAGGAATGGAAAACTTGTCTTATGAAAGGAGACTTAAGGAGCTTGGCTCGTTTAGCCTAACTAAAAGAAGGTTGAGGGGAGATATGATTGCTCTCTATAAATATATCAGAGGGATAAATACAGGAGAGGGAGAGGAATTATTTAAGCTCAGCACCAATGTGGACACAAGAACAAATGGGTATAAACTGGCCACCAGGAAGTTTAGACTTGAAATTAGACGAAGGTTTCTAATCATCAGAGGAGTGAAGTTTTGGAATAGGCTTCCAAGGGAAGCAGTGGGGGCAAAAGATCTATCTGGTTTTAAGATTCTACTTGATAAGTTTATGGAGGAGATGGTAAGATGGGATAATGGGATTTTGGTAATTAATTGATCTTTAAATATTCAGGGTAAATAGGCCTAATCCCCTGAGATGGGATATTAGATGGATGGGATCTGAGTTACCCAGGGAAGAATTTTCTGTAATATCTGGCTGGTGAATCTTGCCCATATGCTCAGGGTTTAGCTGATTGCCATATTTGGGGTCGGGAAGGAATTTTCCTCCGGGGCAGATTGGAGAGGCCCTGGAGGCTTTTCACCTTCCTCTGTAGCATGGGGCATGGTTGACTTGAGGGAGGCTTCTCTGCTCCTTGAAGTCTTTAAACCATGATTTAAGGACTTCAATAGCTCAGACATAGGTGAGGTTTTTCATAGGAGTGGGTGGGTGAGATTCTGTGGCCTGCACTGTGCAGGAGGTCAGACTAGATGATCAGAATGGTCCCTTCTGACCTTAGTATCTATGAATCTATGACCTGTCAAACAGCTGCTGAACATAGCTCTTCCTCCTCATTCAACCACAGAGAAGCCATCCTGTGAGATGCAGGGAGCTGAGCGAGGGATATAAAGTATGATTTGAGCTTGTATGAGTATAAGCTTGGCCTGATCTGCTTTCAGCTTGAGGATGACGTGCGGAATGATCAGGATTGGAGGAAAATTATTCAGGGAACTGATTGCCAGCTGAAGTGGAAGGAGTCAGTCAGGGAACCTAGACTGGGACCCCCTTGAGAGCAGAACAGATGGCATTTCCTATTGTCCCTTGTAGTGAACAGGTCAACTGTTGGGATGCCCCACACTGCAAAGATGACTCTCAGAACACTGAGGTTCAGGGCAAAATTCCTGAGATTGTGCACAAGATGATTTTGGACCCAGGACAAGTGATCGGCTATCAGATTGATACTCTCTTTGATGCAGAACTGCCACAACCTGATCACCTCTTGTCAGAGCACGCTGAAGTGTGCTCCCCTTTGCCTGTTCACATAATACATCACAGTGGTATTGACTGTAAGTATGTGAACTACTGAACCCTTGATGAGGTCTAGGAAAGCAAGACAGGCATTGTAGATGGCCTGAAACTCCAGGACAGCGATATACAGTTGCACTTCCTGCTCCAATCACAGGCAGTGAACATTTGGCGACTCCAGATGTGCTCCCTAACTTACCAGGGAGATATTGATGACAACAGTCCTGGTTGGTAAGGGCTGGCGCGAAGGGCACGCCTTAACGTACAGTTATCTGAACCGTCCACCATTGCAAGGAGTCCAGGATCAACGGAGGGAGGCAGACCAACCTGTCCAGAGCATGATGGATTGGATGTTAACAGTCCTGAGCCATATCTGAAGACGACAAAAGGTACAACTTTGCAAATTAACCACCTGTGTACAAGTGGACATGTGGCCTAAGAGCCTCAGGCACATGCAAACTGTTGTGGAAGGTTAAGACTACAGACCGAGACAAAGGTGGTAAATTGTCTGGAAATGGTTGGTCAGCAGAAACAAACAAACATTCTCAAACTTGTAGAGTATCAGCACCCCAATTAATTTGATTTTCTGAGTGGGGACCAACGTTGACTTTCCAGTGCTTAGAACAAGACCCAGATGGTCAAGTAAGCACAATGTAATGCATATGTGATAAAGGACTTCTTTTCCCTGGACCTGCTTGGAGGGCAGGTCTACACTTAAAATGCTACATTGGTGCAACTGCACCACTCTAAGCATTTAAGTGAAGATGCTCCTATGCCGATAGGTAGCTCTCCCGTTGGTGTAGTTAATATGCCTCCCCAAGAGGTGTATTAACTACGGATCTTTCATACCCAAGTGATGTAGTTATGCCAATATAGGTCTGTAGTGTAGACCTGGCCTGAGTAGCTAGTCATCCAGATACGGGAAGACGTGGATTCCTTTCATCCTGAGGTACGCCATCACCATGAGAGTATATTTGATAAAAACCCAGACGGCAGAAGATAGATGGAAAGGACTGTGTACTGAAAATAACCATCCACTACAATGAACTGGAGATGTCTTCTGTGGCTTGGGAGAATTGCCTTGTGGAAGCAAGCATCCTCAAGGTCCAGAGTAGCAAACCAGTCATTCTGAGTCAACACAGGGGAGGTTAGATGATAGGGTGACCATACTGAACTTTATATATCTGATATGTTTGTGGAGATTGTAGAGGTTGAGAATAGGTTTTACCTCTCACTTGGACTTGGGAACCAGGAAGCACTGGGAACAGAAACCCTGACCCCAGTGTTCCGAAGGAACTTCCTCCACCATTCCCATGACCAGTAAAGAGTGGACCTGCTCAAGGACCAGCATCTTGGGAGAGAGGTCCCTGAAGATGGACAGGGAGGAAGGGTGGAGGGGAGAAGTGGAGAGGAATGGATTGTATATCCCAATCTGACAGTGCTTAGGACCCAGCTATCAGTTGTAATCAAGCCCCAGGCATCCTAAAAGTGAGTTAGCCTGTCCCTGAACAAAGGTGGGGCAAACGAATTGATGACCGGCCACTGCTCTAGACCAAAGAGTCAAAATGGGGACCAGGAGAAAGATGAAAGTTGACCAGCCAGACCCTGGACCCAACTGTCTCTTCCTTTGGGATCTATGCCCCTTTCTGGGGTAAGCCAGCTGTCTCAAGGGAGGAAAAGGCTGCCCAAAAGGTGCACTGTGGATGGTACTGATGCTGCTGTTGGCCACTGAATTGGTGCCTCTGCACTACCGGCATATACATCCCCAAGGAACATAGGGTGGCCCTAGAATCCATGAAGGAGTGCAAGGTCTTGTCCAAAAACAACACCTGGCCACAGAAGGGCAAATCATCTGTGACCTGTTGCACGTCAGGAGCAATGCCTGAATTCTGCAACCAGGAAATCCTTCTCATGGTCACCACAGAAACCATAACTTTGGCTGAAGTATTCACAATGTCCAGTGCAGACTGCAACATCTTGGCTACTGAACAGCTCCATTGATAAATGCCCAAAATTCCTCTCTGGAGGTTTCATGCAGCTGGCCCCAAACTTAGACACAGCTGTCCAATTTACAAAGTCGTACTTGGACAACACTGCTTGTTGGTTTGCAATCAACATTTGCAGGGAGGAGGTGGTGTCAAGGTTCATGCCCATTAAATCCATCCTTTTGGAGTCCTTGTTTTTAGGATAGGACTTTAACCTGCCTTGCCAGGCTCTATCGTTCACTGCAGCTAGGACTATGGAATTTGGGGCCAAGTGGGAGTAAAAGCCATCAAACCTCTGCAACAGCATTTCTCCATGTGCTTCATGGTAGGCAATACTGATGCTAGCATGCTCTACAGAACTTTTGCAGGTTCTAAGAGCCCATCATAGACAGGGACGGCTACTCTCCCAGGAGCAGACAGCTGCAGAATATCCACTAGCTTATGGGTGTTCTCCTGCAGGAAATCTGCCTGAATGCCCGGGGAGCAGTCACATGCTGCAAAAGGTCCTGGTAGGCCTTGGTTGCTGAACTGTCCAGGGATGAAGAGCAGCAGCTAACTGCACCAAGGCTGGCTCCCATTCCTAGACTGATGGAGCTGGGAGGGACAACTCCAGGGGCTCAGCATGGGGAAGGCCAACTGGTGCTTGAACTTGCAGTGGATCAACAATTCCTGCTACCAATCTGCCCAGCAATCTCATTTTAGAATTAGCTGATGAGCATGATCTCTCTGACTAAGGAAGGTCCCACAGATTCTATGGAGATGACTGATAAGGATAGGGCATTGGTGGCCAGTAGGCACTTGACCAGGGATCCCTGTCCCGACTGCAAGATGAGTGCCAATCTTAGTGCCTGTAGCGCTCCATAAACAGTCCCCAATATGGATCAGGCAATGGATAGTGGGAGGAGGAAGATCCAGACCTAGATACCAAGGAGCCTTGGATTTCCAGGGATAAAGTGGAACTAGTCCAGAGGATGCAAGTAACTGGTCTGACTCATCTGTTGCCCAGAACAAGGCAGGGACTGGTGCCGATGATGGTAGTGGTATCACTAGAGTCAGAAGTGTTGTTGACTCTGAAGCTAGTGGTGGTACCAAAGCAGCTGATAGTGCTGAAGTGGAAGGCGGTAAGAGCCGCCACAGTAACATCGGTGATGCCGAAGGAACCAGTGCTGAGGAATTTCCCGGTGGTGAGGAGGTCCCTTGCTCTGAGTCCAGTACCAGCCCTGCTTTTAGACTGTGGAAGGGGATCAGCAGAGTGTAGTGCCAATAGACCCAAGGGTTCAGCAGCCCATTCAGGTAGTGGGGCTATAAATGATGCAGCCTTGGCAAAGTCCTGGACCAAGGGAGAGGTTGGAATGGAAAGGCAGAAGAGTTCTGTGGTGGCCTGGTATGCCACCGACATTTAACTCATCAGTACAGGACTCAATAGACACCCCGGGCCAGAACCGGAGTCTATAGTACATGTCTCTAACTTCTTTACTCAGTACCAAGGAGCGGTCAGAGGCATTCACACTGTCCCACACGCTGGCACTTACCCCATGCCAATCCGTGCTCTTCCGGGGGAGGTGGAAGAGTCCCTATGAGGTATGGAGTGGTCTTGATAAGTCTTATATGACCTTTTCCTCTTTGCACTCAACAGGGACTCTTCCAGCTCTTTGGCACCTGCTTCAGGGTGTGAAGCAGCAGCACTCTCAGAATCCAAGGGTGACCTCTGATCCAATGAGGGCCTCAGTGCGGAAGCAGGCTGCATGGTCTATTTGAGTAGGTGCTGCTTTAGGTGAAGGTCCCTAGCCATGAGTCTGTTTCACGAATGATCAACAAATTGAACACCGCTCCTTGACATGGGCCTTGCCCAAGCACAGCATGCATCATATATAGGGATTGTTGTTGGGGATTGCTTCCCCACATGATGGACAATATTTAAACCCCGGTTACGGCAACACAGAGGAATACTTAATTAAATACAACTAACACTGATATAATACTAAGGGTACTACTAACTATATATAACTACAAAGAGAGACTAAAAAAGTGAGAGGTTGTGAGATTAAGACCACCCAGAGCTCTGATTCCATCAATAGGTGGTAAGAAGGAACTGAGGGAGGGGTCAGATGGCACCACCGCATACAGCAAGGGGAGGACTATGGCCACAAGATGCAAGTGCCGACCCTCTACAGGAACTACTAGGCAAAATTCTCTGGCTCCAATGCACTGGGTGTGCACAGACCTAAGTGAAATACATGGCTGCAGCTTTTCAAGCAGTAGCATGAAAACAAGTAGATACCAAGAATCAACCCTTTGCTGATGAACAGTGGCACCTGTTCCTGCCTTGGTGGCTGCCCTTCTTTAGTGGCACATCCAGAGAGATACCAAGCCTTTGATTTTCAAATTGTTGTCCAATGATCATCAATTGTGTCTCGCACATTTCCAGTTAGTTGGTACAGCTGAGCCATCACAATGGTGAAACAGTCGATAGTCTTCAAGCAATAACATTTCCAGGACTGGCTTACAGCTAGCCAGACTTTCAGATCAGATAAATTAAAAAAACAAAAACCCTCAAAAAACATGGACTGAATTATCCCCCTCTCTCTCATCCATAAAGATAAATCCCTCCAAGTCGGCATTGAGCCACTTCAGCAAGGCAATGTGGGGAAACTCACACTTCAGCTCTGGGTTGTACCTGTTTGGTTAGTGACAGACGACTTCATTTTTGGGTATCAATCTAACACCTTTCATCAGCACAAAGTTCACCGATAATTGTCCTTTTACAGAACACCATTGTGGCATATCCAGACTAATGAGTAGCTATGTCACTCCTGCCCTGCAACCTGGGGTACCTTACAATGCCTTTCAAAAGTGGTAAGGTATTCTTCAATGCAGTCCGATTCCTTGCATGCAGCACACAACTTGTCCCAGCTGAGGGTTCCTTGAACTGAGGGAGGGCTGGTGACTGGGATCTGTCCATGTTTTTCCCCATCATGTCCAGATTATATTTCTGTTCCTTCTCCTTTTCTTGGGCCTCTTGCTCTTTCAGCTACATGGCTCCCTTGTGGGCAGCTGTTTCTCTCTATTTCAGCTTCTCAGCTTCTAGGGCTTGTTGGAGGGCTGCTTTTTCTTTTTCATTCAGCTCCATGGCTTGTTTTTGGGCAGCTGCTTCTCTTTTCTTTATCCTTCTCAGCTTCCAGGGCTCTGGAGGACAGCTGTTTCTTTTTCCTTCAGCTCCATGGCTCATCAGTTGGGCAGCTTCCTGCTCCTTCATTCTCATCTCTTGTGCCACTCTTAGTATTCATGTTCTTTGTCTCTTGCTTCTCTCTCTAATCTGGCTAATTCTAGGTTTGCAGTTGTTTTGCTGGTGCTCATATTTATGTTTTACACTGGATTAAATAAAACTGAGTTTAAACTGAAGTGTCTGAATAACTATTTGAAACAATAAGCTGGCATGTTTCCTTAAAATACATATACTGTCCAGGACAGAGCTAGGCAGTACAGGACATACACTTCTAGGGGAAAATCTAGGACTGTTGCAGTCATCCTACAATATAACCAAGGCTAGTGATAGCCAAAGTGTAACCCAAGTGTGGCTGGCAGGCTGCAGTTACATACAGACATTCAGGATGTGGCTTGCATGCTGGAATGCTGTTTGTGGCCCACTTGGGAGCTCCTTCAGCAAGGAATTGTAATGCACCCCAGGCTGAAGGACAGGGGTGACACAGCTGCTCGTTAGTTTGCATTGTACCCTGGTATGTCACAACCATACACTATGAATATAACTTATAAAATAACAATGGACCTGAAAAACTGATGTCAAAAGTAACTTGTTGAGGAAAAGGTAGTTAATGCAAAGAAAGACTAACTCACATTGTATGCTAGAATAACCAATTCACTTTTTCCCCCCATGGTGTTTTCTCATTTAAATCTGGAATCACCGTGCAATTACATATGTATTAATAAAGATGAAGCTCAAATGCTTTGACACTCACAACTGGCACACAATCTGAAAAGTATTTTTTGTAGGCACCTTACAGGCAATGTGTCAGTTTCCATGCAACATTCCACCTACAGATTCTAAAAGCTAAGTTGCTATCTATGGTCAAATCCTATAAAATGGCATACTTGTACTTGTGACAGTCTGGTGATGTGAATGAGCAGAGGGCAATCAACTTCTCATTAAGCAGGTATCTTTTGCTTGGAAAAAAATGAAACTAATTTCTAACAAGATACTCTTATTATTTTGCTACTTATTGAAAGTAATCCCTTTACTTAATAATCATCTGCAAAAGAAACTAAGAAAGTAACATGCAGCATTGAGTTTTACTTAAGAATTGAGATTAATCAGGTTTTGGAAAACAGATATGGTCATTGAGGTAGTAATTAAACTTTTCGTGTGTTTTCCAGCCAGGTATCAGAAGAGATCTCTATAGATGGTATTCTGGTAAATGAATAAATCCTGGAACCATCTTTGTAACACTAAAACTGGTATTCCAAAGGGAGTCAGAGGTTTAAAAAATACCACTAATGCAGATTTTCCTTCACCTTTAATGATTTCTTTTTTTATTTTCGTAAGTCAAATGTGTCAATATACTGGTGCTTCTAAATCATCCATCATCCATTTTGATTTGTAAGTATACCATCACTGTTCCCAGTTATGATATTTCAAAATCTCTTTGGAATACTAATTTCATCTTTATAGGTTTCTTCAACTTTTTTTTTTTTTTTAAATATTCCACCCTACTTCCCTGAATCGTTTCTCAAGACAGTTGCTGATGTAAAGTTTAATATAAAATATTTAGTCACAAAATAGTATTGCTTTTGTATGCACATTGTGGCAAGAATCATTTTTTTTTCCATAAAAACTATACGATCTTCCATAAAATCCTACACATATTAAGATTTGTGATGCAGAACAAAATTACACAGGGTGAAACAGGTACCAGCACAACAATGAGATTATATTACATCAAAAAATTTTTAATGGTCCCAAATATATACTCAACAACTAAGCATACACTCAGGGGGCAAAATAAAATAAAATAAAATAAAATTATGACACAAAGTGACCACATCTAGAATTCCACTCAATCTTTAATCAAGAAGGGACAGACAAATCCCCTACCTCCAAAAAAATTCTGCAGTTTAAAGGGCAAAAGGGAACAGATAAAAAAAGAGGAAACTTTATATTCAGGCTCTCCCCCATAGAGGTTTTTAAAACCTGTTGCAGCTTGACTAAAATGTTCAGAATTTATGATTTCAAAGGCAGGTCTCTTTATACAAAGAAACTGCTGGCATTCTTAGTGAAGAATTATGGCAAGACAGCCTTTTCTTCAAAAGTCTCATACATTGTCCAAGAAAGCATATTCTGATTGTAGTAACTGACCAGCCAATCCAGAGTTCCATTAACAAAACTCCTGCCCTGTTGGCTTTTTATTTTTTTCCATTTCCTTCCCTGAGAAAAGGGCAATGTGTGGTCCAAGCTGGAGAGCTCAAAGGCATAAGTCTTCCCCCTAAATGTAATATTTTCCCCTTCTTCTGCTCCTTTGAATTGGCACTTGATTAGCAGAAATCCATTTGTATAGGTTGATCTGTGTCACACACAGTAATTCACAAAAGATTGCTGCTTTGTTGGGTATTATTTTTCATTTGAAAAATTAGTATTTTTTTTCCCCTTCCCCAACTGGAATTGATATTAGACGGTTGTCATTATGATGACTCAAGTTTTGCTTTCTTTGACAAAGGTAGAGTTTCTTCCTTATCTTCATCTTCATCATCCTCTTCGTCATCATCAGGATAATCTACAAGCCCCACGAGGCCTCCCTGTGAAGAAATACAAAAAATTAAGACGTACACAAAAATGAACCAAATATTGCCCAAACCCAGAGATACTAGAAAATGTTATTACCACAAGAATATTGATAAGTCTGAAGTTTTGTAAAAAAAAACAAAAAACAAAAAACAAAGCCCAACTCCAACATGCACAAAAGTAATGTCTTTTGGAAGTGCTGATTACAGTAAGTCCAAAAAAAGGGTTCTACCCCTCCAAACAATCCTACCTATGGGGATAATTTGGGTAGAAATGAAAGAAAATGCAAACTACTTAGCAAAAAATTGTCATTGCAGCTCTATCTGTACAAAGATGGAAATTTCCTTTACCTAGGATAGTTGACTGGACTGCAGCAATGAGCGATCTGGCACAACTTCAGAGACAATATGGAACATCCTTCAAATTGAATTATCAATTAGGATAATTTTATAATATGGTCTCTTTTCACTAACACTAATTTAAAAGTAGTAATAGTAATTTTAAATATATGTTTATTATATGCAAAGTAGCTACATTAATATGATGTGAAGGTTACAAAATTTAAACAATTTTAGGAAATTCAAAATTAGAAGTATCTCTAGTAACATTAACTCATCTACATTGCACATACTGACCAAAATGTTCTAATTCAGATGCCTACGGTTAGGCACCTACATCTATATTTAGGCATCAAAATATGTGACTTGATCTGAGGAGGTGGAAAGCACCCACAACTCCCATTTACTACAATATTTTCCAATTTCTGGAATTTAGTCAACACATGACTACAAAGAGTTGTGGGCACCCAGCACCTCTGAAGATCAAGCCCCTTGTTTAGGTGCCTAACTTTAGTCATCCAAGTTAGAAAATTTTGGCCATTGCATACCGAGGCATAAATGCAACAAGTATATTGTATATAATATATACACACAATATACAGTAGTATTTTATACAGCATAACACTGTATATATATTATCTATATAAAATAACGTGAGTAAATAAATGTTACTAGAAAACCTAATTCCAATGTTAATTTCTAATGGGCGTATATAAGAATAAGTGATAATATTTTTAGAGCAAAATGTTCAGAATCCACAGAAATACTATGGTATTAAGTTAAGAGGAAGATACCTTATACAGAAAGACCATTGTTGCACTGCATTAACAGATAACCCAACGAACTGCACAATAACAGTGTAAATATAATCTTTTCCGAGCACTGTGGACCATTTGACATTTAAAACAGTCTAATTATTCAACATGCAAGACTATATCTACAGCTAGATTTATTGCTTGGGGTGGGGGGATGGAGGAAGAGGGGTTGTCAGGATCAGGAAACTGTCAACAAACTAAGTATTGTAGTTAAGGTTCACTTTTGATTTGGCTTTTGAGCTTGTAAGTGAATTATAAAACAAAAACTAATTTACAGAATACTAAAAAACAAAGGGCAGTATCATTCCCCTAATATCTGTACATAAAGGGGAGTTTTCTACATGTAGATACTGTCATTCCAGAACAGAACAGAACAATCAGCTTCCTTTGTGGCACTATCCTACTGTCCCATATTCCTCTACATACTCAGTGACCTATGCATGCAGAGAGCTAGGGAGATGTGCAATCCCTGTATTCACGTTTTAGTGGAATCCCCTCTGTTCTGAAGAGCACCTAATGTAAGAAATGTCCTAAAGGTGTCCAAGCTTTAACTCTGTTCTCCTGCTAGGGAGAGCAGCAGGGCTATCAGAGGCTGGTGAGGGAACAAAAGCCTCCACGTGGAGAGGGAATCTGTTGGAGACAGAGTTAAATTCCATGAATACCTGACCTACTGCTTCTTCCAAGGGTGGGACAAATCTGCCACCCCCCTTCCCTACAGAAGAACTTGGAGGGGACATTTTTAAGGAAATCTCACATTAGTTCTCTTTCCGATCAGGCTTCCAGCCTGCTAGTATACTATGACTGGTAAAAGAAAACTTTTGGTAAGACAGAACAAAAATGAGATATGGAGGTGAAGAAAAAGCGTCCAGACTTTTAAAAACTGATGAAATGGCCTAATTTCTAGGCTTCCGGGAGAACACATGACTAGAGAACGATCCAAGTGACACTTCAGAAATGGAAGAATTCAGTACTATAGTAGGTTCTGGTTTTCTTAGTGGGTTCGTATTACCATGAAATTCTACTCTCCATATATTCTTTTCCCACTGTGAAAACTGATCTTGATAATACACAAGTGTTAAATATAATTTTTGTACAAAATTTAGTTAACTGCATTTACAAATATAGTGTTGTTGGAGTTTTAATATGCTCCTTCTGGGTATTTCATACAATTACTGATGATCCTTTTTAATGATTTTTTTATTAGTTTAGTGTGCCCCACTTGAAAACTGACAGTCAATTGAAAAAAAGCTGAAATTTCTTTCGAAGCAAAATTTTAATAATCACACGTGTGTTGTGGCATACAGCAACTGTCTCCAAGAATATATGGCCATAGCTAATAAAATAGCTGTAGGATTCTGGACACTGCTGTAAGAATTGCTGCTAGGGACATATGGTGGTGTGCAGCAAAATTTGGTAATATTTCCATTAACTATTTCTGCCCACCCAGTATTCCTATGCAACCCAATGAATGTAGATTGCTTTTTATATTCCACAATGAAAGTAAACGAAAATGGAGAATACATCAAATAAATACTTCATACTTAAGATTTTTTTTTAAGTTGTGCACAAGTTTGTGCATAAAAATTGATTTAAATACTCCTTTTGTTTATATTAGGTCAAGGTTCTTCAAAAGTGCTAGAGACCAGGAAAATGTAAAAAGGACTCTACCAAAATGAACTCATTCTTAAACTACTGGAAATAACTCAAATTTATGTAGGTGATCAGATGGGCTCTAAATTTGCTAGAATAAAAAATTGACCAAGGGTAGCTGAAAAATACCTTGGTAGTAATAGCTGCCATCTGAGATGTGCTTTTAGAAACTGATCCCGGTGATCCTGGAGATCCTGGCGATCCTGGCGATCCTGGAGAGCCAGACAAGTTACTTGCAGATGACTGGCTGGTAAGGTTAGTTTTTGTACCACTAGAGAAGGAAAGTTTGAAACTTGGGCTCTGACGACCTGAAAGATTAGTTTTCAGAAGGACCTCCTTTTCTTCACTCTCTTTCACTGTAGAAAAGAAATATACTTTTCAGTGATACCCTAGTGATTTTTGTAAATAAATGTGAGTTATTAAATGTTTAATATTTTGCTACAAAAGTTCCATCTGTCTATCTTCACTTGTACCTTGGTGGAAGGAGATATGAATACATTTTTATAACAACTTTTATTATTGTAATGCCTAGCAGCCCTTGTCACGGACCAGGACCCCATTGTGTACTATTTCAGTGATATTTGTTGAATGTACAAAGAAGCTGACTAGATATAAATTAAGCAAATAGTATATGGACAACTTGATTATTCAGCTGGGATTTTTTTCATTTCAGTGTATTAAGAAAAACAGGCAAATTCATTTAAAGAACATTATTTTTTCACTTTTATGCCTTTAAAATAGATATGAATAAAACCTAAAATGGTTTGAGTTTAATTGCATGTAGCAAGTTCTAAAAGTAAAAATAAGGCTTTATACGAAAATACAGGCAAACCCCTGACTATAGTAGAAATAATACTTCCTTAAAATATAAGCCAGGCTTTCATTTAAACTAGATACATGGCCAATCTTCTTCCAGTCACTTACATTTTTTCCTTTCCATGAATTTACTTATAGGATCCATAATGTCTTCATCATTTTTAGTTTTGTCAGAGGGGGGCACCACTGCTTCACCATCCTCCATATCATCTTCATCACTATTAAACCACATTTCCTCCTCATCCTCTAGCGTTCTTGCATCTCTCCGGTATCTATGGTTTCTCAAGATGGAGCGCATGCTGTGGAACAACAAGTAGGTTTTAAGGGTTTTGAGACTCAAGTATTGCTTTAAGCTTACATAAATATTGGAATAAACCGAATGGCGTAGGTTTACACAATTTGAGCTTACAGATAAAAATAATGTGAACTAATAAAATAATGTGAAAAAAAGAACTATCAATATTTTATTTTTTTTAAAAGTCATCCTGAAATTGATATATTTATTTACTTTACGTGGACTACATAAAGAAATCCAACAAGAGAAAATTTTAGTATATAGCACAACAAAACCTCACTAACAAGCACATTCACACATACTTCATCCCTCTCTCCAAAGGTGCTGTAAATCTTAAATTACTAAGAGTAGTCTTTGTGTTTTTAAATAAAATGCACTAAAAGTACTAGTAAATTGTGGAGTATTGTCATAATACTAATCTACAATTGCCAAAAAAACCCAAAGGACATTTTTAAAGAATTATAAAATATTATACTTTATTGATAAATGAAAACTCAATCAATACCAATGTTATAATAACAGATGTCATGAACAAGGTGTCAGTATTGTCAACTCTAAATTATATTGTGAATCTGACAGTTTGTGTATTTTTTAAAGTCCAGCTCCTGGAGTCAGGAAATTACATTCATTTTTCACTTAAAAAAAAGTAAATTTCTACTGCTCCTTAGTGCAGGGAAAAAATCTTTAAAATGTGAACCCTCTACACTCAAAAGTCAGGAGGCAAATAAGAAGAATCCAAAACGTTTTGTTTTCAACATCTCATGTTTTTGTGGCAACTCATGTTATTTTAATGCTTGTGACTGGCAATACTGCGGTCTTGCTGTGTCTGTATGTACAGTACCACTTTTAATTTTGTTGAATTTAGAATTCTGATAAGTTTAGAAGTTTTCATCTTAAATCAAACTAAGTCCTACACCTTTGTGAGTATTCTGGAGGTCACACTCTCCCAAGTTGTGGACCTGTCTTAACCAAAGTACTTCTTGCACTAAACCACGAATCTTTGCTATTTTTGCATGCTTCACTTAGGGCCAGCTAGTGGCCTGGCTTATGAGGCCATGAAGGAACGTAAATGAGAGCAAGACACTCCCCTCCCATGCTGCCTCCAAATAGGAAGCCTTCCCCCATACCCACCATAGGCATAGGAGGAGGAAAGTTAGGCCAACTGTGCCTCTCAGGGCCATAATTCTTTCCTTGGGCTGCTCTGAGGCAGCACAACTATGAGCTATCCCTTAGCCAGGGATAAACGCAAAGGACAATTTAGCACTTTGTTTGATTTTTTTCTAACTGAATAGGAGAGAGGGATTTCTTCTGTGTTGGGCTACTGCCATAAAGGGGCAAAGAGAGAATTTTGTTTAATTTTTTTAATTAAGGGCAATGCACCTCTAAATCAGATTTTTCTATACTGACAAATCAATAAATTAAGTAGAGACAATGTGGTACCTTTAAATGTGGGAATAACCGTCAACAAACAGCTTCTTCAGATGTGAAATCTATGGTATGGCTGAATGGTTGTTCCCCGCTCCCATGCGCATGCTAATATAAAAGCTCTAGGGTTTGAGTTTCACGTATATTGAAATGCTCAGTTTACTAGGCATTAGATACTAATAATTCAGAGTAATAATATTTAACACAACATATTAGCACTAAATACTGTATATCTGAAGCACGCTCTAGAAAATGGTAGATCTATTAAAAAAATCTGACATTTTAAAAGAAATCTGCTGTAATCCTGCTCCTTTGCTTAAATTTTCAGACTCTCAAAACGAAATAGAGTTAAGAAGTCTCTCAGAATGAAGTCAAATATACATTAAAATAGCATAGCATGTTCTGAAATTATGGTGGCCGGATGCTGGTCGAAAAAGGGACCTGATGGTGAACGGTCAGATCTACTGACTGGACATCCAAAGTTCAGTTACTGCAGGTGGGAGAGGCTGGGAGGTGCCAAGTCATCACACGCGCCAGCCCCTACCTGCATTGGGTAGTTGCCTGCTGATCCGGGGCTAGCAGCTGCAAGTCCCTCACGACACATGTGGAGTGGAAGAGCAGCATGCGACAGTGGGAGGGGGGAAAAGAGGAGCAAATGGGGGTTGGGCCTCAGGAGGAAGAGGCAAGGCAGGGGCCAAGGCCTGGGGGGGGAAGGGGCAAGGCCTGAGGGAGAAGGGCCAGGGGAGGGGAGGTTCTGACACTCCTGCTGGAGGGTCCAGTTTTTATATATTACCAATTTGGCAACTCTATCTGAAATTTGAACTTCTAGAATGGGTAACATGTATAATTTCATTAAAATGTGTTCTCAATGTGTTAAACACAATGTAAATAATTCAAAATATGGATCCAGAATCTGCAAACATTTATGAAGATGAACAAATGTTCTAATCTGAATAGCCATTTTAATTCCATAGGAATATGCACAGAAGTAAAACTATTTGCCTATAAATACAGGTGTGAGCCCTAAGAGAGGAAGTATCATCCCTGTGTAACTTCAAAGTGATGTAGGGAAAAGCATGTCAGCAGTCACATAGCATTGTTATAGCACTGAAGTAGGATAGCCTAAGAGAAAAATTACATTATCTTTTACTTTATTGATACGCATAGTGACAAAATGAGATGCCCTCTAGGAATTTCTTTGGGAATTACATTTCTTGGTAATTTTAAACATGAATCGTGTGAAGGTCTAGCACAGGAATTAACTGCACCAAAAGTGGTTTATGTATACAATTTTTTTTAGGAAAAAAAGTCTGGGATAATCTAAGAGACAAGAATCCTTCAGATTACTGTTGAGAATCTTATTTTCAAGTGAATGAGCTTCAGATATTGTTAGCTCCAGTTAGGATAATCTATGTGAAAGTTATAATAAATGCAAAAATATTTTACTTTGAAAAAAAAATCCTCCATACTCTTAAGTTAGGTGCAGCTTCAGAAGAGATATCAGTTGAACACTGACCATGTGTTTGAGCAACAGAGATCTGGAAATCACACTATCAATCAGATCTCTGTTCAGCAAGACCTGAGCTGCAAACAGCAAAGGGTCTGAATTATTTATGGCTGCCCTGCTAGTACACAGAAATCCAAACGCCTATATTCTCAAAGACAATTTACCACGAAAGTATTAATGAATACATTTAAATGTATATTTACCTGTCAAGTTTGGGATTATCTTGTCTTTCCCTTTGTTGCTCAAATCGTAGTTTCAATCCTTTGAATGTCTGCACATAATCTACATCTTCCAGTGCTTTCCAGTAATTCTCAATTACATGAGCGGTTAATGATTTTATATCTTCCTATAAGAAAAGTACAAACACACACAGACTTTTTAATTCAAGACAACTAATTTATTTTTTACTATAAAAAAATACAGCAGGATATAACTGAAAGATATGGAAAAGATGCAATATTCATAAAATGCCTTCGAAGTAACATCATATTAATTTATTCAGTGAAAAAACAAACATTGTATAAACCAGTGTAGCTGAAATCCGGTACTTAATTTCTGACTAACAATCTGATAAAAAGAGAACAACAGTAACAGTTTTGTATTGATAAATTCTTCTAAACTTTTTTTTAAAAAAAGATGAAAAAACTGTCTACAAAGCCAGTATAAAAACAAAGAAAGCAAACTCTAAAAATTAAGATCACTGATGGCAATTTACATATATTTTTACAATGAGTCAGTCTCCTTATATCTGTTGTAACTACTAAACAAGGAAGTCAATACTTTATTCTAGAGAGGGAGAGAGGAAAAACAAACAATCACTACTCAACAAATAAAGGAAAAAACAAAAATAATTATATCTTTATGTCAGAGGGAAGACAAGGGGAAAGAGAGGTTTATTTCTTTGCAGAATGAGCTGCGGGGACAACTCCCAATCCTACAGAACTTTAAGGGTCCAGTAGCAAGCCAGGGTCCTCCCGCTCTGGAGCTTCAACACGAATACCACTCTCTCCACTTCTGAAAATTTGACTCCACTGAAGTTGTGCTACCAACAATGACTATTCCAGGCCTTGACTACCCTGAGGCTCCCTCATGTAAGTGGGATGATCCCCATCACAGAGAGTTACTAATATGTTACATTTCCCAAATAATTTCTACAGGACTAGTGGGGGAATGATGAATGTCATCTTGACCCCCATCCCAACCCAATATCAGGCTGCCCTTCCCCCTTGTGGATCTTAAAACCAGAAAGCATCTTGCCAGGATCTGGGTGAAGATGGCAAGTGGGGGAACAGTTCTCTGGAGGGAACTAACTAGTCCCTTATTGCCACACGCAGAAATCTTGGGGACCAATATTTATATCATCAGGTAGATTAACACACTTCTCCATATTCTTTAGAATTACTGTTGTTGCACCAGAGCACACAATTAGTGTGTCCATGTGTGAAATTTCAAGTTATATCTATTCTTTAATATTTTCCAGAAAAAAATAATTAAATCAAGAGTTAGTTTATACAATGGTTGCATTTTTAAGTCTGGGCACAATGGAGGGCAACTTCAACACTACATCCACTGACTGTACAGCTCTGACAACAAAGGCAGTGTTTTCCAACAGTAGTACATGTGAAACTTCACTTAAATTATGGATTTCTAGTCATCACATTATTATGATGCTCTCATTTAAACACCATCAGAAGTGGGCATCCATAACTGTATAATAAATTAAAGTATTTAACTTCAAGTATACATGATGTATTATAAAAATTAAACTGTCAATTCAAGACATGGATAGTACTCACCACCCTAATAAATTCAAACATCTCTATTATAGCAGAATTCATCAGATTATAGCGGGATCCATTGTTGAGAAATGCTTTGACCACAGGTTCAAACAAAAAGCTTTTCATTATATAGCGGTTATAGAATTCATCCTTCAACCCAATTATCTTTCTCTTAAAACGAAGGGCACCTGAAACAGAGAAATGGCTGTTAAAAAGCCATGAATTTTTCATATTTTACATTTAAAACCAAAAAAACTCCCAGCAATTGTTCCAAGTTGACTACAAGGAGGATAACTCACAATTCCAACTCTCATGGAGCTTTACATTGTTGGTAGTGGATTACGCACTCAACTATCCAGTACCCTGTGGATTTAATCTACAGTAGCTCTTGAAACTAGAACTGAAATGTGATGACATATTACATTACCAGGGGGAAAAAATCCTCAAAGTAGTCTTAAATTCATAGGTCATCTCTTTTCAATGAACATGCTTTAACATAATAGAATGCTGTAAATTAGGCAAATTTCATAATTACACTACTAGTGTGTAATTGAAACAACTGTTCAAGTTTAAAGAAAAATCATTTCGCAATGTAGGAAACATTGACAATATTCATGGTTGGACTTATGATGTGATCATTTAAAAAAAAAAAAAAAAAAAGGAGAGAGAGAAATTTGCCATTAACAAAAATAAGAAATTACTAGTACAGACTATAATCAGATATTGTATTGGGTGATTAGCTGAATCTTCCCAGCATTTGTCATGAAACCTTAAAATCCAGTCCCAGCCCTCTTTGGAGCAGACACTGTCAACCTTACTGTGCTATACTTTTGAGATTTAGAAGCCCACTGGAATTTAGACAGAGACTACTTAATTTATTTAACTTGTGATCAAAAGTCAAAGATAAACTACTAGTATTCCCTGTGGCATCTACCCTTTCATGACCAAATTCTAAAACACTTTTTCTTCTTATCAGAATTTTGCTCATAATTTCTATTTTCCAATGAGAGACTTGGAACAATTTCATTATATTTTGTATTAGTTTTTGAAATGTAAACCTTCCTTTATTTTAAAATGGGAAATGGCATTCTCTCTCTCTTTCAAACACACAGCGGAGACTTGATTTATTTACATCTCTTTCAAGGCTCTCCCTTCTGAGGAACTCCAGCGCTCTGTTAGCATTTGAGCTCTCACAGCACCTTACTGTGCATAACTGAGGGCTTGCTTTTCTACACTTACAGCGCTGCACCAGTGCAGCTACGCTACTGTAGTCTTAAAGAATATTCTACCTATGCCAACAGGAGAGCTTATCCTGTCAGCACAGGCACGCCACCTTCCTGAGAGGTAGTAGTTATAACTCTACATAGTATGTCTACACCAGGAGTTAGGTCGGTATAACTGCATGCTCAGCAGAGATGGGGATTTTCCACACTTCTGACCAATGTAGTTCTACTGACATAAGTTTATACTGTAGACCAGGGTTAATACAGGTAACCTTCCCTCCACTGTTTTGTGAAAAGTGATGAAAACAGACCAACTATGCATGTGTGAAATGTCATTATTGAAGGGCTTTGATTCTGCCAGAATGATTTTCAATGGAACACTCAAAACGCCCATCTAACTCTAAGTTGTTTATTTCCCTGCGAACCTTTTGCAAAGGTAGTAACAACTGCTCAATTAGTCACTTGAACTTTTTGGAGTTGTTGTTCAGGGTCTTCCCATTATTAGTCTTGACAATGAAATGTATTTTCTTTACATGGTTGTGCAAAGCTCACTGACATTTACTACCAGAAGTGCTTTCTCTTCAGAAAGTAGTACTATCATTAGCACAACAAAGGTCTTGTCTATACAGTGCATTAGTCCACACCAGAGAGGTGTTCATTCTAGTGTGCACTAGAGTGTCACATACTAACCAGCCAACGTGAATCATGCTAATGCACATTAAAAGTTTTTTCACATGTCAGTATAATTCTGCTTTAAATGGGACTACATTAATGCACGCTAAGGAACTTTTAGTACGTGCCAGCAAGGTCAGAACAGGCCAGTTAATGTGCAACACACTAGAATTTACACGTCTCTGGTGCGGACTAAAGCGCTATATCAACAAGCCCAAGAAGTGCTGACCTTGACCAATGTGCTGTTACTGGATTCTAAATACTAGCTCAGGAGAAGCATCTGAACATGCATCAACAGCACAGATCCTCAGTATTTTAAAATTTTACATTTATTATAGATAGAGATCCAGATGTCCAATTAAAAAATGCTTTTAAATTTTTTCTAAAGCAAGTATTATTTAAAACCTAGGAAGTGTTCCCCTAGCTAGTTTAATTAATACAGCCTCTTTCAATTTCATCTTGCCTCATCATTGAGGAACAACATATCAACAAATTGCTATAAGAAATATAGACCTAGTTGTAAAGGTAGCATATTTGTACTGAACTGGTAACTGTCATGCTTCTGCAAGTGTGTTTTTCTTCCAGTAAAATACTATCAAAGAATTAAATATTAATCTTCACAAAGCTAATAGTTTATTCTCTATAATTCAAACTTACATAACGCCAAGAAAGCATGCTTTGAGGCCATGAGAACTAGTACTCTCCGTAGGATATCCTTGTTAATAATATAGTTCTTTATGTGATACGTATGATGTTCTACACAGAATGTTAGCAATTCCAATATTAATGCCAAGAGCTGGGCTGTCTGAAAATCATCTATAAAACAAAAAACAAAATGTTAACAAGAACATGATTTTAAAAATATTTAGGGTCTACTTTTCAGACAGTGACTCCAAATTTGCAGATGTAATCGGATAACTAGACGCTTAAATGCCATTGTGCTCTCCTGCAACTAGTTTAGGTAGATACCTGGAAGCCACGTTTAGAACTTTCCAAAACAAATATACAATCCCTGAAGTGATTTGGTATTTTCACCAAAAGCCCAGGTCTACATCTGAAAAGATATGCCAGGATCACTACACAAGCAAACATTCCTATACTATAGACACAGATTATATCTGCAAAACGGTGTTTTTGCCAGTATAGTTTATACCAGTTTGGTGAGCAAAATAAGATAGACTAGTAAAAGCCCTGCTATGCCCACATAACTGCATCTATACTAGGGCTTTTGCCAGTATAGAAATGTTGTACAAAAAGTCATCCCTAACTAACATTACTATACAAGCAAAAGTTTCTGATGTGGACCCAGCCTAAGGTAATTTGTTAAAAGGCATGTAAGAGATTTAAAAAAAAAAAAAAAAGGCTTCTAGACTACAACCTAGCACTAGATCAAAGATGAAATTATTGAAGGACCATTAGAATTATATGTTAAAGAACAAGAGAGAGAGAGAGAGATGGAAAATTTAAACTCAGATTTCTTCGTCTAAAAATGTAAAACTAGTTGATATGAAACATAGTTGAGTTACAGGCTATTATAAATGCACATACGAGATTCAAAGAAAAATAAAATACAATTTCAAAATTTTCTGGAAGCTGGTTCAAAATTAAATTTTATTTTTCTTTGTTGAATATATGCATTTCAAAAGGAGTAACTGAAAAGCATACTTCTAATATTTTCACCTGGCTCCGAGTCACCTTTCTGGCTCAAATCAGACAGTAATCTTTTGAAATACTCTTATTCTGATCATGCAGAGTTTCAGACATCCTTTGACAGTTATTCTATTCTATGTACTACAATTCAATAGCCTTGGACATGACTGCTAACATTCACAGTAGTCTCACCTTTGCTAGGCTTCTCCTCCGTTGTATTAGCCAGTAAGGGAGCTGTGAGAACATGCATACAATGTTTATAGAAGAAACCCAGGAATTCTGTCTTTTCAGTTTTCTAAAGGATAAAAAAATATATCATTAATATTTTAATATGAACGTAACATACATTACCAACAGCATTTTAACACACAAAAACCCCCCAACCGTACTCGAATTTGGGAATGCACTTACATTGGCTGTGGCCAGCATGTTTTCTGGATCAACTAAAGTACGAAGGAGACCCATGAGTTGGACTGCCCCTCCAAGTTCAGGATCTGTATCACAAATCATGTGTTCTATGATGAGGTTAATGAGTAAAATATCCTAATAGAAGAGAGAGAAAAATGAAGAGATTAGTTATGACTAAGAAAAACTAAAATTAAAAGGGACACTGTCAGGTCAAATTTGGCCCAAAATTAAGATTTTGTAAAATATAAAGATTTTAGGACAAAATTTAGGACTAATAGAAATAGATCCTTCAAATGTATTTTAAAAAATGCCCATGAAAACCTACTCTATTTGCATCCTTAATACTGATGCACTATACTCATCCATGAGAATCTTTTTTAGAGCTACTAAAAATGGCATATAAATAAAAAAGTTGGATAAAAGTTAGACACATTTTTTGAAAACATAAAAAAAGGTAGTGAGAAGGTACATGCTTAAATTTCTTAAACTGAATTTATGATGTGCATTAGGGAACTTGTTTTTTGAAATTGGGAGTTTTAACCTGAGTGTCCTTTTAAAATATAATGCAAGTCCCTACTTCTGAAAACACACAGAACTCCTGAACTAAATGGGATTACTCACATGTGTAAAGTTATTCAAATGCATAAACGTTTGCAGAATAGGAGTTCAAGAGTAAAATTTTCCATTCTTATATAATCCCTTAGTGCTTGCATGCCCTATTATAAAAAGAATGTGGAAAAACTGGAAAGAGTCCAGCGGAGGGCAACAAAAATGATTAGGGGGCTACAGCACATGATTTATGAGGAGAGGCTGAGGGAACTGGGATTATTTAGTCTGCAGAAGAGAAGCATATGGGGGGGATTTGATAGCTGCTTTCAACTATTTGAAGAGGGGTTCCAAAGAGGATGGATCTAGGCTGTTCTCAGTGATGGCAGATGACAGAACAAGTAGTAAGGGTCTCAAGTTGCAGTGTGGGAGGTTTAGTTTGGATATTAGGAAAAATTTTTTCACTAGGAGGGTGGTGAAGCATTGGAATGGGTTACCTAGGGAGGTGGTGGAATCTCCTTTCTTAGAGGTTTTTAAGGGCAGGCTTGACAAAGCCCTGGCTGGGATGATTTAGTTGGGGATTGGTCCTGCTTTGAGCAGGGGGTTGGACTAGATGACCTCCTGAGGTCCCTTCCAACCCTGATATTCTATTATTTTACCAGCAACAGGAGGACCTTCCGGAAATTCAGACATCTGTCAATGGGTTAAGGCCCTGATTCTGCATACACTTATACACATGCTTTACTTTTGACTTTGAGTAGTCAACTGAAGACAATGGGTCAACTCACAAGTAAAATTAAGCACATTTATGTTAGCAGGATCAGGGTCTTAATTTATAACTTGTCTTTCGTATTTGTAGGAAGTTTTCCATACAGAAACTAAATTAGCTGTACTATATGAAAGTACATTTCTGAAACAAAACAAGTTTTAAAAGTAACTTGAAACACTGGTCAAATATGAATTAAAAATATTTTAGTTGCCCACTATTTAATTACGGTCTTAAACCACCAATACAGAAATTAATTAGAGCTATGCTCAGAATCATCTTAAATTACCATGGAAATAAAAGATAGTACAATTTATTTATTTGTTTAGCTAACTGTATTTTAAAGTAACAAAAAAGATTATGGGAGACAGGTATATAAAGCAGCTAAAAATATGTACGAAGTATATTAGATCCAGAATACATTTTTAAACAGCTATGGGTTCATTTTTTATTCAAAATTCCATCTTTCTATGGCTTTCCGTTTCCTTCTTTGCTCTTTACAGTTACTTTATTCTAGCCCCAATTCTATTTCTGTTGCAGGACTGTTCTAATATAGCAACAGTTCACTAATACACTATCTTACTTAAATTAAAGAGCTTCTGTTTATTATATTGTACAAGCAAATTCCTAACATACTGAAGGATTCATTTAAGTGCTATTAAACATTGAATTGTTTCACATTTCTTAACCATTCTGAAACTGACATCTTTTGCATCCCTAAATTTCTGATCCTATAATTGAAATTATTTTACAGAATTTATCTTGATAAATACATTACAAGAACAAAGTTTCTTTAACGTAATTTTTCAAGGTTAAAAAATCATCTCTGGATGCATATTAAAAGTGACAGTTGTTGCAAAGGGTTTATTACAACAATAAAGAAGGTAAACAAAAAGCTTAAAATTTACTAGGGCTGTCAATTAATCACAGTTAACTCACGTGATTTACTCAAAAAAATTAATTGTGATTAATTTCACTGTTAAACAATAGAATACCAATTGAAATTTATTCAACATTTTGGAGTTACCTAACTGCACTCAAAAACAAAACAATCTAAAACTTCAGAACCTACAAGTCCACTCAGTCCTACTTCTTGGTCAGCCAATCGTTAAGACAAACAAGTTTGTTTACATTTACAGGAGATAACGCTGCCCTCTTCTTATTTACAATGTCAACAGAAAGTGAGAACAAACATTTGCATGGCACTTTTGTAGCCGGCACTGCAAGATATTTATGTGCCGGATATGCTAAACATTCATATGCCCCTTCATGCTTCGGCCACCATTCCAAAGGACATGCTTCCATGCTGATGACGCCCGTTAAAAAAATGTGTTAATTAAATTTGTGACTGAACTCCTTGGGGGAGAATCATATACTCCCTGCTCTATTTTACTCACATTCTGTCATATATTTCATGTAATAGCAGTCTCGGATAATGAAACTGTTCGTTTTAAGAACACTTTCACTGCAGATTTGACAAAATGCAATGAAGGTACCAATGTGAGATTTCTAAAAATAGCTACAGCACTCTACCCATAGCTTAAGAATCTGAAATGCCTTCCAAAATCTGAGCAGGACAAGGTGTATATTATGCTTTCAGAAGTCTTAAAAGAGCAACATTCTGATGCGGAAACTACGGAACCCGAACCACCAAAAAAAGAAAATCAACCTTCTGCTAGTGGCATCTGACTCAGATAATGAAAATGAACATGCATCGGCCAACACTGCTTTGGATGGTCATCGAGCAGAACCCTTCATCAGCATGGACGCATATCTTCTGGAATGGTGGTTGAAGCATGAAGGGACACAAGAATCTCCAGCGCATCTGGCTACAACAGTGCCGTGAGAATGTTCTCACTTTCAGGTGACACTGTAAACAAGAAGCGGGTAGCATTACCTCCTGCAAATGTAAACAAAGTTGTCTGTCTGAGCAACTGGCTGAACAAGAAGTAGGATTGAGTGGATTTGCAGGCTCCAAAATTTGACAGTTTTATTTTTTTAATGCAGTTTTTTTGGACACAATTCTTCATTTGTAAGTTCAACTTTCATGATAAAGAGATGGCAGTACAGTACTTGTATTAGGTAAATTGAAAAATACTATTTCTTTTGTTTTTTTACAGTGCAAATACTTGTAATCAAAAATAAATATAAAGCGAGCATTGTACACTTTATATTCTGAGTTGTAATTGAAATCAATATATTTGAAAATGTAGACAATATCCAAAAATATTTAAATAAATGGTATTCTATTATTAAACAACAGTGTGATTAATTTTTTTAATTGCTTGACAGCCCTAAAATTTATACATCAATTGGTGCACCTTGTAGGGTAGAAAAGTTACAGGATTGGGGTGTTTTAAACAAAAAGTAAGTACTTAAGAATGTGCCCAGGCCCCATTCGACTGCTCATACACTTAATGTTAAGGAACATGACTAAGTGTTTTCAGAATTGGGGTTCAAGAAGGCTATGCAAATGAGGAGATATGGTCACCTTTCCACATATGAAAGATTAATAGATAAAATAGGGTAAGCTGTAGTTTATATAATTGTGTTGTGATTAATAATATTATTGTAAATACTACCGTGATGGGTACGAGAGAGAAACTTCCAACCATAGTTTTTTGTTTGTTTTTTTTTTAAAAAGGAAAGGTTCTAGAAAACTATTTCAAATGAACATTTGTCAAAAATGCAAACTCGAAGTAGGATTTAGTCACTAATAATAGAGACATAAATATGAATCTTCTAAAAAAGGTTCAGAAGACCTCCTACTTACATCATCATTCTGTTGAGCTTCCTGCATAACAAACTCTCGTACCATGGATGGATTGTACTCAACCAAATATGAGAATATATCAGTAGCTGCACTTCGCACTTGTGCATCATCCATACCCTGGAAAGTCAAGTAAAACTGTTTAAGTACTTTAAAAAACAAAAATCCTTGTACTTGAAAGGCATGACAGTAGTTTTTTAAATGAGCAGAAACAATTTCAGAAATCATAGTTCTGTCTGATTTTTTTATTGTTAACTATTACTGTTACAAATAATAACTAAAGTCACTATAAATAAGAGATGAGACCTTCCCCCCATTTTTTTCTTGTTTAATTGAGAGCTTTGTATGAAATCAAGTTTAACAGTTTTCCTGGTTTATTGGTCATAGCCCTGTTTTAGTTTGAACACAGAAACAGACCAGAAAAAGGAATAAAGATTGAAAAAAATTGCAAATTCACAAAAACTGCTAGGGGGACTTAGTGATATAATACCTAAAACTACTTTAAAGTTGATTTTTTTTTTTTTTTTTTTACAGTGGACTGAATTTCAAGATGACAGTATCCCTTTCAGACAAAACAAATCACTAAAGAACTTCAGAAAGCCATGCCACTGCAGTGTTGTTGTAACTACTTGTTAAATAATTACCTTTCTGAAATGAAAAAAATATAACTGTTACAACAAATATTTACAAAGTCATTTCAGAAAAATACATATTGTGTTAACTTACTAGGATGACTTCTAGTGCTGGCAGTATACCCATATTAGACAATGTTTTGAAAAAAGCATCTCTGTTTTGAGGTTGTAATGTTTGAGAAAATGCACAGAACTCTTTCAGAAAGTTTACCTAAAATGTAGAAAACATGTTCGTGATTAACAAAATTCAGACAATGAATAGTCACTTCATGTACATTTTACAAATGCTTACCAATTCTTGTCTTTTCTCCTCATCTGTGGCTTCATCTGTTAATTGTGCAAACAATTCTGTCAGAAATTTTTCATCTTCCTACAAAAGTAAGATAATGCCATGTGTTTATTTGACAATACTGAAACTAACCCTCAGAATATTAACTCCCCAAAGGCATGCCTCCAACATTTTATACCACTGTGGATACATAGAATTTATGTCCGGCACAGAATTTTGTATTTTCTGTGCAGAAAAAAATTCTGCCCAAGTGCTGCAGTTCCACCTTTCACCCACCAGAGGAAGCTGTGGTGCCAGAACAGATAGCAACGGTGGTCAGCTGGCTGTGTTCAGCACAAGCCCTTGCACTGCTTCTGAGGGGAGTGAGAAATAAGTTTCTGCATTGTAATTTAAATGGATTACTCAAAGTTCTCAATTAATTTACCTAGTAAGGAATCTAATTTGTCAAAAAAATCACTAAACACTCAGGCATACTTGCTGATAGATATTTTGAAATAAATTACCAAAATAACTGAAACTAGTGTGATTATATTGTATTATTTTGACAAATAAAATATGCAGAATTTTGCAGAATTTTAAAACATTGTGCATAGAATTTTTATTTTTTTTGGCACAGAATTCCCCCAAGAGTAATTTTAAAGGGAAAATACATTTGTGTAGGATACTTAATTGTAACAGAGTTAATTAACTTTCCACTTAATACATGTAACTGATGGAAGACGTTGTGATCGGCGTAATCTATATGAGGGCTGAAGGACTGATCAATCAAGGTGACACGTAACTGACTGTGTCCTTTCCTTGCTGTTATATGCCATTTTCTTTCCTAGGTTCATTCCATTTTCTATCCAATTGTGTTATATCTTATGTGTCATCTGTCAGTCTCCTCTTTTCCTCGTCTATCTCAATCCTCATATCTCCCTACATTATATTGTCTGATTATCTCCCCATATTCAGTCTCTCCTCTCCCCTCAATAATCATTCTCTGACTCTGTCTCAATATCACTTTTTTTTTAAAATGTACCCTAATCAATCACACTCTTCTATCCATATAATTCATAAACAAGGCCTGGAATTTTACCAGAGATCTTAACAACATAACTATACCCAGCAGCTTAAGAATGATATGACAGGAAAGGAAAATTCCAACACCAAGATGTTGGGAAAGGGGTGTGTGCTGAAAACCAAATGCAAATGATTAGATTCTTATCAGTTCCACTGCTGCTGCTCACAAGATTCTTAATGGCAGCAGTCAAGATTGATTAATGTTCATGCTGCTGAAGCTTAGCAAAACTATGAGCAGCGGCAGACATACTAGAGCCATCTGTCTACAGACTTAAGAAGACAGCACTGTATCAGTTAACCTTCCAAACATAAACCAAAGTATAATTCTAAGAGCTAAAAATTCTTAAAAACAAAACAATCCCACCCCCCAAACAGTAATTGATACCATTTGCCTGGGAAAGCTTCTACACGCTGCATATAAGCAGCGTTTGAAAAATCTACTCAACGCTACGTTGAAATATACTTAAGACATTATTAATGCAATAAGCGGCCAAGAAACCCAAAACAAAACAGTGACTGAAACCCAAATTTCTTTGGAAGTGTCCTATATATTAAAGAGTGCCATTTGTCCATTTTGCAATTCTTCAGCTCAGATCAGGATGAGTAATGCCAACCACCTACTCACAACAAAAGGAAATCTAAGAAGCCTCGTTTGAAGCTTCTAGTGATCTTCCAAACTGAGTTATAGCTGAGACGACAAAAAAAAAACTTTACTAGTAGCCTGGAGCGGACATTCCAGATTCCAACTGAAATCATACCCAAGAAAGTCAAGTATGGGGTCTACAATTCAATTTACCGGCTGCCAACTAGACATGGAACCATTGATCACTACCCGTTAAGCCCAATGATCTAGCCAGCTTTCTATCCAGTCCATTCATCCATCCCATATTTCTTTAACTTGCTGGCAAGCCCTAGGCAGATCTAGGTGGCACATTGAACCATACATTAGTAATACCACCACCTCAAACTGGAAGAGAGAAGTAATCTGGTCCATCTATTACCACTTCAACCAGTAACAAGATCCGTGCTCATCCCTGCCATGATAGCAACATATCATAACTGTCATCTAGATGACCTCATAAGGAACATATTTTTTCTCCTTTATTGGGAGTGGGAATGAGTGGATGGTCTATACCACATCTTTTTCATCTCAATTACGATCCCTGGAAGTGAGTATAAAAAGCTAAATTAGAAGAACATTAAAATTGCAGGGTTAAAAGCAATAAAAAGTCAGGAAGAGTACAACTTTCAGAAGTGCCTGAGTGACGTTAGCTTAGTACCATTTTCATTGAAAGTTAATGAGATTTAGGCTCCTAAATCACATTTGAAAATGAGATTTGGGCCTAAACTGGAGAGGCATTTTGAAAATTTTATCCCAAGTTCTAAAAGTTGTGTATGCAACCATAACTCTATAACCCTCTGTGTATGTATTACAATATAGTACTTTGTGATTGCATACTATATCTACTTCCTAGCAGCTAGGATCATCTGGACATATCCCACCCAGTCAAATGCCTGCCACTGTGGAGGCCTCAGGTACTGGTGGTATCTTAATCTCTCCTGTTCTCTGCTTGCGGCACACAGTTTAGTCTCATCAGTACTGGCATGCTTTAGTTTAACCTAGGTAACGGGGTTCAAAAATGAAAGTAACTGGGAGAAATTTAATTTCCTATGATATACAAATGGCCAGAGTAGGTCTAATAATGGTACCTTCTGTTCTGAAACTTTATGAAACTGTATTGCAAATATAATATACAATTTTCTCCTCAAACCTCTATTAAACACATAGTGTTTTCTATGGATGAGATTTTTTTCAAAAGCTCTCAGCCCTGGCCTAACCCTACTCCCATTTAAATCATTGTAGAGTTAAGATAGGAATGAGTGCTTTTGAAAAATCCCATCCTATAGTATGCATACAAATCCTGTATCTGACATGTGCACAATAAGCTGCTGTTATTATAACAGAAGAACTTGCCGTAAAATATAGGCCACCTGTAATTGTAACTCAATTAGCTTTGTAGTTACAGCTCAGCCTGTTAATGCACTTAATAAAGGCTGTGTGTTGCTGGCCGAGAAGAACAAGGGTATGCGTTGCTCACAATATTATATTATATTATATATAAATGCACCTTATAGAAAACTGAAATATAAAAGCTAAGTAAAAGAAAAACAGTTACCTACCTTTCATAACTGTTATTCGAGATGTGTTGCTCATGTCCATTCCAAGTAGGCATGTGCATGCGATACCCGTTGGCTGTGGAGCCATCTGGAGTGGCGCCTACATGACTGCATATATAGGTCCCTGCTGACCCACTGCCTCTTTGGTTCCTTCTTGCTGGATATTCCAACAGAGGGGAGGCAGGTGGGTCTTGGAATGGACATGAGCAACACATCTCGAATAACAGTTTCGAAGAACGACAGTTATGAAAGGTAGTTAAACTTTTTTTTCTTCAAGTGATTGCTCATGTCAATTCCAAGCAGGTAACCCCCAGCAGTCCCTCGGAGGAGGGGTCAGAGATCACCAAGCTGCAGACTGGAGTACTGCTCTGCCAAATGCAGTATTGTTTCTAGCCTGCTGATGACGTAAAGGCATGCATAGATTAACACATGGCCACCCTGCACATGTCCTGGATGAGGACCTGCGCCAGGTATACTGCAGATGAAGCTTAGGCTCTTGTGGAACGTGCTGTCGGTGGTGGGGCTGGAATCTTTGCCAGGTTGTGGCATGTCCTGATACGGACCGTGATCCAAGAAGAGATTTCTTGGGATGAGATTGGCAGACCTTTCATTCTTTCAGCAATGGCAATGACGAGTTGTGTCGACTTCCTAAATGGCTTTGTTTGCTCAATGTAAAAAACTAGAGCCCGTCTCACATCTAAGGAATGGACTCTGTGTTCCCTGTCATTAGCATGTGGCTTTGGGAAGAACACTGGCAAAAAGATACCCTGACTTGCATAAAACTGTCAAACAACTTGAGGGAGAAAGGCCAAATGCGGCTGCAATTGTACCTTGTCCTTATTTAAAAAAAAAAAAAAAAAAAATCTATACAAGAGGGCTCAGACACTCTGACAGACGTTATAGCCACTAGAAATGCTACTTTCCAAGAGAAGTAAAGCAACGAACAAGTTGCTAGAGGTTTGAAAGGGGGGTCCCATGAGCCTTGAGAGGACTAGGTTAAGGTCCCATGGGGGACGATGACCAGCTGCTGCACCTGGGGATTCAGTCTGTCTAGACTTTTAAGGAAATGACCAACCATGGAGTTAGCAAATACTGACTGCCCCTCTGCGCCCAAATGGAAAGCAGAAGTAGCTGCCAGGTGCACCTTAACTGACAAGACAGTCAGCCCTTACTGCTTTAGTAGTCCTGTATAAAGGGAACTGAGGACTTCAGCGGAGGGGTGCCCTTCTGTGAGGGCCAAACAGAGAATATTTCCCACTTGGTTAGATAAGTGGCATGAGTGGAGGGCTTTCTACTGCAGAGAACCACCTCCCTAACCGAATCGGAGCACTGGAGCTTTAACGGGTTTAGCCATGGATTTTCCACGTGGTGAGACTCCAGGTCGGGGTGCTGAAAACGGCTGTGGTCCTGCGTGATGAGGTCTAGAATCATGGGAGTGAACCTCTTGGTGAACAACATCGGCGAACCTGTGTTGGTGTGGCCACACTGACGCTATGAGAATCAGTGAAGCCTTGACTTGCTGGATCTTGAGTAGGATCTTGTGATGAGTGGAAATGGCGGGAATGCTTACAGCAGGAGCCCTGTCCACGAGAGAAGAAAGGCATCCACAATCAAGCTGGGGCTGTGATTCAGGAGCAACTTCCTGTTGCCTCCTGTCGTGAACATGTCTACCTGGGGAGATCCCCACCTCAAGAAGATATCGCTGATAACATCTGGTCGGAGAGACCATTCGTGGCCGTGGAAAGATCTGCTGAGGTGATAGGCCAGCTCGTTTTGTGTGTCTGGTAGATACGATGCCTCCAACTGTATCGAATGGGCGATGCAAAAGTTCCACAACCTGAGAACTTCCTGGCACTGGGGAGAGGAGCGAGCACCACCCTGTTTGTTTATATAGAACATCGCTGTGGTATTGTCCGTCAACATCAATATACATTTGCCCTGAAGATGGGTCTGAAATGTCTGTCAACCTAGGTCACCCTTAGCTCCCAGACATTGATGTTCAGCGATAGTTCTGCCTGGGACCATAGACCCTGAATCCTGAGGTTGCCCAGGTACGCTCCCCACCCAAGTGCTGATGCATTTGTAACTAGTGACGGCTGAGGTTTGGAAAAGGGTACTCCCACACAAACTGTCTGTGGATCGAGCCACCACCGGAGGAATTCGAGAGCCCGAGGAGAAAGTGTGACCAGACTGTCCAAATGGTCCCAGTGTGGTCTGTACACCTGGGCCAGCCACGCCTGGAGGGGATGGAGGAGCAGTGCATGCTGCCATATGCCCGAGTAATTTTAGGCAGTTTCTGACCGTCATGGTGGGGAACCAGTGGAGACCTTGTATGATGGTGCTCATGGCTAAAAAACAAGATTTGGGCCGAAATGCCCTTCCCTAGGTTGAGTCCAGGAGGGCCCCGATGAATTATATTCGAGTGGGAACCAGAGTAGACTTCACCATGTTGAGGATGAGACAGAGATTGAGGACCATCATACGTACCAGGTTCACATGGTTCTCCACCTGAGCCTGGGACTGGCCCTTGATGAGCCAGTCTAGGTACGGGAAGATTTGCACTTGACGCTTTTGAAGGAAAGCCACCACGAACGCCATGCACTTGGTGAACGCCAAGCGGGCCACCGATAGGCCAAAGGAGAGGACCATGAACTGCTTACCTGAGGGATGCTTAGCCAAGCCCTGCTCTTGGCCAGAGGAGGACTGAGATGGGTGCCTCCTATTGCTTCTACCCCGCTTCCTACTGAAGTCCTGTCTAGAAGGGGCAAGGTAGAAACGTTGGGCGACCTGGGGCTTGAATGTCTTTCTTTGTGGGGCTGGTGTATGCAGCCCGAAAGACTTGAGGGTCACCTGCAAGTACTTAAGGCTATGTAGCCTTGAGTCTGTCTGTTCCGCAAAAAAATCCGGAGCAATCAAAGGGCAGGTCCTGAATTGTATTCTGCACCTCGTGCAGGAGCCCTGAGACCTGTAGCCAAGAGTGGTGCATCATGGCTATGGCCTTGGCTATGATGCGGGTGACCATCTTCCCTCCTCCAGAACCGCTCCAAACCCCAAAAGGGAGTCCTGCTGGAAGCAATTCCTGGAGTTTGGCCAGAGAGCTCCAAGAATTATAAGCATAGCAGCTCTGTACCTCTTGCTGGTTTGCTATGCGAAGCTGGAGTCCCCCAGTGGAATAGACTTTCCAACCGAAGAGGTCCTTGGATTTGGGAGTAGGCCCCGGTTGCCCCTGGTGCTCTTTGAGGTTTATTGCCTCCACCACCAGAGTCCCGGACTGGGGTTGGGTGAAGAAGTGCTCATACCCCTGAAAAGGCACAAAGTACTTGTGCTCTATGCCCTTGGCTGTCAGCAGTATAGAGACAGGCGTGTGCCACAGCACCTTGGTGGTATTTTGTATAGTTTTGATGAGGGGCAGAGCCACCCTCAAGGTCTCTTATGGGGCTAGAATATCCACCATGGGATCCATATCCTCAGAGACCACCTCTGCCTGCAAGCTCTGGGCCACCCTCCTGAGCAGGTCTTGATGGGCTCTGGTGTCCATCGTGGGCAAAGTGGTGGATGTGCCTGCTACTGCCTCATCCGGGGAGGACGAAGATGATGCCCTTGGAGGTACTGGTCCTCTTGCCCCTCTGGCTCACAGGGATCCTCTTGCACCACTGGAGAGAAGCAGGAAATGGCAGTAGCACTCAATGCCACAGCCACTTCGGTGCCACTGCTGATGTTCTCATCAGCCTGTACTTGAGCATTCCTACCCTTCGAGTATCCCTATCCCTACCACGCCTACAGATGTGGAAGGAGGATCCGGGGAACTACAGGCCAGTCAGCCTCACCTCAGTCCCTGGAAAAATCATGGAGCAAGTCCTCAAGGAATCAATTCTAAAGCACTTTGAGGAGAGGGAAGTGATCAGGAACAGTCAGCATAGATTCACCAAGGGCAAGTCATGCCTGACTAATCTAATTGCCTTCTATGATGAGATAACTGACTTTGTTGATGAGGGGAAAGCAGTGGATGGGTTATTCCTTGACTTTAGCAAAGCTTTTGATATGGTCTGCCACGGTATTCTTGCCAACAAGTTAAAGAAATATAGGTTGGATGAATGGACTATAAGGTGGATAGAAAGCTGGCTAGATCATCAGGCTCAACGGGTAGTAATCAATGACTCCATGTCTAGTTGGCAGCCGGTATCAAGCGGAGTGCCCCAAGGTTCGGTCCTTGGGCCAGTTTTGTTCAATATCTTCATTAATAATCAGGATGATGGTGTGGACTGCACCCTCAGCAAGTTTGCAGATGACACTAAATTGGGAGGAGTATTAGATACGTTGGAGGGTAGGGATAGGACACAGAGGGAACTAGACAAATTAGAGGATTGGGCCAAAAGAAATCTGATGAGGATCAACAAGGACAAGTGCAGAGTCCTGCACTTAGGACAGAAGAATCCCATGCACTGCTACAGACTAGGGACCAAATGGCTAGGCAGCAGTTCTGCAGAAAAGGACTTAGGGATTACAGTGGACGAGAAGCTGGATATGAGTCAACAGTGTGCCCTTGTTGCCAAGAAGGTCAATGGCATTTTGGGCTGTATAAGTAGGGGCACTGCCAGCAGATTGATGGACGTGATCATTCCCCTCTATTCGACATTGGTGAGGCCTCAGTTGGAGCACTGTGTCCATTTTTGGGCCCCACACTACAAGAAGGATGTGAAAAAACTGGAAAGTGTCCAGCAGAGGGCAACAAAAATGATTAGGGGACTGGAGAACATGATTTATGAGGAGAGGCTCAGGGAACTGGGATTGTTTAGTCTGCGGAAGAGAAGGATGAGGGGGGATTTGATAGCTGCTTTCAACTACCTATAAGGGGGTTCCAAAGAGGATGGATATAGACTGTTCTCAGTGGTGGCAGATGGCAGAACAAGGAGTAATGGCCTCAAGTTGCAGTGGGAGAGGTTTCGATTGGACATTAGGAAAAACTTTTTCACTAGGAGGGTGGTGAAGCACTAGAATGGGTTATCTAGGGAGGTAGTGGAATCACCTTCCTTTGACGTTTTTAAGGTCAGGCTTGACAAAGCCCTGGCTGGGATGATTTAGTTGGGGATTGGTCCTGCTTTGAGCAGGGGGTTGGACTAGATGACCTCCTGAGGTCCCTTCCAACCCTGATATTCTATGATTCTATGTGACCAATGGAGGGATTCACACCTCCAACACAGACCTGGATCCCAGACCCTGAACTTGGTGGTAGGTCCATGGTGTCCAAAAGCGCCACTGCGTCGGTCTTTGCCACTGTGGAGGCCAGGACACTACAGGCACAGGCTGCCCCTCGTCTTGTCCAGAACGGTGCTGGGAGCAGTGCTGGCTCTGCCTGGAAGCGTAGGAGTCCACCTCGGATTCTGAGGAGAAGTCAGAATCTGACCAGGGCAATGGAGATTGAGACAGTGCTGGGGATCAGTGCCACGGCAGAGGCAAATGGCGCTACATCATAGTGGACTCACCCAATGTTGAATCAGCATTGGTGCTGACAATGTTGCCAGTGCCACACCCGGAGTCTGAGCCGGTGCACCTGCTGGTGGAGTGGGGTAACTGTGCCGTCAGGGTAATCAGGTCTTTGGCCGCCTTGAATGTGTCCAGCATGGAGGGAGCATCCAAGTAATCCTCCAAATCTTCCCGCACTGGGGAGTCCACTGTGGCTGGACTCATTGGACCTCCCAGAGAGGCCAGATTCAACTGTGCCGGTCTAGGTGAGCCCAAGGCTGGGTGTCCCGATGCGGGACACACCCCATTTGTGCTCGCCTGCTCCACTACCCTAGCAGGGGAGCGCCTCGTCAGCTCTCTTCTTCTTGTGTGGCAACTGCGACTGGTGCCTTGCACTACAGCGAGTCCTTGGTGTCAGGGAATGTTGGTGCCGTAACACCCTGGCAGAGTCCTTTCTTAGTGCTGAGGCTTTCCAAACCGAGGCCGGCACACTGCGCACCGAAGCACCTGGCACCAGGTCAGACGCTGCCCGAGGTGGTTGGGGTTGAAGAGCTGACTCCATCAGAAGGAGCTTTAAGTGGAAGTCCCGCTCCATCTTAGTTCTGGGCTTAAACCCCTTACAGGTTTTACACCTGTCGGACTGCGGTCCCTCTCCAAGACACTTCAGACAGGAGTTGTGAGAGTCTCCCTTTGGCATAGGCTTCAGACGGGACCTGCACGGCTTAAAACCTTGAGACAGAGGAATGCCCTGGGTTAGGATATAGATATTCAGGCCTGCCTGTAAAGGCCTATACTTTAAGAATGTAGGTAATATGTTTATCATTTAGCTAGTAATAGAGGTATACAAGAAAGAATCTCAGGTTTCAGAGTAGCAACCGTGTTAGTCTGTATTCGCAAAAAGAAAAGGAGTACTTGTGGCACCTTAGAGACTAAAATTTATTAGAGCATAAGCTTTCGTGAGCTACAGCTCACTTCATCGGATGCATTTGGTGGAGTGAGCTGTAGCTCACGAAAGCTTATGCTCTAATAAATTTGTTAGTCTCTAAGGTGCCACAAGTACTCCTTTTCTTTTTAAGAAAGAATCTGTGTAAGGGTCTTTTCTCACTGTGACAGTCTGAGGCCCTGTTCTTAGGCCAATGCCTTTGGCTAAGCAGCGGAGGCAGCCATAAGCTGGGAAGCGACCGGTCACATCCTCACATTCCAAACCAGTCAATATGGGGCTGTTAGCAAGGTGATCCGATCTATCACCTCCAGAGAAAAGGAAGAGCCTAGAAGATGTAAAATGAAATTTAGTTTGATAGTTTTCAGTCTGGTAAGAACTCACTTATCAATAGACATCTGGGAAACCTTTATGTCTTTATAGATGTAGTTGTGAAATCCTAACTTCTATATTGTTTTGTCATTTTTGTTCCCACTCTTCTATTCTTTATTTGCATGGTTTCTGTCTGGTTCTGTGACTGTTTCTGTCTGCTGTATAATTAATTTTTCGGGGTGTAAACTCATTAACGTGGTGGGATATAATTGGCTAGCTAATCATGTTACAATATGTTAGGACTGGTTAGATAAATTTTAGTAGAATGACTGGTTAAAGTATAGCTAAGAATATTACTATATAAATTAGGGGCAAACAGGAAGCAAGTTGGGATGCAAAAATAAGGAAAAAGGAACATGGATTTAAACTTGCTGGAAGTTCACCCCAATAAACATTGAACTGTTTGCACCTTCGGACTTTGGGTATTGTTGCTCTCTGTTCATGCGACAAAGACCAGGGAAGTGGGAGAGTGAAGGAATAAGCTCTCTAACGCCCTGGTCCCTGGGACGGGAGCCCTAACTATAATTTTATCACTACCTATACTTTAAACTACTTACAGAGAGAGAAGATAGAAACCACCAGGGAATTGCTTGCTAACACAAGAGAGAGGAGCTGCTCCAACGACCGTCACTGACGGTAAGAAGGAACTGAAGAGGCGGAGGGTCGGCAAGGACCTATATACACGGCCATGTGGGTGCCACTCCAGGAGACTCCACAGCCGACCCAACGGGTACCGCTAAGGTACCTTCCGATGATCATGCACGTGGTGTGCATACACCTATTTGGAACTGACATGAGCAATCTTTGAAGAAGAATATACTGAACCATGAAGACAATTAAATGAATGACAATGAAAATATTCGCAAAAAGAAAAGGAGTACTTGTGGCACCTTAGAGACTAAAATTTATTAGAGCATAAGCTTTCGTGAGCTACAGCTCACTTCATCGGATGCATCAACATCAACAAGTACTCCTTTTCTTTTTGCGAATACAGACTAACACGGCTGCTACTCTGAAACCAATGAAAATATTCTAATAATAAATATTAGAAGAGTCTACATATGCATCAAAAGCTGTAAAATAAATTGAATAATACTGTACTTGAAAGAATCATGGACTTCGCGATCAGAATTATAAAAATACACAGTACAAAGGAACATAGCTAATGCTGCAGGTTAAAAGTCAGAAAACGTCAAAGCTGAATGCTAAAGTTGAACAATCTTAATATATTCCTGATGTAGATTATCATACAGAATTTCTTCAGCTTTTCCAAGACAGAAAATAAGTAAAGCATGTGCATAGTTCTTTGTGAAGTCAGTTCCTTAGTCAGGTGTGCAGTGGGAAGACCCAGTCCGATATACCTTACAAGCTTTATAGGTCATAAGAATTTTCAGAGTAAAGGTTCTCTCCTGAAGACCTCCTCTGGCCGGTTCAAGTGTTATAAGCTAAATAGTTTCAGATTATGAAATATCCATGTTCTGTTGTCCATTTATGGAAACCAAACAGAAATTCTATCTCCCATCTTCAAAAAGCCTAAGAAATTCTGCATCATAAACTACACTGAGAAACATCAAGATTGTACAATTATAGCACTCAGTGGGACTATGCTGAAAGTTAAGCATGTATATTAACCTTCTGGAAGGTTGCAGCAGCTTCTCTTAGCCTTTTGGCATCTTACAAAGTCTGTGCAGAGACTGAGCTACGGTCTCCTGCAAAGTCCTCACTGTAGCACATTGTACTTTTCACTACACCGTTAACATTAGAAATGTACTTATGTGCAGCTCAGACTTCCTTAGCTATATATTTCATGAACTTTAGCAAAAAAACAAAACAAACGCCCCCCACAGAAACAACCACCCCTCCCCCCAAACACTCATACAAAATACACTGCATATGCTCCGTATGACGTTTTCAAAGGCCTGAAAAATTGTCAAATTAAATGCAATTTTCCCTGCTGGAACATTTTAACACACTTCCCAGTTAGGGCTATTTCTGTGAAATAAAATTAACTTTCAACTTCTATCCACTTCACAGCTGTGGAAAACCAGACAAGAATCCCCTCCCTCCCCCCAAAAACAAACAAACAAAAAAACTCCCACAAAACCCTATTCTCCTTGCTTTCTTCATATTCCCTTTTGGTCTGAGATAATTTCTGGAAGATTTCACCCCAAAAGGTGAAAGTTTAATAAAGTTACAAGCAAGTAAGTTCCTAGAACAGAAACAGTGCGTCAGCCTTAAGTATAGTGCTATTGTTGCTGCTCCTATTGTAATATTGCACCTACTTTACATAACCCTTCCCTCCCACAACAGACACAAGTGATTAGTTTGTGATATAGATTAAAAGTGCCCTCATCTCCTTGATCTTGAGCTATCCTGCTATACAGAGGTCCTTTCCACACACTATTGATAAGTAATTTCCCCCTTGAGACACTTCATTATTATTTAGGCACAGCTTTGGTAGTAACAGGAACCCATCATATTTTGAAGATGGCATACACATCCAACCTATTTCATCAGCATGGAAGAAGGAAGAAATTAAGCTCTGATACCAACAATATGCAACACTTGCATACATAATTTCACTGGGCCATTTCCCATTGGAAAACTGCTGCTATTTACTTTAGTGCAGCAAATAATTTGCATGGTAAACTGCTCTGTAAAATGAAAAGGAGTACTTGTGGCACCTTAGAGACTAACAAATTTATTTGAGGTGCCACAAGCACTCCTTTTCTTTTTGCGAATACAGACTAACACGGCTGCTACTCTGAAACCTGCTCTGTAAAATGCATTTCAAAATGCAAATAAATTAAACCTGGATTTCTGAGCCTACTGCTGACAGCATGCATCCTTCTGAGACAGTCAAATTTCAGCTTGATGCACTCCCTTTAATATTTGGGCAAAATCGCTAAACTTCTCTAACTCAGTTTCCCACAAATCACCTACCGATAATATATACTTACATCACAGGGGTGCTGCAAAACAAATTAATATCTGTAAAGCACTTTAAAATAAAGAGCAGAATATTGCTATTACATGTGGATTGGGTAGAAGGATGATGCAATTTGAGAACATACATACATGTATAGGATCTTGTATTAATTCCATCCTTTTAAAAAGACTGGCTTAAACAAAAATAATTGCTTTGTCTGAAAACTGATCTATGCGTATAATAAAGGAAAATTATAATATAGAAAGGCCATGCACTCAAATTCCAAATAGCAAGGGATAAGATAGCAGTAAGTACATAAATTATTACATAACCCATCTGCTCCTCCCCTCCTATTCTATTCTTCAGATCCCTAGAAAACACAAATCATAGACTCAAAGTGAGTCCAATAACCATTCTGGCAACATTACAAACATAAGCATCATAGGAGCTTGCTGGCACACAGAACCAGCCAATAAAGGGAGTCAGGTAAATGGTGTTTACTCACTCTATGGCACTCTTTTGCAAGTTTTTATTTTTTAAACTTTTATAATACAAAGGGATAGGATTGATAGCCTCCAATGTGAGAAGAAATGTATAAAATAATATTTTTAAGTTGCAAAAGAGTGTCACCAAGTAAGCAACACCACTTACCAGTCTTCCCCCTATTCCCAAAATTGGTCAGCTCCAGGGTCCAGTAAGTGTTTTTTTGGTAGTTGCGATATCACTAGAATAGGGCAGGCTTGAACACCAAGCTATGTTGGCAGTTAGGAGGGGATGAAAAAGAAAATGGAGGGAAAAAACCCAGAATGAATTTAAATTGAATTATGTGCTGAATGCCTTTCTTATACCACCTACATAGGCCAAGGATAGGCGTGGCAATTTTTTTTTATATAATTTTGTTTATTTTATATCTATTTATCTATTTTGTCTATTTATGTTTATTTTAAATTGACAAAAATAAAAAAAGCTTAAAGTGTTCACAGTTGTGCAAAATTATGGGTTTTAAGATTTATTTGTATTGATTTTAATTTTCTCAATTGTGGGAAGTTACAGGGGGAGTCAGGTAATTATGTAATGACAGTAGATACTGAGATTCAAGAAGTTCAAATTTTGTAACCATTGACAAATTGTGGTTTAACATCATTTGTCAAAATATACAAAATAAATAGCCTTAAATCCAAGCAGCATTCTTACTTTGTGTATCTGTACGTTTTTGGATCATCAGCTACGGAAATTTTTTTTCATCAGTTTGTGTGGTGAAACTGACACCGATAAAAATCTAATCCTTTCAACCCTAGATATAGTCCTGCTCACAACCCCTAGCCCCCACCATGAGACTGGTGTCCCTGCTCTATTGAGCCCTGACTGCTCCCTGCATGCTGGAACCCTGCCCTTCCCCCCACCCGTGCTGGAGCC
Source organism: Dermochelys coriacea (assembly GCF_009764565.3). NCBI lineage: Eukaryota > Metazoa > Chordata > Testudines > Dermochelyidae > Dermochelys > Dermochelys coriacea. The sequence continues at coordinate 98,261,099 of NC_050073.1, forward strand.
GACACTGCCCCATAACACCACATAACTGTCAAATATTATTGTTGTATCAATGCATAAATAATACAGCTGAGGTCCCACCATGCCAGCAGTCCTGTATTATTACCCTGGCAAATTTTGCAGCCATTCAAATGCTAACACCTTACCTGTTCATCTTGTTACTACCAATATTCCTTTATGCAGGCCCAGAATGAAGAAAGGTAGTCTTAGAACTACTTTCTAGAATGGCAAAGTCCAACTACCCACTCTCTGAGCTGGCGTAACAGGACAATTTTTGAATAGCTATCAAAATTGATTTGCAAAGAAACACAAGATTGCAGATAGGAACATGAAGGAGACAAAAAACGGCCTCTTTTGTCACTTTACTTATATAATGGGAGTGCTTGGTTGCTCATGACTAGATTGAGACTCATGATTACATAAATGTAAATAAATATTACATCAATTTTTTTCTCTCTCAATAAAGAGCACCAAATCTATTTTACACACACGGGTTTTTAAAAAAATAATTATGTTCATAAAATATGTACACAATTCAACAAGCACCAGTGCTATGCTGTTGGCACCCTCGTAACGCTAACAAATTAGAACTGCATAAATTTATACATATAAACACATGCACAAAACTATGTTAAAAGATGGTTAAGGTTGCAAAGTCAAGTACTCAAAAGTGAGGAAGGAAATACCATAATTAAAGTTGCCCATGCAACCTTAATCTAGCTCCCTTGTGCATATGACATGGTTCATTAATTACATGAACATGTACCATATCTTCCACAGAATACCTGCCTCATTCAGTACTCAGGACTCACCATACTCAGTGATTGATCTGCTGTTTAATATTTTGGTTTATTCCCATTGTTCAGTGTGTGGTCCCAGCCACACCATTCAAACCCAGCTTGGAAGACAGTATTATTAATTTCCCCAGTGGCTTTTTTATGGCTGTGACAGGATGACTACCCCCAGCAAGAAAGGGAGCAGGGTCCTGTGCACCTGGATAGATTAGCTGATGCCCAATTGGGTATAAAGGAAGGCACCTGGGCCTTATAGAAGGGGAGTCAGCCACAGGTGCTGAGGGATGCTTGCAGACAATGCAGGGAGTAAGGATGTTTCTGCATGGCCCTGAGACAACAGGGGAAATGCAGCAACCAGAAAGGCCTGTGGAGAAGGCCAAACTTCAAGCAAGAAGTGCTTGGAGAACAGGAAGATAGGCCCTCAGGGAGGAGGTGCTGCACCCAATTCGGGATTGGGGTGGAAGAACTGAATTGTTACAGAGAGGAGGGGGGGGCTCAGCTGAAACTGGGATATAATCTTTGAAGGTCTGAATTTTCTTTTGAAAGACTTTGAGCTGGATGTACCAAATTGGACCCCAAAATGTTTGCAACATGTGGCTTATGTGGACTTTTTATTAAAAGGGAGCCTGATTTAAAGAGAAACTGAGTCATGCCTCAGCAGAGTCACAATTGGCCAGAAGGGGCAGTATAAAATAGATGCATCCATTTACAATGGCATTCATCACAATAGTAGCAGACTGCTTCACAAACATGAATGAATTTATTCTCACACCAATGAGATGAGGTGACATTATCATCTGAGTTTTACAGATGGGGAAACTGAAGAACAGAGAGATCAATAATTCCAATAATTCTGAGAGTTCAGTTTGACACCCCAACAATCTATTTTTGAGGGTATTTAGCTTTATATACGACTTTTGTTCAAAGCACATTGACTTCAGATTCAGTTGTGAGTGCTAAGCTCTTTTGCACATCAGCCACCAGGTAAAGCACCCAGAAAACAAAAAACACAATTAATGTTCACCTGTGAAAAAAAGTTTGGTTTGAATGACTTGCCCAAAATTACATCTCTTTCTGCCACACAGTTGCTAACACCCTGCCTTATTCACTACACTCCTTCCAATTTCTGCAACAAATGAGGGAGCAGTCCTACAGATTACAGACTCCTTCACTACACACAGATCTATCCAATTCATTGAATGAAGCAGGGGTTCTGTGGAAAAAAATACTATAGAATCATAGAAACACAGGGCTTGAATGGACCTCAAGAAGTCATCAAGTCCAGCCCCCTGCGCTGATGCATGACCAAGTAAACCCTAGACCATCCTTCATGGGTGTTTAACCTATTCTTAAAAAACCTCCAGTGATGGTGATTCTACAACTTCCCTTGGAAGCCTATTCCATAGCTTAACTACTCTTATAGTTCGCAAGTTTTTTCTATTATCTAACCTAAATCTCCTTTGCTTCAGATTAAACCCACTACCTCTTCAGTGGACAGAGAACAATTGATCACAGTCCTCTTTGTAACAGTCTTTAACATATTTGAAGTGTGTTATCAAGTCCCCTTCAGTCTTCTTTTCTGAAGACTAAATGTAACCAGTTTTTTTTTAATCTTTCATCATAGGTAAAGATTTCTGAACCTTTTATCTTTTTTGTTGCTCTCCTCTGGACTCTCTCCAAATTGTCCATATATTTCATAAACTGTGGCACTCAGAACTGGGCATAGGCCTCATCATGTAAATACTGTATTGTAACGTATATGCACAAGGGGGCAATCTTAATTCTGGCATTTTTTCACTTTTGAGTGCTTGACTTTGCAACTAGGGCTGTCAATCACAGTTAATTCAACCAATTAACACAAAACAAATTAACTAGATTTTAAAAAGTTGCTATTAATTAGTTTTAATCGCACTGTTAAACAATATGAATACCAATTGCCATTTTTATTAATATTTTGGAGGTTTTTCTATATTTTCAAAATATATTAATTTCAATTACAACACAGACTACAAAGTGTACAGTGCTAACTTTATATTACAACAGTGCCATGCAAATGCCTGTTCTCATTTTCAGGTGACATTGTAAATAAGAAGTGGGCAGCATTATCACTTGTAAATGTAAACAAACTTGTTTGTCTTAGCAACTGACTGACCAAGTAGTATGACTGAGTGGACTTTTAGGCTCTAAAGTTTTACACTGTTTTGTTTTTGAGTGCAATTATGTAAAAATAATAATCCTACATTTGTAAGTAGCACTTTCATGATAAAGAAACTGTACTACGGTACTTGAATGAGGTGAATTAAAAAAACTATTACTTTATCTTTTTTACAGTGCAAATTTGTAATAAAAATAAAGTGAGCACTGTACACTTTGTGTTCTGTGTTGTAATAGAAATCAATATATTTGAAAGAGTAGAAATACATGCAAATATATTTATAATACATTTAAATTGGTATTCTGTTATTGTTTAACAGTCCAATTAAAATTGCGATTAATTGCAATTTTTTAAATCTCTCTATTTTTTTAAATTGTCTGAAAGCCCTAATATTTTTGTGTGTGCAATGTCTTAGGTTTTAAAAAAAGAAAAACTGAAAAAAAAAAAACAAAATTCTATCACGTGGCATAATATTGACACAGGTCATCTGCAGGGCCACACGAGCTAATGGAGTAATTGATAGAAGCAATAAATTATCATCCTCTGTGTAGACCAGCCACTAGAGGGGGATGAGACACAATATGCCACTTGGTTCCACAAATATTTTCTGACAGCAGAGGAATGAGACTCAAGAATCTAGGGTTCGATTCCACATTCTGTAGGGTAGCCTGCACTGTCCAGTGGTTTTCAAAATGTGGTCGCGGAACGTAAGGCATTGGGGTCGCGGTGGCTCTGGTCAGTGCCACCAAAAGGGGTTTTAAAAGTCCCGTCGGCGGTGCTGTCCGGCTAAGGCTAGTCTCTATCTTTTCTGGCACCACGCTGCACCCCGGAAGCAACTAGCAGCAGGTCCGGCTCCTAAGCGGGGGGGGGGGCGGGGCCCCACACACTGCCCCCTCCCAGAGCAAAGGCTCCACACGCCCATTGGCCGGGAACCAGCTAATGTGAGCTAGGGCCGGGGGGGCGGTGCCTGCGGGCGAGAGCCGTGAGGAGCCGGACCTGCTGCTGGTCGCTTCTGGGGCGCAGCGCAGCCATGGTGCCAGGACAGGCATGGAGCCTGCCTTGGCACCCCCGTTGTGCTGCTGACCGAGGCAAGCCCGCGCCCCAATCCCCTGCCCCAGCTCTGAGCCCCTCCCACCTCTCCCCGGAGTCCTTTCCTGCATCCCAAGCCCCTTATCCCCAGCCACACCCCAGAGCCTGCAGCCCCAGCCCAGAGCCTCTCCTACACCCCAACCCCCTGCCCCAGTCCAGAGCCCCCTCCTACACTCTGAACCCCTCATTCCTGGCCCCACCCCACAGCCCTCACCCCATCCCTGAGCCCCTCCCACGCCCCAAACCCCTCATCCCCAGCTCTGTTGGGTCACGGGCATCAACAATTTTCTTTAACTGGGTCGCCAGAAAAAAAGTTTGAAAGCCACCGATCTAGTGAACTCTTGTGCTCCTGTTCCCCTTCAGCCTGATTCCCTTCTACCACTGTCCACTCCAGCCAGGCCCAGTCCTGTCTCTTCCCACTCACACCAGGCTCCTCATCTCGGTCAGTCTTAATCTGGTGTGTATGGTAGGGTTATGTAAGGGAAGAAAGGCACAGGTGGCAAGAGAATAGTCACAGATATCGTGGATGGAGTTTAAAATGCCTTACATTCTAAATAACTTCATGCATTTAAATGAAAAGCAGAACCATTTTGCTCCTGTATAGCCCACGTTCATTGGGCGCAGAGTTGTTCAAGGTTGACCTACAATGAATAGCAGCAGTATCACCACCACAAGCTCTACCATGGTCCACAGAAGACAGCCAAGCACTCAGCATCCACCATCCTTGGCTCCCACTGGATTATCATAAAGCACTCCGAACATCAAGTACAGGGGTTTCTTCAGTTAAAAAGAACTTATAAAGACCTCAGTCTCCAGCAGCAAGCGGTGAGATGGAAAGGAGAGAGAGAGAGAGAACCAGGCACTCCACTAACTACAATGGCTTCTACAGTGGACAGCAACCACCAACTAAGACACAGGATTAACAATAGTCAGAAAGGAAAATTTTGTTCAGTTACATTGTGACAAGCCTCTACTCTTAACAAAAAATACAATGGGCTTTTATACTCACATAGAGCAGACAGACCTTCAGTTTTAAAGTCCTGTCTAAAAAAATCCAAAGTAAACTTCACGGAACTCATTTATTTTACCTTGAGCAAAGGGCTAATGCAACCCTAACCAGAACGTACCTCCAGGTAAATGTTTCTAACCTGATTTTAATAAGGCATACAAAACTTACTCACCCAGGCTGAGCAGTAATTTTGCCTGGTGAGTGGAACCAGGGAAATGCATGCTATTTCTCAGGAGGAGAGGAAAGGAGAACAGCAGCCTAAGTGCCACTGCTACTTTAACAGAATGGGACAGAGGACATCAAGAATCCCAGAGGTGAGCAGCCTGAGGCGGTAAGTAAGTTTTCAAAGGGAGGATGCTCAGAGGGCTGCTCTCCCATCTATCTTACAGCTGCTCCAAGTGGCCAGTGAATAGGAATATTTGAAGCCCTTCTTCCCACCGCAGCTGCTGTGGCTAATGGTCTGAAGGGACTCTGGGGCTATCCTTTCTTCTTCTCCCTTTCTCTTTCATTCTCTCTCTGTAAAATGAATGACTACCCTAGCTCAAGTTTAAAATAAACACACACACGAATGTGGTCTCTCCTACTTTCATTCCTCTTCCACTAATGTACCTGCCTCATTCTCTTTCCTTCATTCAAGCCAGACCCCCTATTTAGCTCCACCACTGCCTTTTCTCCTCTCCCTGAGTAGGGAAGGGAGCAAGAAAGAGTGTGGAGCAGTGGAATGAATGAGAGTCAATCAATAAAGATGTAAACTGAACTAGGGAGGAGATACAAGATGAGAGTGAAAAGACAGCTTGTTGGTTTTAAAATTTGATCTCAGGGAGTCTTTGGTCTCACATAAAGAGAAAAGAAATTAAAAATGAACACTGTGTCAAACCTTAATATTTACTGTGTGTGGGAAGAAGAGGAGAGGGCAGCATAAATTAATGTATTTCGGGGCGAGCTGCCACTCTGATAAGTTTGACTGTTCAAAAGCCTTTTGTTGCTTTAAAATCTCGGATAACGCAGTTTGGGAGATGTATGGCTTGAGGCACAGCTGTATTTCAGCCAGGTTAGTAGGTTTAAACTTTGGGCCAGTAATGTTTGGTACATTTTTCAAGCTTTTAAATGTACCAATAAGCCATTCCTTCTAGCACAGTGTAAAGCATCCATTACTATTCTGTGTACCTTCTTTCATTTTCTCCAGAAACAAGCAGAATTAGATGTTTCTGCCAAACATCTTCCATTTTCTAATCCTTCCCAATTTATATACCTGAGAATTTTCCCTCCTTCTTGGTACTTTGTGGAAGTCAGAAGAGCTAGGATACAGTGAAGGATATTTAGTCTGCCCTGTGTAGTGCTGCTCTCTGCTTTTCAAAGCTGCAGAGGGCAATTAATAGGACTCACGTTTTTATGTTTAAAGTAAATCATTAATCCTCACAGCCCCACTGTGAGGTTGATAAGCATTATTCTCATTTACAAACAGTAGAAACAGAAGTAGGGAGGGGTTGAAGTGACTTATCCAAGGTCATATAGCAAGTTAACATCAGAACCAAGACTCCAGCCTCAAAGTACCCCCTGCATATAAGTTCTTCAACCATACTCCACATGCAATACACTATCACCACTGGCTAAGGCACAAAAACAAACAGTAGAGAAGAAACTGGTCTGCTATTATTCTATCAAGTCCTTCATCCTGTACAACAGATGCTCCTATTTCTGACAGCTGCACAACTGATGCATGTCTTGCTCCTTGAGGCTGTTGCAGTACTAACTACTCTTGCCCAAATTTCCTCCCCAAAGCTTATCCAATTCATATAACTTGGAGTCAGTGGTTGATGTTTGTTTGGTCAGCAAATGATACCATCAGCAAACAGGTTTCAGAGTAGCAGCCGTGTTAGTCTGTATCCGCAAAAAGAAAAGGAGTACTTGTGGCACCTTAGAGACTACAAATTTGAGCATAAGCTTTTGTGAGCTCACTTTATCGGATGCTTACAGTGGAAAATACAGTGCGGAGATTTTATATACACAGAGAACATGAAACAATGGGTATTACCATACACACTGTAACGAGAATGATCAGGTAAGGTGAACTATTACCAGCAGGAGAGGAAAAAAAACCTTTTGTAGTGATAATCAAGGTGGGCCATTTCCAGCAGTTGACAAGAACGTGTCAGGAACAGTGGGAGTGGGGGGGAGGGATTACACATTACTTTGTGTAATGACACATCCACTCCCAGTCTTTATTCAAGCCTAAGTTAATGGTGTCCAGTTTGCAAATTAATTCCAATTCAGCAGTCTCTTGTTGGAATCTGTTTTTGAAGTTTTTTTTGTTGAAGAAGTGCCATCAGCAAACAGTGTTCCAATTTTGTAATAAGTAAGATGGCAATGGGTGGGGGAGGGTAAGCACCTGTGAGGTGGACAAAGAGGCCAAGATTTTCAAAAGTGACTAAAGAGCCTGGATGCCTAATATAAGGCACCTAAATGGGCAGTTTTCAGAGGGTGGGTGAAGATCTTTCTGAAGATCAGGCCTTTAAAGTGTTTCAAGCTGGCCACCCCAAGATTATTAGTCAACTTTTGAAAATTTAGGCAATATGTGCATTCTCCCCATTCTACACACAGGAAAACAAATTCAGAGATCAAGTGATTCAGCTGAGGAGCATCATAGTCTAGTAAATTAGATAGACTAGAAATCAGGAGACCTGGGTTTGACTTGCCCATGTAACTATGGGCAAGTAATTTTAATCTTTCAGCCATAGTTTCCCCATCTGTTATGGGGTAACAATATTCAACAGGGTGTTTTGAGGCTCATCTAAATAAACTAAGCTTAAAATGTTAAGGCAAGTGTGACACATGGCTAAAAAGGGTTAAACATCCTGCAAAATAAATAACCCTCAAAAGACATGTGGGGAGATGATGTTTGTTTTTGTGTAATTACAAATATAGGAGTAGGGTCAACAATGTAAGCAACAGTCCCTGTCTATGCTGCATTCTGATAATTCAGAGGTCAAAAGAAGATCCTAACATTTAAATGAATTGTAAACACGGGATATCTTGGTATTCATATCTCTTTGAAATGTACTGTGAATGGTGGAGGAACAAGCAAATGGCCTTATGCTAATCCATATAGCTAAGTACTGGTTATGGACCTCCTTCAAAGTCATCCTAATTACCTTTTGTTCCCTGAGGAACTCCAACTTGTCAAAAGACATGAAATTGTATAAAAGATCCTTGGATCCTGATTTTGTCATCTCAGATCTGCTTAGGCTACATCGGGGAAGTCTGAGTCACAAGACTGAGGTCCCAGTTATGCTGGTATGTCCTGAATACGATATTTGGACATTGGACTATAAACTACGAACTATTTCTGAAAGAACTCTTTGCAACTACAAAGCTCGCCATCTCAGCTATGAATCTGCACCTAAATGAATTGAACTCATGTCTGTATGTACATTGATCTTTTAAACCATCTTTTAACCTCTTGTTTTTTAATAATTTTAATTTAGTTAATAAGAATTGGCTGTAGTGTGTATTTGGGTAAGATCTGAAACATTCATTAACCTGAGAGGTAATGTGTCCAATCCTTTGGGATTGGTAAAACCTTTTCTTTTATGTGATGAAATAAGATTTACAGAAATTTTCATCGTATCTGATGGGGGTTCTTGGATGGAGGCCTGAGGCTGGATTACTTTAAGGGAACTGTGTATGGACTTCTGAGTAAGCAGTAAGGTAATAACGAAGCTGTTTTATGCTGGCTTGGTAAATCTAAGTATTGGAATATCCACCAGCTTTTTGTGGTTTGGCTGCCCCATTTTTTGCAGTGCACCCTAATTGAGTGACCATAGCCGGGCCCCACTAGGACCACAGTCACAGCAAGTCTGCAGAAACATTTAACACTGTCGTCACTTATACAAACTACACAGTTACCAAGAAAACATGACCATTATCTCCATCATTCTTGCTTTTGTTTAGTTTAAGAAGCTAGGATCCATTGACTGCAGATTAATAAAATCCACATCTGTGTGCCTTACCAACTCTGCCTGGCTCTGATGAAAGCCTCAAGTCAACTTTCCACGTTAAAAAGTAAGAGCTTCAGACTTACCTGTAACATACCAACTATTTCCACTTTATTAAAAAAGATGAAGGAGTGAAGTGTTGACAGCATATTTTCTTCAAACACTGAGGGAGTGGGTAGAACCATATCTTGGATATACTGTACTCTGTATGTTTGATGAATTTTTTGCTTCAGCTCTGGATCAGATATAGGAATCACCTCTTTAAATTTTGCTGTTTTTGTCAGAAATTCCCTGTGTTTCCGTGACGGCGATAAAGAAGGATCATATTCTAGGCATCCAATTACGTCCATTATACATTCCTCAGAAAACATTACTTCAAAAAGTGCAGTTCTGTTCAAAAGGAAGATTCCCTTGATAATTTCATACAAGTGGTGTAGTCCTTCAAGGTTCTCCAAGTCCTCACACACATGAAAAATTTCTAAGAGCTTTTTAATATAGCCCTCATTTTCCAATGCTAGTGCGAGTTTTTCACGACGCAATGGGGAAGGCAGTGAAGATGCCACAAGTTCCGCAATTTCTTCTAGCCGATTCAATTCACAAGATGGCAATTCTAGACCTGGTGATGACATATCATCAAAACGTTCCTCCTCAGATTCATCTACAAGGTCCTGAGTAATATCCACTGAAGGATCTTTTCCTTGAACCTATTGCAATGAGACATTTTTTGTAAGTAAATTTTGTAACATTTCTACTGGCAATTTAAAAAAAAAAAATTTCTAAAAATGTACATTTCCAGTAAGGGACACAGGGTGAAGGAAAACAGCAAAAAGCCACACTACACTCCTTGATGGTACAAAGACTTCTAATCATATTTTTATTAAAAGAATGATCTGGAATGTCAATTATTCTACAGTAACTCCGTAACTCCTCACTTAAAGCGTCCCAGAAAAAGTTGTTTTGTTATTACGTTGCTGATCAATTAGGGAACATGCTCATTTAAAGTTGTGCAATGCTCCCTTATAACGTTGCTTGGCAGCCACCTGCTTTGTCCACTGCTTGCAGGAAGAGCAGCCCATTGGAGCTAGCTGGTAGGGGCTTGGAACCAGGGTGGACCGGCAGCCCCCACACCAGCTCCCCGCTCCCCTAAGTTCCCTGTGCAGCAGCTGCCCAGCAGGCTACCAATTGCCAGTAGTTCAGCTATCCCGCCCCCCAACTGCAATGTGCTGCTCCTGCTCTCTGCCTTGGAGCTGCTCCTGGGAGCCTCCTGCTTGCTGTGCAGGGGAAGGGGAGGGGGGAAGAGGTGGACTAATGTCAGGGTGTCCCCCTCCCCCTACTCCTGCCCCCTGCTTACCCATTCTCCAAAAAGAGCAAGGGGGAGACACATCAGGACTCAGGACTGAGAGAGCTGGCCACAGCTGCTGTCTCAACTTCTTGATCTTTTTAAAGGCAATGTACTTAAAATGTGGTGTCAGCGTACTTAAAGGGGCAATGCACATCTCTCTCTCTCTCTCCCACACACAGGATGTCTCTCTCTGTCTGCCATGCTGTCTCCCCTCCCTCCATTCCTGTTGCCTTGCAGAGTGTGAGGCTACATTAACCCTTGAGGGTGCAGCCGAATGCTAGATCATTTAGCACTAAGGCATTCCCTGGGAAATATCCCAGCCTCTCATTTACAGAGAGAGAGAGTGTGTGTGTGTGTGTGTGTGTCCCATTTACATTAATTCTTATGGGGAAATTGGATAACTTAACATTGTTTCGCTTAAAGTAGCATTTCTCAGGAACATAACTACAACATTAAGCGAGGAGTTACTGTACTTCCTGGAACCAAAAATAAATGCATGAATAAGTTTGCCATTTAAATACAATGCAGTTCAGGTTCTGATGTGCTTTTGAATCCTGGCATAAAAGGCACAGTATGGGAAACTGAACACCTTCATTAATATACGATTTTGAAACAGAGTAATTTTCTGCACTAGATATTTAATTGTATTCATTTGTATAAAGCTGAATACTTAAATGTCAGGAAACTGGAAATACAGGGAATAGAGAAATAGCAGAATTTTCTGAATACTTCAGGCAAAAAGGAAGACATTATTATCAGCACTTCTCAGGTGCCCATCACTAGAGCTTGAAAGGTCCCCTTGCCTCAGGTGAATAAGAAGTGTTCCCAGGTGAACAACACATCTGCAGAATCTAAACTTTCAATTAAAAATATTTTTTCTAACACTTATGACTTTGAATATAAGATTCTAATGCAAATAGATATTAAACTGATGCAGCGCAATCTTCTTAAGTCTATATACAACTTGTTCAACTACCTCTGCTACTGATCAGAACTTTCCACGAGCTACACCAGAATGAACTGACCAGAGTCTTGTCAGTGTTTACTGGTATTTCTTACATCCGTGGGTAGTAGTGAAAATGACAAGAATCAAGTCAGTTTTGTTCTGCTGCAGTTTGGGAAAGCTGAACATCAGCAGAGACAGGCACTGGTGCTATTCATTCAGAAAGAAGACCCAAAAATGAAGGTTGTTTCCAATACTCTGCCCTTTGTTCAATATATCTGCAGTAGCCAAAAAACTGAGGGATGGAAGAGGTTGACACTCTCACCCCATTGATGCAGCCAGGAGACTAGTGGAGATATATAACAACAAACACCTCATTCTTGCAGCAGTCAGAAGGCTGTGGAAGAGGATAGAAGAATAATGAGAACACTTCTCCACCCTCCTAGCAGCCAAAGAAGGCCAGGGGAAGGAGAGAGAGACTCAAAACCTTCAAATTTGGATGCCCTCCAGCCACGGGTGGATATAAAAGGTGGGGCCTCAAAACACAATCCAAGGATCACAACCTGGCAAGAACACTAGCACATTCTATTTTCCCAAAGCTGGGAATGATTGACTTTTCACCTGGGTATTCCCCGGGAACAGTGGGTGCCACCCTATCTTTTGAATCTGTCTATAGCTAACAGTTTTAATCCTCTGGCAATATTTCTGATTGTGGGTTCATGGGTGGGAAAGCTCAATGGGCTAAAACAGAAAAAATGAGATGTATGAAGACACTGATCTCTGGAGAGGAGAATTGGAAGGACAAAATATACAGGACAGAAGTAGAACAAAGAGAGGAGAGGAGGAGAGAAAGGAAAGACAGATAAAGGAGTAGTGGAAGAGATAAGGGGGCAGAGATAAAGAAAAGACACACCATGGTTTATTACAGAAAAGAAAAAGAACGAAGTGAAGCTAGGAAGAAGAGAAAGTAACATCAAGCAAACGAGACATTAGTAATAATATTCAATGAATTTATTTGATTAATCCCTTGGGTGGTATTTAAACATCTACATAGCTGGCCAAATACTATTATCACTGTGGAATACAGCAGATACATGCAGTCAATATATTTTCTGCTATTCAATCAGCCCTAGTAAAATACATTAAAAAATTGTATTAAATAGAAAGTTGATTGACGTCACAATTAAAATGCAGTGTACGATGAACAGTTTAACTGCTTTAAATTGAAAAGGTCAGAACTTTGGGGGGGGGGGAAATATAGAAGTACAGATCTGACTCCCAAACTAAAAGATGTGAAATAAATCCTTCAACCCCTGTCAGTCACCACAGGGACTCCATCACACACACGCAGAAGAATAATCCACTCAAGTAAATTAACCAAGTTCCCCTCTCTCTGTTACAGCAGAAAGGCAACTGAAACAGGAGGGTATGAGAGAGAAGGAAGAGAAATGCACAGATAAGAAAAAATTATATGAAGAACAGGGAATTAGGAGAAGCACAAGAACTAGGAGAGAAAACAGACTAGCATTAAGAAACCTACAAAAATGGAAAAGATAACAGGTAGATTAAATCAAATACAATCTCTATTCTATAATCACTTCTAATGTTGAAGTGCAGTTTGAAGCTATCTCCCACCTTAAAAAAAATGAAGTAATTAGTACCTAATGAAATCATTGTTATGAAACCTCATAGAATCATAGAAGTGTATGACTGGAAGGGACCTTGAGAGTCATCTAGTCCAGTCCCCTGCACTCAAGGCAGGACTAAGTAAAACTCAATACAGACCAATGTTTGTCTAACCTGTTTCATGAACCTGTACTTTGTGCAAACTTTCCTTAAGGAAAGTGTGGGTGAATCTCAAAGATACTTTTAATACATTTGAAAGCTCTCCTGAAAACTGTAACTGTTAAGCTTAGCACCAGACTTTATGGGGAAAGCAGCAGTTTCTCAATTACCAAATATGTAATTTTTTTCCTCTGCATTTTTACTTACAAGTACTATGCTTAATCTCATTATTAAAACAGTCCATAAAAATCAAAGGCATAACATTGCAACATCCAGATAATCTTCCATTTTTAAAACATACCTGACATATTTTTTCCCATATTTCATCACATCCAGCTTTTTCTTGAAAGCTAAGTGCCAAGTCATAATTTTCAGCTTCAGACCACACAATCAAAGTGTCCTTGAAAGAGATGGAGTTATATTTTAGCTATAACAGGCTTTAAAAATGTTTTAAAAAAGAGTGATCTATCAGTTAATTTAACAAGGCAAATGTGAAACCAAAAACCAGAAGGACAGTATAACAATACATATTCAATCATCATATTTTAAAGTTATGTTTGAAGCTTCTAGGATCTTGAAATAGTCACATTTTATACAAACCAAAATAAACCAAGTCAAAGAATAATACTGAAAACTGTTTTAATCTTACTTTATGCAACTAAAAATTATATTTGAATAATGTAAATATCATTCTTTAGCTTCAGGATGCGCAAAAAGAAAAGGAGTACTTGTGGAACCTTAGAAACTAACAAATTTATTTGAGCATAAGCTTTCGTGAGCTACAGCTCTATGCATCCAATTAAGTGAGCTGTAGCTCACGAAAGCTTATGCTCAAATAAATTTGCTAGTCTCTAAGGTGCCACAAGTACTCCTTTTCTTTTTGCGCATACAGACCAACATGGCTGCTACTCTGAAACGTAGCTTCATGATGTAATTATTCTCCTTCCCTCCCTAATAAAACATGCTAACAAGTACAATATATCAGTTATATTAAATAGACTTCCATGGGACTAATGACGGTGCATAAAATTAAACACATGCATAAGTCATGTGCAGGATCAGGGTCACAGTCAGCTTCCAGACCTGTTATGCCCCAGAAAGCGCTATGATGATGCAGTGTCTAGATACCATGGCGATGTATTTCTAAAAATGCCCATAAATTTGAAACGATGACAAAACTATTGTTAAGCATGGAGCTAATTTATTGGGTGTATGAATGTCTTTTCTACCACTATACTCAACTGTATGCCCTCCCCACCTTTATTTTAAATCTGAAAGGATATAACATTTTACCAGTTTACAAGACCACAAAACTGGGTTGAAATGGCACCAAGTTGTGCTTGTCTCTTACTAAGCCTGTGACCATGTCCAAGTGTTGCCCTGTAGTTTACAGAAACTGGATACTCTCATAAAGAACCAACCTTCCACACAAACTTCCTCGTGGCTGGACTTTACAAAAACTAGACAAGCCATTTACAAAACACACTTTGCTTCTCTACAAAAGAAAAAGGACACTAAGCTATCTAAACTACTATATGCCACAAGGGGCCACAACAATGGTTCCCGTAACCCACCCAGCAATATTGTTAATCTATCCAACTATACTCTTAGCCCAGCAGAAGAATCTGTCCTATCTCGGGGCCTCTCCTTTTGCCCCTCCACCCCCACGAACATGATACAGTTCTGTGGTGACCTAGAATCCTATTTTCGACGTCTCCGACTGAAGGAATATTTCCAACACACCTCTGACCAACATATTAAGCCACAGAGACCTTCCTGCCAACACTACAAAAAGAAGGATTCTGGGTGGACTCCTCCTGAAGGTCGAAACAGCAGCCTGGATTTCTACATAGACTGCTTCCGCCGACGTGCACGAGCTGAAATTGTGGAAAAGCAGCATCGCTTACCCCATAACCTCAGCCATGCAGAACACAGTGCCATCCACAGCCTCAGAAACAACTCTGACATCATAATCAAAAAGGCTGACAAAGGAGGTGCTGTCGTCATCATGAATAGGTCGGAGTATGAACAAGAGGCTACTAGGCAGCTCTCCAACACCACTTTCTACAAGCCATTACCCTCTGATCCCACTGAGAGTTACCAAAAGAAACTACAGCATTTGCTCAAGAAACTCCCTGAAAAAGCACAAGAACAAATCCGCACAGACACACCTCTGGAGCCCCGACCTGGGGTATTCTATCTGCTACCCAAGATCCATAAACCTGGAAATCCTGGACGCCCCATCATCTCAGGCATTGGCACCCTGACAGCAGGATTGTCTGGCTATGTAGACTCCCTCCTCAGGCCCTTCGTTACCAGCACTCCCAGCTATCTTCGAGACACCACTGACTTCCTGAGGAAACTACAGTCCATTGGTGATCTTCCTAAAAACACCATCCTAGCCACTATGGATGTAGAAGCCCTCTACACCAACATTCCACACAAAGATGGACTACAAGCCGTCAGGAACAGTATCCCCGAGACTGTCACGGCTAACCTGGTGGCTGAACTTTGTGACTTTGTCCTGACCCATAACTATTTCACATTTGGTGACAATGTATACCTTCAAATCAGCGGCACTGCGATGGGTACCTGCATGGCCCCACAGTATGCCAACATTTTTATGGCTGACTTAGAACAACGCTTCCTCAGCTCTCGTCCTCTAATGCCCCTACTCTACTTGCGCTACATTGATGACATCTTCATCATCTGGACCCATGGAAAAGAAGCTCTTGAGGAATTCCACCATGATTTCAACAATTTCCATCCCACCATCAACCTCAGCCTGGACCAGTCCACACAAGAGATCCACTTCCTGGACACTACGGTGCTCATAAGCGATGGTCACATAAACACCACCCTATATCGGAAACCTACTGACCGCTATTCCTACCTACATGCCTCTAGCTTTCATCCAGATCATACCACTCGATCCATTGTCTACAGCCAAGCGCTACGATATAACCGCATTTGCTCCAACCCCTCAGACAGAGACAAACACCTACAAGATCTCTATCATGCATTCCTACAACTACAATACCCACCTGCTGAAGTGAAGAAACAGATTGACAGAGCCAGAAGAGTACCCAGAAGTCACCTACTACAGGCCAGGCCCAACAAAGAAAACAACAGAACGCCACTAGCCATCACCTTCAGCCCCCAACTAAAACCTCTCCAACGCATCATCAAGGATCTACAACATATCCTGAAGGACGACCCATCACTCTCACAGATCTTGGGAGATAGACCAGTCCTTGCTTACAGACAGCCCCCCAATCTGAAGCAAATACTCACCAGCAACCACCCACCACACAACAGAACCACTAACCCAGGAACCTATCCTTGCAACAAAGCCCGTTGCCAACTCTGTCCACATATCTATTCAGGGGATACCATCATAGGGCCTAATCACATCAGCCACACTATCAGAGGCTCGTTCGCCTGCGCATCTACCAATGTGATATATGCCATCATGTGCCAGCAATGCCCCTCTGCCATGTACATTGGCCAAACTGGACAGTCTCTACGTAAAAGAATGAATGGACACAAATCAGACGTCAAGAATTATAACATTCAAAAACCAGTTGGAGAACACTTCAATCTCTCTGGTCACTCGATCACAGACCTAAGAGTGGCTATCCTTCAACAAAAAAGCTTCAAAAACAGACTCCAACGAGAGACTGCTGAATTGGAATTAATTTGCAAACTGGATACAATTAACTTAGGCTTGAATAGAGACTGGGAATGGATGAGTCATTACACAAAGTAAAACTATTTCCCCATGGTATTTCTCCCTCCCACCCCACCCCCACTGTTCCTCTGATATTCTTGTTAACTGCTGGAATTAGCCTACCTTGCTTGTCACCATGAAAGGTTTTCCTCCTTTCCCCCCCCTGCTGCTGGTGATGGCTTATCTTAAGTGATCACTCTCCTTACAGTGTATATGATAAACCCATTGTTTCATGTTCTGTGTGTGTGTGTGTGTGTGTGTGTGTGTGTGTGTGTGTGTGTGTGTGTGTGTGTGTGTGTGTGTGTGTGTGTGTGTGTGTGTGTGTGTGTGTGTGTGTGTGTGTGTGTGTGTGTGTGTGTAAATCTCTCCTCTGCTTTTTCCACCAAATGCATCCGATGAAGTGAGCTGTAGCTCACGAAAGCTTATGCTCTAATAAATTTGTTAGTCTCTAAGGTGCCACGGGTACTCCTTTTCTTTTTGAGAAATCAGCATAGTACATGCAGGGGTATTAAACAGACATAGAAGCTGATAATCTGGTGTACCTTTTCAAACAAAGGTATCAATTCTCTCTCTGAGCAGGGCTATGAGGCAACATATTGCTAAAATAACAGACTGTCGATAATTCCCTTTACATGCATTTCGGTATAATCTACTTTATTTAAGTAGTGCATTCAAGTTTAGTTTGCAGCGTTGCAGCTGTGTTGGTCCCAGGATATGAGAGTGACAAGGAAGGTGAGGATATATCTTTTATTGAACCAAATTTTGTTCATGGAAGGGACAAGCTTTTGAGCTTCACAGAGCTCTTCCTCAGGTCTGGAGAAAGTAACCAGAGTGTCATTTAGGAACTTCTTTTTCTCTTCTTGTACCATTTAAAAGAAATCGATTTAGAGTTATACATCTGGCCTGATAAAAGACCACCTTCTGTAGTCAAATGCAAAAATATACACTCACTCACTGGATATATAGAAAATTAAAACATCAGAAACTATTTTCTGATCAAATTCAACGTTTAAATCTGAAGCATGCTATAAAACAGAATACCTATGCTACATTATGCACAACCTTGTTTAGTTTACTACTCTCATTTTTAAAGGAGTTCATTTTAAATTTGTCATACTGATAGGTTACAAGAGACTTACATAATTAAACATTTAATATGTCAATTGGGTTTTTGTTTACTTCAACAAGCATTAAATGGATAATAACCATAAAGGGAAAGTGAGCATTTTTATTTTAAAGTGAACTTGCCAGAAAAATATCTTCATTTTTGCCTCTAGCCATTACCCAATCCCCAATGCTTAAAAAAAAACAAAGCTAGTCAAATAGCACAGCACTACTATCCTACTCCACTGTGAGCAAGTCAATCAAGAAAATAATATCCTTTTGCCATTACCAGAGCAGCTATTCAGCTTCAAATATACCACTGGGTTTATCTTGCAAACGGCAGTTTACCTTTTCTTTTTCCAAAGGGTTGGGGAAGAGGTGGTGGACAGAAGGAACAGATTTAGCAAGCCACCTCCAAAATACAAAAGGGAAAAAGTTGCAATGAATGATGTATGCTCATGCGAGACAGATTACAATGCGTTGGTGGTAAATCAGCAGCACATGGTGCTGCTGTCACCTAATGAGGAAGGAAAATACAATAGCCTATAATTTTTAGGAGGGGCGGGGGGAGAGGAAAAAAAAAAGATAGTAGGAAAGAAAACTGAAGACCATTGAAATAATGACAATAGAACCAGATATCAAATACTGATGTTTCTTCAGCACAGTTTCTTATTTTACCACCACCTAACTGAAAATTGCAGTTACTCTATGAATCTGTATCAAACTCTAGCACTACCTATACTGAAACTTTTGTCAATAATACATAGCAATAGCACCCACAGACCCCAATCGGAATCAGGTCCCCATTGTGCCAGGCCCTGTGTTTATTTAAAAGATTAATTTCACTTTAAATAGTAATGCTAACTGATATAGATAGTACAGTAGATAAAATTCTCATTTAATTGGGTGCTGTTTGATTGCTGGACAAACCATCTCAAAGCAGAAAGAAGTCAATAGGTAGGATGCATGTTTCCCCTCTGTCAAAGACATGACCATCAAGACTAATAGGGAAGTTACTCATAACAAGAAGGAAAGAACCAGGAAGGTCAAACATAATTATTCATATAATAGTTTAACATAATGGTTCTCAAGCTTTTTTCATTTGCGGACCTCTAAAAAATTTTGAATGGAGGTACAGACCCCTTTGGAAATCTCAGACAATCTGCAGACCCCTCAGGCGTCCACTGACCAGAGGTTGAGAACTGCTGGTTTAAACATAATTACTTCTGTTGAACATCAGCTACTGCTTTTCAAATAAGGTCAAGCAATATCCTTTCTATCTTTTCCTAATATCGAGTTTACATAGCATTCTACTTTTTGAAAACATTAACTAAAGAAATTACTAGCAAAAATATTTTGGATAAGGAAACATCCTTTAACAGCTTTCAAGGTTGCTTTGTTTATTAAGTTCATAAAAGCAACATTCGATTTATCATACTAGTGTTTCCAAACTTTGTTAGAGCTACTTATCTTACTGCCTTCAACTCTTGTCACATATATATTACAAATGCATACATAATCTTCTCAAAATAAGCCTAGAATAAGCCACTATGCTGTTATGCTCCTAACTGCTTTGGAATTAGACTATTCATGGTTTCTAAATGGCAAATGAATTTACAAAAAAATGGTTACCTATCTTTTTCATAACTGTTGTTCTTCGAGATGTGTTGCTTGTGTCCATTGTAAGTAGGTGTATGTGAGCCGCGTGCACAATCGGAAGGTTTTTCCCCTAGCAGTGCCTGTCGGGTCAGCTGTGGAGCCCCCTGGAGTGGCATACTGGAGTGGCAGTGAGTATAGGTCCCCGCCGACCCGCCACCTCTTCAGTTCCTTCTTGCCAGATACTCCGACAGAGGGCAGGTGGGTGGGTGTTGGAATGGACATGAGCAACACTTCTCAAAGAACAACAGTTATGAAAGATAGTTAAACTCTTTTTTCTTCAAGTGATTGTTCATGTCAATTCCAAGTAGGTGACTCCCAAGCAGTCCCCCAGAGGAGGGGTCAGAGTTCACAGAGCTGCTAGCTATAGCACGGCTCTACCAAATGCAGCATAGTCTCTCGCCTGCTGAGCGATGGCGTAGTGCAATGTAAAGATGTGAATAGACAACCATGTCGCCACCCTGCAGATGTTCTGAATGGGGACCTGTGCCAGGATTGCTGCAGATGAAGCCTGTGCTCCTGTGGAGTGCGCTGTCAATGCAGGGGACGGAATCTTTGCCACGTCATAGCACGTTCTGATGCAGGCCGTGATCCAAGAAGAGATTCTCTGAGACGAAACAGGGAGACCCTTCATTCTTTTGGCAATAGAGATGAAGAGCTGCGTCAACTTCCTAAATGGCTTTGTTCACTCGATGTAAAAGGCTAATGCCCGTCTGACATCAAGGGAACGTAGCATATGTTCCTTGTTATTGGCATGCGGGCTTAGGATACGACACTGGCAGAAAGATGTCCTGATTCGCGTGAAATTGTAAAACTGCCTTCGGGAGGAAAGCTGGGTGCAGCTGCAATTGTACCATGTCCTTATATAAAACGGTATAAGGGGGCTTGGACGTCAAAGCCTTGAGCTCAGAAAGCCTCCTGGCTGATGTTGCAGCCCCTAGGAACGCCACTTTCCAAGACAGGTAGAACAGAGAGCACGTTGCTAGAAGCTCAAAGAGAGGGACCATCAGTCTTGAGAGCACCTGGTTAAGATCCCATAAAGGATCAGTTGTTTTACTTGGGGTACCATGTGTTCAGCCCATTGAGGAAACGGCCAACCACAGGGTTAGTAAACACCGAGCGTCCCGTTGAGCCGGGATGGAAAGCCGAAATTGCCGCCAGGTGCACCGTTACTGACTAAACCGCCAGCCCCTGTTGCTTCAGGTGAAGCAAGTAGTCCAGGATAAAGGGAATCAGGACTGTAATGGAGGAGTACCTTTCTGGAGAGACCAAATGGAAAATCTCTTCCACTCTGCCAGATGAGTGGTGTGAGTGGAAGGCTTCCTGCTGCCAAGGAGAACCTCCCAAACAGAGTCTGAGCAGGTAAGTTCAAGCACATTCAGCCATGAAGTTTCCATGCTGCGAGATGGAGACACACTAGATTGAGGTGCTGGAGGTGGCTGTGTGATCAAGTCCAGAACCAAGGGCAAAGTCATGAGCGTATTCACTGACAGGTCCAGCAGAGTGGTAAACCAGTGTTGACATGGCCATGCTGGTGCTATTAAAATCAATGACACTTTCTCTTGCTGGACCTTGTGGATGAACAGGAAAGGCAGGAATGCATACATCAGGCGTCCTTTCCAGGACAGTAAGAAGGCATCTGCGAGCGAGTCCGGGCTGTGGTTCAGGAAGGAGCAGGGGTCCTCCTGACCTTCTAGCTCACAGAGGTCCTCCCGTGCAGGTGCTTCCCGCGCAGGGGCAGATGCGGTGCTGGACACAAACTCTGCCGGGTTCAGTGCCAGCCTGGGCACCTGGCTCCAAACCCCTTGGTGGCCCTCACCATGGAAGCAGACAGAGGTCCCCATCTGTCCGAGGTGACCGAAAGTGACCTGAAGCTTGGCCCATGGGCTTGATGATAGGCCCATGTGGTCCAGAATGGCCACTGAGTGGGTGCCTGTCACTGTAGCGGCCCAGGCATCATCAGAAGTTGTTGTGTCTCGTTATGCCTAGAGTGATGAAATCAGTGGAAGATGCATCTGGAAACGTATGATTCCAGCTCCGACTCAGAGTCTGATCTCTGGCTCCACAGCGGTGCCGGGCAGGACAGTGCTGGTGCTGAGGCGAGGACAACCGGTGGCGCAGCATTTCCAGTTTGCCCTTAGACAATCCAGCCTTCCTGCACAGTGCTGGAGCTGCCAATGCCAGCACTCTCTGTGTTGCCTGCGCTGTCAGCTCTGCCAGCGCCGGGGAGTGCTGGGTTGCCATCTCTATGAGGTCCCTGGAGGCCTCAAATGTGTCAGGAATGGATGGCATGTTCAACGCCCCAATTTAGCTCTCCCGTCTCGGGGAATCCAACTGAACCGGATTCAACGATTCTGCCTGGGCGGCCAGAGTCAACGGCTGTCCCTGAGCAGGAGCTGAGTGCCCAGAAATGGGATGCATTCCACGGGCCCCATCACACTGCACTGCTCAGACTGTTGGTAAGCACCCCCTTTCATCTCTTCTCTGCTTATGTAGCACTGGCGAGTGAAGTCGATGCTGAGAAGTCACTGAACTAGTCTTCAGTACCAGAGAGTGGCGGTGCCATAGGTCTCTGGGCACCAAACCGCGGCCTCCCTTACTGAGGCCAGTGCGTTTCGCACCAAAGTGCTGGGCTTGGATTCCAAAGCAGTATGAGCCAGCTGGAGATAGAGAGCTAACTCCATAAGGAGAAGTCTAAAGTTTCTCTTCTTAGTCCTTGGGTGGAAGCTCCTGCAGATCTTGCACTTGTTGGTCTGGTGGGCTTCCCCCAAGCACTTTAAGCAGGAGTAGTGACGACCTACCCTGGCATAGGCTTCTGGCAAGACCTGCAAGGTTCGAAGCCTTGAGACCGAGGCATGCCCAGTCCCCAGAGGGGAGTAGGAAAACCAGGGGGGTGAGGGGCTGTGTAAACCCAAACAGATACCTTATCTACAAACTAACTAACTAAAACACTAGAAAACCTATACTAAGTAGAACTATATACAATACAAGAACTGGTCGCTAGGAGACGTGCTTGCCCAAGGCAAGAGAACAAAGTAGCTCCAACAACCATGACTGGCTTAGGCTACCCACCAAGAATGCTCTGGGCTCAATCTTGGTGAGAAGGGATCCACTATTCCAGAGGAGTACATTGGTCACAGACTGTTTTGATGACAAAAGGAAATTCAGTCTCAGAGTAAACTCTCAGTGAGTTCAGCCTGGGCTAAAATCAGAACCATGAACTTCCTATATGATAGGCAGTCAGTGAAATAAAAAGAGAACATCTTCACCCAGCCATTATGTAAGTGGGGTTGTTCCTAAGTGACAAAAATGAGCATGTGTTGCTGCTTTATTATTTCAGGAATGCCATTAGTATATGGAACTTCACTTAATATTTAAACTGATAGCTAGAAGACAGGAGCCAAATTGGGGTGATGGACAAGTGTCTCATGGCTAGGGGATTTTATATGGAGCATCCCACAAGGAACTTTCCTCTCTTTGTCGAAGTGCATCAGGGAAACCCTTGCTCAGAGGTTTAGCCATTACTTGGAAATGCAGACGATACCTTCTAGCTTGAAGGAATCCAACACCATTTTGCTGTACGAGAAGGGTGATTGTGAAGTTCTAAAGAACTATCATCCAATATGCCTGCTCTCACATGTCTACATGCTGTTCACTAAAATAATAACAAACCGCAGAATCTTGGACAAGCAGCAGCTGAGAGAGTAGGCAGGTTTTTGAAGGAATTTCAGCATAATGGACCATATTTTCACTACAAAACAGCTATTGGAGTGCTCAAGAGAGTACAAATTCCCTTTATGCATTGCCTTCATCAACTATAAAAAAGCATTCGACAGCGTAGAGATCGATGGAATGCTGAAAGCTCTTGCAGAGTAGGGCATCGTCACAAACTACAGACTATTAAAGGAAGCAAACCGACTGCACTACAGGTATAACTCTGTTCGACACTCCCGTTCACAGCCCAGTCAAAAAAGGTGTGAAGCAAGGAGACACAGTTTCACCAAAACTCTTCACAGCCTGTCTCGAAATGGTAATGAGGTGGATGAATTGGAAGGGTGGAATCAGCACCAATGGAGAGCAGTTAAACCATCTCAGATTTACAGACGATGTTGTGTTGATAGCCGAAAACACTATCAAACTACAGAAAACAAAATCTATGTGGTCTAATGCCTTGCCAAAACAGTAATCAAGGGAGGAGAACAAAAAGAAGTTGAGCAATAAGTTTATTTGGGCCAAAAAAATTAACATGTGCCATGATCAGGAAGATGAACTCTCACCAAGAAAGCAAGCTGGTTGGTGCACATTCAATTCTATCAAGGATGTCTCCAAGAAAAAAAATCAAGGCAACAAGTGCCAACCTCTTCAACTCAACAGTACTGCTGGCAATGTTGTATGGCAGCGAAACATGGGTGCTAACGAAGATAGAGGAGCAACAACTGTCTATCATGGAGAAGGGGATGGAAAGAAGAATTTGCGGGATTTCAATGGCAACTGAGTCCCCAATGAAGTGATCAAACAGCAGAGTGGAGTGCAGGATGTCATTGTTGAAAGCGGGTACAATAAATGCGATGGGTAGGGCATATAGCAAGGCTCACTGACAATCGATGGACTGCAGCTGTCGCCAAGTGGTATCCATGGGAACTGAAACGACCACTCGGCCGATCTCCAAAGAGATGGGAAGATTTTAATCATGAAAACGCATGGCCGTATATGGAGAAGGAAGCCCAGGATAAGAGAAGAATGGAAGACTTGTGCGATCAGCACAATCTATATGAGGGACTGATTGATCAAGGTGATAGACACTTTTTAGCAAGAATTTAGCTAAAACACATGAGAGAAGACTATCAGCAAGCTATTGCTGAGTAACTCTTTCTCTCAACTCTGAGAATCATGCATGTCTGCTTGCTGCTTTGAAGAAATATCTTGTGCCAGGTGGATGAGTCAACACTGCCTTGTCCTGGGAAAAGAGAATTTTTACTGTTTGGCATAGGTAGTCAATAGCGATCTGTCCTTTTCATATCCTCATATTGGTAACACTTGGTCAGAGGTAGTAAAATTAAGAATCCCATCTAGGAATTCTGACCATGTCCCTTTTAAAGAAAGCTATGCATTGGACATGGAATTTAAGTACTTTCAGGTTCACTATTTGCAGAGGCTGCACCCCTGTTCTGCACTTATCAACATAAGGATTGATTTATTGTCACACTTTCAACAGGGTAATGACATCTCTTGAATTTCATTCAGAATGCAGCACAATTAGTTGCTGGTTTGACATCACTCACCATATTATGTCCATCATATGTAAATTTTGGCTGCTTAAAGTGACAGATGATGGTTTTTAAAGCTCTAACATTATAGGCCATGGCCACGTTTGAGATCTCTTTCTTAAGCCCCAACCTGACGTATATTTCTGGAGACACTATGTTTTAGGAATCCCACCATTGCAGATCAAATCAGCAGGTGACTGCTGCTTTGCTGCAAGTAAGCGGGGCTACCATCCAGAATTTACTCACCCTTGAAATTTGTCTTAATTCATTTCTACTCATTTTTAAAAGTTCCTTTTAAAATAAATCTCAAGGTTTTTTGTTTTTGTTTTTGTTTTTTTTTAAAGTGGGACCAGTGTTGGCTCCATGTTATCATCATATTCTCACTTTCTTCTCCCCATAACCCTACCAAAAATAAAAATAAAAATCACACTTTTTCAGCAGATTCGAGAGAGGTTTCATTTGAATGTTAGCGAGATGGTTACTAATTATGCTTGTGGAAGAGTTGGGGCTTTATAAGAATGAGTAATTTCAAAGAGTTGATGCCTTGGAAACAATTCTGTAGTAAGATGAATCTTGTAGCAAGAGATGCTGATCTTAATTCTAGAAAACTGACCGTGTTCTGTAGTCTTTTCTTGCACTAGTACTGACATGTTTAAAGGATCATCAGCCATCTTTGCAGGCATCTATAGTCAGTTCTGAAGATGTAACAGAAAAGACACCTTAATGTTATTGCATCGTATAATCTACCATCTAATGGATACTGTGACATGATGTTCTGATGACATGCTGTAGCCTGACCTGCTGGTAAACCAAGTTTCAAAAAATATTCTCTGAGGCATCAGCTATGTCAAGCCAGAACACCACATTCCCTCAAACAGATAGGAATGAATAGACAGTTTCAGCTGATACCTACTGAAGTAATCTTCTGGCAATATTGCTAATATGACTGATGCGAATACTTTTATTCTGAATTTGGTCCCATATTATTTGCTCATCCTGAAGGCTCTGTAAATTCACTTTGGGTCTCCTGAAAACTGCAAAAAATATTAAGTACATATCTACAAGTGATTTTTTTTGTGCCATTTGCTCTATTAGCTCCTATGTTCAATAGCTGAACTTTTGTTTTTAGTTGCAATATATTTCAAGAATGTGGGATAGAACAACATATTCCAGTTTACTGATTCCATAATATGGCCTTGTGGTACTCCACTTATGATTCATCTATTTAGTCAGCTTTATCCAGCAATAGTGAAAAAGAAATTTGTTTGTCAAGAAGTCTTATGTTGGGCTAAAGGAACCAATTTGGCAACACGTTGCTCTCATTAGAAAGGAGGCATTTACTGTCTTCTTCTCTTGCTCTACTTCCTCTATCCCAATGACTTCCTAGCCCATATTGTAAGTTTTATTTCCTACTGTCTCAATTATTTCAGGTTTGTCCCATTGGTAGAAGTGCAAGTTTCTTCTTTTCTGCACATTTTGTCACAATCTCCTCACAAGTCTCTTTTTGTACCTCCCCCAAATTTAGCTCAGGTTAGTGATAGTTTGACGTGGCTACTTTTCAACATTAAAGCCATAGTTGCCTCTGAACTACTTCATTAGTAGATAGTACACTAGCTGAAATGTAGTATGTATATTCAGGTGCATCTGAAATAAAATTAAAGATATCTGAACTACAGATTTTACTGCCATATCACTGGCAGGACCACTGTCATAATTATCCTTGAACAAAGTATATGCAAAAGTCTGCATAACTGCATGCTTTACTATTTCTCATAGAAGAGGCTTTATTTTTATTTGTTCTTTTGGAATGGACAGAAGGGAGTGTCTCTTCCTTAAGAAATAGCCATGTCTACATTGTGAACTCTTTGGGGCAGGGACTGCTTGTTCCTTTATGTGTGGACAGCACCCAAGAAATTGCTACAACAATGTAAATAAATAAAAAGCATGAACTAGGAATGAGAGTTCAAAAAAAAAAGGGGGGGGGTATTATTTAAAGTATGCAAAATTAATCTGTTTAATGTCCATACTCACTGGGAGCAGTGGGCGAGGTTTAGGTTGGATATTAGGGAAAACTTTTTCATTAGGAGGGTGGTGAAACACTGGAATGGGTTACCTAAGGAAATGGTGGAATCTCCTTCCTTAGAAGTTTTTAAGGTCAGGCTTGACAAAGCCCTGGCTGGGATGATTTAGTTGGGGACTGATCATGCTTTGACCAGAGGGTTGGACTAGATGACCTCCGGAGGTCCCTTCCAACCCTGATATTCTATGATATTCCCACCAACCTGAGTGTACCTTCTGTATTTAGTGGACTAACCATTTCCATCTGCCTTTTCCGTTTGTAATCCTAAATTTGTTACTTATTTTTACAATTGCTTTGATAATTGGTTTAAAATAATCTAAAAATGCACTCCATTCGTTAACAGTATAGTATTAAAAATATACATTACTCTCTATAGATTAAAAGGTACTATATTACATAGCTGAACTGTAGTGCTTATCTACATTCGAATATAAACTCTTTAGTGAATGGACCGTATCTTCTTCAATGGATTAAATAAGCCAAAAAAGAAGTCTTTTTTGGTCAAGCAAGTCATCAGTCATAAGACTCTAGGACATGTCTTGCCACAGCAGAGGAACTGCTAGGAAAAGAGGTGGCAATTTTTCTGCTTTCCGATAGCAGTTTTGGATTTCTCTCCTTTTTCTGAGCTACAGGGAATTCAAGGAGTTCAGCTTCTTTTCTTAGCTATTTCTATCTCCAATAGAAATCTCATTTTCTATATTTAAAACATTCCTAAAGGAAGAAGGCATGCCAGGAAATTTGCTGTTGAATAGGTTGTCTAAAAGATCTTAATAATCTTTCCACACAGTTCAATTCAAAACTTAACATATTACATAGTATTACTACATCAAGTATGCCTTCTTAGGCTTTTCTTTTTTTTTTTTTTTTAAATGCAGAGTATTTGGAAGTTTCCAGCTAATGAAAGTACAGTTAAGCAATGCATTATGTTCTTCCTGCTATCGTGAACTTTGATCAGAAACATCTTGAACTAAAAGTAAATAGGAACACGTTCCAAATGCTTGCTACTCTCACAGACCTAGGAAGAACTTCTGCCAATAAGCTTGAAGTAGGAGGTCTTAAAAGATTTAGGCTGTGACTGACAATTCTTGAACTTTATACATCAATGTATAGCAGAACCACCCTTTAGTGAGGATTGCTAAAAACTTTTAGAGCATGATTTTTATGGTATGTTTTGTCTGGTATGCCAAGCATAGAGCTGACTGGGAACCAGTTCAGCCTGGAACTGCAAGGAGGTTTGATACAGTCAGCCAGGGATTCCGTCCACTTCAGGGGAAACCCATGCTGCTGAATGAAGCCAGCTTTCTGGCTCCCTTACCCCAGCAGATTGTTAAAAACCCTCTGCTTACAGGTACAAGGAGTGATCATAGAACTCAAGCACAGAAGGGGGACAATGGTAGCTGAACTACAAATGGGCTATTTTGCTAGAGAAAGATGCAGCTGGAAGGTAATACAACGGATGTGAAGTCCATATGAATATCCAGGGATCCACAAGCAAGCATTTTCTATACATCTGTGGACTCCACATCAATGAGATACCACACTACACGTCCACTGTACCAGCATTACTTCCTCATGAGAAGAGATGTGAAAATCACCACAAATTTAAACTGAATTTTTGACTTAATTCTCCCATTTCAGCACACTTTTTTGAGAAAGAGACTAATCTGGACAAGCTAGAACAAAGCCTAATAAGAGTGGACCAATATCACTCAGTAGAGATTCTTGCCAGTACCCCTGGAAAAACAATGGGTGCAGGAACAGCAGCACAGACATTTTCCAGGAGTGCTGTGTACAGAATGATTGGAGGAAAAGAAAAGCGGAAATGAAGAGAGAGACTGGAAGGGTGAAAATGCATACAAACCAAATGAGGGAGCTGCACTATAATGGTGATGAGCAGGTGGCTCAGCAACAAATGATGCCTTGTTCTAGGCCAGGAGGCTCTGCACTTGCACCACTTAATTTTTTGGTGACTGAAAAGGGCTAGGAAAAAAACAGCTCATATTGCTCTTTAGAGATGGACTCTGGAATATACATTACACAACTGAACTGTGAGTAACAATGGTGGGGCTGCATTGGTGTAAGCATCAACAATGCAGTATGTTCACAAAAGTCATGCTGTTGTGGATGCAGATCCTTTAGGGGTTGCCTTAATGCCCACAGAAGTATTCTGCTATGTCACAGCAGCTCTACTGCTCTCTGAGTACCTATCCCACTGCTCCCACACAGCTCTTCCAGCAGGAATATAATCTCTACAGTATATAGCATACACATGCACCTGTTCACTCATTTCTGATTTGTTCCATTATCTACTTCCTGCACGAGAACACCACAGATTGTGAGAGGCATAGAAATACCATCACACATTGTACGGGTGTCATAGCCATGAGTCAGGAGTTCCCTATGTCAGGTCAACTCTGGGAGTGGAGGCCCAGCATCTCACACCACTCAAGTTAAGGTGCTTGATTCAATTATTGCTACAGTTTTTGTTGTTGGTTTTTCAAAATTTTTCATGTTTCCCTATATGATTCAGAAACAGGTAATATCCAGGCCCAGGTTTGGTGGTGGTGATATCCCCACTCCAGGGCCCAGACATAGCTCAGCCAATTTCCACTCTCACCTCCTAACCACCCACCTACTTCAGTAAAGTCCCCAAGGATATAATGGTCCTCCAGCCAAATCCTCCAGCCAGGGGAAGTGGACAGCATGGAAGAGAAGTTCTGGGAGCAACATGAAGAGATACACTGCTGTGCTTGAAGCAAGGTGGATAAAGATCAATTATTTAAAAAAAAAAAAAAAAAGGGGGGGATCTAAAGATAGTTTTAATTCAGACACATTATAGCTCAAAGATATCTCATCATGGAATACGGATTATATATTCTAATTCTATAGTATAAGACAATATATTCATGTAATGTTTAAGAAAAGTTTTGTAAATGAGTTCCAATAGTTCAAGGATTAGGTACCCAATCTTACAGGGTTCCAGGGGCTTCTGTATAGATTATTTAGGTTAATTTTTCTATCTACACAATGGGACTCAGTGTTCAGTCTACAACAGGGGTGGGCAAACTTTTTGGCCTGAGGGCCACATCAGGTTTCCAAAATTGTATGGAGAGCCGGTTAGGGGAGGCTGTGTTTCCCCAAACAGCCAGGCACAGCATGGCCCCGGCCTCCTACCCGACCCCACTGCTTCTCGCCCCCTGACAGCTCCCCCGGGACTCCTGCCCTATCCAACCCCATTCCCTGTCCCCTGACGGCCGCCAGGGGACTCCTGCCTCATCCACCACTCCCTGTCCCCTGACCAGCCCCAGATCCCCAACCCTGACTGCCCCCTGCTGCCCCATCCAACCCCCCACTCTCATTCCTGAGTGCGCCCCTGGGACTCCTGCCCCATCCAACCCCCCTGTTCCCCACCTTCTGACTTCCCCAACCCCTATCCACACCCCCACCCCCTGCCAATCTCCCTGAATTCCCCTGCCACCTATCCAACTCCCCCTGCTCCCTGCCCTCTTACCGCGCGGCCTGGAGCATCTGTGTCTGGTGGTGCTACAGCTGCGCTGCCCAGAGCACCGGGTCAGGCCACAGCTCTGCAGCTGCGCTACCCGGCTGTCCAGAGCATTGCGCCGGTGGCACGGCGTGCTGAGGCTGCGGGGGAGGGGGAACAGCAGGGGAGGGGACTGGGGACTAGCCTCCCAAGCCCGGAGCTCAGGGGCCGCACAGGAGGGTCCTGTGGCCCTCAGGCCATAGTTTGCCCACCTCTGGTCTAGAAGATACCATCAGAGATGCTTAGTTTTGCAATTCTCAAACTGTGGATTTGTGTCTCCAGAGACAACATGCTTGTTAACAGCAAAAATGTTTTTAAATAAATAAACAATAAATAAATAAAATAAATCTATAGTGATGGAAAACAACAGACCTCAACCCTACTGTCCCTCTGAAAATTTGTGTACACAGAGTCCCTTACCTCTCTCTAAAAGTGTCAAGTTTCAAGAAGTTCAATGAACAGAATTGTTGGGGGTGGAATAGATCTGGACAAGGAAAAGAAGTCTGGAGATAAATGTGAGACGGGAGGGACAGACAGTAGAAACAAAAGTGAAACTGTTTGAGCAGAATATTCCAGAAGTCTTGAGGTCTTCCTGAGTGTAATCTTCATTGATTTGAGATCTACCATCCCATTCTCTCACTAAAAGGAAAAACCTATAATGGCAGCAGGCCGTAAGAGAGACCCAGTTTGGGAATATTTTAATGAAGTTCCTCTACCTGTGGGTAAGACAGGCATGTGTGCAAAACGCAAACAGTGCAACAAAGAAATGCAAGGCCTGGTTGCCCAAGATCACAACATCATCAGAAGTGTTCCTTCTCAGGAGGAAGCTGTGTTGAAGATGATGAAAGGAACATCACTTTAAAAACATATAGTGCGTACCTTCTAAAAATGAAACCTACATCTATCTCTGAGTTGTGAAGAATATATATTAAGGTTATAACAACCAACAAGAATGCAATTTTATGTAGAAATCCATGATTAAAATCGAGTCTTCCTGACTAGTCAATTTGATTTAAATCAAATGCACCCTGACTTGAAGGCAAGAGGCGGCACATGGGATAGGCTTGATGTGTATCTGCTAACCAATTTCCCTGTTCTGTTTTTCAGAGCTCCAGGATGTGGAAAACAGCCCTAACAGGTTAAAAAGCTAAGTCAGCTCCCAATTAAAATAATTATGTTGTGGAATTTCTCTGCATGTGTAAGTGAATGAATCTAAAATAAAAGCTAACTTTTGCTTTTGGCTTTCCAGGAAAACAAACAAAAAAAAACAAAAAAAAACAGATCTGATAAAGTTTGGTATAATATAGTTCTGTTATCTTTGTGTCCTTCACTGATGCTCTGGAGGCTGGGGGACAAAACCAGCAAAAGCTGTTTCTGGGTCTGCATACAACCAACTTGACAAGTGACAATAGAGCTCTGAGCTGTGAAAACTGTCACTGAAATGTAAACAGATTTATTCTTGGATAGCAATATTTGTACCACTAGTGATCTCTTTTCACACTGACACTAATGCAGTTGAGACAACAAGGCAGCATTTCTGGAAGCAAATCTAATCCAAGCAATAGATCCCAATCATGCACATCAGCAGGAGCACTTCTGTGTAGACACGAGAAGTGTTACACACATGCTAAAGAGATCACGGCTAACATGACGAATTTCATTGGTATAAGGTAGCCCTGGATGAAAGAGAAAGTTATTGTTGATAGGATCTAACCCTCCACAGCTGGAGTAAGTCACCACAGTGCATGTGAGGTGAGACTTTGGAGAAGGAAATAAGGGTACTGATGGAAATAGTTCCTTTAGAAGGGTGTGTGTAGAGGTGTAATGGACAGGGGAAAACCTAAAAAGGAATTGAGACAAAAAGAGTAGAGGTGAGGGAGAGAATGAAGAGAAAAAGAGAACAGAAAATCTGTAATTTTAAATTATATTTTTTGCTACTGATCCAGTTCAAAAAAGGGTATTACACTATTGTAATTGCAGTCAAAAGAAACTAAGACATAAGCCTGTCCTCCTAAAAGCTTGGAGTCCCACGTCTCATTTCACAGAAAGAAAGAGTAAGTAGATTCCCTTCGACAAGTACAAAATTAAACTCCTAATGAAGCAGTAAATTCCAGACATACAAATGCTCTAGACTATTATTTGCAGAGGAAAAAAAGGTTTTAGGACAACTAAAGGCCAAAAATGCCAAAAGACAAATTTTACAGGCACAATTTTCCTAGATATCATGAGCTGCATTACTGAAGCTAGCCTCTGTCTGCAACACATTATAAAACTGATTAGAAAATAGGCTTAATTTGCATGAACTAAGTTCAATATAACAATAACCAGCAGACAGCAGCATTTGTCCCTTTCTAGTATTGAAAGAATATTGTGCTTTTCAATATACACACCCATCAAATTCCATTTTAATTCTTTAAGCAAAAAGACTCTCCAGGCTAGCAATGCACACAACTAACTAGTTTAAGATGTGAAAGTCTTACTGGCAAAGAACAGTCAACCCTAGGATCGCAAAAAAGTAGGCAGGCATCAATATTTCATCTATTTGTTTAGAAAGAGGTAGCATATTTTGGGCAGAGTTAATCTGTATGCCTTAAAACTTTGATCAACATATAGATATTTACATATCTGAGTAAAAAGAATAATATATAAAATACATTGTTTAAGTTAAGGACAATCAAGTTATTTGAAACTAGGTCTGTTTCAAAAAGGGATTATAAATAGCTTCAGGTAGTATAAGGTCTCGAGAACCCCCTGCTAATTTGTAATTTTACAATCAAACTGCTGTTTTTCCATACGTTTTGTTGCTGTGTACACACAGATACTCCCACAGAAACCCGATTGGTTGTATGATCATACACAAAAACACTGTAAAGTATTTTCTCTCATCTTTCAGTTATAGTAACAGATAGCATTACTTGTAATAAAGGGTAGTAAACTCAGAGAATATTCATATTAAAGAAATAACAGTCTCCCTTTAAAAAGAAAGACAAGTAAAATAATTAGAGTTTACCTGTTGCTTCTGGTATGCAGTGTTTGGATTAATTTTGGACTCCAAAAGAAGAGAACCTGTAGGAATTAAAAAAGAAGAAAGTTCTGTTTTACTTCTACAATCGCATTGTGAATTCAATAATGGGGATTGAAAATTCTCTTTTCAGTCATTGATACACTAAATAGACATTAAAAATACACAAAGCCTAAGACTATGTTCAGAACTTCATCCCCAATCCTGCAAACAGGTATGTAGATACTTTATTTTACTCATATGAGTAGTTTCACTGAAGTCAACAAGACTCCTCACAAATAATGTTAAGAACACTCATAAGTATTTGCAGGATTGGGGCCTTAATCTCCATACTCTAATTTGACTTCATTATTTCCTACCCCAAACAGCATTTATGGGTGAGATGATCAAATTAGAAAAATAAATTGTTTCTAAGATGTGGTCCACAAAGCACTTCCTGGTGGTCTGCAGACACCTCACTGATCACATGATGCTGGCTCTCCTTGTTTCCATCTGCTAAATCTCATTAAAAAATTCATGATCCATGTCAACTTCTTGATATTACTTTTTCCATGGAAGCAGTTACTGTAGTTGCCACAAAAATGTTTTCTATCACCAGGGGAAGGTAGTCCATACAATCACATTATAAAACCAGGAATTAAGGGTAATCTTAAAAGAAATCCAAACAGATAAAAGGTATGGAAATGCACAGTTAAGGCACCCATACAACCCTGTGACAACAGGCAAAGTTAAAGTTGTATGGGGTGCCTTAAGTGTGCTTTTCCATTCCTTTACCTGTTTGGACTTCTTTTAGGTTAACCTTAACTCTGAATTTCCTGGGTTTTTAGTATAATTACAACATCACTAATATTTTTTTTATTTAGTTATTCTTACCCATAAGTTACTGGGTATGCATGCTTAACCTTCACTGAACCTTACTGTCCAGGAATTTAAGAGAAATTAAAATACTTAAACCCATTTTTCTTAGTGCAAATCTCTGAAATTTCTAAAAGGTGAGAAGCAATTCTCCATGAACAAACAGAATTTGAAAAGGACAAATGTAATTAAAATGGTCATTTCTGAATCTCATGGTGGGAGCCAACTTTCTGAACTGATCACTGGAAATTAATGTTTAATACCTGAACAGTTCCTTAATTATAAATCCATACTTTAAAAACCTATGTTAACAGTATGGAGAGAATTACTGAAAGAATCTTACACTTGTTTCTCACACGGTCAGTCACAAACCCTGGGTTTAGACATACAGTCCTTATCTGAAGGATTTCTAGTGACTTCAATAAGAATTTTGGTTAAATAAGGACTGCAGAATTAGCCCATATATTACTTTTTCAGCAAGATGGCTACTAAAAGCAGTAGTACTGAATACCAATGTTAATGATAGTTCCTCCTGTGATAAAAAAGTGCTTAACGTATAAATTTAGAATGTTACAAAATGTTGATATTCAAACGAGACACACAAACCAAGTCAGTAACAGAATATGTAGTTTTTAAAAATAACAAATACATTCACTTTAAAGGAGACATTTTTTTTTTAAACTTACCTGCAATTAGCGTACTACTTATTAACTCTAAGGCCTTGTCTACACTATAGTTTTGTCGACAAAAGTTATGGCGCTTTAAATTAAACCACCCTCACATGTCCACACTATGCTCCTTGTGTCAGCAGAGCACACCCACACTAACAGCTCTTGCATCGACACAGAGCAGTACACTGTGGGTAACTATCCCACTGGGCAACTGGCCACAGGGTGCTTTGGGAAAGGTTTGTAATGCCTCATGGGACAGGTACAGCATCACATGATGCACATCAATCTGATGTTCCATGGGCATTCTACTAGATTACCAGCTGTTTTTCAACTGAAGTGGGGGGAGAAGGTGGGGAAAGTGCGTGACGGAGTGTATGTGTGTGCACGCGCAGAGAGACAGAGTGTGTGTGATGAGGAAGCATGTGTGTTGGGGGGGGGGGGGGGCAGAGGAAAGCGAGTGTTGGAATGCTGTCTCTAAGTTCAGACGGCTGCCGAAACCAACAAATCCTGAAGCAGGCCCCTGGCTCATCAGCCCCCAGCTCTGCACAGCACAGCAGTCTCTCCCCTCTTCCCCCACCCCTCAGCAGCAGCCTGCTCTGCCTGCCTGCCAGCCAATTCCACATTAAGGGTTCTGTAATTCCCTCAGAGTTCTCCCACAGCCTCCTAAGCTACCAGAAGCAGTATCATCAGCAGCTCCATGCGCTCTTCACAAACGCTGAGGAATGTCAGCTTCCCAGAGCTTTGAAAGGGGAGGGATGCATGCCTGTGTAGCTAGATGCAGAGTAGCAGAGTTCAAAGGACTGAGCAGAGCAGTCACGCTGGGCGTTGTGGG
Organism: Dermochelys coriacea; assembly: GCF_009764565.3. NCBI lineage: Eukaryota > Metazoa > Chordata > Testudines > Dermochelyidae > Dermochelys > Dermochelys coriacea. The sequence goes on from NC_050073.1 coordinate 98,296,966, forward strand.
ATACTAGGGAGGGCAAGTTATGTCGACATAACGAACGGCAGCCTCTACACTGATGTTTTAATCACTTTAACTTTGCGACAAAAAGCTGCCTTTTGCCAACAAAACTATGTAGTGTACACAAAGCCTAAGTCCCAAGTTCAGGATTTTGTTTGCCTTGCAACCACCTAAAAACTCTCCTCAACTGTTGATGATTCCAAAGAGAGAGATGGTTGTTCATATATCATCAACTGTTGCATAACAGAATCCTCAACTCAGATGCTGACAGGTAAAGAAGAGGAGATATAGATTTTCACGTGTTTTAAAATTTAAATCTATTTGCAAGTTTAAGTTCATACAGTACATACTATGGACCTGAACTATTTTTTCCTCTCAGAAGTTTTGCAGTATATAAATATTCTTTTGTCAGCTAATCGTATATCTACTAGCCCAATTCTTTCTTTTTCTAAGGAAGTTGTAAACAGCCTTAAGCCATTTGTGAAGTTCCTGTCACACACTGATTTAAAAAAAAACAAAAACAAAACCAAATCAAAAACACATACCCACTGAACTGACAAGTCCTTTTTGATTATAAAGGTGTGTGTAGAAAGACTAAGGGCTTGTCTACACATGGACCTATTCAGAAATAACTCCATATGTGTACACTCAATCCATGTTCAACAGGGCACTGTTATTCTGGAAATGTCCACACATTATTCAGAAACAGCTGTTCCTGATTATCTTCATGTGCAGATAAGACCTAAAAGAACTCTAATCCAGCTATTGGATATTAATTCAGGATTTTGATATGAATCACTACTATAGAGGTCTCCTCAATATTTTTATATTTGTAAAGGAACCAAGGAGGAGGAAGAATCTCACTAAAAAGGAGAGCTTCTGTTCAAACACTCATCTTGGTAAGTAGCAATAACAGGAAAAAACAGCACAAGGGAGCAAAACAGAATTTTGCAGTAATGCTACGTAATTTACTACAGTGTGGCAGACCTTAATTTTAAGTCCTTTTAAAAAAAAAGTGTGTAAATACATTACATGGAATGTATGTTTTCCTCATGATTAACTTAGCTAACTTCTACAAAGTCCTATTGAACCAGAAATGTTAAGAGCTAGAATGTGTGTCCCATTTAGATGGATAGACATCATAAATATCAACTTGTGACAGGAGATTATTTCTATACAACTCGTTTTGCTTTTGAGAACCCAGTTGTGCAGTGCGCCTTTAACTGCCATCCTTGTGAAAAGGCAACAATTCAGCATTATCAAAACAAAATAATCTCTCTTACAATATGGAGTGGGAAATATTGTCTGAGTTGTTTTCTTCCCCTTAAGCAAGGCTACCATATAAAGCAATGACTGGGAATGTGTTCAATGTACGTTAATTTGTATTAGGTGAAAGTCCATGCTGCAAAGATAGCAGCTGGGCCAAGTAACCCACTATCTGCACAGTCTCCATCATACAACCAATTGAACTGTTGCATGCAAAATTAGCTGTAGAGTAAGGGTGGCAATTGGCTGAGTTACTTCTGATATCACAACGGTCTTGGGCTCTTGGCATGGCATAAATACATGCCTTACTGTAACTGAAAGCTCATGCTTTGTGCCAGTGTAATTTGTAAAGTCAAAATGGGTGCGAACTTAGAAATTTGACAGTAATTGACCACAAATCCCAGTGATGATTGAACCTGGTGATAGTTTAAACAAAAAAGAGCTCTCATGAGCCTGTAGCAGCTTCCATGACTTCACATCAATTAAACAAACATACTAGGCTTTAGAGTGACACAGTCAGACTTGGAAACAACTTCCAAAAGGGATAGTGGAATTAAAAGCCACTAGAAATAGTTAAGCTATGTGTCTTGATGAACCCCTATTGGATAAACTACAGATTCTGGATTTCTGAAAAAAGTAAAGGGAATACGCGAGATGACCTTGTGCATGTGATTCATTCTATGACTGACAAGACAGTATACAGAATGTGGAAAAATTATTCAAAACAAATACTTAAGACAATAAAGTCCTTGCCTATGTCTGACACAACTCCTCCCAGGCTCATCCTTCCAGACTATCAAAAAGGTCAGTTTTTATTACCCCTTTTCTACTGTTATCACAAATCTTGCTTTCTTCTATTCTGTACCTGATGCTTGCAACAGCCTTTCAAAATCTATTTGCCAAGGCTCCAGCCTCATGATTCAACTCACTCCTACTCATTTATGCAGTATCACTTAGGAAAAGCATGCGTCTTTTTCACACTTTTGAGAGACTCAAAACATTTAACCACCACATTTTGTTGTAAGAATGAATAAATGAGTTCTCTGTAACCCATGACCTCCCTCAACTCCACTCCACCTAGGAAATACGATGGACTTGTGAGGATATTATTACGGGCCTGACATTCCGGATAGTTACTCAAGTTAATAATACTCTAGTAAAGTCAGTAAGACTACTCGTGAAAAAACACACTACTTATACACAAGCTTTTGCAGGATAAGGCTCCCATACAGCTCCATGCTTTGGAGGCAGGAACTTGAAGCATACTTGTGGATAGTAAAAAGAGTAAATAATAGTTAGGTATGGTAGTGATAACAGAAACATTAACAATGTCAACCTTCATTTAATAGGTCATAGATTGCAACTAATAAAATTTCTTGTTTTTAATTACATAAATTCTCCACTCAAAAGACTGGATTCCAGTCCTGGTCTTTTGAATAGTATAATTAAAAACATTTAAAAAAATATTTTCTTGGGTTTAATCAATCTTGTTAGACATGACTAATAAATTTGTAAAATACACCTTCCATTTCTTGTGGCTATCCTAGGCTATGGGTATCCTATAGCTTTTGTCAGCATTATTCACACCCCTGAGCAGTGTAAGTTAACCCCTCCCCTGAGTGACATAAGTTACTCTAACATCAGCACTGGTGTGGACAGAGCTATGTCGGCGGAAGAAACAGCTATTGTCTAGGGCAGAGGTGGTTTTATTATGTTGACAGGAGAGCTCTCTGTTGTCCGCATAGCGTGTCTTCACCAGATGCACTGCAGTGTTGTACGTGTAGACAAGCCCCTAGAATACTCTCCAAGACTTTATCCACACTACTTTTTGAAAGCGGTTATAGCCTGTAAAGCACATTTTTAAAAACATCAGCAGGATTCCATGTTCACTAATGACTCCAAATGAAGTTTGCTCATTTTTCTAACCATTTTTTCGAACTGCCTGCCTTGAAAACTCATCTTAAAACTTCAGAGTCAAACTGCATTTTTTACATAACCACAAGAAAAAAATTCTGCGTGCCAAATGATGCACTGACATCTATACAAACCCATTTAAAGCTAATGAGTTTATGTGGGCATCACTGAAGGAATAGTGTGAAGACAGCAGGGTTACCTGTGGAGAGGAGAGTAAGATTTAGTCTACAGAACCTCTATTACTGGGAGTTGTATGCAAGATGAAAAGAACCCAGCTTGAGTCCAATAGCTCAGGGCAGCTTTGCAGAAGTGGGTAGGGTGGGTATGGTTTGATTCACAAACAAAACAATTCTGATAGGAAAGTGAGCAAGAATAACTACAGAGCTCCACAATGGCATATTGAGAGTTACTGTTTAGGGAAGAACCATACTTTAAATGTGTTAAGCCAGTGGTTCTCAGCACCCTTCTTTGTGTTTCAAAAGGGTAGAGGAAGTGGCACTTGGGGATTCATGCTTCTCCCACAACCCTAAAAATTAGCTGGATGCTTCTGCTACCAGTGACCGGCAATGAAAATTAGTTAACAACGCAATTCACACTACTCAGCTATTAGTACATGCTGCCTGCAGACTTGGGAAAACACGTCGTCATCATTAACATGAGCAGAAGTGGCAATGTTTTCTTCACAACAATGGAGGGCTTTTTTTTAATAGTGTAATGCTGGAGGAAAGTGTGCGCAACAGGCGGATTCTGCAGTAAAGTCTGCTGTTACAGAATTCATATAGCTCTGACTGTTAAAAGCTCTCTTATAAAGGGTCCACACAATGGCAGGAGAACAAACTACAGCGCATACACTACTTTCCGATGAAGTGAGCTGTAGCTCACGAAAGCTTATGCTCAAATAAATTTGTTAGTCTCTAAGGTGCCACAAGTACTCCTTTTCTTTTGCGAATACAGACTAACACGGCTGCTACTCTGAATACTTTCCTTCAGAGACTATTTCACAGCCTAATAGGTGTGTTAACATTTTCCTCAGTATTTTCCATCTTAAATGTTTCTTTTAATTTCAACCCATCACTCCTAGTTTTATCCAAAAGGACTGAAGTGTGTTACCACAGAATTATTTAATTTTTATTTCCCAGGCAATAGTGGTACCGCAGCCCAAATTTCTCAGATTTCAATTGGTTTCTGAGGCAAGATGAAACCTTACAGCAGCAGTCCTCAACCAGGGATCCACGAGCCCTTCCTGGGGGGCTGCAGGGCCTAATGGCTGAAACCCGGTACCCTGAGCCCCAGTGCCATGTGGGGTAGAAGGCAGGAGCCCTAGTGCCCCCCCGAGTCTGAAGTTGGGAGCCCCAGCGCCCCATTGGTCTGAAGCCGGGAGCAGTGCGGGGTTGAAGCTGGGAGCTCTGGACTGCCCCTACTCCCCTTGGTCTGAAGCTGGGGGAGCCCCAATGCCCTCCCCACCCAGAGCTGAGGCCAGGAGCAGCACGGGGCTGAAGTCCCAAGCCCTGGCAACCCCCGGGGGCAGAAGCAGAGTTTGGGGTTGCCAACAGGTGTTGCCCCCCCCCCCAATTGCAGCACTTTACCCAGAGTGGAGCAGTCCCAGGGGCAGCTCCCCCCGCTCTTCCGCCAGTCCCTCTAAGGCCCTGTACTCTGGCCAGGTCATAGGCAGGAAGCCAGAGCCAGGCAGTGCGAGACAGCTGCTCCTCTGCTTGGTGGTGCCATGGAGAGGGCAGTTGTGACATTCCCATCTGCTGCTGGTGCTCGGGGTTGCGACTGCTCCTCAGCTCCCAGCCCCCTTTGACTGCTCATGCAGCTGGTAAGCGTTGCCTGGGCCGGGGGACCTGACTCCGGGGCAGCAGAACCCTCAGGAAACAGCCACCACAGGGAAAGCACTCCTAGCACACAGCCCCTAACTACCCCTCTCCCTGCACCTTGAGTGGTTTTCAAACTTTGAGCCGAGTCCCCGCTTTGAGTTACATTTTTTGGTTGCATCCCCCCACAACCCAGACAGGCTGGATGGCCTCCTGAGGTGAGTCAGAAGGTGGAGGTGGCACTCCCTCTCCGGACCACTCTGTGCACAGCTTGCCAAAGCCCCACCAGCCCTTGCTCTACCCACCCCCAAAAAATAGAAGTTAAAGTATGCCTAAGCCCAAGGGTCCCCCCAGCCTGGAGCCCTGAGTCCCCACACTGGGCCTTTGAGTTTTTATAGCATGTTGGGGGGGGCCTCAGAAAGAAAAAGGTTGAGAACCCCTAACTTACAGAGCCACATAAAAGATCTCTTTTGTGGCTAGTAAAAAATCACCCTTTAAGATATCAGGACAGGTAGAACAGCATCACTAACGGACATTACTATGCACTCCAGTCATGGTCTACAGACAAGTTAGTTCCATGATTAGCAGCAATCAAAACAGCGTTAGGATGTACAGAAAATGGGATGGGGCGGGGAGAGATAAAAAATATATCATCTCCTTCAGAGTGAGTACCAAACTTTCCTGGGCAAGTGCCATCAACTTTAGCAGACTCCTAAGCTTTACTTTAAAAAAATAGTTTAAATCCATTGTGGTCACAAAGAAAACCTTCCAAATGGGGAGAAAATATAAATCAAACCACTGATGTCTTCCTAATTGTGCTGAGAGATAGAAGCACTGCCACCCTTGCTTTTGGGGCAGAGTAGCCTCCTGCCTCTGTAATAGGGGCAGAGGAGACCTGGCTGCTGCCACAGTTGTTTGGCAGGTAGGGAGAAACTGGTATTTGTTGGAGGACTGGCAGAGAATTAATTAGGATTCAGAATTCAGCGACTTGGAAGCTTGGGTCTTCAGGCCCAAGCAGCAGGGAGGTGCTGCCCAGAGGAAGACTAAGCACAAGGGGAAGCATGGTTTGGTAATCAGTGTATTCTGACAAGGCAAATAAGCTTAGTCCTTATACTAGCAAGTGCCTGATAATTTTAAATCCCAAAGATAGAAAATATTTGTATCATTAAGAGAATGGTATACCATCATCTGGAATATTGCTTTCAGTTGTGGTCACCTTACCTCAATGGGGGGGGGGGAGAGGAAAGGTTCAGAAGCAAGCAATGAAAATGATTTAAAAGCATAGAAAGGTTGTCATATGAAGAACAGGACTGTTCAGGTCATGGAAGTGACAAGGCAGGGATAGGATACAGTTATTAAAAATGAATGATAGAAGGAGTGGAAATTAGGAACTCCTTTATTGTCTAACAGAAATACAAGGGGTCATGCAGTGAAGGTCATGCAGTGAAACTAAAAGGCATCAAATTTAGATTTGACTGTAATCCACTTTTTTCCTTTAAAAAAAAAAAGCAGCAAACCAGCAAGTGGAACTCATTGCCACTTAGGTATTATTAAGGAAAAGAATTTTGCAGGATCCAAATAAAGGACTAGACATTTACACAGATAACGACAAGAACATTCAATTATAATAGATGGGATTTAGAACAATTAGGAGATATAAACCTTCATGATTCAGGGCATAAGCCATCCTATAACTGGGTACAGTAAGAGATTTCTTGTATTAACAGGTTAGTCTCAGTTATCTACACCAGGGATGTTTGAACTTACTTGACATTTCTGGCCACTGCCAAAAACAGGACAACATCATCATGGACCACTTGACACATCATGGACCACTGGCCTGATCTGGTATGGTAATTCCTATGTTCCATCTGTTAGAAATGGTTATAGCACTGTATCTTAAAAGGCCACGGATAAAAATTGACTTTTGGTTGCATTCTCCCTTAGGAGAATTCTGAAACCTAAATTGGTCTGTCAGCTTTTGTGCACAAGCCATTAAATAAAAGGAAGTTTAGTCCGGGCCCCAAACTGTAGGAAGAAAAGCATGACAGAAGACAGCATGATGGAAAGGGGAGGAACTGTCAAGGAAAGATGAAAGAACTACACAGGGTTGCGAAGACATGTGGAACACTAGTACTTGTTCAGTACTTGTTAATATTGATCCTTACATTTAACAAAGCAATTAACAGAAAAGCTGAATGGTAATTGAAAGAAGGAGGAACAAGGGACCTGAGCCCTATAAAAGGCATCAATGCATTTGAAGTATAACAATCTGGTGTCACTTTTGTTTGTTTGTTTTTGTGAATTAACTGTTCACACTTACAAACATTTCATACAATAATACACCAACTAATTTTTTTTAAAATGTCATTACCTACAAATTTGCCTTTAAAACTTTCTTGGCCACTGACTTCTGACACTGAGAGAAAACTGAATATTAATCTGATAAGGTAAAGTGACAAGAATAAGAAAACAATTACTAGAGGGCATGTCTGCCAAAAAGGATTGATGTCCTTAGTGATCAAAAAAGGTAAGTTTCTGAAGAGGATTTTATTATCTAATAATCCTATAAACTGTACATGCTGTAAGAGTTATGACAGCTAAATAAACTATTTATGTTAATATCAGTTATTCAATTTTTAAAAATATTAGTTTGCTAAATATTTTTAAAAGTATGGATAATTAATCTTTAAAATCAGTAACTCCTAGATAAACCTTAAAACAACACTTACAATACTTCATACTTCCACTTTCTTTTATAGATTTAAACAAGCTCATTTACAGCAAGTAAACTACCAAAATCAATCTGCATATGCAAATCCCACTGAAATCAGTGGAAGTCTGTGTAGTTTGAACAGACTGCTCCTTGACAGTCAGATTACAACCTGCAGCATTTTATACTCAAAAATTCTACCCACATCACTGTATTTTTAAAATATTGCCACTATATATTTTTTTTAATGTCACTCTTTCATTTGATGTTTCAGTTGTACTTTACTCATTTGTTATGCTCTTGAAAGCTGTCCTGGTGGTGGTGAATGCTGTAATTATACCACTGTAAAATAAACCAGTTTACAATGGTGATCCCCCGCACTCCACACCACAGTGCTCCCTTTCACCCTTAAACTCAATAGTAGAGGTCCATTGCCATCTGGAGGAGTTTATCTTGCATAAGAAATAAGACATAATGAAAAGAATGGGGAGAACAGTCTTCAAATTTTCTTTGGTAAAATCAATTATATATTTGGCTTTCATAATTCATTAATAATAATTTAGCAAAGACTCAAATCAATGTAATTAGCATTTAAGCATGTTTCTGATAATCAATTTTCTAAATTTGATTTCTACTATATCAATTTAGGATTTCCTTATAGTGCACTTTCTGAGAACTTTCCCATACAATGACTGGACTAAGTAAGTGACCTCAATGAAGTTTTCTATCCTTCATCATCAGCAACGGGAACGTCAAATAAACATGAGGAAGAGGGGAGATTACAATCAACTGTAGACAGCAATCTGCAAGAACGATCCAACCTAACCAGACGTAACATAAAAATCCTGGAAATAGCTACGGTCAGAAAAACATAACCAAATATGCAACTATATGGTTAACTGAGATAGGAGACCTTAATTCATGCTACTAGTGTTAAATAAAGCTAGATGTACTTCAAGTTTAATCCACAGTAACTACAGCAACCATTAACTCACTGATCAAATAATCATGGATAGTTCTTACACAAAACCTACCATAATGTAGTGATCTGTAGAGAAACATGCTTGCAATCTGAGGAAAACAGGTGATATGCTATAAGTGGATTTATTGTTTAAGGGGTAATTCTAAAGCAGTTTTAGCATGAATGCAGAATACTGTAGCTGCTTAAAATATATCCCAACAATATTGTTTTGTTCTTTGTACTGTCTTAAAATCAACAATTTAATACTATATGTATAGCCACATATTATAAAATACCCTTTAAAACACTTTTAAAGAGTGAAAAATATATTTGAAACCCAATTACTGAGCGCTGAATAGGTTAGACACTACACTGAAAGAATTTTAAAATATTTTGTGTTCAACAAATGTAATCCAAACTGCGAGTAGTTTCTTTAATCTGGGGATTATAAATTATTCAAAGAAGAGATCCCAAGTAGTGCTCGTGGCAAAGATCATTGGGGGGGGGGCCAAGAAGCGGGATACTGGTGTGCAATATAGAGTGTGCAATGTGGACGACGTGTATTTGGTATGCACCATTATATCTGTGAGTCCAATATGCACAGTGTACCAGATGGGTAGGAGTGTGTTGTCCTAATCTTCCAACCCTGTCACTTGGCCTAACAAGAGTTAACCATAGTTGCTGCCTCCCTCGTTTCATAATCGTATACAAATTATGCCGCTAGGGTCATGGAACAGATATACAAAGCCAGTTCCCATCTTCCTTTTTTAGGTGGATTGGTAAAAGACAACTACCAATACTTGGCATGCTCTCGCACACTTACCATCGCTCTCTGCCCTGACAAGCAGGGACATGCCTTTCAACCTCTCCACGTAGCCAGAGGACACATGTCCGGTGCCCCTATCATCCCACTGGCGGTCTTCATTCAGCGTGTAAACTTTCACCCTCCGCCGGGTGTCGGTCATCCTGCCGCCTGCCACACTACAGCCACCACACTGGCCTGTGACACCTGAAGGAACAGGAGGATGGTGGGGGGCTAGGCCCCCCTCAGAGGAGGGGAGCAGGAAAGAGGGGAGCAGTCCCACACAGACACCCCGGGATCTCTCCTTATTCTTCACTCCTGGGGCAGTCTCCTCCTCATCCGCAATATTTGGAGGCACAGCAGAGTGCTGGGGAAGGGGGCAGTTGGTGGGAAGCTATTTACGAGGCTCGAGGACCAGGGAGGTGTTATTCAGGAGGAGGAGCAGTTGGGCTGCCGGGGGTAAAGGGATAGGCCGAAGGGGCAGCGTGGGGAGGGAGCAGAGGTGTTAGAGGAGGGATGGTGAAGGAGAGGTAAGATGGCTATGGAGGCTAGCAGCGGGTGGGGGGAAAGCAGAGGGGAAAGGTGTCAGGGGATGGGGCTTGCAGAGCAGGGGTGCTAGGAAAGGGGTGAGTCCGGAGGACCGTGTGCTGGCCGGGGAAGGGGACAGGAAGCACCCAGATTAGCAGAGGGAACAAGGGGTGGTGGCAGATCGGCGGCAAAGGGGAGGGAGCGGGGTCAGTTCACCCCCTGCCCGGCGCTCGGCTCTATTGTGCGGGCGCTGCCCAGGCCCGACGCCCCCTCGCTCGCAGTTCGTCAGTGCGGGGGGCAGAGGCGGCGCGGCCCCTCCTGCTCCAGAGCGGCTCGTGAGCGGCCAGCGGGCGCTGCCTGTCCCGGACGGGGTGCGAAGGCGGCCGGGCTCAGCGCCCCGTCTTCCCCATGGGCTCCCCTCGCAGGCGGCAGATTCACTCCCAGCCCGGCTCCGCCGCCATATTCTTCTTCCTCCTCCTCCCGCTACTGCTGCGGCTCAGCCCCGGCTCCTCGGCCCGCTCAGGTAATCCGGCCCGCTCCGCTCCGGGCGCCCGGCAGGAAAGGCCCCTCCCCGGCCGGCCGGCCGGGCTGGCTGAGGCGCGGCGAGGCCCGTCCGTCTCCCACTGGCTCTGTCTCCGCCTCAGTCACTGCGCGGCCGCCATCTTGGTTTCACCTCTCAGTGGAGGCGCGGGGTCTCCCAGCCAGCGGCGGCACGGGCCTCCCGCCAGCACTTAAAGGGCCAGCAGCAGCCGTGGGTTCAGGGAGCGGGGGGGCCAGGGGCGCCTGAATACCTGCTGTTCATCGCAGGGGAGCAGAGCCTGTCTCTGTCACCCAGCTGCCTCAGTAACCCACTGTGTGCATCCCCAAGTAGCACACTCTGAACTCTAGGGTACAGATGTGGGGACCGCCTGAAAGACCCCCTCAGCTTATTTCTAGCAGCTTAGGTTAAAAACTTCCCTAAGGCACAAATCCTTCCTTGTCCTTGGATGAGTACTGCTGCCACCACCAAGCGAGTTAGACAAAGATTCAAGGAAAAGGACCACCTGGAGTTCCTGTTTCCCTAAAATATCTCCCCAAACCCCTTGACCCCCTTTCCTGGGGAGGCTTGAGAATAATCTACCAACCAAATTGGTAAACCAGAGTTTTAAAAAACAGAACTTTATTATAAAGAAAAAAAATTAAAAGCAGCATCTCTGTAAAATCAGGATGGAAGGTAACTTTACAGAGTAATCAGATTCAAAACACAGAGGTTTCCCCTCTAGGCATCCCCATCAGCAGGCCATAGTCTAGGGGGCAAGGGTAGCACCCTCCCACACTATGCAGCACCCCACCCATGACCACACATCACCCCACTATGTAGCACCTCACCCACACAGCACCTCACTAATCACCACACAGCACCCTGGGGTGCCAGGGCACAACCCTACAGTGCAGCACCCCACTGATCATCACACAGCACCCAAGAGTATAAAAGAACAGCACCTGAGACTGAAATGGCAGAACCCCATTGCCCAGCACCCCCCAATCATTGCACACCACCCCCACTCTTTATGGTGCAGCCCCCCTGGGTACTGGGGCACTACCCCCACCCTTCACAGTGCATTCAACCTGGGGTATGAGAGCAGTAGCCCTACCCTCAGCACCCTACTGTTCAGCCAAAGGTTGGCACCCATGCAGCACCCTACATAACAATGGCTATGCAGAAGGGTCAAATAACCATTACAAATACTATTTCACTTATACTGCAGTGTTTCATTTCTGACATCACAAGGCAGGAGCCATTCGTTAACCCAAAGCTCAGTATGTATAATGACACTAATGGTATAGTGCTGGGAAATACTTTACCTTCCCCAGCCTCGCCCTGTATTAGAGAATCTACCAAAGTGATGTAAAGTCACCTTTGTTTCATTACCTCTGTTTGGGTCCAGATTCAGAAGTAACAACACATTGGGCCTTAAGACTTTAAATTCATTCTGAAGTTATCAACAACGGTGAGAGAGTGCTGGTATGATGTGCTCCTGCAGCCTCCTCCTCCTGGGTCAAGAGCTCTGGCCTGGTGGTCGGGGATGGGTGGCAGGCGAGCTCCTTCCCACCTGCACTCCAGGCCATCAGTTGGAGCACGGGTCTGCTGCTCTATCTTGGCGTTTACCTTTCTGCCATGCATCCATCTCCGCCGGAGAACTGGCACGGTTTAGAGGGCAGAGTGACAGAGAAGCTCCGGAAATGGACAGGACTACTCTGGTGCCTCTCCCTTCGAGGGAGGGTACTGGTGCTTAATCAAATAGTTTTTTGTTGGTCTCAAAGCAGGCTGCTGTATGAAAGAGCTGCAGCTTGTGAGATATAGCTGTTGGCTTCCTTAGGGAGATCAAATATGAAGTCTAACCTGGAGATGACAAATACATGGATCACAGTGGCAAGATCCATCCCTTCCTCAGAGATGAGGAGTCTTCTGGCCATTCAAAGATAGTGAAAATCATTCCTTGCCCCGAAATGCAAAATGTGGGTCCAGGAGCAGTGGGGAGGAGCCCAGCATGAACCAAGGCTTTGTTCTACCTTGACAACTGGTGATCAGATGTTCTTGATTGAACAGGAAGTCTGAGTTCCAGGAAGTTTCTAACCTCTATTCTTTCCCTGATCTGAGTCCCACATTCTCCTCATCTGTTTGCTTACATTTTGTCCAGCAAAGCTGGAGTGATCCTGCCCGCAAAGGCATCTTTTCAGGAGGCTCCCCGAGTGGTACAAAAAGCTAAACAGCTTCTGGTAGAACGGCTGTTGGATTGCACCAAACAGAGATGCAATCCAACAATTACAGTAACAAACAGATGCTGTTGACTCTCTGCTGCTGTCGCTGCTGCCAACATCAGAGCATATGTCTGACAGATTTTTTTTGAAGGCTGCATCAAAATTGAAAAAAATATGCAAACACACTCAAGTTGTGGGGACCTTATAGGCCCATCACTGTATTGGTAGAGTCTATTGCAAGACGCATTCTAGCTACACTTAATACATGGTAGCTCATTGTATTTTATTTTTATTAAATGGATGTTTGTATTTATTAATAAAATGCATTTTGCTGGGTCTAATGTGCCACAATCACAGACTAACAGGCAATTAACAGTTACTCAGAAAGAGGTATCCAATCACCACTATTTCCGCATCCCTGTCATACATTTTTGTTTGGGCCTTTATAGCAAACCACAAAATTTATATCCATATGTGAACTCTTCCAAACTCCAGTTGTGGACATTTAGTTGGGGCCCACCTCTAGGTTTCAGCAGGGATCCAATGGTGGATTAGAGCTGGCTGTGACGATATCTCCATCTACACTATGACAAGCATGTTAAAAAAGCATCCATAGTATGGCTGAAATTGTACTAGAGACACAGTTGTGCCACAGTTCTCTTGGCTAGTGAATATAATGTGTTATTGGTGTTTTGAGAACCACATGTTGTGGATCTCTGCCCAAGGGAAGTCCTGGAGCAGGTGCACAGAAATGCACACTATCTGTAAATGCATAGGCCATCTCTGAATGCACTCATGTAGCCAGGCGTGCACTGGAGGTGAGTTCCACCTTACTTTCCCTGACTGGGCATCAATAAGATCTGGGCAAGGAAAAGCCAACACAAACTAAGAAAATAGTATGTCCCCTTTTAATAAGGTTTCAGGACAGGCACAATTACATGAAACAATACATAATGTCCTCACCCTAGTTCAGAGCTGTCACATAAAGTATTGGAATCTGGTCAGACTAGTCTCCTGGAGCCTGAAACACAAACCACCACCTGCTGCAACCAACATAACTTCTACTTCCCTCCCTTGCCCAGCTTCCTGTATAAATAGCCAATCCCCATGGCAGGGCAGGGCTTCCATAATTACACCTAGGCTAAAAGAAAAGGAGTACTTGTGGCACCTTAGAGACTAACAAATTTATTAGAGCATAAGCTTTCGTGAGCTACAGCTCACTTCATCGGATGCATTTGGTGGAAAAAACAGGAGAGATTTATATACACACACACAGAGAACATGAAACAATGGGTTTATCATACACACTGTAAGGAGAGTGATCACTTAAGATAAGCCATCACCAGCAGCGGGAGGGGGGCGGGGGGAGGAAAACCTTTCATGGTGACAAGCAAGGTAGGCTAATTCCAGCAGTTAACAAGAATATCAGAGGAACAGTGGGGGGTGGGGTGGGAGGGAGAAATAGGTTTCAGAGTAGCAGCCGTGTTAGTCTGTATTCGCAAAAAGAAAAGGAGTACTTGTGGCACCTTAGAGACTAACAAATTTATTAGAGCATAAGCTTTCATGAGCTACAGCTCACTTCATCAGATGCATGGGGAAATAGTTTTACTTTGTGTAATGACTCATCCATTCCCAGTCTCTATTCAAGCCTAAATTAATTGTATCCAGTTTGCAAATTAATTCCAATTCAGCAGTCTCTCGTTGGAGTCTGTTTTTGAAGCTTTTTTGTTGAAGTATAGCCACTCTTAGGTCTGTGATCGAGTGACCAGAGAGATTGAAGTGTTCTCCAACTGGTTTTTGAATGTTATAATTCTTGACGTCTGCTTTGTGTCCATTCATTCTTTTACGTAGAGACTGTCCAGTTTGGCCAATGTACATGGCAGAGGGGCATTGCTGGCACATGATGGCATATATCACATTGGTAGATGCGCAGGTGAACGAGCCTCTGATAGTGTGGCTGATGTGATTAGGCCCTATGATGGTATCCCCTGAATAGATATGTGGACAGAGTTGGCAACGGGCTTTGTTGCAAGGATAGGTTCCTGGGTTAGTGGTTCTGTTGTGTGGTGTGTGGTTGCTGGTGAGTATTTGCTTCAGATTGGGGGGCTGTCTGTAAGCAAGGACTGGTCTATCTCCCAAGATCTGAGAGAGCGATGGTTCGTCCTTCAGGATAGGTTGTAGATCCTTGATGATGCGTTGGAGAGGTTTTAGTTGGGGGCTGAAGGTGATGGCTAGTGGCATTCTGTTGTTTTCTTTGTTGGGCCTGTCCTGTAGTAGGTGACTTCTGGGTACTCTTCTGGCTCTGTCAATCTGTTTCTTCACTTCAGCAGGTGGGTATTGTAGTTGTAGGAATGCATGATAGAGATCTTGTAGGTGTTTGTCTCTGTCTGAGGGGTTGGAGCAAATGCGGTTATATCGTAGCGCTTGGCTGTAGACAATGGATCGAGTGGTATGATCTGGATGAAAGCTAGAGGCATGTAGGTAGGAATAGCGGTCAGTAGGTTTCCGATATAGGGTGGTGTTTATGTGACCATCGCTTATTAGCACCGTAGTGTCCAGGAAGTGGATCTCTTGTGTGGACTGGTCCAGGCTGAGGTTGATGGTGGGATGGAAATTGTTGAAATCATGGTGGAATTCCTCAAGAGCTTCTTTTCCATGGGTCCGGATGATGAAGATGTCATCAATGTAGCGCAAGTAGAGTAGGGGCATTAGGGGACGAGAGCTGAGGAAGCTTTGTTATCCACCTTCTATAACCTCCACTTTGGTAGAAGGCTTGAAGACCACACAATACCACAAGTATAGAGGGATGGTCTGAGAGGCACTGGGGCCAGGCTAACCAAAGATGTGCTACTTCGTTACCTGTCCCAAGCACCCTCTGCCAGTAGGGCTTCTATACAGAATCCTGGATGGAATTTGAAGTTGCTTTCTGCCAATGGAAAATCTGAGAGAGAGCTGTGGTTATTTGCAATTTGCACCACTTTGTGGCCATGGGAATAAATGTGGACTCTGGTTTATTTTACTGTGTTTTTGTGTTTTAGTTTTTGGCAAATACAGAATGGTATGCTCAAGCAGGCTCCATGTGGAGTCTAACCCCTTTAATTTCTTAACTGTTGTCTTAAGTTTCTTTATACCAGACTCTGCTGGGGGTTTTTTAAAATCATGCTTCCTGAGTCTCAGTGTCACTGCATTGCCTACTCTCTTGATTTTATCATGAGTCTCATATTAAAATATAATATTTAAAAAAGGGAAGAAGGAGGATCCTGGGAACTACAGGCCGGTCAGCCTCACCTCAGTCCCTGGAAAAATCATGGAGCAGGTCCTCAAAGAATCAATCCTGAAGCACTTAGAGGAGAGGAAAGTGATCAGGAACAGTCAGCATGGATTCCCAAGGGAAGGTCATGCCTGACTAATCTAATCGCCTTTTATGATGAGATTACTGGTTCTGTGGATGAAGGGAAAGCAGTGGATGTATTGTTTCTTGACTTAGCAAAGCTTTTGACACGGTCTCCCACAGCATTCTTGTCAGCAAGTTAAGGAAGTATGGGCTGGATGAATGCACTATAAGGTGGGTAGAAAGCTGGCTAGATTGTCGGGCTCAACGGGTAGTGATCAATGGCTCCATGTCTAGTTGGCAGCCGGTGTCAAGTGGAGTGCCCCAGGGGTCGGTCCTGGGGCCCGTTTTGTTCAATATCTTCATAAATGATCTGGAGGATGGTGTGGATTGCACTCTCAGCAAATTTGCGGATGATACTAAACTGGGAGGAGTGGTAGATACGCTGGAGGGGAGGGATAGGATACAGAAGGACCTAGACAAATTGGAAGATTGGGCCAAAAGAAATCTAATGAGGTTCAATAAGGATAAGTGCAGGGTCCTGCACTTAGGATGGAAGAATCCAATGCACCGCTACAGACTAGGGACCGAATGGCTCGGCAGCAGTTCTGCGGAAAAGGACCTAGGGGTGACAGTGGACGAGAAGCTGGATATGAGTCAGCAGTGTGCCCTTGTTGCCAAGAAGGCCAATGGCATTTTGGGATGTATAAGTAGGGGCATAGCGAGCAGATCGAGGGACGTGATCGTTCCCCTCTATTCGACACTGGTGAGGCCTCATCTGGAGTACTGTGTCCAGTTTTGGGCCCCACACTACAAGAAGGATGTGGATAAATTGGAAAGAGTACAGCGAAGGGCAACAAAAATGATTAGGGGTCTAGAGCACATGACTTACAGAGAGAGGCTGAGGGAGCTGGGATTGTTTAGTCTGCAGAAGAGAAGAATGAGGGGGGATTTGATAGCTGCTTTCAACTACCTGAAAGGGGGTTTCAAAGAGGATGGCTCTAGACTGTTCTCAATGGTAGCAGATGACAGAACGAGGAGTAATGGTCTCAAGTTGCAATGGGGGAGGTTTAGATTGGATATTAGGAAAAACTTTTTCACTAAGAGGGTGGTGAAACACTGGAATGCGTTACCTAGGGAGGTGGTAGAATCTCCTTCCTTAGAGGTTTTTAAGGTCAGGCTTGACAAAGCCCTGGCTAGGATGATTTAACTGGGACTTGGTCCTGCTTTGAGCAGGGGGTTGGACTAGATGACCTTCTGGGGTCCCTTCCAACCCTGATATTCTATGATTCTATGATTCTATGATTATTTGTTTTTTCGTGAAGCCTCAGCTCCCAGATTCATGTGATTACATGAGAATCTTAGTTTTCACTTTTATAAGTAAGATTCTAGCCCTCATGATTGCAGAGAAAAGCTCAAAAACGTGACTAAAGGCTCAGAGAGCAGCAGGCAAGGAGATCAGCAGAGGAGCTAGCAAACAGGGGAGTTTTGCAAGGGAGTTCTCCAGGTGAAGGAGGAGCAACTACTTGACCCTTGGGGTGAGTTTGTTGTCTGTTAGTTTGTTGTTTGTGTGCTTTCTGCTTGCCTGAAGCTTACAGTGTGGTCTGTTGGGGGCGGGGGGTGTGGCTGAGCCTAACGGCCTTTTAGGCAAGGCTGAGAATTACTTAATACTTGATCTCTAATCCCTTTAGGATCTGTTAACCAGGGAGTGGGGCTACTCAGGGAAAACCAGGGTTTAAAATGCCAGCTCCTATGTGACTAGTGAACAGAAGAAGCAAACAGGATTTTTGTGAAGGAGTTTAGAGAAGGAGCATGAGAGCCAGCTATACCTAATGTTCTTTAAACTTGGGCCAATATTCACCCCTCCTGCAAAAAACCCAAAACAACCCCTCCCCCCAAAAAAGCTTCAGGAGTAAAAATAATGCAGGTAGAAGCCCAGCAGCAGAGCTGGGCCATCTAGCTTGCATGATTACCTGCCTTGTGGACAGATGGTGTATGTATGCAAGCAGCTCATGGACCTCAGGGATGAAGTATAGGCTCTTGAGACCGGAGTGGCTGAACTGGAGGAGTAAGAGAAACAGAGAGGTACATAGACATGACTTTCTGGGACACAGTAGATTGGTCCCACCCCCAGTCTGACAGCCTCTGTGCTGTTGAGGAGGATGAAAGTCTTGGGGAAGGAGAACATCAAGCTGGAGTGGAAAGAAATGATCACATAGTTGGCACCCTCCTTCCAGATGATGTCATGATATCCTCTTACACTGTGGATACCTCTCCGGGGAGGGAACCGCAGTTATTAGGAACAGGGCCGGTGCAAGGAGGTTTCACACCCAAGGCGAAACTTCCACCTTGTGCCGCCCCACGGCAAGCTCCCCGCCGCCATCCCCCCTCCGCAGCTCCCCGCAACCCCCTCCCTCCCCTCGGCCCGGGGAGCCGCTGCCACCCCTTCCCTCTTCCCTCCTCTCGGCCCAGGGAGCCCCCCCGCAGCAGCTCCCCGCCTCCTCCACCTCCTCCCCGAGCATGCCACTGCTTCTCCCGCCTCCCAGGCTTGCGGCACCAATCAGCTGTTCGGTGCGCAAGCCTGGGAGGGAGAGAAGCAGAGCGGGGCAGTGCTCAGGGGAGGAGGCGGAGCTGAAGTGAGCTGGGGTGGGGAGTGGTTCCCCTGTGCACCCCCCCATTACTTACTGCAGGCGGCCCTCCCCTCGCACCCCCTGCCCCAGCTTACCTCCGCTCCAGCGCCACCCCCAACCAATTGGCGCCCAAGGCGACCGCCTAGTTCGCCTAGTGGTTGCACCGGCCCTAATTAAGAAGAGACAGGTAATAGTAATGGGGGATTTGATCATCAGAAATACAGATAGTTGGGTTTGTGATGACTGGGAGAATCAGATGGTAAATTGTCTGCTAGGTGCAAAGATTGGGGAATCTCTTGAGTAATTTAGACAAACTTATGTGCAGTGCTGGAGAGGAGCTGATAGATGTAGTACATATAGGTACAAATGACATAGGGAAAGATATTTGAAGAGAGGTCCTGCAGGCTAAATTTAAATCTAGGTAAGAGATTGAAGACCAGGACTTCCATGGTAATACTGTATTCTCTGAAATGCTTCCAGTTCAATGCACAGGGCCAGTTAGACAGGCAGAATTGCAGAGTCTAACTATAGGAAGGAGGGTTTTAGGTTAGGAACTGGGGAACCTTTTGGGAAAGGAGGAGCCTATACATGAAGGATGGGCTCCACCTAAACCAAAACAGAGCCAGATTGCTGGCTCGTAAAATTAAAAATGTCATAGTTTAAAAATTCTTCTAAGAGCTGGGGGAAAGCTGACAGGTATGGAGGAGCACACAGTTTGAACAGAGATGTCTCTTAGGGGAGGATCTATTAATGAGGATTTTCTATATCCTAGAAAAGAGGAGAGGATAGAAGGTGATAAAAATATAGGTAGGAACTAAAAAGAAACAGTCAAATGAAAAAAAGAGTCCCATTCAGTTATATCACATGAAGGCAGACAAATAAATATTGACAAATTTTATAAGTGCTTATAAATATTCACAAATGCTAGAAGTCTAAATAATAACCTGAATAATAACTTGAGTGTCTGATATTAAATGAGGATATTGATATAATGGACATAACAGAAACTTGGTGGAATGATGATAATCAATGGGACACGGTAATACCCGGGTACAAAATATATAGCAATCACAGAGTAGATCATGCTGGTGGGGGACTGGCATTATATGTGAAAACAAGCATAGAGTCAAATATTGGAAAAATCTTCAAAGAATCAAACTGTACCACAGGATAGAAATTCCACATTTGAATAATAATAAGATAGCAGTAGGAATATACTACCAATCACTTAGCCAGGATGGCGATGGTGGTTGTGAAATGCTCGGGGAGATTAGAGAGGCTATAAAAATAGAAAACTCAGTTATAATGGGGGATTTCAACTATCCCCATATTGACTGGGTACGTGTCACCTCAGGACAGAATGCAGAAATACAATTTCTAGACATCAGTAATGATTACTTCTTGGAACAACTAGTCCTGGAACCTACAAGGGGAGAGATAACGATGAAGTGAGCTGTAGTTCACGAAAGCTTATGCTCTAATAAATTTGTTAGTCTCTAAGGTGCCACCAGTACTCCTTTTCTTTTTGCGAATACAGACTAACACGGCTGCTACTCTGAAATCTCTATTTTGTTGTAAGTGGAGCACAGGATCTGGTATAAGAGGTGAATATAGCTGAGCCATTCACTAATGGCGACCATAATGTAGTTAAATTTAACATCCTTGATGGGGTGTGAATACCTCCACACTAGCATTTAACTTCAGAAAGGGGAATGACACAGAAATGAGGAAGCTAGTTAAATGGAAACTAACAAAACTGAAATGCCTGCAAGCTGCATGGAAACTATTTAAACACATCATAATATAGGCTCAAATATAATGTATGCCCCAAATTTAAAAAAAAAATAGTAAGACAACAAAAAAAAGTCACCATAACTACACACAGAGTAAAGGTTTCAGAGTAGCAGCCGTGTTAGTCTGTATTCGCAAAAAGAAAAGGAGTACTTGTGGCACCTTAGAGACTAACACATTTATTTGAGCATAAGCTTTCGTGAGCTACAGCTCACTTCATCGGATGCATTTGGTGGAAAATACAGAGGGGAGATTGATATACACACACAGAGAACATGAAACAATGGATTTTATCATACACACTGTAAGGAGAGTGATCACTTAAGATAAGCCATCACCAGCAGCAGGGGGGTGGGGAGGGGAAAGGAGGAAAACCTTTCATGGTGACAAGCAAGGTAGGCTATTTCCAGCAGTTAACAAGAATATCTGAGGAACAGTGGGGGGGAGAAATACCATGGGGAAATAGTTTTACTTTGTGTAATGACTCATCCATTCCCAGTCTCTATTCAAGCCTAAGTTAATTGTATCCAGTTTGCAAATTAATTCCAATTCAGCAGTCTCTCGTTGGAATCTGTTTTTGAAGTTTTTTTTGTTGAAGGATAGCCACCCTCAGGTCTGTAATTGAGTGACCAGAGAGATTGAAGTGTTCTCCAACTGGTTTTTGAATGTTATAATTCTTGACGTCTGATTTGTGTCCATTTATTCTTTTACGTAGAGACTGTCCAGTAAAGGAGGCGATTAAAGGCAAAAAGATATCCTTTAAAAATTGGAAGGCAAATCCTACTGTAGAAAATAGAAAGGAGCACAAACTCTGGCAAGTCAAGTGTAAAAGTATAATTAGGCAGGCCAAAAAAGAATGTGAAGAGCAAGTAGCAAAAGACACAAACTAACTGCAAAAAATTTAAGGACATCAGAAGCAGGATGCCTGCCAAACAGTTAGTGGGGCCACTATACGACCAAGATGCTAAAGGAGCACTCAAGGAAGATAAGGCCATTGTGGAGAAGCTAAACAAATTCTTTGCATCTGTTTTCACTGCAGAGGATGTGAGGTAGATTCCCACCCCTGAGCCATTCTTTTTTTAAGGTGAAACATCTAAGAAACTGTCCTAGACTGAGGTGTCAATAGAGGAGGTTTTGGAACAAATTGATAAGTTAAACAGTAATAAGTCACCAGGATCAGATAGTGTTCACTCAAGAATTCTGAAGGAACTGAAATATGAAGTTGCATAACTACCAACTATGGTGAGTATCATATAGCTTAAATCAGCTTCTGTACCAGATGACTGGAGGTTAGCTAATGTGATGCCAATTTTTTAAAAGGCTCTAGAGGCAATCCTGGCAATTACAAGCCACTAAACCAAACTTCAGTACCAGGCAAATTGGTGGAAATATAGTAAAGCAGAGAATGATCAGACACAGATGAACACAATATATTGGAGTTTAGTCAACACAGCTATTGTAAAGGGAAATCATGCCTCACCAATCTGTTAGAGTTCTTTGATGGGGGTCAACAAATATGTGGACAAGGGTGACCCAGTAGATATAGTGTACTTGGTCTTTCAGAAAGCCTTTGAAAAGGTCCCTCAACAAAGGCTCTAAGCAAAATAAGCAGTCATAGCATAAGAGGGTAGGTCCCTTTATGGATCAGCAACTGGTTAAAAGACAGGAAACAAAAGGTAGGAATAAATGGTCAGTTTTCAGAATGGAGAGAGGTAAATAGCAGTGTCCCCCAAGGATCGGTACTGGGATCAGTGCTGTTCAACATATTCATAAATGATCCGGATATAGGATTAAACAGTGAGGTGGCAAAATTTGCAGACAATACAAAATTACTCAAGATTGCAGTCTTCTTTGGACTTAACTAAGAGTTACAAAGGGATCTAACAAAACTAAGTGACTCGGCAACACAATGGCAGATGAAATTTAATGTTGATAAATGCAAAGCAACGCACGGTGGAAAATAACCTCAACTATACATACAAAATGATGTGGTCTAAATTAGCTGTTACCACTCAACAAAGGTTGTGGAGTCATTGTGGTAGTTCTCTGAAAACATCTGTTCAGCATACAGCAGCATTCAAAAAAGCTAACAATGTTAGGAACCATTAGGAAAGGGAAAGATAATACGACAGAAAACTATCATAATGCCACTATATAACTCCAATGCTCACACTTTGAATACTGTGTGCAATTCTGGTCGCCCCATCTCAAAAAAGTTATATTATAAATGAAAAGGATAAGAGAAGGGAAACAAAAATGATTAAGGGTATGGAACAGCTTCCATATGAGGAGAGATTAAAAAGACTGGGACTGTTCATAGAAAAGAGATGACTAAGAAGTGACATGACAGAGATCTATAAAGTCATGAATGGTGTGAAGAAAGTGTTATTTACCTCCTCACATCTCATGATGGTTAGGCCAATCTCAAGATTTTGGGTACTGTCTCATGATTTTTGAATGTTTGGGGTTGGCAGTATTGGTGCCAACGTAAAGTAAAGTAAAGACACAGAGCTGATACAAAGCTAAAACTTTGTTTTGTATTATAAAGAAGGAAGGAAGAACAGTTCCCTGTGGTTCAGTCTGAAAAACAACTAATTCAACCAAGATGATTAACGATACAAGTTACAAGATAGACAGATATGGATGCTGCACAACCACCACCCACCCCAAAAGACACATATAGAATCATAAAAAGAACAGGAGTATTTGTGGCACCTTAGAGACTAACAAATTTATTTGAGCATAAGCTTTCGTGGGCTATGGCCCACTTCATTGGATGCATAGAATGGAACATATGCCACAAGTACTCTTGTTCTTTTTGCGGATACAGACTAACACGGCTGCTACTCCGAAACGTATAGAATCATAGAATATCAGGGCTGGAAGGGACCTCAGGTGGTCATCTAGTCCAACCCCCTGCTCAAAGCAGGACCAATCCCCAACTAAATCATCCCACCCAGGGCTTTGTCAAGCCTGACCTTAAAAGCCTCTAACGAAGGAGATTCCACCACCTCCCTAGGTAACCCATTCCAGTGCTTCACCACCCTCCTAGTGAAAAAGTTTTTCCTAATATCCAACGTAAACCTCCCCCACTGCAACTTGAGACTATTATTCCTTGTTCTGTCATCTGGTGCCACTGAGAACAGTCTATATCCATCCTCTTTGGAACCCCCTTTCAGGTAGTTGAAAGCAGCTATCAAATCCCCCCTCATTCTTCTCTGTTGCCATATATATGGCAATACTGCCAACTCCAAGCATTCAAAAATATGAAACTGGTGTATGTGGGATGTTCAGGAGTCTCTGGAGGAACACTTTAAACCATCCAGCATGCTGATACACATAAGATATAATTAGTACATCAATGAAAGACCATAGTGTGGGCTCCTTCCCCAGGTCATCTGAAACAGCCTTGAGGAAGGACACTTACCTTCTTATAGTTTTTGGCCATCTGGTAGTCATCCCGTCTTCACAAGTGGCTCCACTGGAACTAGGTAGAGAGGCAGGATAGGGAAAAACTGGCTGGCCACCATAGAAAGAACCAGTGGCCTCTTCCCCTGGCAAAGATGAGCCCATACTACATCTCCTAATATAGGATGCTAAAAGGGAGGGAGAAAAAAACATAGTAAGGCAATATACAGAACACTAAAAGGTACGTATAAGGTGAGAACAAATGACACGACAGACCAAAAAACCACAGAGTAATAGGCATGATCTCCCCAAACACTATCATCCTCATGCCATGCCCAG
The DNA here is from genome assembly GCF_009764565.3 of Dermochelys coriacea. NCBI lineage: Eukaryota > Metazoa > Chordata > Testudines > Dermochelyidae > Dermochelys > Dermochelys coriacea. Next base: position 98,321,199 of record NC_050073.1, read on the forward strand.
AGGCAAGGCATATAGAATCATAGGACTAGAAGGGACCTTGAGAGGTCATCTAGTCCAGTCCCCTGTCTCATGGCAGGACTAAGTATTATCGACCATTCCTGATAGGTGTTTGTCTAACCTGCCCTTAAAAATCTCCAATGATGGAGATTCCACAACCTCCCTATGCAATTTGTTCCAGTGCTCAACTACTCTAAACAGTTAGGAAGTTTTTCCTAATGTCCAACCTAAATGTCCATCCCTTGCTGCAATTTAAGTTTCTTGTCCTATCCTCAGAGATTAAGAACAATAATTTTTCTCCCTCCTCGTTATAACAACCTTGTACATACTTGAAAACTGTTATCATCCCCCCCTCAATCTTCTCTTTTCCAAACTAAACAAACCCACTTTTTTCAATCTTCTGTCATAGGTCATGTTTTCTAGACCTTTAATGATTTTTGTTGCTCTTCTCTGGACTTTCTCCAATTTATCCAAATCCTTCCTGAAATATGGCACCCAGAACTGGACACAATATTCCGGTTGAGGCCTAATCAGCATGGAGTAGAGTGGAAGAATTACTTCTCGTGTCTTGCTTACAATGCTCCTGCTAATATATACCAGAATGATGTTCACTTTTTTTTGCAACAGCGTTACACTGTTGACACATATGCAATGTATCTAACAGCATTGGCAATTGTCATGTAGGACTAGACCATTTGAGATCCAGAAGAGACCAAACATACAGATAGGAACTGGTATACTCTAAATGACCTGTGGAAATGTGCAACTAATCCAGGGAGCAGAGCAAGGTAGGAAAACAAGCCAAAGGTTTCCCCCATTTCCTGAGACTGGGGTGCTGGATACTAGGAAAGACAGCATAGCAGTGGGATGGTGTGTAGAACGGGGAGTAGCGGAAGATGTGAGAAAATTAACATGAACAAGGTGCAAGTTGTTATTATTTGTGTTAGTGTAGCATCTCGGAGGCCCAGTCATGGACCAGGACCTGATTGTGCTAGTCACTGTACAAACACAGGACAAAGACAGTCCAGGCTCTAGAGAGTTTACAATCTAAGTAGAAGACAAGAGACACTAGATAGATACAGGTTTCAGAGTAGCAGCCATGTTAGTCTGTCTTCGCAAAAAGAAAAGGACTACTTGTGGCACCTTAGAGACTAACAAATTTATTTGAGCATAAGTTTTCATGAGCTACAGCTCACTTCATCGGATGCATTTGGTGGAAAATACAGAGGGGAGATTTATATACACACACAGAGAACATGAAACAATGGGTTTTATCATACACACTGTAAGGAGAGTGATCACTTAAGATAAGCCATCACCAGCAGCGGGGGGGGGGGGGGGAGGAAGAAAACCTTTCATGGTGACAAGCAAGGTAGGCCATTTCCAGCAGTTAACAAGAACATCTGAGGAACAGTGGGGGGTGGGGTGGGGGGGAGAAATAACATGGGGAAATAGTTTCACTTTGTGTAATGACTCATCCATTCCCAGTCTCTATTCAAGCCTAAGTTAATTGTATCCAGTTTGCAAATTAATTCCAATTCAGCAGTCTCTCATTGGAGTCTGTTTTTGAAGTTTTTTGTTGAAGGATAGCCACCCTCAGGTCTGTAATTGAGTGACCGGAGAAACTTAAGTGTTCGACTGGTTTTTCAGGGCCGGAACACCTGTGAGCTCATAGCACACCCGGATACAGCTTGTAATCCAAGATGAAATCCGCTGCGCTGACATTGGGATGCCTTTTGTCCTCTTGGCTACAGCTACAAACAGCTGTGTGGATTTGCGAAAGGGTTTGGTGCACTCCAAATAGAATGCCAGGGCTCGACGCCCATCCAGGGTATGCAAGCTGTGATGACTCAGGTTCATATGGGATTTCGGGAAGAATACCGGCAGACAAATATCCTGGCCCAAATGTAATTGGGAGACCATCTTAGGAAGGAACTTGGGGTGTGGCCAGAGCTGCACCTTGTCCTTGTGAAATACTGTATACGGTGGCTCAGAGGTGAGGGCCCTTATTTCGGACACCCTTCTGGCCAAGGTAATGGCAACCAGAAATGCCACCTTCCAGGAAAGGTGCATATAGGCCGCCCCGGTAGAGGGCTTTCTACTGCCCTCTACCAGGGCGGCCTATATGACCAAGTGGAAAAGGTTCTCGTGTTGGTGTGAACCCTGACAGGTGCAGCCGTGCCAGGTCCTGGTGCAGGCAATCCTGGAATACCTCCTGCATTTCAGGAAGACTTGCCCTGGCCTGCACCGCGTCCAGGACTGCCCCTATGAATTCCACTCTCTGCATGGGTACGAGTGTGGACTTGGGGACCTTGACCAGGAGCCCCAGCTTGTGGAACAATCTCAGGACCACCTCCACATGGCCCCGCACATCCTCCTCGGATCAGCCCGCCAAGAGCCAGTCGTTGAGGTATGGGTACAGCCGGGTTCTCTGCCTCCATAAGAAGGCTGCCACTACCACCATGCACTTCGTGAACACCCTTGGGGCCGCAGCTAGACCGAACGGGAGAACCGCAAACTGGTAATGTTCTCAGCCCACGGTGAAGCATAGGACCATCGATGTGCTGGGAAGATGGCGATATGAAAGTACGCATCCTTCATGTCAAGGGCAGCGTACCAGTCCCCGGATCCAGGGAAGGGATAATGGTGCCCAGAGAGACCATGAGGAACCGGGCCTTGACCAGGAACTTGTTGAGCCTGCACTGGTCTAGTATGGGGCGAAGGCCCCCTTTGGCCTTGGGGATGAGGAAGTACCGGGAGTAGAACCCCTACCCCCTTAGGCTGTGCAGCACCACCTCTACCACCCCCGCCTCTAGCAGCGAGTGGATTTCCTTCTCTAGGAGATGCTCGTGAGAGGGGTCCCCGAAGAGGGACAGGGAGGGGGGTGGGTGGGAAGCAAACTGCAGTGAGTACCCGTTCCGCACCATGTGTAAGACCCAACAGTCTGACGTAATGGTGGACCACACACGGGAGAAACGGGACAGGCGGTTCAGGAAACAAAGGGATGGATCCGGTGATTGGTCTGGTACACTGTCTTCAAGCGCACCTTCAAAAGCCTGGCTTAGTGCCTGGCTGGGGCTTGTGCTGGCCTTGGTTCTGGCCCAGCACATTATTGTTACTCTTGTTGTTGCACCGTCGCCTGTTATCCCTGCCTCGCCTATGGTAAGGCTCATGCCTCTGGTGAGGCTGGTACAGGCGTTGAGGGGGAGGCTGTGGCTTAAAGAGTTTCCTCTGGGTTGCCGGGTTGTGCATACCCAGCGACTTAAGCATAGCTTGCGAGTCCTTGAGGCTGTGCAGTCTCGTGTCGGGAAGAGCCTGGACCCTTCGAAGAGGAGGTCCTGGAGTGTATTCTGGACCTCGGGCGGCAGGCCTGACTCCTGGAGCCATGCCAAGCACCTCATGACCACCCCTGACGTGATTGTTCTAGCCGCCACGTCTGCCGAATCCAGGGAGGCCTGGAGAGAGGTCTTGGCTACTGCCTTGCCCTCGTCCACCAGGGCCGTGAACTCCTGTTGGGAACCTTGCGGGAGGTTGTTTTTAAACTTCCCCACCGCCACCCAGGAGTTGAAATTGTGCCTGTTGAGGATGGCCTGCTGGTTAGCAATCCTCAACTGAAGGCCCCCAGATGAGTACACCTTTCTGCCAAAAGAGTCCAGGCGTTTCGCCTCCTTGGCCTTAGGGGCTGGGGCCTGCTGGCCCGGGCCTCCTGTCCATGGCGCTCCCTTTTGTTTACCACTGAGACCACTAGGCAGCATGGACTCGGGTGGCAGAACAGGAACTCATAGCCCTTAGATGGGGCAAAGTATTTACGCTCCACTCCTCTGGCCATTGGAGCGCTGGAGGCCGGGGATTGCCATATAGTCTTACAGTTGGACTGAATGGTCTTAATGAGCGGGAGTGCTATTCTGCATGGACCTTCGGGGCTCAAAACGTCCACCATGGGGTCCTCCTGCTCAACCGTCTCCTCAGCCTGCAACGCAAGTTTTGGGCGACCCTGCACAGCAATTTTTGTTTTTGTTTTTGTCCTATTATCTATCAGCAGAGGGCCAGACACCTCTGTACCTGCCAGCACCTCATCGGGCGAAGAAGAGGAGGTTAGCTGCTGCTCAACCCCCTCCAGTTGGTCCTCCTGCTCCCCTTCTCCCATGGGAGGGGCCTCAGGCTCAGGCCAGAGCAGGAGTCCATGGGACGGCACCGGGCTTGGTGCCAGTCTCTCCAGTTTATGCTGGGGGAATACCGGAAGCCTGGATACTGTAGTCTCCGGCACCGTCTGGCATCGGTGCGGGGACCGGGACCACTGCACTGAGTAACTTGCCCTGGATGGGCCCCTTGGCGCTCCTGACAGACCCAGGGGGTCCAGATTGTCCAATGGCCTGGTGGTCCCCATTGGCGTTGCCAGCTCCCCGAGGGTCCCTGTTGTCTGGGACCCCGTGTGGGTAGCTATAGTGGCCGGAGTTGGCACCGGACTGCAGCGACACCGATCGCGAAGGCCGTGGCGGTGCCAACGATCTGTGCCAGCAGGAGAACGAGTGGCTCCTGGCTGAGTGGGAGCAGTACTGGTATCCCCAGGACGAGGACCGGGATCTGGACCGGCGTTCCCTGGACCGGGACCATCTGTGGGAGTCCTCTGGCGAGGGCTGTCTCAACTCCTCCCGGTGCCGGTCTATGGGTGGTGTCAGAGAGTGGCATGACCTTTCCGGTGCTTTTTTGCACCGACCCACTGCCGGTGCCGAAACCTCCTTCTGGGCCGCTGGCAAGCGTGAGTCTGCGGAGTCGGAGCTCGGCCAGGAGCAACTCCAGGACCGGTGCCAGGACGGTGTCCTCGAGTGGCACACCATTGCCGGCTTACCCCTTGATGGCACCCAAGGCATGGGTGCCAAAGGGTTCTCCCCATACGGGAGGGGGCTTGCTGCCGACAGCTCGATGAGGTCCTTTGCAGCCTCAAAGGTGCCAGGCGTTGAGGGCTGATCCATTATGCCCTCGAACCCATCATCCACACTGAGCTCACTTAGGTCTGGGCTCAGTGGGGCTTGTGCTACCGGGACTGCTGGTGTCAGCACCGGTACCACGGCCTTCCCGCTCTTATCGGTGCACGGGGCCTTGGGAGGTGTCGGCCTCCTGTGTGGGGAGTGACCGCGCCTTCTTTTTGGCTGTTGAGGGCCGCACCGGGGAGGACGAGCGGTGCCGGGGCCTAGCCTGTCACTCTGGGGCTGACAGTTTACGGTGCTTAGCCAGTGCCGGGTCTCTTGACGACTCTGGGGCACTACGCACCGAGGAAGCCTGAGCTGGTGTCGGGCGCACCGGGCCCGGCAGCTACAATGAGGCCTCCAGCAACAGTTGCTTTAGACTAAAGTCTCTTTCTTTCCTTGTCCTTGGCTTAAACGCAAATCCTACACCATTCAGTTTGATGTCCCTCCCCCAGGCAACGTAGACATGAGTTGTGGGGGTCACTAACTGGCATAGGTTTGCAGCACGTGGCACAAGCCTTGAAGCTGTGGGCCTGCGGCATGCCCCGCAGCCCAGGGTGTGTGCTGGAGTCCTCCAAGCACCTAATAACTTAAGTGTCCACAATATGTATGTTAACAAACTGATAACAGCTACTCTAAAGGCTAAGGGACTGCTCTTCTACGAGAGAGAGAGAGAGAGGTTGTTCCAACACCGCCATGGATGGTAAGAAGGAACTGGAGGGGGTCAGGTTGGCGGGGGTATATATGCATGGCACAGTGATGCCATTCGGCGAGCCCCACCAGGAGCCACTAAGGGAAAAAGTTTCCGACGCTCGTGCACGTGGCGTGCACACACCTAATGTGGAATGGACATGAATAAGCACTCGAAGAACAAATTATTAATGAACTGTCATTGTGCCCCATGTCTGTACATTTCTGGGCCAGCACACTAGTTACAATAGTCTAGGGCCACACAGAGTGGGGGAAAATGGAGGGAGGAGACAGGTTTGGAAAGGGACCAGTCATGGATAGGACGGTTGTAGAAAACTTATGGCTATCCAAAGGCACAAAACCACCCCTCCACTTCCCTCTGGTCCTCCAATGCAGCTACCATTTGTAAGGGGGCTGAAGAGGGTGGGGCTGGGTTAGGTGCAGGGTCACCTAAGTCTGGGAAGGAAACTCTGTGGATGTCCAAGGAAAATCACAGGAGTCCTTTCTCTCTATGAACATTACAAATGTTTTCACCATTCCTTGTACCTTGTGTGTGGCCTTTCCCCACTCTGCCCCATACTGCAGAAGCTGGGAGAAATGGGGTTGAGTGACTGATCCACTCTAGTGGCTGAACAAACACAATGTGGTATCTTTTAGCAGTGGAGGTGCTAGTGACTTGCAGTATTGATCAGAAAGTTCAGGGAACAAATAAAGTTGTAGTGTCTCTCTTTCCCTGTCCCTTTCAAAGATGTTTGCTGGATACAGGGGCCAGATTTTCTGGTAATGCTGGTTGAAAGTGGCTGGGCATTCTCAGTAGTTTGCTTCCTTCCTTCCTCCGTCTGCTAGTCTTAGAATATAGTTCATTTTCTCTCAAATTGCCTCCCAGTCCTGTAAGAAAACATCAGCAAATTTCTGGTGGAGCAGAAATTCCATCTGGTTCTTTAGGTTAATGGCAATGCAAATGTGTTTGGTCCACATTCATAACTGACCAAATGGTCACCCCTCTATCAGCAATGTGTAGAAGGGTGACCATTAACAGAAACATCTCACTGTGTAGATGGCTGGATCTCTTCCACAGGACTGGAAAGCCACCTCTCTGTTCCATTCTGGTACCTTGAAAACTGTCATGTTCTCCAAATGATGACCAGCTTTTAAAGAAGAAATAGGTAACTAGTAACAAAGCCCCCTGGAAGCCCCCTTTGATACACTAAGTTTAAAAAAAAATTAACCCTTCTGCCAGGTGGAGTTGGCAGTAACATGGCCTGGTTCAATATGTAGAAGTTCCTTTTATAACATAATACAGAACTGTCTCGAATCCCCATCCAGTAACCTGGAAAAATTACATTCCACTCTTGGGTGCCTCTAAGAGGCAATACTTCTTGTCTCGCAAACACTGAGTCAGAGTATAGAAAAGAAAACTTTTACTAAAAAGTGCAATAGAACCTGGCATTAGTTTGGGGGAAATGCCACAAGCATGATTTGGAAGCATATGACCATGAGCAAAACACTCACCCAAGAGTATGTTGGGCAGTGACTTTTGCCTCAGGTTCTCATCTTACAATGTGAAAGTCCAACAAACAAATGTTCCTTTTACATTTCACTCCTCTCCCCCCCACAGCACCCCACTTACAGTTTTTGTCCTTGGTCAGCAAAGATCCAGAGGTGGATTCTCCTTCCACCCCACAGTGTGTATATGGGAGGTGTCAAACAATTCTTCAACTGCTGCTGCGCCATGCGCTCTGCATGAATGCCTGCTGCCACATCTTCATCCACTCCACCTGCTTCACTCTGTCTCAAGGTCCCACCACTTAACACAGTGATTTCAACGTGGGGCGGGGGAGGGGGGGAAGCCTCACTACTAGCGTAGGCTGGTCATTCTCTTTCACTGGAGATACTGCCCCACAGAAGATGTAAGCCTAGCACTTAGACCTGGCCATCACTGAATTCAGCTCTAACAATCTGTAACAAAACAAATTACTTCCTAGTGAGTCTTATCAGTTGTGTCATCCAACACAGAAGAGGGAAAGGGTCAAATGGTATCCCCAAGGCTCTTTAGATAAAGACCACACCAGCAGGTACAATTATCTGTCCCCACCCATTTTCCTTTTCACTGGGATTTAGCACCCGTACCCCCGCTTAGTGAATGCAGTTCAGTTGAGGGTGACCCCCTCATCCTGGGCAGGCTAAACACAGTTCTGCCATCCCACACTCAGACAACAAGGACAACCACTTTTCATTGCACCCAATGCCCAAGTGACTTGCAATCCAACAGCAACAAAAAGTGATCATTTGGTCAAAACAGCTCCATCACGCTGTGCACCTAGGCAGACTAGGTGTGTCTATGCAAACAAGCTCAGTTCCTGAAATCTTTTCCTCCAGCTCATCAGTAGATTTCAGGGGAGAGCCAAGGGTGCCAGAACCTTTGTAGAAGTGGAGGGCCCAAGCCCAAAGCGTCCCCTCTCTCTTCGCAGCTGGCTGCTTTGGTGGTGAGCCAGTTGCCCTCACTTCTGGTGCCACAGCAGCCCTTGGTAGGCAAAATATGTAATTTCAGTGCCTCCCCAAAATAATCTGTTTTTCTGTGGAGGGAAAAATCTGCAGGGGACATGAATTCTGCACTTGCACAGTAGCACTGAACTCTCCCAGGAGTACAACATGCATCTCAGCCTTTAGCAGTATGATCATGTTTTTCCCCACAGTGCATGTGATTCTTTTATTAAAAAGTGGGGGGGGGGGAGGCAGGCATGGGCCCCTGCTTCCAGTATGGGAGAGCTCGTTCAGACCCTGCTTACACATTACTACAGGTATCTTACAATTATTAATCTCTGATCCTTCTTAGGGGACTGCAGAAGTCTAAGAATGAAGGAGAGCGTAACAGTCACATTCCTGAACTGCTAAAAAGTATCCATATTGAGGCCTTTGGCAAAACAGCTATGTTGCGTGGGAGGATTTATTAGCTTCCCTCAAAGGAAATAAAAATGAAATGCTACCTTGCCTTTGAATTGGCAGGACCTTCCACTGCCAAATGGAAACCATTTCTGCAAGGTGGACAGGAGCAGCACCCCAGAGACAGCAGAGGCAGATGGAGAAGGACCCTGGAGGTCTAGCTCATTGGCATGGACAGGAGAAATCAGGAGCAATTTGAGTTCCTCAAGGATTGGGAGGATCAGACTCTTTAGCAGGAGAAAGCACTGGTGAACCAGTTCCTGAAGCAGGATGCATGCCTCGAGGAATGGGATCAAGCCCTGATGTAGTCACTTATTCAGCTGGTAGCCAAACGAATTTGGGGCCCACCAGCCAGGGCCACTGTGCTCTCTGGGAACTGGTGCCATCTCCTTCTCCTCCAGCTGCTCCCCAGGGCTCTGTAGAGGTGGAACAATGAGCCTATGGCACTCCCCAAAGCCCAGTTTGTGTCTCCCTCTCAAACCCCATACAGGAGATGCTCAGACAATTTTCCACTGCCAATCCCAGGAAGAAGGGGAGGTAAAGGGCAAGGAGACAGGTTCACCAACAATAACGTGTGCACATTGTTCAGGGAGCCTGACCCCTGATTTTTGAATTTGCAGTTCTGTCAAGATTTCCCCCCCCCCCCGTCTTTTATGTTCCATATGCCACTTATAATGTTACTGTTCCCTTGACTTGTGTGTAGCCTCTCCTTTCCAAGTATAGTCAGTGGGCTGTTTTCTCCAGATTTAGCATCGGGCCCAAAAATTCACAGTACATGACTGACTTCCATAAATCACTGCAGTCATAACACTGCAAAGAATTCCCTCTCCCCCCCACATGCCCACTCCTTGGGCCATAAATAAAATAATTTTAAAAAGACCACCGGAGGAATAGGAAAAGTGAAGTGTGATCAGAATGCACTGGATACTTTCACCAGCAGCAAAATTAAACACACAGGAAAAGTTTATCTATCCATCTATCTATCTTTGTAGCTTGGTTAATATATTAATTTAGTACACAGAAAAAGGAAAATTAAACAATAAAGACATCAGACACCAATCAGTGCTTAAATGGCCCCTCCCTCCCTCAAATTCCAACAAACCTTGACTACTTTAAACACTGGGCGTAGTCAGGCATAATAGCTGATAAATGCTATAGGCAAGGCTATCAGTGAATGGTGAAAAGAAATATTCTGAAGCCCCTCACAACCACTTACAGAACTGTTTTAAAGTGGTTTACAACCAATTGAGTGTTCTTGATAAGGAACTTCTTAATAGAGGTGTTAACATAATACAAAACATTGCACAATTATGGTAATGGAACTTTTTTGTCAGCACCCTCCTCCACACAAACACATGGCTAAAAGTGTTAACCTTGAGGAGGTGCCCTCACACAATTGTCTATGGTCAATAGGTACAGAATGTTGGCTGTAGGGGATCAAAACCTACAAAAATGTATGTCGGCTCACAACTCTATGCAAGTGTTCTCTAGTGCTTTAAAAGTGGCTCCACAGGGTGAGATAGTGCCCTCAGCAGAGTCAGAAGTCATTATCTCCCTCCCTGCTGTCTCAGGATGTGAGAATATATTGCATCCTGGATTTCACTTGCCCAACAGGAACCAGGACTAGTGTTCACATGAATGGAATCCAGTTGTTAGTATAAGCTTTGCAAACTAGTTCTGTCCTGTGCAGGTGTGGCAGAAGCACCCTAAAAATGGGGGAACCACAGGTGCCCGAACAATGGCCATGAGCCTGGAGGCTCTGCCCCACCCCTTCTTCCTGAGCCCCCCACTCACTTCTCTCCATACCCTCCCCCTGTTGCTCACCCTTATGGCCAGTAAAGAGTGGGGGGGGGCACATTGCCCTTCTGGCACCTCTAGTCCTGTGCCCACTCCATACTGAAGTAGTTCCCTTTCCCTTCACATACGTTGTGAGGGGTGCAGCATGCCACAATTATGCAAAGGGTGTTGGCTACAGTGACATCCAGACAGGTATGCAGACATTGTCAATGAGCTTTCAGCTTCCCAAATGCACCCTCTATGACCATTCTGCAGCTACTCAGTCTGTAACCAAATTTCCTTTTTGTTGGATCACTGATGTTGGGGTTTTGTTACATTAGTCAAGTTAGAAGTGGGTATATGGGGTCCCCCAAATTAACTGCTGGTACAGAAACACCTTAGTGAATCATGCAGTTTCTGGGGAATTAAGTCTCTTCTTCCCTTTTCAAGTACAATTCCACTCTCTTGAAAACCCTGGCATCATAAACCTTTCCTGTGTGTCCAGCATTGGTGTTCATGAACCTTCCTGTCACCATTCCAGTCTGACCCAGCTCACCCCCTTGCAGGCAGGCATAGTGTTACAGACAAGCCCTTACTTGATCTTCCCTTTGGTCAGGGTATCAATAAGTCCAAACAGCCAGATAAGTGCTAAAGAGGCCCTTGTTGTGGAGGGTCTAATTTATTAGCCAAAAAGCCAATGCAGAACAGAAACAAAACTTTCACCCCAACATCCCAGTGGAGTGATGAGGTCATTCTTAGTCCATGTTCCTCACCTGAGTCACGTTCACCTCTACCCATGCTCTTCCTCCCTGGTTCCAGCCTCTACCCATAATCTTGCCCCTAATAGAGTAATGTTCTTCTCTGGAATCTGGGTTCCAGGGAGGTCTATCCACTGCAACTCTTTTCCAGGGACAGCAGGTGATCCTTGCCAGGCTGGACTTGGAGCCAGTGTCTGGAGACATGAATGGTAAAGCCTTCTATCTCAGAGGCTCCCCTTTCCAGGAGCACCTCTTACAGGCTCCCCAGCCTGGCAGGTTCCCCAGAGAGTTCACCTTTTAGGTATTCAGCCCTCTGGCTCAGGTTCCTCTTAAGAGCTCCCCTCTATGGGAGCCTCTTGTCTCCCTCTGGAGTTTCTCTAAATGAGCTTGGGTAACCATTATTAGATCCAGGTGCTTATTTACTAATCAGCCACCTGAGCAGTCCATTACCCTACAACAAGAGTATAGACTACTTGTGTGCTCCAGAACTAGCTGTTTCAAGAAACATTCTCCAAACTGGGTCCCAACATGACATTTGAACACAAGGGATGAATTCGGTCCTTTGGTAACTTCAGGGATTGACCTGGATGTTCCCTATGGATTTTAACAGAACTCCATTATTGTTTTACTATTTATAATGAAAAGCCCACGAAAGCTTATGCTTTAATAAATGTGTTAGTCTCTAAGGTGCCACAAGTACTCCTGTTCTTGTTGCAGATACAGACTAACACAGCTGCTACTCTGAAACCCACTATTTGTACTATTCACTTAAGTCAAGTTCATATGTAAATATTAGAAAATTGCTAGTAAATGAGGTTACATGGATCATGAAAATAAAAGCTTATTACAATGTTAAATCATTCTCAGAAATAAAACTTTTCCAAAATGTTACTACACATATGATTTCTGTTTACAGAACTTTGAATTACATATTTATATTGTCTTGGAATATTGCAGCTGCATTTGAAAAATGCCTAAGTTTCTATGAGTGCTTAACTTTTTCTTATAGTATGGTTGCTTATTTGATAGGTTATTTTATGCCTTTATGCAAATACACATCCACAATGTCTCATCTTTGACCTTTGAGTAGAACTTTTAGAAGCACTCAGTGTTGGCCTAAATTTGCTCCCTTTACAATTTACACACTCAAAATGCTGTAAAACATTAACTATTTATGCCTCAAAACAGCCTTGAGGTGGGTAGGTAATTATCACTATTTTACAGATAGTAAAAGCTCCTGGGGAAACTGAGTAAGAGATAGGTTATTTGACTTGCTCAAGGCCACACAGCAAGTCAGTGGCAAAGCAGGTATTAGAACTCGGGGATTTCTAGATTCCATTTCATTAGACTAGATTGCCCCTCTCTCCCCAAGAAAAGTCTTCAACAAATTACTGAAACAATCCTAAACGCAGAGCAAGTCATGTTTATAGCTAATAAATATAAAAGAGATTTTGTGTTATGTATAGCTGTAATGTTCCCATTTTTATCCTTTGTTCTGTGCTTTGTAGGCAATGAAGACAAATCCACGCCATCTGACAATACCCAGGAGCAGTACTGTAACTACTGTATTGGGAAAATCTTTGAGGAAAACATGCAGGATTGTTTCAGACCCATGGTTTGCTTTTTTCCCAAAACTGGATAAACATATAAAACCTGCCAAGTAAAGTCATTTACCATATATATGGAACTTCCATAATATTAAGCATTACACTCAGCTCTTTGAGCAAGGAAGCAGATTGTATCATTCTCCAGCTAACTCATCAGGCTAACATATTGAGTAGTGATGGTCTTCTTTTAGGTTAATTTAAGGAGATCCCTCCTCAACCAGACCTCTACTGTAACCTAACATGCCCTGACCTCCCTCATTATCTCCAAATATACTAGCTTCTCCCCTTTTCTAAGCTCCTTCATGTATTGTCATACTAGCTCCTTCTAGTTCCCCTTTCTTACCTCACACTTCCTTGTGGTGCACATCCCAGCTAGGGCTGGCTGGAAATTCCATTTTGCAAAAAAAATTTCAAGATTTCAACGTTTGTTTTTGTTCCACATCAGAATGAAAGTGAGACCTCTCAAAAAAATTTCACAAAAAACTATGACAGACCCACCCCAGAATAGCTGATAACCGTTCCAGATGAGTTGGCTCATGCCAGGTGAACCAATAACCATACCTGGGATGAGACCAACCTAAGGCCTTGTCTACACTACAAAATTTGGTCCAATTTATAGAAGTCGGTTTTGTAGAAAGCTGTTTTTATACAGTCGATTGTGTGTGTTCCCACACAAATGCTCTAAGTGCATGTAGTCGGCGGAGTGTGTCCACAGTACCGAGGCAACAGTCGACTTCTGGAGTGTTGCACTGTGGGTAGCTATCCCAGAGTTCCCGCAGTCTCCGCCACCAATTTGAATTCTGGGTAGAAATCCCAGTGCCTGATGGGGCTAAAACATTGTTGCGGGTGTTCTGGGTATATATTGTCAGGCCCGCCTTCCCTCCCTCCCTCCATGAAAGCAAGGGCAGACAATCGTTTTGTGCCTTTTTTCTCGAGTTACCTGTGCAGAAGCCATACCACGGCAAGCATGGAGCCCGCTCAGCTGTCACCGTATGTCTCCTGGGTACTGGCAGACGTGGTACTGCATTGCTACACAGCAACAGTTTATTGCCTTTTGGCAGCAGACAGTGCAGTATGACTGGTAGCCATTGTTGACGTAGTCCAGGGTGCTCTTTTAACCAACCTCGATGAGGTCGGGGCGCCTGGGCAAACATGGGAGTGACTCAGCCAGGTCATTTCGTCTCATGGCGATTCAGTCCTACCAGCAGTGCAGCGTCTTTTAATCTGCAGCCAGCAGAAGACGATGGCCAGCAGTCATGCTGCACCATCTTCTGCAGAGCACCCAGGTGATGACAATGGCTAGAGGTCATACTGCACAGTCTGCTGCCAGCAAGATGTATAAAGATAGATGAAGTGGATCAAAACAAAAAATAGACCAGATTTGTTTTGTATTCATTTTCTCCTCCCTCCCTCTGTGAGATCAACGGCCTGGTAAACCCAGTTTTGAGTTCTATCCTTGAGGGGGCCATTCTGTTTCTCGCAAAGCCACCCCCTTTGTTGATTTTAATTTCCTGTAAGCCAACCCTGTAAGCCATGTTGTCAGTTGCCCCTCCCTACGTCAGAGCAACGGCAAACAATCATTTCGCGCCCTTTTCCCTGGATTGCCCGAGCAGGAGCAGACGCCATAGCACAGCAAACATGGAGCCCGTTCAGCTCACTGCAGCAGTTATGACCATTGTAAACACCTCACACATTATCGTGCAGTGTATGCAGAACCAGCACCTGAAAAACCAGGCGAGAAGGCGACGGCAGTGCGGTGATGAGGACATGAACACTCTTTTCTCTAAAACCGCGTTCCCCCGCAATTTGGATATCATGGTGTTAATGGGGCATGCTCATGCCATGGAATGCCGATTCTGGACCCGGGAAACAAGCACAGACTGGTGGGACCGCATAGTGTTGCAGGTCTGGGATAATTCCCAGTGGCTCCAAAACTTTTGCATGTGTAAGGGCACTTTCATGGAACTTTGTGACTTGCTTTCCCCTGCCCTGAAGTGCAAGAATACCAAGATGAGAGCAGCCCTCACAGTTCACAAGCCAGTGGCAATAGCCCTGTGGAAGCTTGCAATGCCAGACAGCTACCGGTCAGTCGGTAATCAATTTGAAGTGGGCAAATCTACTGTGGGGGTTGCTGTGATGCAAGTAGACAATGCAATCACTGAGCTGCTGCTATCAAAGGTAGTGACTCTGGGAAATGTGCAGGTCATACTAGATGGCTTTGCTGCAATGGGATTTTCTAACTGTGGTGGGGCTATAGACGGAACGCACATCTCTATCTTGGGACCGGACTACCAGGGCAGCCAGTACATAAACCGCCAAGTTCAATGGTGCTGCAAGCACTGGTGGATCACAAGGGATGTTTCACCAACATCAGTGTGGGATGGCCGGGAAAGGTTCATGTTGCTCGCGTCTTCAGGAACTCTGGTCTGTTTGAATGACTGCAGGAAGGGATTTACTTCCCAGACCAGAAAATAACTGTTGGGGATGTTGAAATGCCTGTAGTTATCCTTGGGGACCCAGCCTACCCCTTAATACCCTGGCTCATGAAGCCGTACATAGGCACCCTGGACAATAGTCAGGAGCTGTTCAACTATAGGTTGAGCAAGTGCAGAATGGTGGTAGAGTGTGCATTTGGACGTTTAAAGGGTCGCTGGTGCAGTTTACTGACTCGCTCAGACCTCAGCAAAACTAATATTCCCATTGTTATTGCTGCTTGCTGTGTGCTCCATCTCTGTGAGAGTAAGGGGGAGACATTTATGGTGGGGTGGGAGGTTGATGCAAATCGTCTGGCCGCTGAATACGCGCAGCCAGACACCAGGGCGGTTAGAAGAGCACAGCAGGAAGCGGTGCGCATCAGAGAAGCTTTGAAAACCAGTTTCATGACTGGCCAGGGTACTGTGTAACATTTCTGTTTTTTTCTCCTTGATGAAAACCCGCCCCCTTGGTTGCCTCTAAATTCCCTGTAAGCCACCCACCCTCCCACCTTCAATCACAGCTTGCTTGCAAAGGAAATAAAGTCACTACCATTTAAAAAAACATGTATTCTTTATTAATTGATTATAAAAATAGGGAGATAACTCACAAGGTAGCATGGGTGGGGTGTGGGAGGAGGGTAGGAGGGAAGGAAAAGGCCACTTTAAAACTTGTTGAATGCCAGACTTCTGTTGTTTGGGCTGTCCACTGGGGTGTAGTGGTTGGGTGCCCGGAGCCTCCCACCACATGTTCTTGGGCATCTGGGTGGGGAGG
Organism: Dermochelys coriacea; assembly: GCF_009764565.3. NCBI lineage: Eukaryota > Metazoa > Chordata > Testudines > Dermochelyidae > Dermochelys > Dermochelys coriacea. The sequence continues at coordinate 98,337,183 of NC_050073.1, forward strand.
ATATGGAACTTGGGGAGGCGGGAGGGCAGTTAAGCAGGGGCTGCAGCAGCAGACTGTGATCCTGCTGCCATTCATGAACCTCCACCAGACACCAGAGCATGTCCATTTGATCCTGTAGTAGCCCCAGCGTTTTCTCATGCCTCCTCTGATCTTCCTGCCGCCACCTCTCCTCACGTTCATTGGCCACCGTCCTGTACTCTGCTACTGTGTCCCTCCACACAGCTCTGTCAGTGCCGGATGACTGCATGAGCTCAGAGAACATGTCATCATGCATGCGTTTTTTTCACCGCCTTATCTGAGATAGCTTCTGGGATGGAGGAGGGAGGCTTGAAACATTTGCAGCTGCTGGAGGAAAAAAAGGGAGTGAAGATATATTTTACAGAACAATGGCTATGCTCTTTCACGGTGAACAACACTATTCACATTACATAGCACATGAGATTTTGATACAAGGTTGCATTTTGCATCTTATATTGAGTACTGCAGCTTTGGTGTTAGAGATCACACATGCAGGGCCGGGCCACAGAATTCGGCTTGCAGGTGGCCATGGTAAGCCATAGTCTTTCAGCTTCTGCAACCTTCATAACAGCAGCCCCCTCCTTTCTCATACCAAGCAAAGCCCGTTGAGTTGGCCATATAGTGCTGCAGTTTTCCTGTTAACGTGCAGCAGCCGAAACCAAACTAACCCCCTTCCCCCATCCAATTCTCTGGGATGATTGCTTTTCCCTTCCCCCCACCGCCTGGCTGGTATCAGGGAAGATCCCTGCTAGCCAAACGCGAACAGCTCAATGCCAATGGCCCCCCCTCCCACCACGTGGCTAACTGCGTGGAGGATTTCTTTTCAGCCACAGGCAAACAGCCCAGTAGGAACAGGCACCTCTGAATGTCCCCTTAATCAAATTCCTCTATTTCAACCAGGTTACCATGAACGACGTCACTCTCCTGAGGATAACACAGTGAGATAAAGAACGGATGTTGCTTGAATGCCAGGCGTATGGCAACACCATACGCTGCCAGGCTTTGTCATGCAATGATAACAGATTACTTGCTACTAGCATGTCGTGGTAAAGTGTCCTACCATGGAGGATGGAATAAGGGTGCTCTCCCCAGAAACCTTCTGCAAAGGCTTTTAGAGTACCTCCAGGAGAGCTTCACGGAGATGTCCTTGGAGGATTTCCTCTCCATCCCCGGATACATTAACAGACTTTTCCAGTAGCAGTACCAAGTCCTCCAGGCTACTTAATCATTAAAAAACGCTTGCTTTTATAACATGTATTATATTTAAAAAGGTACACTCACCAGAGGTCCCTTCTCCGGCTTCATTGGGTTGGGAGGGTATTTCAGTCAGGGTGATAAAAAGATCCTGGCTGTTGGGATAAACAGTGTGCTGTGTGCTCTCCCCAAGCTTGTCCTCCTCCTCATCTTTCCCATCTGCAAAATCCTCAGCCATGGCGGAGAGTATCCCATCCTCGGAGTCCATGGACAGGGGTGGGGTAGTGGTGGCGGCCCCCCCTAGAATTGCATGCAGCTCAGCATAGAAGTGGCATGTCTGGGGCTCTGTCCTGGAGTGTCTGTTTGATTCTTTGGTTTTCTGGTATACTTGTCTGAGCTTAAGTTTCACGCAGCACTGTGTTGCGTCCCTGATGTAGCCTCTGTCCCTCATGGCCTCTGAGATTTTTTGAAATGTTTTGGCATTTCGTCTTTTGGAATGTAGTTCTGATAGCACGGATTCCTCTCCCCATACAGCGATCAGATTCAGTACCTCCCGTTCGGTCCATGCTGGAGCTCTTTTTCGATTCTGGGACTGCATGGTCACCTGTGCTGATAAGCTTTGCATGATCACCTGGGCTGATGAGCTCGTCTGGCCAAACAGAAAATGAGATTCAAAAGTTCCTTGGGTTTTTCCTGTACACCTGGCCAGTGCATCCGAGTTCAGAGTGCTGTCCAGAGTGGTCACAATAGTGTACTGTGGGATAGCTCCCAGAGGCCAATACCTTTGAATTGCGTCCACACTAACCCTAATTCGAAACGGCGATGTCTATTTCAGCGCTAATCCCCTCGTTGGGGAGGAGTACAGAAATTGGTTTTAAGAGCCCTTTATGTTGAAAAAATGGCTTTGTTGTGTGGATGGGTGCAGGGTTAATTCAGATTTAATGCTGCTAAATCTGACAAACTCGTAGTGTAGACCAGGCCTCAGAATATCCAATAATCATCCCAAGGGAGTGCCCTAATTACCGGGCTATAGCCTCAGTCTCTCTCCAACTGGAGTTGTTCCACTTTGTATTAGTAATATTAAGGGGGGGCACGGAGAGGGGGAGAGAGCATTCATGCAAGGGAGAACATTGTCTCTATAACCCAGTGATCGGGAAACTGAACAGGTGCATGGGAGATCCCAGTCCAAGACTCTGCTCTGAATTAGCCAGAGCAGGGACTTGAACCTAGATCTCCCACAACCCAGCTGAGTGTCCTAATCACTGAACAATTGGATATTATGGAGGTGGGGTGTGTGCATGCCTCTCTCGCTTGAAATTCTATCCTAGACAAATGTTTTGTTGGAATCAATATGTTTCCACAAAAAGTTTTTGGTTTTGACAAATTGGATTTTCCTATGAAAAATGTTTTGTAAAAAATTCCCCGAGTTCTTATCCCAGACTTCTTTCTCTCTCCCTATTTTTAAAATTATGTTGTTGGATCCATCTTTTCTTCTACTGGGCTCCATAAATCCACTTTAAAACTCAAACACCTAAATTTTATATTGCACTCTAAAGTATATTCAAGCTCCAAGGCTCAAGATTTAAAGTGAAAATGGTCAATTCCCTGAGGAGAAATAGGTGAACCACATAATAGACTTTATTGAATAGGTAAAAGTAACAAAATGCCAGAAACTTGTGAGGATTCTCAAGAAGCATGAACTTTAACTATGAATCTTGATGGAACCTTTATTCACCCACTACTGGTAGTTATTCACTCACTACAGGTTTTATTTTTTTCAGCTTTAAGAGTTGAGAGTGTGTTTAGTGCTCATAACAATAAAGACTAACAAAACCTTGAGACTTGGATAGTGCAGAGAGGATTGTGCTGCAAGCTGCAGCTGCAGCAACATGCAGGGCATGCACACAGCAAGCACATCCAACCACTGGATGGAAGAACACTAATTAGCCAAGTCTGTTCTTGTGTCTGCCCTTTAATAGTCAAATACAACAAGTTTGAGTAATTTATACAGGTTGAACCTCTCTAATCTGGTACCCTCGGGACCTGACCGGTGCCAAACAAGAGAATTTGCTGAACCACGGGAGGTCAATATTGTAGTGTACTGATCTCTTTTTATTTTTATCTCGCTGAGGTGCATAAATGGAACAACGCTTGCAACGCTGCCTAGCCAAGGTTTACAAGCTCTCTTCATAACAAAGTGTTAGTGTTGTTACACACTTTTACTGTATTGGCACTCTTACTTATGTTAAGTAGTTCCTTATTACAAACGAAGTTCTTTACAACATCTGAAAACAGTTTCCTAAATAAAATAATTTGTAAATGAATATATTTTCCTGTAGATTTCAATACATACATTTACAAAGAAACCAAATTCTAATGGAAAAATTACATATGCAAAAATATCAGTGAAGGAAGATATACAACATAACAATATTAAATAGGAAATTACTTTCAATGTACGTCTTGGGAAATGTAGGTAAGAGAAAGGTTTAATAAAGGGGGATGGAATAACTTGCTCTTGGGTGTCACTTTGTATTTCATTTAGAAGTGTGGTTGTCCAACCTAGGAAGAAGTAGAAGTAACAGTTGCTGAGGTTTCAGACACGGATACTTTGTTCTTTTTCCTCAGTTTATTTTTCACTTTGTTCCATATGTTTATTTCACACATTTGCATTATAAATGCAACAAAGATGATGCCTCCTACTAATACAGCTGTTACTGTGCTAACAAGATATTGTCCTGGAAAGGCCAGAGGAGCATCATCAACATAAATCTGCAACAGAAAACATTTAACATATCCTTACATAGTCTTAGTCTAACTACTAAAATACTAACAAAAAGTTTTAACTCTTCCTATTTATTATTTGTTAATATTGTTAGTGTGCTCAACAAAGAGAAAGAAAGGGAGATTCTGTTCCCCGGGAGCTGACAATCATAGAACCCAGTTCTGCTCCATTGAAATCAGCAGAAGTTTTGCCATTGCTTCAATGGGACCAATGTTGGGGATTAAATTAGACAAACTAAACAGTTCAGATATAATATTTTGGACTATATAAAAGTGGTCTAACTTCAGATTATGCACATGCCTTCTTACTTTGATGTATTAACATATCCTGGGTCTGATCCATTCCTGACATGACTCCACAAAAGAAGTTATACCAGGGATGAGTTTGGTTAGTATACTCTAGACTATCATTTTTTGTGAAGCATTATTTTGCATTTGTTATACTCAGGACAGTCTTTTGTACAATATAAAAGGAAATACTTTTCTCCTACAGAGAACACTGATTTTAGATATTATTATAAGGATCATTAAGTCCTTTAATGCAGTGGTTTTCAAACTGTGGGTCACGACCTAGTACTGGGTCATGGAATATAAGGCATTGGGTTGCGGCAGCTCTGGTCAGCACCGCCAACCGGGCCTTTAAAAGTCCGGTCAGCGGTGCTGCCAGGCTAAGGCAGGATACCTGTTCCTACCTGTTTTGACACCGCGCTATGCCCTGGAAGCGGTCAGCAGTAGATCTGGCTCCTAAGCAGGGGGGCCCACAGGGCTCCACACATTGCTCCTACTCCAAGCACCAACTCCGCACTCCCATTGGCTGATTCCTGGTCAATGGGAGTTGCGGGGAGGCAGTGCCTGCGGGCAAGAGCTGTGTGGAGCCACTTGTGGTCTTCCGCCTAGGAGCCAGACCTGCTGCTGGCTGCTTCCAGGGCACAGTGCGGTCTGCAGTGCTAGGACAGGCAGGAAGCCTGCCTTAGCACCCCTGTTGCATTGCTGATCGGGAGCCACCCGAAGTAAGACCACACCCTAATCCCCAGCCCTGAGCCCCCCCAAACCTGGAGCCCCTTCCTGCACCCCAAACCCCTCATCCCTGGCCCCACTCCAGAGCCTGCACCCCCAGCCCAGATCCTGACCCCCTCCCACACCCTAATCCTCTGCCCCAGCCCTGAGCCCCTCCCACATCCCAAACCCTTCTGCCCCAGCTCCATGGGGTCATGGGCATCAACAATTTTTTTCAACTGGGTCGCCAGAAAAAAAAGTTTGAAAAGCACTGCTTTATTGAATGTAATTTGCCATGGCTATGGCTGTAAATATATTCTAGCAATTGCTTCAATGAAATAAGAGTCCACACTTTAAAAAAAAACTACAGCAATCCTTTTACATAAAACTCCATGCTTTCATCTTTTTACTAGTTAGTTAATGTTTGTTAAGATCTTTGAAGTTGTGAAACAGTCTCTCAAACAAGTATATTTCTTTACACTCATCTCTCATAACATTGGTTTTGTTAGCTAAATATTACATTATCTCTTCTTTCATCATCAGCTTCCTCTTAGAAAGTCTGCTTAGCCTATGATTCATCTTGACCAATTACACAGATGTAAAATTACATTTTGACATGACTATACTAGGACTTTACAATGTATTACCTATCTTTCTGTAAAAAACATACCTATTTTTCCAACATGTCATTGATGCCTATCAAATCTGAACTGTAATTCTTAAAGATATAAAAGCTGTTGCTATCTAATCTGCCCATGTAAGTATTTCTAACACATTCATGACCATAATATCCAAGCACAAATTTATGGTTAGTAAATAAAACCATCTTTCTGGGTATTCCATCACTGAAATTGCTTCATTTCTCTAACCATCTGCATTGGAAGACCTGCAAAACTGCCCTAAAAACTTAGTTCTTAATCAAGCAGTGCCATGAACTGAACTGCATTAGAAACATAGCAACAGATTGTACTCATGATCTGAAACCCTCTCTACTTTGCCCTTTCTTCCTGTCACCACCACCACCAGCCTCCTCATTGCTCACCAACCTAAGGGTCATCTTTGATTCCTTCCTTTCTCTTGACCTGCACATCAAGGCAATGTCCAAACTCTGCCACTTCTACCTCCATCACATTTCCAAAATCTGAACATTTCTTTCTGCGCTAATGTTCTCAGAGTCTTCCACGTTCATTACTGCAACTTCTTTTTCTCTGGCCTCCCTCATACTCAAATCAGCCCCCATCCCTCCCCAGTTTGTACAAAAAGCAACTGCTAATGTCCATCTTCCTTGGCCACTGCTTTGACCACATCATCATCCTTTCTTTGGATTCTTCCTACCATGGGGCCCTCACTTATAGGGGTGCTGGAACAATTTGTATAGTGCGGGTGCTGAGAGCCATTGAACCAAACTGTAAACCCTGTAGAGGATGGAAACCACTTCAAGCCAGGGGGTGCGGTAGCACCCCCAGCACTCCTAGTTCCAGAACCTATGCTCATTTAGCCACTGAATCAAGTTCAAGTTTCTTGTTCTTCCTTTCAAGACCAGTTATGGATCTTCCTCTCCCTACCTATCTGTTCTGGTCTCTGATTGCATTACTCTCTGCCTCATCTGCTCTTCCAGTGATGACAGCTTCAATGTCTCATTCACCTTCTCAGACAGATTTCTATACACCTTCTTCCATTTTGTTCTTTAAACAGGGAATGCTCTTCCTGAGCTGATTCATAAAGCCTCTACTTATCCCTTCTTACAAATCTCTCTCCTAGACCCATCTCTGTCACAACACCTACAACAAATATTCCAGCATAGAACAGCTAGGTTCAAAGTTCGGGGGAAGCACAGTCAGACGATGGAGTGGGGATGTGGGGGAATGTACTTTTGTAAATAAAAACAATTACGTAGAAGTTGCAGAATCATAGAAATGTAGGACTAGAAGGGACCTCAAGAGGTCAATCAATCCAGTGCCCTGCCCTCAAGCCAGGACTAATAACTAAACAATTCCTGATGGGTGTTTGTCTAACCTGTTCTTAAAAACCTCCAGTGATAGAGATTCCACAACCTCCCTTGGCAATTTGTTCCACTGCTTAACTACCCCTGACAGTTAGGAAGATTTTCATAATGTCTAACTTAAACCGCCCTTGCTGCAATTTAAACCTATTACTTCTTGTTCTATCCTCAGAGATTAACTAGAACAATTTTTCACCTTCCTTCTAACAGTTTTCAAGTACATAAAAGATTATCATGTCGCCCTCAGTCTTCCCTTTTCCAGACTAAACAAACCAATTTTTGTCAATCTTTTCTCATAGGTCATGTTTTCTAGATATTTAATCATTTTTTTCTCTCCTCTGGACTTTCTCCAATTTGTCCACATCTTTCCTGAAATGTGGCACCCAGAACTGGACACAATACTCCAGTTGAGGCCTTATCAGTATGGAGAAGAGCAGAAGAATTACTTCTTGCGTCTTGCTTACAACATTCCTGCTAATACATCCCAGAATGAAGTTTGCTTTTTTTTACAACAGTGTTGCACTGTTGACTCATATTTAGCTTGTGATGCACTATAGATTCCCCCAGATTCCTTTCCTAGCTAATCATTTCCCATTTTGTATGCGTGCAACTGATTTTCCTTCCTAAATGGAGTACTTTGCATTTGTCCTTATTGACTTTCATCCTATTTACTTCAGACCATTTCTCAAGTTTCTCTAGATCATTTTGAATTTTAATCCTATCCTCCAAAGCACTTGCAACCCCTCCCAGCTTGGTGTCATCCACAAACTTTACATGTGTACTCTCTACGCCATTATCTAAATCATTGTTGAAGATATTGAACAGAACTGGACTCAGTGGGACCCTACTTGACATGGGCTTTCAGCTTGACTGTGAACCACTGATAACTACTCTCTGGGAATGGTTGCACCCACGTTATAGTAGCTCCATCTAGATTGCATTTCCCTAGTTTGTTTATGAGAAGGTAATGCGAGACAGTATCAAAAGCCTTACTAAAATCAAGATATACCACATCTACTGCTTCCCCCCATCCACAAGGCTTAGCTATTGGGTTGGTTTGACATGATTTGTTCTTGACAAATCCATGCTGACTGTTCCTTATCACCTCATTATTTTCTAGGTGTTTGCAAATTGATTGCTTGATTATTTGCTCCATTATCTTTCCAGGTACTGAAGTTAAGCTGACTGGTCTATAATTCTCTGGGTTGTCCTTATTCCCCCTTTTATAGCCTGGCACTATATTTGCCTTCTTTAAGTCCTCTGGAATCTCTCTCATCTTACACGAGTTTTCAAAGATAATTGCTAATGGCTCAGATATCTCCTCAGTTAGCTCCTTGAGCATGCTAAGATGTATTTCATCAGGCCCTGGTTTAAGACATTTAACTTGTCTTGGGGTATGTCTTCACTACCCGCCGGATCGACAGGCAGCGATCGATTTATCACATCTAGTCTAGACATGATAAATCGACCCCTGAGCGCTCTCCCGTTGACTCCTGTACTACAGCGCCGCGAGAGGTGCAGGCAAAGTCGATGGGGGAGTGGAAGCAGTCGACTCACTGCGGTGGAGACACCATGGTAAGTTGATCTAAGTATGTCGACTTCAGCTATGTTATTCACGTAGCTGAAGTTGTGTAACTTAGATCAATTCCCTCCCCCTCCCCCCGAGTGTAGACCAGGACTAAGTAATTTTTAACTTGTTCTTTCCCTAGTTTAGCCTCAGATCCTACCTCATTTTCACTGATGTTCACTATGTTAGATGTCCAATTGTTACTATCCTTTTGGGTAAAAACTGAAACAAAGAAGTCATTTAACACTTCTGCTATGTCCACATTTTCTGTTATTGTCTGTCCCTACTCATTGAGTAACAGGCCTACCCTGTCCTTGGTCTTCCTCTTGCTTCTAATATATTTGCAGAATGTTTTCTTGTTGCCCTTTATGTCTCTAGCTAGTTTAATCTCATTTGGTGCCTTGGCCTTTTAAAATTTTGCTTGTGTTTTGTGTTCATATTCATCCTTTGTAATTTGACCTAGTTTCCACTTTTTGTAGGACTCTTTTTTGAGTTTCAGACAATTAAAGATCTGCTAGGAGAGCCAGGATAGTCTCTTTCCATACTTCCTATCTTTGCTGCACAGCGGGATAGTTTACTCTTGTGCCCTTAATGATGTCTCCTTGAAAAAGCACCAACTCTCTCAAACTGTTTTTTCCCTGAGACTTGCTTCCCATAGGATCTTATCTACCAACTCTCTGAGTTTGCTAAAGTCTACCTTTATTGCGGTGTTTTCCCTCCTACCATTCCTTAGAATCATGAACTCTACCATTTCATGATCACTTTCATCCAAGCTGCCTTCCACTTTCAAATTCTCAGCCAGTTCCTCCCTATTTGTCAAAATCAAATCTATAACAGCCTCTCCCCTAGTTGCTTTCTCCACCTTCTGAAATGAAAAATTGTCTCCACTGTAATCCAATAACTTGTTGGATAATCTGTGTCCTGCTGTATTATTTTCCCAAACAGATGTCTCTGAAGTTGAAATCCTCTATCACCACCAAGTCCTGTGCTTTGAATGATTTTGTTAGCTGTTTAAAAAGTCTCATCCACCTCTTTTTCTTGAATAGGTAGTCTATGGTAGACCCCCTACCATGACATCACCCTTGGTTTTTTTATAACCTCTTTTACACTTACCCAGAGATTTTCAACAAGTCCATCTCCTATTTCCATCTCAAACTCAGTCTGAGTGTATATATCTTTGATATACAAGCTAACACCTCCTTCCTTTTTCCCCTGCCTGTCCTTCCTGAGTAAGCTGTACCCTTCTATACAAATATTCATGTGTATTATCTCACCAAGTCTCTTATATACACCCTCTCTCCCCACCCTTAATATATCACTTGTCTTCTTTGACTGTGAAACAAGGATTATATATCTAGTGAATAGATTTGTATATCACTCAGCATAATGGAACCTTGATCTTGATTTGGGCCTCTAGGTGCTAATGTTGCCCCTCTGTAAAATGGGGATAATGATATTGACCTTTTCTTAAAGTGCTTTGATATCAGCTGCCTCAGCAATAGCATTCCACTTGGAGGGCTCTCTGCAGATGTGGGCATCTGCAAGTGGGAATGTAACCCATGTGTCTAATAGGGAGATCTCTCTTTAAAAGACCCATTGGGGGAGGTAGGAGTGAGTTGTGTCTGGGTCATTGTTGCTAGACAGATTTAGAACTCCACATCCAGAAGTTTCTGGATTTGGGTGTGGAAGTTTTGGGTATGCTCCAACAGGTTCCCTGTTGCTGGGGTCAGACTCCATGAGGGCAAGCAGTCAGGGCAGCTGCTTTACAAAGGGACATGTCCCCTCTGTGAGTTGGGAGAAGCTGAGCCCAGAAGTAGAAAGCAGGCTGTCTCTAACTCTGAAGTATTTTGCAGCAGTTTAGTGATATTGTTAACCCTCTAACAGAGGAGCATGGGCAATGTTAATTATAGCAAATTAATTATAGGAAATTGGGAGGGAAAAATAACTTCTATTTTAGTTGTATGCTTTGAATGTTGTTTTGATTTTAGCCAATCTGTTGTAGTTAAATTGTCTCAACTAGTCTGATTCACCAACTTTTCTTTAAATGTAGTAATGGTGAAAGAGTCATTTATATTTTGCTATTCTCAGTTTTGTATTTTCTCTTAACAGGGTTTTCTTTTAATCTATACACTTAACTGAGTGATTGGTTAATCAGTTAGCTGACTAGCTAACAGTGCTTTCAGTAGAAGAAGAGTCTGCATGGATTCCAACTGAAGATTCCTATAAGCAAGTGGAGGGGTGTGTAGATTTGGTGACTGAGTTTTAGGTGAGACTTAGGTGAACTGAGACTTAGGTGAACTAAACCTAACCTTTTGGGGACTGAACTGTTCCAATCTTAATTTATTTTCTTTATTTATGTTTATGTACAACTGTGAAGATAATGTCTGTGGATTATAAAATAGCCATGTTATGCTGTAAAAGTGAGATTATTTGTTTCTTTATCATAAGATTTTATAAAGTTATTTAATTAAATTCATTTCTTTAGTTTCTTTTGGGACTTGAATGTGGGGAGATTCACCCTTTGCAATCCTTGCTGAAAATCCTTAGAGACTGAACTCTGGGTCTCTAGCTACTTTTCAATGGGAGTTGGGGTTTTTAGGCATTGGAGAAGGGCAATGAAGTGAACTCTAGCCCACCCAAAGGTTACAGGAAGGGGACTGGAGATTGTATTAATTTGCATTCATTAACTTTCCATGTCTTTTGTAATCCCTTTTGAAGTGTGAATTCTGGGAATGGATAGGCCAGGCACCATACTGACCAGGAAGCCAGGACAGAGCGGCAGGAGTCTCAGACCTGCTGCAGAGTAGTAGTGGTTTATTACGGATGGGACAGTGTTCCCATTTGATATTTGCTTTCTTCCTCTGGCTAAGGACCACCAAAAGTGGAATGGTCAGCTATATCAGGAAGCTGAAACTCACTTTTTATTGCCAATACCTACTTCCTGTTAATTTGCTCAGGCACTTGGAATCTGGTCATCCTCAGCTGCCATCGTATAATTCCTATATACCTCCTTTGGAGAGCTGCAAGGCCCAGCAACTTCCACAAAATGCTGTGGAAATTTTGAACTCTGGGACACATCTGAGGAAGACCAGTTGTGTGAATGGCAGAATGTGGGGGCAGTATCCCTGTTCTACAAAATGTGTAAATCCAAGTTTAGCAAGTACACCTTTTGTGATAGCTCTTGTCTTTCATTTGAAATGCTGTGATCATTTTTTTTAAAGTGACATCTGTTGAAATTATGGGCTATTTACTGTACCTGAAATTCATCAAGTAGATTACAAAAGGAGACTCCAGGAATAGTTGCTACCCTGAAATGAAAAAGCTCAGACCCCTGTGAAAACAAAACAATAGCAGCATTGACGGATTTTTTGTTTTAAGAACAAAATTTGTTTCATTAAAGAAAATACATATTGAAGGCCCCGTTGAGCAGGAACATGCACAGAAAGCATTTTCAGCTGGTTCCTTGAAACCCTTTTGCAGTTCTGCATGCAAAGTTGGCAAAAGTAAGAGCAACTAGCGAGGGACAAACCTATTTTGCTTGCAGATGAAGTAAGGCAGGGGATTAAATTGGGGCCATCAGGGGGCTGACAATCTTCCTCTAAGTGTGTGATTTCTTGATTGTGGTGTGTATCAACCTTAAATTGACAAGGACTGGGGAGCAGACCATGAGAAGAGCCACTGCAAACTGCATGTTTTCTCTATAGGTTGCTCCTAAAATCCAGAGGGTCATCTTCATTTCCCTCCTAATCAGAGAAGACTCAGCAACAGGACAGCATGGGGGCAAAGGGAACAGAATACTCTTGCCTACTTCCAATTCCACTTCAGAACAGCTGATGTGGAAATCAAAAGACAGATTTCCAAATCCCATGAGCACACTAGGACAAATTAGAGTGTTTTTTACATTTTGAAGGTGCAGAGGACATGGGTTCTGCTGCTCCAAAATTTGCAGAGCAGATTGCTCTCAGAAAGTGGCATCTCCAAGTAAACTTGGAAATGAGGCTATAACTGGTCCCCTGAATACTTCACTAGGAGACACCAATGTTGGTTTCTAACTTCTGAAAGAAGTTAAATGAAAAACGAAGTGCTAAATTTAGCCCTGGTATAAATGGCCATAAGTTCATTGGAGTTACACCTGTGCTGAATTTGGCCCATAATCTTTCATACAGAAGAAAAGTGTAGGACTCTCCCAAACTCATCAAAATCTTTCAAAATTTAATTTTTAAGCTGTGCTTAATATGTTTATTTTAATATTTTGATTGAAAATTTTAGAAGAAAGCAAAAAAGCTAAAATACACAAAGCATATTTTTAATAAAATGCTACCATATTTTAATACAATTATTTTAAAAAGCATTTTGGAAGAAAGGGCTGCTAGAGTACTAGGCAGGAGAGCAATTTGAGAATTTTCCATCAGAATGATTTTTGAACTGAAAAGAAAAATAAAAAATTATGCCAATATTTTTGATTTTCCATAGAAAAAATGAAATGACATTTTTTGGAGTCAATTTAACAAGAATTAGAATATTTTGTTTACTGAACTGGCCCAAAATGTTCCACTTCAGATCAGTTAATAAAACATTTAAACTGCATTTCCCTAGCACTTGGCCTTATGGGAGTTGTAGGCTGGGTTCCCTGGAAGACTACATCTCCCACAATGCAATGTGGATCCAGCTCACCGAGCTAGGGAAATGAATTTAAAGTTGATCTGACTTGAAAGAAGCTTTCGGGTCATTTCAACAAAACCAAATGAAACATTTAGATTTCAGAAATGTCAAATGTTTTGATTCTATCAAAAATGAAAAATGTTGAAATGAAACATTTTGAAATTTCTGCAGTGAAAATTTTCAGAATTTCCATTCAGCAAAAAATATAGAAATATCAATGTTTCAGCCTATTTCAGGATTAAAACAAATGTTTTCAAAATGTTAAGGCCAGAAGGGACTGTTGTGATCATTTAGTTTGACCTCCGGCATAATACAAGTCATAGAACTTCCCCCAAAATTTCTTATGGGATGGAACTGAAATTCCAAATTTTGCTCAGTTCTAATATACAGTTTTGATATTTAAAAGTTTAGGCAAAATATTCAAAAGTGGCTTCTAAAGACTATACCCAGAATTTTGTATACCAGAAGCAATTTAGAGGCTTACTAAAACTGCTTAGAAAACAATCTATGGATAGATTAGATTAGATAGATAAAATAGATTAGATTGATAGATCAAATATGCCCTTATTTAGTAATCAGTATTTTTTCTAAAGTAACATATTGGTGACTGCATATACAACAGGCTGGTGAAGTAAGTGATGATAAGGTCTTGAACAAGATGTATAAAGTAATAGTCAAAAGGATCATTTGTGAAACTACCACTAAATACTTTCTTTATTATCTAAAGGATCAGCACCTTGAAAGGCTAAATATGGTATGTTCATAAGGTAGTTTATCCAAACTACAGATGGGTCTGATCTATGAATTGGTGTGCTTGGATCTGGGTTTTATATGGAAAGGAAGTTTGGATTCAGATCAGAACTTCCTCAGAGTTGAATGGTGTTTGGATATGTAGTTTCGATTCATGCCCATTTTTGTCCAAAATATTTATTTTTATCTGAAAAACCCTCCCAAAAAACAAAAACAAAACCACTTACATATATGTTTAAGGCTAGGGCTTCTGGATTATACAGTGTGTTGTTGAGTTTATCAGCTAAATATGCTCTCGTTTTTAACATGCTTGGTGTTTCGTTGGTACCTGTAAAAGAGTAGAGTGAGTCAATTTTTTCTTTCCCCCACATTTTTAAATAATTCCATTTTCTATATTACAGGTAGTTGGTAATATAGGTTCTGTGACTTAGACAGAAAAGGGAAGAGGAGTGTTTTAGCTCATTTAGTCTAAAGGCCTACCTCTGTGAGATGATGAGAGCTTCCTGCAAAATGCTAAGTACCATGATCTTCCATTAAAGAAAATAGGAGCTAGGGGCACTCAGTACTGTGAGAGGTGCTCAGAATCTTGTAGGATCCAGCCTTTATGTAGTTTTGATCACTCACCTATCCTTGAGTTTCTGAGCATCACAGAGAAAGGATAATCAGCACAATTTTTAGCCTCCTTGTTAAAAAAATAAATAAAAATTCTCCCTTTTCTTGAAAAATTTCCCTGCATCCACAAAAACATACAGACTGGGGACTCCAATTATATAATATTACAAAAAGCAAAATCAAGGAACATACTTTAAGGTTGCTGTGGCAGATGATGCAACTGCATGCAGTATCTTTGGGGACCATATTATATTAAAGTTTACAAATGTTTATGTATCATTGTAGGCCAAAGATTGTATGCAACTCCATGGGGCAAGATTATTAGAGTTCCTCCAGGAACTCAGAACGGGTGTGTGTGTGTGTGTGAGATCACAACAGTCCCACAGATTGTAAACAGCTCCAGAGGAGTACTCTCTAATGGGGTGGTTTGCATAAACTGGTTTAGGGCTGAGTTTAAAATGACTTGTGTGTGTCTTTTGCATTTATTTAAAAAAATGGTCAGGACCTTGTGTCCTAGAGAGGACCCCAGCCCTTGCTGAAAAGTTGGAAAGACTTTGGCTTACTAGGGCCCCATAAAATTGCTAGTTGATTCCTGGAACATTCAGTGGGTGTTTAAATCTGTTCATTGATTCTGTATGTGTTTTGTCTGTGATACTTTTGGCTAAGAATAAATGTACTTTGCTTTGGAAGAGCTGTGTGGTCACTGGTAAAAACATTGTCCTTGGACAATGCTAGCCATTAGGTGACCTGGCCTGCTAGGGATTTCACAGTGGATGGCATGGGCTGTGCAGCCTTAAAACCCCTTGTCAGGAGTGAGAAAGAGGCACCAGTCTCCACCTCAGAGACGTGATGGCTGGGAGCCTGAAATCTTAAGTGGGTGCCCTCGAGGGATCATGGAGCAGAAATACAGGTGCAGTTATCCTGAAACTCTGACAGTTGCTACAGATGACAACTTCAAACTAGAGGGCTATTGTCAAGGTTCCCTCCCCACTCTGAACTCTAGGGTACAGATGTGGGGACCCACATGAAGGACCCCCCTAAGCTTATTCTTACCAGCTTAGGTTAAAACTTCCCCAAAGTACAGATTCCTTTCTTGCCTTGGGAACCAGCTTAGGTTAAAACCTGGTACGCTGCCACCACCAAGAGATTTAACAAAGAATCCGGGAAGAAACTACTTGGAGACATCTTCCCCCAAAATATCTCCCCAAGCCCTTACACCCCCTTTCCTGGGGAGGCTTGAGAATAAACAAAATGAGCACAAACCAGCGTTGGATTTTTAAGACCCTAAAAACCCAATCAGATTCTTAAAAAACAGAACTTTATTAGAAGAACAAAACAAAGATAAAAGAAACACTAAGTTTAGAATGGAAGATAATCTCACAGGCAGTCAGATTCAAAACATAGAGAATCCCTCTAGGCAAGACCTTAAGTTACAAAAAGACACAAAAACAGGAATACACATTCCCTCCAGCACAGCAAATTTACAAGCCAAAACAAAGAAAACCAAATGCATTTTCTAGCTAGACTACTTACTAACTTTACAGGAGTTGAAGGGCTTGCATCCTTGATCTGTTCCCAGCAAAGGTATCACACAGACAGACAAAAGCCTTTACCCCCCTCTCCAGACTTGAAAGTATCTTGTCCCCTCATTGGTCATTTTGGGTCATGTGCCAGCGAGGTTACCTTAGCTTCTTAACCCTTTACAGGTGAAAGGATTTTGCCTCTGGCCAGGAGGGATTGTATAGCACTGTATACAGAAAAGTGGTTACCCTTCCCTTTATATTTATGGCATGCCCCCCCTCAAATCACAGATAGGGTGAAACACTGGCTGGGATTTCTTCCTGGAGCTCTAGGAGAAAACAGAGTTAATAAGACACATGCATCTCTAAATATACTACTACTTGTATAAAGACAAACAATATTTTCCATATCTCAAGGACGATTTTAACCAGTTGATTCTGGGAAACTTTCACGGGAGAGTGCATCAGCCACTTTGTTAGAAGCTCCTGAAATCTGTTGTGTGTTGAAATCAAAACCTTGGAGAGCTAAACTCCACCGAAGAAGTTTTTTGTTATTTCCCTTGGTGGCATGAAGCCACTGTAGCGCAGCATGGTCGGTTTGCCGTTCCCAAACGTATTGGTGTAGCTTTTCCAGAGCGTAGACAATGGCATAACATTCCTTTTCACTGATTGACAGTGGCTTTCCCTCTCAGACAGCTTCTTGCTGAGAAACACGACAGGAAAGAATTCTGATTTGGTCCTTGCTGCATTAAGACAGTTCCCACACCATGCTCGGACGCATCTGTGGTTACTAGGAAAGGTTTGTCAAAGTCTGGGGCCTTTAGCACAGGGTCAGATATGAGTTTCGCTTTAAGCTGGTTAAAGGCCTTCTGACACTCTTCAGTCCACTCAACTGCATTTAGCTGTTTCTTTTTGGTTAGGTCTGTCAGTGGGGCGGCGATTTGTCCGTATTGCAGTACAAATCGCCTGTAATATATGGCCAAGCCTAAGGAGGATTGGACCTGTTTCTTTGACTTTGGGACAGGCCACTTTTGGATAGCATCCACTTTGGCCTGTACGGGGTTGACAGTTCCTTGACCCACCTGGTGCCAAGGTAAGTCACTCTGTTTAGGCCTATTTGACATTTCTTAGCCTTAACGTTAGTCCTGCCTCCCTTATGTACTCAAAGACTTTTTGTAGATGTTCCAGATGTTCTGCCCTGGAATCCAAAAATATGGCCATATTGTCAAGGTAGGCAACTGCATATTCTCTCAATCCCGCTAGGAGACCATCTACAAGTCTTTGGAAGGTGGCGGGTGCATTCTGCAGACCAAAAGGGAGCACATTAAATTCATACAGCCCAACATGTATGATGGAGGCTTACCTTTCCTTGGCGGATTCATCTAGCGGTATCTGCCAGTACCCTTTGGTTAAGTCCAAGGTAGAGATGAACTGGGCCCGTCCCAGTTTCTCCAATAGTTCATCTGTGCATGTCACTGGATAGTTGTCTGGGCGAGTTACAGCATTTAACTTATAGTCCATGCAAAAACGTATCTCCCCATCTGGTTTGGGAACTAGAACCACTGGAGATGCCTAAGCACTGCCAGAGGGGCGGATTACACCCATCTGTAGCATATCCTGGACCTCCCGTTCTATAGCAGTTTTAGCTTGAGGAGACACCCAGTAAGGTTGGGCTCTAATTGAGTGAGCATTACCTGTGTCAATGGAGCGGTATGCCCATTCAGTCAGTTCTGGGGTGGCTGAGAACATTGGCTCGTAGCTAGCGCACAGCTCCTTGATCTGCTGTCGCTGCATACAGCCAAGGGTCATGGAGAGGTTCACCTCTTCCACGCGACCATCACTTTTCCCTTCATAGTAGACACCTTCAGGCCACTCAGTGTCATCTCCTCCCTGGGCTGTAAACTGACAAACCTTTAATTCTCTGGAATAAAAGGACTTTAGAGAATTAATATGGTACACCTTAGGCTTTTGGTTGGAGGTGGGGAATGCTATGAGATAATTAACAGCTCCCAGGCACTCTTGGACCTTGAATGGCCCTTCCCACAATGCTTCCATTTTATGGGCTTGGAGCGCCTTTAAGACCATGACCTGGTCCCCTACTTTGAAGGAACGCTCTCTGGCATGTTTATCATATCAGGCTTTTTTGCTCTTCCTGAGCCTCTTTTAGGTTTTCTCTAGCAAGGGCTAAAGAGGTTTGGAGGGTGTTTTGTAGATTGGTTACAAAGTCCAGAATGTTAGTTCCTGGAGAAGGTGTAAACCCCTCCCATTGCTGCTTCACCAACTGTAATGGCCCCTTAACCTCGCAGCCATATATAAGTTCAAATGGTGAAAACCCTAAACTGGGATGTGGTACAGCTCTGTAGGCAAAGAGCAACTGCTGCAACGCTAGGTCCCAATAATTGGAATGCTCATTTACGAATTTAAGTATCATGGTCCCCAAAGTTCCATTAAACTTTTCCACCAGGCCATTTGTTTGACGTCGGTAAGGGATGGCAATCAAGTGATTTACCCCATGAGCTTCCCAAAGGCTTTCCATGGTTCCTGCCAGGAAATTAGTTCCTACCTCTGTAAGGATGTCAGAGGGCCAATCTACCCTGGCAAAAATGTCTGTCAGTACCTGGCACGCATTTTTAGCCCTGGTGTTGCTTAGAGCTACTGCTTCCGGCCATCAGGTGGCAAAATTCATGAAAGTCAGTATGTACTGCTTTCCTCTTGGGGTCTTTTTTGGAAGAGGACCCAGAATATCCACAGCTACTCACTGAAATGGAACCTCAATGATGGGGAGTGGCTGGAAAGGGGCTTTGATCTGGTCTTGGGGTTTTCCCATTCTTTGGCACACCTCACAAGACCAGACATAGGTAGAAACATCCTTGCCCATTCCCTCCCAATGGAACGATTTTCCCAAATGGTCTTTGGTTCTGTTCATCCCAGCATGGCCACTAGGATGATTGTGGGCTAAGCTTAAGAGCTTTACCCGGTACTTAGTTGGAACTACCAATTGTCTCTGAGGATGCCACCAGAAAGAGTTTCCTTGTATAAAAGTCCTCTTTCTACAACAAACCTGGATCGATTAGAAGAGCTGAGAGGCAGTGGGTTGCTCCATGCCGCCGTCCAAGCTCTCTGGAGGCTTTCATCTGCTTCCTGTTCGGTCTGGAACTGTTCCCTTGATGCTGGAGACATCAGTTCCTCATTGGATTGTGGACCTGGATTTGGTCCCTCTGGAAGCGATGCAGGTGATGGGCGGTTTCCGTTGACTGTGAACCACTCTCCGCTGGTGCACTATGTTGGGGTTCAGGCTCCGGCTGAGCCTCTTATGTAGGGTTATCTGCTGCTGCCAGTGCAGGTTCAGTGGGGCCCTTTGGTGTTGGGGTTGCAAGCACTGGTTTCAGTGCTGGCAATGGTTCTGGTTATTCCGCCAGTTCCAGTTCTGGGACTGGCTCTGTCTGGGTCTCTGTGACTGGATCCACTACTGCTGTTGCAGATGTTGGCATGGGGTCTGGTTCCATCACCTCTGACTGGGTCCTGGTAGAAGTCTCTGGAACAGAGCTAGGTGTGACAGCTTGCTTAGCCTGACTGTGGGTGACCATTCCCACCCTCTTGGCTAGCTTCACATGATTGGCCAAGTCTTCCCCCAACAGCATGGGGATGGAATAATCATCATAGACTGCAAAAGTCCACGTTACTGACCAGCCCTCGTACTGGACCAGCAACCTGGCTGTAGACAAGTGAAAAAAAGTTTGACTTGAAGGGTTAAATAGTCACTAGGGTCGATTAAATTGGGATCCACTAAGGAAGCGTGGATAGCAGACACTTGTGCTCTGGTGTCCCTCCACTTCTTCCCTCCCACACTCACAGTTTCCCTCCGATCTGAGGGTATCAGGGAGGCATCTGGGCCTGAGGACCTATGGTGAGACCCCGGTGTAATGAACTGTAATCTGTTGGGATTCTTGGGGCATGTCAAGGTTCCTTCCCCACTCTGAACTTTAGGGTACAGATGTGGGGACCTGCATAAAAACCTCCTAAGCTTACTTTTACAGCTTAGGTTAAAAATTCCCCAAGGAACTATTTTACCTTTTGCCCTTGGACTTTATCGCTACCACCACCAAACGTCTAACAAGTATATACTTGGGAAAGAGCCCTTTTGGAAACGTCTTCCCCCCCCAAATCCTCCCAACCTGGGGAAGGCTTGATAAAAATCCTCACCAATTTGCATAGGTGAACACAGACCCAAACCCTTGGATCTTAAGAACAATGAAAAAGCGATCAGATTCTTAAAAGAAGAAAAAGTAAAAAGAATCACCTCTGTAAAATCAGGATGATAAATATCTTACAGCGTAATTAGATTCAAAACATAGAGAATCCCTCTAGGCAAAACCTTAAAAGTTACAAAAAGACACAAAACCAGGAATCTACATTCCATTCAGCACAGCTTATTTTCTCAGTCATTTAAAGGAATCAGAATCTAACGCATATCTAGCTAGATTACTTACTAAGTTCTAAGACTCCATTCCTGTTCTGTCCCAAGCAAAAGCATCACAGAGAGAGAGAGAAAGAGAGAGAGAGAGAGGGGCTTTGTTTCTCCCTCCCCCCAGCTTTTGAAAGTATCTTGTCTCCTCATTGGTCATTTTGGTCAGGTGCCAGCGAGGTTATCCTAGCTTCTTAACCCTTTACAGGTGAAAGGGTTTTTCTTCTGGCCAGGAGGGATTTTAAAGGTGTTTACCCTTCCCCTTTATATTTATGACAGTTGGCCTTTACATGCCCTGGCTCATTACATTTAAAACATTGCCCAGCTGACTGGTCACTGGGGCGAGGTGGGTTGTTGGAGAATGGTGTGTGAGAAGATAAGGTGTCTGAGGGTTTTCTTGGGGTGTAGTCGGCACTTTGGTTTGCCACCAGTAGTAGGGTATGGTCTGAGGGTGTCCCTTCTGGTACTGCTCAAATTGCAACCAGGGTTGTTTCTCTCTCCTCCCTCCACCTGTTTTGTTCCAGTTTGCCCTCCCTCTCTGGCGGTCTGGGACTGCTCGTATTGATCAGCATAAGCAGCAAGACTTCCTACTGAGTCCATTTTCTTATCCCATAAATGCTGTTTTATGTCATCCTTGGACATATTCAGGAATTGCTCCTGTATCATCAAATCCTGCATTCCTCCAAAGCTAGTTACATCCCGTCCTTTGAGGCATTTATCAAACAGATCTGTCATCTGGTTTACATAAGCCACATTACTTAGTCCAGGCCCTCTCTTAAGGGCTCTAAATTTTATTCTGTAAGTTTCAGGTGTAACTTGAAATTGTTTTAAAACCAAATCCTTGAATTTATCATAGTCAGAAGCCTCATCACTAGGCATCTTATTGAATATGTCCAGAGCTCTTCCAGTCAATTTTGCGACCAATGTGATCATCTTGTGAGCGTCAGGAATTTTATGGAGTGTGCACAGTCTCTCAAAGGTGAGAAAATATTCAGCAATATCACTGGATTCATCATACTTTGGACATAGTCACTCCCATTTGTGGATTGTTGGGGAAGGATTGTTAGGGTTATTCAGTACATTCTGCTGAGCCCTTGCCTTCTCTATCGCCAGTGCATGCTTCCTTTCCTTTTCCCTCTCCTCCATTTCTTTTTCTTTTTCCTCCATAGCTCTCCTGTGGGCAGCCTCTTGGGTAGCATCTTCTGTCTTTGCCTTGGCTTTTTCTGCCTCTATATCGAGTCATTTTAATTCGACCAGTCTCTGGTGTTCCTTTTCTTTCTCTTCTGCTTCCAGTCTGGCTATCTCCAGTTTCTGTTGGGCATTGATTTCTGTCATCTTAGCCCCTCTATTTTTAACCTAGCTATACCGGAGAGTTAGAAAGAAAAAAAAAAACCTGGCTTGTAAAATTTGCCATGCTGTAACCTGATACCTTTGTCTTGATAGCTGTTCCCAGCCTACAGAAAAATCCCTTTGTTAAAACCACTAACACCTCTGCCTCCCGGCAAAGGGACAGAAAAAACTCTAACTTCTTTCAATTAAAAAAAAACAAAAAACAACCTCTTCAGCTCTGTGCTTTTGGTTCAAAATTATCTCTGGTTCAAAATGATCCTACCACTCTGCCACCATGTCAAGGTTACCTCCCCACTCTGAACTCTAGGGTACAGATGTGGGGACCCACATGAAAGACCACATAAGCTTATTTTTACCAGCTTAGGTTAAAACTTACCCAAGGCACAGATTTCTTTCTTGCCTTGGGAACCAGCTTAGGTTAAAACCTGGTACACGCTGCCACCACCAAACAATTTAACAAAGAATCCGGGAAGAAACTACTTGGAGACATCTTCCCTCAAAATATCCTCCCAAGCCCTTACATCCCCTTTCCCGGGGTGGCTTGAGAATAAACAAGATGAGCACAAACTAGCCTTGGATTTTTAAGACCCTAAAAACCCAGTCAGATTCTTAAAAAAACAGAACTTTATTAGAAGAACAAAACAAAGATAAAAGAAACACTCTGTAAGATTAGAATGGAAGATAATCTCACAGGCAGTCAGATTCAAAACAGAGAATCCCTCTAGGCAAAACCTTAAATTACAAAAAGACACAAAAACAGGAATACACATTCCCTCTAGCACAGTGAATTTACAAACCAAAACAAAGAAAACATAACGCATTTTCTAGTGAGATTACTAACTTTACAAGAGTTGAGGGGCTTGCATCCTTGATCTGATCCTGGCAAAGGTATCACACAGACAGACAAAAGCCTTTCCCACCCTCTCCAGACTTGAAAGTATCTTGTCCCCTCATTGGCCATTTTGGGTCAGGTGCCAGCAAGGTTACCTTAGCTTCTTAACCCTTTACAGGTGAAAGGATTTGCCTCTGGCCAGGAGGGATTGTATAACACTGTATACAGAAAGGTGGTCACCCTTCCCTTTATATTTACGACAGTTATACACTTTATTGCTTATATAGGCTAAGCTGTATACCAAATAAGAGCAGCATATTAAGCTGCTAGGATATGTGTGCCACCATAAAGATTCCTCTGCCTGCAGCACCAGATGGGAACTCTGAGGGGTGGATTTTCCTCTCACTTACACAGTGGAAATCAGGCTTTCAGGTTTTCTGATTTTCACCAAAATCAATAGGGTTCTTCTCTCTGATGGCTACAGGATTCCCTGAAATGTTCGAATTGATTGGCTATGTGGCACCACAACCCTTCATACCAAAGCTTATGTGATTGCTAAGGACCCAGCAGGATTGTCTGCTGAAGCAGGTGTGGGAGTGGCAGGAATGCAGTCTCTGTCTTGAACCTGAATGTCCTGGCCTCCTGGAGCATCACCCTCTGAGGATCCCAATGTGCTTTCCAGGCCTGAGGGAATCCACCCTCCCATCCATGTGGGCGGGGGGAGGGATAGCTCAGTGGTTTCAGCACTGGTCTGCTAAACCCAGATTGTGAGTTCAGTCCTTGAGGGGGCCATTTAGGTATCTGGGGCAAAAATTGTTTGGGGATTGGTCCTGCTTTGAGCAGGGGGTTGGACTAGATAACCTCCTGAGGTCCCTTCCAACCCTGATATTCTATGATTCAAGGCCAACAGGAGACAAGAAAATAAGATTCATTACAGACAGTTCCTGCACTTTGAGCCCCTTCTGCTCCTCAGCCTGTCCCTGACCTTCCTACCACTCAGACTTGCAATCTCCATGCTGCCTTTTACTCCGTCATGTCACCTAGGGCTAGGCTGCTATTGAATCCTCTCTGTTCTCCATCCCCACCCCTCAACCTGTGCTCCCTGCCTTGGTCATCTCTTCATTTGACTCTGCAGCCCGCTCTTCTCTGGCCTCAGTGCCTCTCCTCTTGCTCCCCTCGGCTTAGCTAAAATGCTGCTGCTAAAATTACCTTCTTCCCTTGCCACTCTGCTCATGTCACTCATTTTTTTAGATCCCTGCACTGCCCTCCCTGACACTCCTGTATCAAGGTCAGACTTCTCTTCACCTGCTAGGCCCTATCCAGCTCCACTCCCTCCTGCATCTCCTCATGCTTCCCCCTCATTCACCCAAGCCTCTCTCCTTACCATCCCTTTGTATCCTCCCCATCACCTCTATACCCCCTTCTGTGCAGAAGTCTGTCCGTAGTCCCGTATGTCATGTGACTGCCCCTCTTCCTTTTACACCCTCCTCCCTGGAGCTCACTACTTCCAACAGTGCCTCTGGAGAGATTCTTACATATAATGTTACAGACAAGCAAGAAGAAATGCCAGAGAGTTGAGTGTAAGCTGAGTCACCTAATATTTTTCTCAATTTCTTTTTATTTATAATATGGTACCTCAATTTTAATGAATAATAATATTATTTTTGTTGCTCCATAGGAATTCATGCTTCTTGATAGACAAAGAGAAAATTATGGTTCCTGCCCTGAGGAGGTTAGAAAATAAATTATACTGATACCCCAATGAATAACAACAAATCATAGTGAAGTAGGAAAGCAAGAGAAATAACAGAAAACAAGGGAAAGGGAATAATATTCTTGCAGGAGCATTATTTTATTATTTATATACAACAGTTCTTAATCAATGCTCAGAAAGTTGGTTCCCAGGTATTTTGATACTATATATGGCCCAAACAGAAATGATTTATGGCAATTTTGTTCAATTGTTTCTTTTAGAAATGGTAATGGATTAACCTAGGCAGCATATATGGTTGATTATACTCTGAGTCCTAATTTGGACAAATTTAAATCCTTCTGTTCTAATATTATGAAGGTATTTTTTATTTGATTACAATCGCTCTCAGAGAACCAAATCAGAGTCAGGACCCATTGGACTAGGCACAGTACAAATACACATAAAGCCAGCGTCCCTGCTTTGAACAGCTTGCATAATTTTGAAATTTGAAGATCCATGGGTGAAATCCTGGTCTCATTGACATCAGTGTGAATTTTGCCATTGACTTCTATTGGGCCAAAAATTCAACCCTGCAGTATCTCGTGCAAGTAAAACTCGCATAGTCTTCAATGGAAGGACACTGCCCAATTGGTTCCTATGAGACATTTTAAATGTTAGGGGGTTGAATCCTGCTCCAATTTAAGTCAATGTTAAACAAGTGGAAAGAACCAGCAAACCAGCCTGGCTGGGGTTTTATATTTTCCTCTTGCATCTTTTACCCTGTCTTTTTAACAGTGGAACGTCTTGGTTGATAGAAATCAGACAATGCTCAGTATCACATACATACTAGTACATACATCAGGGTTTAAGCAGGAGTCCTTGCCTGGATCCGTTAAGAAAATAGGTGAGAAAGGAAAGGTAAACTTCCAGCAGAAATGCCCATTTAGAGAGACTTTTTACAGATCTTAACATTTGTTCTTAGCCTTGTCTGATATCAAAAAACTGTTCTGCAAATCCTCTATCCATACCTGCAACTTCCCAGTTTGTCCTATGGTTAACCTCTGTGACTGTGACAAAAAATGGAGATACCAGTGGTGTATATTCATTCTCACTGTCAACTCTGAAATGGACTGGAAGTCTTGTAACTGGATACTTCATCCTCAAAGCCTAAAATTGAAGTTGCATATTACTATTTAGTTAAATTTAAAATAAGATTGTGTTGCTTCTTTAATTCATTCATTAAACATTGAAGCCTCACCTTAATAGGGGTGTCTATCCCATTCAGATGAACAAAGGTTAACAGGGGTCTGAGAGCTCAATTAGCCCACCCTGATGCACCTGGAGGATCTGTCAGAGTTGATTTGTTATTAGACCTAGCTGGGGATAAGTAGATAAAAGAAGGAACTGAAATCTAGCAGGGAGGATCCCAGACAGAGAAACCAGGAGAGAAAAGGTAGTGAGTTCCCTCTGTCTGGGAAGGGCATGGGGAAAGCAGATGGAAAAAAGCTACACGGGTGGAATTAATCCCAGTGGGACCCTGGAAAGGCAGCATGGCACAGAGGAGTCCTGAAGGAGTGGTGCTCAAGCAGAGAAAGGAGGAGCCGGGAGGGCCTAGAGAGAAGCTAGAGGCCTGGTTAAACAGAGGAGAGGTGGTGTTACGCTCAGGCTGCTGGGAAGCAGCACAGGGGGAATCAGAGATAGGATGTGGCCCAGGGAAATAGCAGAATGGCTGAAGACGACCTAGGTACTTAAGACAGGGTCCTCTAGGCCAGAACACAGAGTTGAAGGTGGGCTTGAGTTCTCCAACCAGCCTTGAAGAAGGCATGTACAAGCCTGATACAAGGACTGTTTAGCCCAGGGTAGAGCCGAAGATAGAACCTCAAGAAAGAGTTAAATAGTAGCCCAAGAGGGGGCAAAAGGATAATTTGTATTACAACCGTTTTGGACTTTCAGTTGTACTTTTGTTACACCAGAAGGGGTGCAATTAAAATGTGACTTGGCCAGAGGATGAATTGTGAGATGAGACCTCCACAGGACCAGAATGACTGTTGGCAGGGGAGCACTAGAGCAGAAAGAGCTGCTACATCATGTCCAGCTAGGAGGGGGAGTGTTAACAGTGAGTCAGCTCTTCCACACTCACATACGTACAATAATGAGCTGGGATGTCTCCTTAAGAGTAAGATTATTTGCCCCTGTTTCATCCATACAATTCTTACTAAAGTCAGGAGGGTTGCCTAGACATAGCTAAGGGAAGAATTCAGTCTTAATAAACATTTATTTTCAAGCTTGTCTTGTTACAGTTGTCACCTTCTCCTTGCAATCTGAGAAAGCAACAAAAGAGGAAAGTTTCTTGTTGTCATCGCAGTTACATTCTGCTCGAGTTGACTTGTTAGCACACTGCTTGTAGGCTCCAGAATTCTGTAGATGGGACATAAAAACAGTTTACCTCACTTTCTTACCTACATTCTGAAAACTTTTTTTTGTTTTTTGTTTAAAAAAAAGAACATGAGTAAACAAATGCAATTACTTATCTGGATTTATTGGAGAGATCTAAAATGTAAATGTGTCATTTGCTAGAGACCAATCTGGGTATTAGAGAAGGTCAAAATTCAGCATTTCAATTCTGTGGGAAATTCTGAGTGTTGCAATATATGGTTCCATCCCATATGGTTTTGAAAAAAATCAAGATCTCAGAATTTTCCCTGAAATGCAATATTCCAAAAATATTTAATTAATGTTTAATTTCATCCTGACCATATCATTTTGGCTTTTATGTTACATTATATAAACTAGAGCTGGTCAGGAAGCTGAATTTCCATTTTTTAAATGTTTTTGGGTTTGGGGAAAATTTTTTTTTGTTCTATACTAGGACAAAAAACCAATTTTTTTCACAAAACAGAAATCCTGTGATATTTTGTTTCACAAACATTGAAAAAATGAGTTACTTATCTGAACCATAAATGTTATTCTTAGAGATGTGGGGGCAGATGTGTATTCCACTCAGATGTGAAATGCCCAGCGTGCTGAAGACAAAGAACTTTGTGCATGGGCTCTCATGCCTTTTTCTGGCCCTTCCCAAGGCTATTTAAGAGCGGAACTGCCCTGACCCTCCTCAGTTCCTTCGCACTGGAAGGGATGGAGAATATGCCATGGAATACACATCTGCATCCACACCTCAAAGAACAGTTACAGTCCAGTAACTAACCAATTTTTCTTCAAGTGGTTGCAGACATGTATTCTGCTCACGTGACTCACAAGCAGTAACAGAAGGGGGTGAGACTCAGAGGCTATTTAAACAGCAGAACTGACTTTCCAAAATTTGTATCCAACCTAGATGCCGTCATAACAGTGTAGTATAGTGTAGCGTTGGGTAAAGGTATGCACAGAAGATCAGGTAGTGACCCAGCAAATGTCCAATATGGAAATGTCACTAACAACCATGACTGAAGCCACTTGGTTTCTTGTCGAATGAACCAATATCCTTTGTGAAGATGTGGCCCATTGAGGGGCCTTGGCAAAAAATCCTCTTTTCTTTGAAAACAACTCTCATCTCAGGCCTGACAAACTCACTACATCAAACACATCTAGAAGAGTATTTATCCATAGGGATAACCTGCAAGGCACCTACATATAGCTTGTAACTAGACCTATAATCACTGAGAGAAGTATGCATGGGTAATATTTAAGGAAAATGTAACTATATGGAAAGTATGCTTTATGGTCTTGGAGTGAAGTTATTTACCAAGGGATAATATGTCTTGGTGAAGGCATATTCGAACAGGTGGGAGTTTTCACCCCTCCCTGGCTAGCCAGTGATGCAAGGCAACTATCAATGGAAAACCATCAGAGACAATGGTAAACAACTGAAACCACCTAGATGTAAAAAGGAACATTACAACAGACAGGGGATCACATTGCCTATGAGTAGAGTCAAAAGACTATTTCAGTATAACACAGATTAGGAAGAGGCACTCTGGATTCATTCACTGAGGAAACATCTTGTAGAGCTGGGGTGTTTTCATAAAAGACTGGATCCTGGTTCTTGTAAAGTCAGCCAGTTTTGAACAATGGCATTTTCTGGCAATTTATCTATAAAAATTTAGACATGGTGTTCCAATTTAGGAAGGCATATTTCAATAACAGTGCCTGCTGATTACCAATGTGCATCTGTAATGACAAGGTAGAATAAATATTCCTTCCCATTAAATCTAGCCCTTTAGATGCTTTATCTTCAGGCATCAGCTTGAACCTTCTCTCATCTCAGCCTCCCATTTGCAGCTATTCTGAGGAGAAAGTTTGGGGTGGAATGGGAGTAGAAGCTCTCAAAGCCTTGCATAGGGACATAATATTGCTTATCCATATACTTCATGTGTTTCAAAAGAGCTTCATTTACAGGGAGAGCTCCTGCAGCTAATGGTTGGAGAATGTCCACCAATTTATGGGTATTCTCCTGAACAAACTCTGTCTAAATGCCCAAGACTGTAGTCATTTGCCTCAGCAGATCCTGATAAGACTTACAGTCTTGAGTAACAGGAGAAGACAAATATGACATTGTGGAATCATCCAGTGAGGAAGGATGAGGAGCCCGTGGAATCTCCTGTGGCAAAGCTTGCTCCTGCAATACTGGTTCAGACTGTAATAGCTCAGAGGGAGCCCGAGTCTCCAGTCTAGCTGAGTTGGGAAGTGAGACAATAGGAGGGTTCAGTGACTTTGCTCTGCAAGGAGCAGAGGATCGGGTCCTTGAAGATTGAGAAGCATCCCAAAGGTCACATTCACTGTAGTAGAGAGGAGACTAATAAGCTCTTCTGAGCTTGTTCAGCACTAACTAGGCATACCTGTAAGGCTTGCTGTGCCTGGAAGGGAGGAGCTTAAAAAGGGAAAACAAGAGAAAGACATTATAAATAACTTGAAGTGGAGTCTCATGGGAACTCAGGGGAGCCACATGGGCCCCAAGCCCCTACCCCTACTATGGGAATGGTGCTGGTTCCGGTAACGATATTGATTCCCTGGAGGCCTCGAAGACTTTCAAGATTGGTAATTGGAGGACAGAGAGAGGCACAGGTAGAGGACCTTGAGCTCAAACGCAAGGAATCTTCCAAATAATCTGATGACAACAGAGGAGCCACCCCGGTGGAGTCAGCAAGCGCCCAAACTTGACTGAGGTTCAAAACGTGGGCCACATTGGTATTAAAGATGGTATGGTAACCAGCGCCTTGAGTACCAGTAGGGATACTGAGGCTGCACAGACAGTTGGCACTGGAACAAATGTTAGTATTGAACCTGTAGATCTGGTCTGCACTGAAACTGCGCAAGGCAACATTGCCATCAATGCCAAAGGGATCTCTTTGTACCAATAAAAGGGACTGATTTTGCCTCTGCACACTGATTTTTAAGCAGTGCTGAAGGCATCACCAGCAACAGAGCACAATCTGAAAGCAGTTCAGGCAGTCCTGAGGCTGCAGAAGAAACCACCACAGCTGAATGCTTGTATTAAAGGAGAGACAGAGACAGAGAAGCAGAGCAAATCTGAAGCTGCCCGATAAACCCACAGAAGAGGGAAACATAACTAACAGGACATTTTTCTTTACTTTGCTGTTTTAACTCTTCCAGGGCTGGAGCTAGGAAACAAAAGCAAAGACATCCTAGGAACAACTTGGGTTAGCCCTAAAAGAAATAACCACCCAAAGCAGTGCAGACCAAAGCAAGTTAATTTTCATCATCTGAGTCAGATGCCACCAGCAGAAGGTTGATTTTCTTTTTTAGTGGTTTGGATTCTGTAGTTTCTGCATCAGAGAGTTGCACCATTGTCTCCCATAAATGTAAACAAACTTGTTTGTCTGAGTAATTGGCTGAACAAGAAGTAGGACTGGGTGGGGACTTAGAGGCTCTAAAGTTTTGTATTGTTTTGTTTTTGAGTGTAGTTATGTAACCAAAAAAAATCTACATGTATAAATTGCACTTACACGATAGAGATTGCACTACAATACTTGTATGAGGGGTACTGAAAAATACTATTTCTTTTGTTTGCCATTTTTGCAGTGCAAATATTTATAATAAAAAATAATATAAAGTGAGCACTGTCACCTTTGTATACTGTGTTGTACTTGAAATCAATGTATTTGAAAATGTGGAGAAACATCCAAAAATATTTAATAAATTTCAATTGGTATTCTATTGTTTAACAATGTGATTAACTCAAAAAAATTAATCACGATTAATTATTTTGAGTTAATCGCAAGAGTTAATTGCGATTAATCGACAGCCCTACTTTATAGCGTGGGATACAAACATTACAAGATTAATGCTTGAAGCAGTTAACAAGCATTTTAGAGTCTAAACACAGCCTTACAAGTTTAACACCCATCTTGAATAATAATAACAAACACGTAAATTGGTCTGGATTCCAGTTATGAATTTGTCAGTACTCAGCTGACACCTACAGCCTTGGCAAGAGCTGGCACCAGGGCTACCAGCATCACACTAACTAACTAGTAAGAGTACTACTACTGTTGTCTATAACCATTTAGCATTCACTAAGAAGCCACTGAGATACCAAAATGTGACCATGCTGAATGCTATGACTCAAACTTTGGGGAGTGTCACCCTTAAATAGCGTTGAGAAGGACCAAAAGGAGGTGTGAGGTACATGTGCCACCTGACAGGTACTGCTCAGCAAAGTTCTCCGTTTTTGGTGTGCTCAGCGCATGCACACCTGAGTGGAATATATCTGTGCAACCACTTGAAGAAGAGCGTACTGTTTCCAAAACAAACTATATTCCCTAGAATCCAAAAACCTTCCCAACAAAAGATTAATTAAAATGGATATGTTTCTGAGGAACTGACATCTTCCATTTAAAAAAAATGTCCAGCAGGTCTAGTGCCATTCAGTTTCCATTGTCTTTCCTCTCTATTGTTGCAGAATCCACAGTTATACACTGCAGTTTCCATCAAAGTATGCTAGTGGTGTTATAATGCTCCACAAGCCCTGCTGTAGATCCAGTATATAGGAAAGAAGATTTTACCCTGAGCAAGATGAAAAAGATGAAGCTGGCATATCACTAACTGTCCTGTCTGTAAACTTACCTCTCTTTGATCTTTTGTAGTATTGATTATTTAAAGTGACTGATAGAAAACTGAACAGAATGTAAAAAATGAACAGTATGGAAAGCACGCATGATCCCAGAACATTCAGCAGTAGTGAAATTATTACAGAAGACTTACTTTTGATCCTGCAAAATAATCTCTCATTCTAGGTTTGCTGGGGTCAGCATTATAAAAGTTATCAGTGAGTGGAAGAGCTATTCCCAGTTTAGATGGAGGCCTGTAGTTTACCTGTGTAAAATACAACAGAAGAGAGATGGATATGGAATAAATATACATTCAGATGTAGTCAAAAGGATGATACAAGAGTTTCTTAACATCAGAATAACTAGCAAAGGAAATGCATATGGTATTAATACCACAGAGGACACAAAACAGACCTGTTCATTTATTTTTAATCACACTTCTAAGTCTACTGTTGTCCCAAATGGAAAAGTATCTATGTCCTTAAAATATATGTATGATAATGTTTAATAAAATGAATTATAAACCAAGTGGACTCAATTTTCAAACATGGGCATCTAAATGGAACATTCAGATCCTATATTTGAATGTTCAAATTGACACATATGCACACACATTTGACATGTCTATATGCTGATCCTAGTAAGGGATTTGGTTGTCTTATTTAGGCATCTATGTTTGAAATATGGGTCTAACAATGTGCAAAGTTTTGTATACTTTGTATCTTAAATACAATTAAGATATTACAGAATTGTCCAATATTAAGTCTGATCTAGAACATTTCACATGATTAAAAAGCCATGTTAGAAAATGAACCATTCAGTCATATGAATTGGCGAGGTGTATAAGATAACCAATGTTAAGAAAGAGGTATTCAATGGTCAAGTTAATAATACCATAACTCGGTGACTTGGTTCTCTGTCTTGCCCCTTTCCCTGCTTCCAATCCCATTTCAGAGCTCCTGTATCTGTGGGGTTTAGGAATCTTGAGAAAAAACAAAATATTCTGGAGGAATGTAGAAGCCTTGAAATCATGAATTAACATGTAGTGAGAGGATCTGCATGATTGGAAAGTTAAAAGCAATGATTATAACATATTTAGAAAACACTGAGTGGGCAAAAGGGGAAGGGAGTAGTTCTGTATGCCAAAAATGGCATTACCTGTTTCCAAGTCACTGACAACTTGGAAAAAAAATGCTCTTGAATGCTTAGAGATCAATGTCCTAACTGATGATAATGCACAAGAAAGGATACTAGTTGGTGTCTGCTTCAGACCACCAAATCACACTAGAGAACAGGATGACCTATTCCTGTAGTGCCTATCTACAAGGTGTCTGGAAAAAAAAAAGATGTGAGATCATGGGGAATTTCAATTTGAGTCTCATGCTGCCAGTACTAAAATATCCTTGGAATTTCTAAATATTATAGATGACAATTGCTTAACTTAAACAGTGCTGCATACAACATGGGGGAATTCTATGTTAGCCCTCATCTTGACAGATAAACAGGGATTGATTACAGAACTAAAAATTAATGGAAGCTTAGGTACAAGTGATCATAACTTGATCATATTTGCAATATGCAACAGAAAAAAAGTCCAAACCAGTAATACTTGGTACTTGAAAAGGAGCAGTTTCACAAAACTGAAAATAATTATGAACCAAATCAGCTGGGAGGAAGAATTTCATCAGAAAAAACAATGATAATTGGGAATTGTTTAAAAACAATTATATATTAAGCAATTCCCAATTATTATTGTTTTTTCTGATGAAATTCTTCCTCCAAGCTAATATATATAAAAAAATGGAAGAAAAAGGAAGTCAACAATAATAAATATAAATCAGAATCTAAGAATTATAGAAAATTGACAAGGGAAGCCAAGGGACACAAGGAGAAATTTATGGCTAGCAGAGTTAAAGACAATAATATAATAAGTTTTTTTAGTAAAAAACTTAACAAAAAGAAACCTAACAATGGTATTAGTCCATTATTAGATGGAAATGATACAATTATTAATAATAATGCACAAAAGACAGAAGGATTCAATATATATTTCTGTTCTGAATTTGGGGAAAAGCAGATGATGATTGTCATATCATATGATGATGATGATGATGATAATGATGATACTAT
Source organism: Dermochelys coriacea (assembly GCF_009764565.3). Classification (NCBI taxonomy): domain Eukaryota; kingdom Metazoa; phylum Chordata; order Testudines; family Dermochelyidae; genus Dermochelys; species Dermochelys coriacea. The sequence goes on from NC_050073.1 coordinate 98,370,825, forward strand.
TTCCATTCCACTAGCATCTCAGGAAGATGTTAGACAGCAGCTATTAGAGTTAGACATTTTAAAATCAGCTGACAACTTGCACTGAAGAGTTTTAAAAGACCTGGTGGGGGAACTTCCTGGACTTATGTTGATTTTCAATAAGTTTTAAATTTGATTTTCAATAAAGTTTTGGAACACTGGGGAAGTGGCAGAAGAAAGCTAACATTATGCCAATATTTAAAAAGTGTAAATGGAATGACCTGGATAATTATAAGCCTATCAGTCTGACATCAGTCCCTAGCAAGATAACGGAGTGGCTGATACAGGAATTCACTGATAAAGAATTAAAGGAGGGTAATATAATTAATGCCAATCAACATGGGTTTATGGAAAACAGATCTTTTCAAACTAATTTGATTTTTTTTTTTAAAAAAATGAGATTACAAGTTTGATTGATAAAGCTAGTTGTGTAGATGAAATACACTTTGATTTCTGCAAAACATTTGAGATACCATGTGATTCTTTGCTTAAAAAGAACAGAATGATATAAAATTAACAAGGCACACATTAAAAGGATTAAAAATTGATTGATAGATCTCAAAATGTAACGGTAAATGGGGAACCATCATGAAATGGATGTATAGTGGGGCCCCTCAGGAATCAGTTCTTGGCCCTATGTTATTTAACATTTTTATCAATGATCTGGAAGAAAACAAAATCATCACTGAAAAAATTTGCAGATGACACAGAGATTGGGGGAGTGGTAAATAATGAAGAGGACAGGTCACTGATAGAGAGCAACCTGGATCATGTGGTAAACTGAGTGCAAGCAAACAATATGAGTTTTAATATGGCTAAGTGTGAATGTATACATCTAGGAACAATGAATGTTGGACATACAAGATGGGGGACTTCATCCTAGGAAGCAGTGACTCTGAAAATATATGGGGGTCATGGTGGACAATCAGCCAAACGTGTCTCCAAGGTGATGCTATAGCCAAAAAGGCTAATGCAATCCTGGTATGCATAAACATGGGAATCTCAAGTAAGAGTAAAGAGGTTATTTTACCTTTGTATTTGGCACTGGTGTGATCACTGCAGGAATACTGTCTCCAGTTCTGGTGTCCACAATTCAAGAGGGACATTGATAAATTGGAGAGGGTTCAGAGAAGAGCCATGAGAATGATCAAGGGATTAGAAAACATGCCTTACAGCGGTTCAATATATTTAATTTAACAAAGAGAAGGTTAAGTAGTTCAGTATATTTAATTTAACAAAGAGAAGGTTAAGGGTGACTTGATCACAGTCTGTAAGTATCTACATGGTGAATAAATATTTGAAAATGCGCTCTTCAGTCTAGCAGACAAAGATTTTACATGATTCAATGGCTGGACATTGAAGCTAGACACATTCAGACTGGAAATAAGGTGTAAACGTTTTTGAAGTGAGAATAATTAACCATTGGAACATCTTACCAAGGGTCATGGTGAATTATCCATGACTGGCAATTTTTAAATCAAATTTGGATGTTTTACAAAAAGATATGCCCGAGTTCAACAGCAATTATTTTGGAGGCGTTCTATGGCCTGTTATACAGGAATTGAGACTTGATGATCACAGTGGTCCCTTCTGGCCTTGGACTCTACAAACATTTTGATTTACTCAGCCTAAACATACTAAATATTGATGGCATATTTATAATAAAATATAATATTTTTGATCCAACTTTCAAGCCCTGGACTCTAATTTTACACACACATTTTTGTGCACAACTAAATCTACAAAAATATGTTGACACCCATTTATGTATTCGCTTCCTCAACTTTTGTGAGCAAATAAGCATGCATCCACTTTTTCTTGTGATATCAGTGTCTCAAAAGTGGTTTCACAAAATGGGAGGCTGAACATTACTCCCTTTGGATATAAATTTGCTGACTATTTAGCTTTCTTACCGGCAACTGTTTTAAGAGTTTGAAACCATATGGGTCTTTTGGGTCCCCATGAAGCCAATTCTGGGCAGAGATTGAAACTGGAGAAATGTAGTGCATTGATTTACTGTACGAACAGCCACTCTTCAGTGTTAGGACAATTGTTGACACACCACAAACAAGTGATGCTTTTGTGAGAACAGCAGCTATTGAAGATTTACCCTGTGGAAGTTCATATGGTAAAAATAAATGAGTACATCCAAAACATATACAATATACCATTACAACAGGGGTGGGCAAACTGTGGCCCAGGGGCCATATTCAGCCCTCCTGACGATTTAATCTGGCCCTATAGCTCCCGTCAGGGACTGGGATCCGGGCTTGCTCTGGCTCCTATGGATAGGGGCAGCCAGGAGCTTCCACAAGCTGCCCCCAACCCAAGTGCCGCCCCTGCAGCTCCCATTGGCTGAGAAACACAGCCAATGGGAGCTGCAGGGGTGATGCCTGTGGATGGGACAGCGCACAGAGCTGCCTTACTGTGCCTCTGTGTAGGAGCCGGAGGGGGGACATGCTGCTGCTTCTGGGAGCTGTTTGAGGTAAGCACCTCCCAGAACCTGTACCCCTGACCCCCTCCCATGTCCCAACCCCTGCCCCAGCCCTGATGCCCCTCCTGCCCTCTGAACCCCTTGGTCCTAGCCCAGAGCACCCTCCTGAACCCCTATCCCCAGGCCCACCCCAGAGCCCGCACCCCCAGCAGAAGCCCTCACCCCTCCGCCACCCCAACCCTCAATTTTGTGCGCATTCATGGCCTGCCATACAATTTCCACACCCAGATGTGGCCCTTGGGCCAAAAGGTTTGCCCAACCCTGCATTACAGTGAACTTAGAAAATAAAGCTAGAAATGGCCTATAGCTCATACAGTCTTCTTCAGAAATGGTCTGTACCATTAGACACAGCAGTGCTTCATAATTTGTTCTGACTGGTTTGCTTGGTGGAGTTTAAGGGGATGATTTTAACCTATATGACTTGATACCATTTTTCTGGAGACTTTTGTATTCATTTACATGGAATATATGGGGCCAAAAAGTCAAAGTTGTTAACATGACCCACTCACTGTTCAACATTAAACAGTTTTAAACAAGGTTAGGGATTTGGTATACAGAGACCTCAGCCTGCTTAGTACCAGGGAAAACACATTACAAATCCTTTTTAACCTTTTATTAAAAATACAGAAACAGAAGGGAAAATAGTTAAAGCATTTGAAATGTAAAATATTAAATAAAGGTTTCCTTTTAACAACATCCCTTGTCCCTTTCGTGGGGGAGAATCTTTAGAAGGACCCCCACCACCTTTGTTTGACAGTCTCTTAGATGGAATTAAAGATGGTAATAATTGTTCTTTTGGAGAAAAGAGAAGAACTTAGTTGTGATGGGCTGGAGATGTGGTTAAAGTCCAAACCCTTTTCCTAGGAGACAAAACATGACAAACACACACAAGAGGGAAGAGAAAATAACAATAAAGATGGAAAATGCAGCTTCTGTCCCTGGTGTTGAATCTCACTTGCAACCACACTGCTGAAGAAACAATCTTATCAGCCACTTGGAGACCTGGCATACTTGTTCCAGTACTGGACAATGTAGGATATTGCTTTTAACTGCCTTTCTAGTCACAAGCTTATAGCAATGTTGCAAAATATATAGTCCCAATTGGCTAAACCAAATGCTTATTAAAGAGAAGAAAAAGGAGACAGATGAAATTAATGAAAAGATTTAGCCAAAGCCGGTGGAAGTGGTTTTGTCATCTGGATCCCTCTCTCTGGCCCAGTCTGGCCAGGACATCTCAAGATCAGGCTGACAAAAGCACAATGGTGTCATGCTAGATTCCAGGAGATGGTGGGGATATCACCCATGATGGTGAAAGCTCACTCCTTCCTCTTTCATAGAATCATAGAAGATTAGGGTTGGAAGAGACCTCAGGAAGTCAGCTAGTCCAACCCCCTGCTCAAAGCAGGACCAACACCTACTAAATCATCCCAGAGAGGGCTTTGTGAAGCCGGGCCTTAAAAACCTCCAAGGATGGAGATTCCAACCCCTCTCTAGGTAACCCATTTTAGTGCTTCACCACCCTTCTAATGAAATAGTTATTCCTAATAGCCAACCTAGACCCCCACTGCAACTTGAGACCATTGCTACTTGTTCTGTCATCTGCCCCACTGAGAACAGCCGAGCTCCATCCTCTTTGGAACCCTCCTGCGGGTAGCTGAAGGCTGCTATCAAATCCCACCTCATTCTTCTCTTCTGCAGACCAAACAAGCCCAGTTCCCTCAGCCTCCCCTTGTAAGTCATGTGCCCCACCCCCGATCATTTTCATTGCCCTCCTCTGGACTCTTTCCAATTTGTCCACATCCTTTCTGTAGTGGGGGGCCCAAAACTGGACGTAATACTCCATATGTGGCCTCACCAGTGCCGAATAGAGAGGGATAATAACGTCCCTTGATCTGCTGGTAATGATCCTTCTAATGCAACCCAATATGCCATTAGCCTTCTTGGCAACAAGGGCACACTGCTGACTCATAGCCAGCTTTTCATTCACCGTAATCCCTAGGTCCTTTTCTGCAGGAACTGCTGCTTAGCCAGTCGATCCCCAGCCTGTAGCATGCATGGGATTCTTCCGTCCTAAGTGCAGTACTCTGTACTTGTCCTTGTTGAACCTCATCAGATTTCTTTTGGCCCAATCCTCCAATTTGTCTAGGTCATTCTGGACCCTATCCATACCCTCCAAGTATTTACCTCTCCCCCAAGCTTAGTGTCATCTGCAAACTTGCTGAGGGTGCAATCCATCCCATCATCCAGATCATTAATAAAGATGTTGAACAAAACAGGCCCGAGGACCGACCCCTGGGGTACTCCGCTTGATACCAGCTGCCAACTAGACATTGAGACATTGGTCACTACCCATTGAGCCTGACAATCTAGCCAGCTTTCTATTATTATCTATCTATTATAGTACATTAATCCAATCCATACTTTTTTAACTTGCTGGCAAGAATATTGTGGGAAACCGTATCAAAAGCTTTGCTAAAGTCAAGATATATCACATCCACCGCTTTCCCCATATCCACAGAGCCAGTTATCTCATCATTGAAGGCAATCAGGTTGGTCAGGCATGAATCGCCCATTTTGAATCCATGCTGACTATTCCTGATCGCCTTCCTCTCCTCAAGTGCTTCAAAATGGTTTTCTTGAGGACCTGCTCCATGATTTTTCCAGGGATTGAGGTGAGGCTGACTGGTCTATAGTTTCCCGGGTTCTCCTTCTCCCCCTCCCCCTTTTTTTTCTTTTTAAAGATGGGCACTATATTTGTCTTTTCCCAAATATCTAGGACCTCCCCCGATCGCCATGAGTTTTCAAAGATAATGGCCGATGGCTCTTCAATCACATCAGCCAATTCCCTCAGCACCCTCAGATGCATTAGATCTGGACCCATGGACTTGTGCACGTCCAGCTTTTCTAAATAGTCCTTAACCTGTTCTTTCACCACTGAGGGCTGCTCACCTCCTTCCCATACTGTGTTGCCCAGGACAGCAGTGTGGGAGCTGACCTTGTCTGTGAAGACAGAGGCAAAAAAAATCATTGAATACTTCAGCTTTTTCCACATCATCTGTCACTAGGTTGCCTCCCCCATTCAGTAAGGGTCCCACACTTTCCCTGACCACCTTCTTGTTGCCAATATACCTGTAGAAACCCTTCGTTACCCTTCATATCCTTGCTAGCTGCAACTCCAGTTGTGTTTTGGCCTTCCTGATTACACCCCTGCATGCTCGAGCAATATTTTTATACTCCTCCCTACTCATCTGTCCAAGTTTCCACTTCTTGTAAGCTTCCTTTTTGTGTTTAAGCTCACCGAAGATTTCCCTGTTAAGCCAAGCTGGTTGTCTGCCATATTTGCTATTCTTTCTGTATGTCTGGATGATTTGTTCCTGTGTCTTCAATAAGGCTTCTTTAAAATACAGCTAGCTTTCCTGGACTCCTTTCCCTCTCATATTAGCCTCCCAGGGGATCCTGCCTATCAGTTCCCTAAGGGAGTCAAAGTCTGCTTTTCTGAAGTCCAGGGTTCGTATTTTGCTACTCTCCTTTCTTCCTTTTGTGAAGATCCTGAACTCAACCATCTCATGGTCACTGCTGCCCATGTTGCCACCCACTTCTCCTTCCCTTACTGATTCTTCCCTGTTTGTAAGCAGCAGGTCAAGAGGAGAACGGCCCCTGGTTGGTTCCTCCAGTAGTTGCACCAGGATGTTGTGCAATTACAGTTACTGGTCCAGTTGTGCGGTCAGCAATTATAGTGTTCACTTACGTCCATCTGAATTCCCTCCCTCAATCTTATTTTTTTGAAGAACCCCAAAAGGGATGACAGGTGAAATAGTCCATCCCCTCATTATTTTGTCCAGTAGGACTAATTTCTGACGCATGATTTTGGTTAATTGATTTCTGGTTCCACACTTTTCTTGGTTACCATGCATGATCTTAATAAAGTCCCTGACTTAGATCAGTAGGCCTTTTTGTTTGGACTAGTTCAGTTTGTCTCCCTTTTGCACCTTTCCCATCAATATTTGTATAGCTTATTGTGACAGTTTATGAACTTGCACTCACTTCTCACAGTTGAGCTCACAATTGTGATAAAAGTATATGCTTAATTATCACAACAGCTGCCTCTCTCTACATGTAAAAGAACTATGGTTGTGGTCAGCAGGGTACTCAAGCTACCTGTTTTAGACAGGAAGGGGAATGGTGGGGGATGGCAGGCCATGCTCTGTGAGGCGTCCTTGACTCAGGAATTCACTCTCCCACTTAATCTACCACAGCCCACGCTTGTTAATTTTCTGGACATGCTGTTAAGGCCTTTTTTTTTTTTTTTTTTTTTAAACCAGGATACTTTGGGGAAAGGGGTGAGTTAGGATTATGACATGATAAAGAGGGGATTTCTGATTAACAGAATTAATGTGGGTACATATAGTATATAAACTTGTGTAGACAAGTCATTATCTCACTAGTGCTGATTTTATTTTAACGTGCTTTTGTCGTGCTTGTGAAAAAGCCCACAGCAATGGAAGGGGTAAAAGAATAAAAAGAAAAACTTTACAAAGGGGTAAGTTTTTCTTGAGTTGCTCCACATTACCTGACAAATATTGCCTTTACCCCAACACCAAACACACAGAAAGGAAAAAAAGCGAGTGTCAAGGTGAAACCTCCCATCATTAATCTAAAATTTCCATGCTCTGGCATGGCAGTGTAACTTCCCCCTGAGGCATTCACACTAATATTAATCGGTCCCAAAGCCTACATTATGATCTCTATTAATCTTTCACACCTCAGAGGCAATATGCTCATCTAGACCCACATACAGACAACTAGGATAACAAGGTCTCTGCCCTGAGGAAGTTGGAACTAAACTGTATTGATAATGAATAATATGAATGAATAACAAAGTACACTGAGAGCAGAGATGTAAGGAAGAACAGAAACAAGTGAAAAGGAATACTGCACTTGGAAGTAATTTTATATTATATATACTAGATAGATAGATTGATTCTTGAGCTATACTCATTCCATAGGTGGAACTCACAGTGACATATATGAGAACTTCACACAAGGACTGAGGGTCAACAGGCAATAGATATTCACAAAATTTTGATAAAATGTTGAAAATGTTTCATAGCATAGTCCTTTAACAAAGATATTCTACATGACCCAGTCACTACATAAGTGTAAATTCTCTCAATGTATAATAATCTGCTCTGTCCCCCTTTATCAAAACTCTGCTAAATAAAAAAAGATACTATTGTAAGAGCCAGTATGTTACTCACTACTTGTCTACTCTTACTTGTTTGAAAAAACTGTTAGTGACAGAGAATTTCATCGTGTAACTACCAGTGTCATCCCAGTAATCGTTTGTCTTCACTTTAAATAGGGATGGATTTCCAACTACTAGCTTCATTAGTGGCATGTGAAAGATTGGATAGGCTGTGAAATCAAGCACAGAAATGAAGATCATAATTACTTGGAGCCACGTGCTCCCTTACTATAGGAAAAACTCAAGTGAGGAACAATTAAGCCCAAGACTCAGTTTGAACTGGGAGTTGCCACCTAATGCTCCACTCAAAGGGAAGAGATTTGTGTCCATATGGAGTGAGCAGGGAAGAGTTATCCCCTACTCACAGCTCTGTACGTCCTCCTCCTCAACATTAGGAGTTGCTTCTTAGTTTGGCCGAATAGGTCAACTAACCTGTTACTCTAATGTGTCCTCACACAGATGAGTGCAGATTTTTGTGGGAACCATATCTGAGAATTTCCTGACTTTTTCTTCTCTGGCCTCCCTGCATCTCATCCACTCTTTCCAGTCTGGGCTGCTGTTAAAATCATCTTCCCGTCTCACCATTCGATCATGTCACTCCCGTTGTCTTTGAATCAGACTTCCTCTCACAATCTAGCTTCTCACCCTCATTCTCAGTGTTCTGCACAATTTTATGCTGGCCTGTATCTCAGCTCACATTTCTCACCAATATTGTTACCCTCAGCAATGCAGCTTTGGTATACTTCACCCACCTTGGCCTTTGCACCTTTTTCCATGCCACCTCTTATGCTTAGAATATCATGCTTCTTGTTATTTTCCAAACAATCATTCTTCATTCCATTTCTTTGTTAAAACAGAATTCTGCCACAAAGCTTACCAACATTAATCCATCAATGCAATGTGTGTGTGTTAAAAGGAAGAACTCTGCATCACTTTGAAATTTGACCGTCCTCTGCTAATATATTGAACTATGATGGGATTTTCAAAAGCGCCTAAGTAATTTAGGAGCACGAGTCTCATTAAATTTCCAATGGGACCTGTATATCTCTTGGAGTGCTTTGGAAAATCCCACCGGATGTTATGTACCCCTAATTAGGATGTGAAATCCTTGCCTAGGTACTGTGCTGCTCTTTGTTTTGTACATCAACCTCATCATATGGTTAAAATTTTCAAATTGGGATTGAATTGCAGATTTAGGGTCAAATCCTGCTATGAAATGCACCCATGCAACTCCATTCACTTACATTGGCATGTATGGGAGAGATCTATACCAGGGATTCTGATAGTTCTTTTTTTAATGCTTGACCTGGCAAACATTTATATATACAAGTAACTTTATTTATGTGAGGACACTCTTCACATGACTGAAGCTACTTCATGTGCAGGAACAAGTCCTAAAGTACTGACACTAATTTTCTAACACTCATCAATGGTTAATTTTCTTTGATTTTTACTGGGCATCACAAGGCAGCTAGTCCCTGAGGACAGACTATGCCCAGCTCCCTTGGACCAAGAAGGTGAGTCCAATGTAGCCTGTTAAAGAGGGCTGAGCTACCCCTGTACTTATAAAGGGTTGGTAGTGGGCAGGAAGAGGAGGAATTGATTGACACAGGCTGTGCCTGGGGAGGGAGAGCCACACTGGAATACAGCTAACTCCTGGTAGATACCCTGGAACAAAGTGGGGGTGGGTGCCCTGAGGCTGCTCATAACTGAGAGCCTGACAGAGGGCCCTGAGAGGGGTGGAGCAGCAACCTGAAAGCAAAGACTGAATTAAAATTGTTTTTCTGTTTATTTGATGGCTTCTATTAAGAAAGTAAGCCTCCTTGCAAGACAATGGGCATGGCAGCATATATTTTGGAGGTGGGGAGAAGCCTGGCCCAGCGACACTGGGGATTAATACAAAAGTGGAAAAATCACCCATACTGTACCATTTACATGAAAAACTATGTTTAATCATTGTGGCCCCTGGCACTTCATGTTCTCTTTCCTATTATTATTTTATTCCATTGGTTTGATTTAGTCATACATCTATTTGGCCAACTATTTTAAAAGTATGGTCCAAAAGTCAGGGTATCTGGTGCTTATATGTAATTGAAAAATCAATGAAAACACATTTTAAAAGAAAAAAAATCAGCTTCAACTTTGCATTAAATTTCTTCAACCATATTTCTCCAAGCATATCAAGAGCTACTTGCCTTTGCTGAGAACAGAGGGCCAGATCCAAAGTTCACTAAAGTCAGTGGAAAGACTACCATTGACTTAATGAAATTTGGATCATGCCTTAAGTCTATAGTGACGTTGCACTCCATTTGCTTTATGAAAATATGCTTATGAATGTGAATATGATGTAACTGGAATATACTTTATGCAAAAGGCCTCTTGTAAGGTATCATTACAAAACTTATAATCTACGGAGCATGTTCATCCTAGTTGTATGCATGTATCATTCTTGTATCTGAATCTTGAAATATGAAGTAAAAAGAAAAGGAGTACTTGTGGCACCTTAGAGACTAACAAATTTATTAGCGCATAAGCTTTCGTGAGCTACAGCTCACTTCATCGGATGCATTCGGTGGAAAAACCAGAGGGGAGATATGCTCTAATATCTATATCTTATGCTCTAATAAATTTGTTAGTCTCTAAGGTGCCACAAGTACTCCTTTTCTTTTTGCGAATACAGACTAACACGGCTGCTACTCTGAAACCTGAAATATGAAGTATAACTCTGAGGTCCTATTGTAATTATGCAAAGTGTGGGCCATTAATGGTGGTTTAGAATCTTGATGGCTCCCATTGACTAGCACAATTGGTTGTAAATGGCTTATTTACCTGCAAGCCTTCCTGTGTACATGTGGGCCAGCCCATGGGTAATGAAGAATGAGATCTCACAGGGACATGTGATCATGTCAGCTGATAATGAAATCCATCTTAAATCTAGTACTTTTCCATTTAGAAGGAGGGGTGGAGACTCAGAGACACAAAATATTCCCACCTTGTGCCAAAGCTATAAAAGGGGGTGGAGCAGGACAAAGGGAGGGCCAGTCATGAGAAAACCCCTACTTAACACCTAAGATGTCTACTGGAACTAACAAGGACTGTACCAGGGGAAAGAATCGGGCCCAGACTACGAAGAAGTCTAGTCTGTAAAAGAAGCTTATTGGAACATCTCTGAGGGCAAGATATTACCTGTAATCAGTTTCTTAATGTATTAGGCTTAGACTTGCGCATTTTTGCTTTATTTTGCTTGGTAACTTACTTTGTTTTGTCTGTTATTACTTGGAACCACTTAAATCAGAGGTGGGCCACATCCGGCCTGCAGGACCCTCCTGTCAAACCCCTGAGCTCCTGGCCCAGGAGGCTACCCCGGCCTCTCCCCTGCTGTCCCCCCCTTCCCTGCAGCCATGCCGCCAGTGCAATGCTCTGGGCGGCCGGGCAGCGCAGTTGCAGAGCGTGGCCTGACCTGGTGCTCCAGGTGGCGCAGCTGTAGCGCCACCAGCCACTGGTGCTCCGGGCAGCACAGTAAGGGGGCAGGGAGCAGGATAGTTGGATAGAGAGCAGCGAAGTTTGAGGGGTGGTCAGGGGCCGGGGGTGTGGATAGGGGTCAGGGCGGTCAGAGGGGAACAGGGGGGCTTGAAGGGGAGCAGAGGTCCCAGAGAGGGGGCAGCCAGGAAGGAGAGGGAGAGTTGGATGGGGCAGCGGGGGGCAGTCATGGGCAGGGGTTCTGGGGGCGGTCAGGGGACAGGGAGAAGGGGTGGTTGGATGGGGCTGGGATCCTGGGGGGTAAATCAGGAATGAGAGGGGGGGTTTGATTGGGTGGCAGGGGGCAGTCAGGGGTGGGGGTCCCGGGCGGAGGGGCCGTCAGGGGACAGGGGGGATTGGATGGGGCAGGAGTCCCGGGAGGGGGCCATCAGGGCGCAAGAAGCAGGCGGGGGAGGGAATTGGATAGGAGGAGGTGGCTGGGCCATACCTGGCTGTTTGGAGAGACATAGCCTCTCCTAACCAGCCCTCCATACAATTTTGGAAACCCAATGTGGCCCTCAGGCCAAAGAGTTTACCTGCCCCTGATTTAAATTCTACTTTTTTATACTTAATAAAATCACTTTTGTTTATTAGTAAACCCAGAATAAGTGATTAATACCTATGGGAGCAAACAGCTGTGCATATCTCTCTATCAGTTTTTATAGAGGGCGGACAATTTATGAGTTTACCCTGTATAAGCTTTATACAGAGTGAAATGGATTTATTTGGGGTTTGGATCCTATTGGGAGCTGGGTGCTGGAATCAGGTAACCTGCAGAGCTGTTTTCACTTAAAACCTACAGCTTTGGGGGTGTGGCCCGGACCCTGGGTCTGTGTTGCAGCAGGCTAGCATGTCTGGTTCCACAAGGCGGGGTTCTGGAGTCCCAAGCTGGCAGGGAAAACAGGCTCAGAGGTAATTCTAGCATATCAGGTGACAGTCCCAAGGGGGTCTCTGTGACCGAACCCGTCACATATAAGAAGTTAAGTTTTAAAATTAACCCAGTTATGAGTGCAAAGAAAAACCATCTGTCAAAATGTTGTAAATGTTACAATGGCCATACTAAGGTGCTTGGTTTTGGGTGTGAGGAGAGAGTGGAGGTAAGTAGAATATGGTTCAAAAATTTCCTTTTGTCCAAAAACAACCATGTATAATTTCAGTTTATAATTCCACCAAGTGGCAGGGGCTTGAAATGTAGGACATTGTCTTCATTGGAGTTACTCCAAATTTACATCTAATTGAAATCAGTATCTGGCCATTATCATGTAAAATTCACCCAAACCAGCCTCATATCTATTTTACATTTTGTGTTCAGACTATAGAGCTCAAGAAATAAAAACAAAATTCAAAATGTCTCACCTGTATCAACAGGGGTTACTCTGAATCCAAAATTGAAGGTTTGGGTAAGATCCAAGTATTTAATGGCATTCAGTGGTAGATTATCAAGCTCTCGTACCCAGTATCTACAGGTGCCTACTATAATCTTCCATTTTCTTCCATTCGTAGTGCCAAAGTCATACACAAACCACATTGCTGAGCCAAAAGTTTTGTTGAAAGGCACTCTCTCAGGCATGGTAGCATCTGCCAAAGCAGTCAGATTATCCAGAACTTCAATAATCAGGAAGCTGCTAAAGCCAGGAATCACCACAGTCTTCTCAATATCAGAAGATTTAAATGGGGTAGTAGCAACCTTCTGCTGACCATTATAATCTAAATTAAGAAAACAGAATAATTACATTTTCTGTTCAATAATTTTTAGTATGCAAATCTAGGGCCAGATTATGACACCCTTAGGCCTAGTCTACACTACGAGTTTATGTCGGATTTAGCAGTGTTAAATCCGAATTAACCCTGCACCCGTCCACACAACGAAGCCATTTTTTTCAACATAAAGGGCTCTTAAACCCAATTTCTGTACTCCTCCCCAATGAGTGGATTAGTGCTGAAACTGACATTGCCGTTTCGAATTAGGGTTAGTCTGGATGCAATTCGAAGGTATTGGCCTCTGGTGCGCTGTGGGATAGCTCCCTTGTGACTGCTCTGGACAGCACTCTGAATTCGGATGCACTGGCCAGGTGTACAGGAAAAGCCCAAGGAACTTTTGAATCTCATTTCCTGTTTGACCAGGTGAGCTCATCAGCACAGGTGACCATGCTGTCCCAGAACTGGAAAAGATCTCAAGCATGAACCGAACAGGAGGTACTGAATCTGATCGCTGTATGTATGTTCCAAAAGATGAAATGCCAAAACATTTCAGAAAATCTCAGAGGCAATGAGGGACAGAGGCTACATCAGGAATGCAACACAGTGCCGCATGAAACTTAAGGAGCTCAGACAAGCGTACCAGAAAACCAAAGAATCAAATGGATGCTCCGGGATAGAGCCCCAAACATGCCGCTTCCATGCTGAGTTGCATGCAATTTTAGGAAGGGGCCGCCACCACTACCCCACCCCTGTCCGTGGACTCTGATGATGGGGTACTCTCCGCCATGGCTGAGGATTTTGCAGATAGGGAAGATGAGGAGGAGGATGACGACGAACTCGGGGAGAGCACACAGCACACCATTCTCCCCGACAGCCAGGATCTTTTTATCACCCTGACTGAAATACCCTCCCACCGAAGCTGGAGAAGGGACCTCTGGTGAGTGTACCTTTTTAAATATAATACTTGTTATAAAAGCAACCGTTTTTTTAATGATTAAGTAGGCCTGAGGACTTGGAATGCATTCATGGCCAGTATTGCTACTGGAAAAGTCTGTTAACGTGTCCGGGGATGGAGTGAAAATCCTCCAGGGACATCTCCATGAAGCTCTCCTGGAGGTACTCTAAAAGCCTTTGCAGAAGGTTTCTGGGGAGAGCAGCCTTATTCTGTCCTCCATGGTAGGACACTTTACCACGCCATGCTAGTAGCAAGTAATCTGTTATCACTGCATGACAAAGCCTGGCAGCGTATTGTCCTAGTGTTTTCTGGCAACATCCGTTATTCAAGCAACATCCGTTATTTATCTCTCTGTGTTATCCTCAGGAGAGTGATATCGTTCATGGTAACCTGGTTGAAATAGGGGAATTTGATTAAGGGGACATTCAGAGGTTCCCATTTCTACTGGGCTGTTTGCCTGTGGCTGAAAAGAAATCCTCCCCACAGTTAGCCACTTGGTGGGGGGGGGGCACTGGTGCTGAGCTGTTCGCATTTGGCTAGCAGGGATCTTCCCTGATGCCAGCCAGGTGGTGGGGGGAGGGGAAAAGCGATCATCCCAGAGAATTGGATGGGGGAAGGAGGTTAGTTTGGTTTCTACTGCTGCACGTTAACAGGAAAACCGCAGCACTAAATGGCCAACTCAAGGGGCTTTGCTTGGTATGGAAAAGGAGGGGGCTGCTGTTATGAAGGTTGCAGAAGCTGAAAGACTATGGCTTACCATGGCCGCCTGCGAGCCAAATTCTGTGGCTCAGCCCTGCGTGTGTGATCTCTAACACCAAAGCTGCAGGCACTCAATATAAGATGCAAAATGCGACCTTGTATCAAAATCATATGTACTATGTAATGGGAATAGCGTTGTTCACTGTGAAAGAGTATATAAAGATACATTTTACAGAGCAATGGCTAAATACTTCACTCCCTTTTTTTCCTCCAGCAGCTGCAAATGTTTCAAGCCTCCCTCCTCCGTCCCAAAAGCTATCTCAGATAAGGCAGCGAAAAAAACCACACGCGCGATGACATGTTCTCTGAGCTCATGCAGTCGTCCGACACTGACAGAACTGAGTGGAGGGATACAATAGCAGAGTACAGGATGGTGGCCGATGAACTTGAGGAGAGGTTGCGGCAGGAAGATCAGAGGAGGCATAAGGAAACACAAGGGCTACTGCGGGATCAAACAGACATGCTCCAGTGTCTGGTGGAGGTTCATGAACGGCAGCAGGATCAGAGACTGCCGCTGAAGCCCCTGTTTAACTGCCCTCCCTCCTCCCCAAGTTCCATAGCCTCCTCACCCAGATGCCCAACAACACAGGGTGGGAGGCTCCAGGCACCCAACCACTCCATCCCAGTGGACAGCCCAAGCAACAGAAGTCTGGAATTCAACAAGTTTTAAAGTGGCCTTTTCCTTCCCTTCTCCTACACCCCACCCGGGCTACCTTGTGAGTTCTCTCTCTATTTTTATAATCAATTAATAAAGAATACATGTTTTTTAAATGATAGCGACTTTATTTCCTTTGCAAAGAAGCTGTGATCGAAGGCGGGAGGGTGGGTGGCTTACAGGGAATTTAGAGGCAACCAAGGGTGCGGGTTTTCATCAAGGAGAAACAGAAGTGTCATACAATACCCTGGCCAGTCATGAAACTGGTTTTCAAAGCTTCTTTGATGCGCACTGCTTCCTGCTGTGCTCTTCTAACCGGCCTGGTGTCCGGCTGCGCGTATTCAGCGGTCAGGCAATTTGCATCAACCTCTCACCCTGCCATAAACGTCTCCCCCTTACTCTCACAGAGATTGTGGAGCACATAGCAAGCAGTAATAACAATGGGAATATTGTCAGGTTTCAGAGTAGCAACTGTGTTAGTCTGTATTCGCAAAAAGAAAAGGAGTACTTGTGGCACCTTAGAGACTAAAATTTATTTGAGCATAAGCTTTCGTGAGTTACAGCTCACTTCATTGGATGCATTCAGTGGAAAATACAGTGGGGAGATTTATATTCATAGAAAACATGAAACAATGGGTGTTACCATACACACTGTAACCAGAGTAATCACTTAAGGTGAGCTATTACCAGCAGGACAGCGGGGCGGGCGAGAAACCTTTTGTAGTGATAAACAAGGTGGGCCATTTCCAGCAGTTGACAAGAACATCTGAGGAACAGTGGAGGGTGGGGATAAACATGGGGAAATAGTTTTACTTTGTGTAATGACCCATCCACTCCCAAAGTAAAACTATTTACCCATGTTTATCCCCCCCTCCTCACTCTCCTGCTGGTAATAGCTCACCTTAAGTGATCACTCTGGTTACAGTGTGTATGGTAACACCCATTGTTTCATGTTCTCTATGTATATAAATCTCCCCACTTTATTTTCCACTGAATGCATCCAATGAAGTGAGCTGTAACTCACGAAAGCTTATGCTCAAATAAATTTGTTAGTCTCTAAGGTGCCACAAGTACTCCTTTGCTTAATGGGAATATTGGTTTCGCTGAGGTCTGAGCAAGTCAGTAAACTGCACCAGCGACCCTTTAAACATCCAAATGCACATTCTACCACCATTCTGCACTTGCTCAGCCTGTAGCTGAACAGCTCCTGACTACTGTCCAGGGTGCCTGTGTACGGCTTCATAAGCCAGAGCATTAAGGGGTAGGCTGGGTCCCCAAGGATAACTATAGGCATTTCAACATCCCCAACCGTTATTTTCTGGTCTGGGAAGTAAATCCCTTCCTGCAGCCATTTAAATAGACCACAGTTCCTGAAGACGTGAGCGTCATGAACCTTTCCCGGCCATCCCATGTTGATGTCGGTGAAACGTCCCTTGTGATCCACCAGTACTTGCAGCACCATTGAAAAGTACCCCTTGTGATTTATGTACTGGCTGCCCTGGTGGTCCGGTCCCAAGATAGGGATATGCGTTCCATCTATAGCCCCACCACAGTTAGGGAATCCCATTGCAGCAAAGCCATCTAGTATGACCTGCACATTTCCCAGAGTCACTACCTTTGATAGCAGCAGCTCAGTGATTGCATTGTCTACTTCCATCACAGCAACCCCCACAGTAGATTTGCCCACTCCAAATTGATTACCGACTGACCGGTAGCTGTCTGGCGTTGCAAGCTTCCACAGGGCTATTGCCACTGGCTTGTGAACTGTGAGGGCTGCTCTCATCTTGGTATTCTTGCACTTCAGGGCAGGGGAAAGCAAGTCACAAAGTTCCATGGAAGTGCCCTTACACATGCAAAAGTTTTGGAACCCCTGGGAATCATCCCAGACCTGCAACATTATGTGGAACCACTACTCTGTGCTCGTTTCCTGGGCGCAGAATCGGTGGTCCATGGCATGAGCCTGCCCCATTAACACCATGTTCTCCAAATTGCGAGGAAACGCAGTTTTAGAGAAAAGAGTGTTCATGTCCTCATCACCGCACTGCCGTCGCCTTCTCGCCTGGTTTTTCAGGTGCTGGTTCTGCATACACTGCACGATAATGTGCGAGGTGTTTACAATGGTCATAACTGCTGGGGTGAGCTGAATGGGCTCCATGCTTGCTGTGCTTGGCATCTACTCCTGCTTGGGCAATCCAGGGAAAAGAGCTCGAAACGATTGTTTGCCATTGCTCTGATGGAGGGCAGGGCGACTGACGATATGGCTTACAGGGTTGGCTTACAGGGAATTAAACTCAAAAAAGGGGGTGGCTTTGTGAGAAACAGAATGGCCCCCTTAAGGATAGAACTCAAAATTTCAAGGATAGAACTCAAAACTGGGTTTAGCAGGCTGTTGATTTCACAGAGGGAGGGAGGAGAAAATGAATACAAAACAAATCTGGTCTATATCTTGTTTTGATACACTTCATCTATCTTTATACATCTTGCTGGCAGCAGACTGCGCAGTACGACCGCTAGCCACCATCATCTCCTGGGTGCTCGGCAGAAGATGGTGCAGTATGACTGCTGGCCATTGTCTTCTGCTGGCTGCAGATTAAAAGACAGTGCACTGCCAGTAGGACTGAATCGCCATGAGATGAAACTTAAAAGGGAAATGACCTGGCTGAGTCACTCCCATGTTTGCCCAGGTGCCCCTGACTCATTGAGCACCCTGGACTATGTCGACGATGGCTACCAGTCATACTGCACTGTCTGCTGCCAAAAGGCAATAAACTGCTGCTGTGTAGCAATGCAGTACCGTGTCTGCCAGCACCCAGTAGACATACGGTGACGGTTAGCTGAGCAGGCTCCATGCTTGCCGTGGTATGGCGTCTTCACAGGTAACTCAAGAAAAAAGGCGCAAAACAATTGTCTGCCCTTGCTTTCATGGAGGGAGGGAGGGAAGGAGGGCCTGACAATATGTACCCAGAACCACCCGCGACTAAGTTTTAGCCCCATCAGGCATTGGGATTTCACCCAGAATTCAAATGGGTGGCAGAGACTGCGGGAACAGTGGGATAGCTACCCACAACGCAACGCTCCAGAAGTTGATGGTTGCCTCGGTATTGTGGACACACGCCGCCGACTACATGCACTTAGAGCATTTGAGTGGAGACACACACAGTCGACTGTATAAAAACGCTTTCTTCAAAACCGACTTCTATAAATTCAACCTAATTTCGTAGTGTAGACAAGACCTTACTCAAATTGAGCAGTACCTTATTCCTTCACTGGTCTGACCATATGTAAATTAACATATTATTCAGTGTGACTCATGGAGTCAGAATCTGGCTCGTAATTTCAATAAAGAATGCTCATAAGTAATAGTTTAGAAATAAAATCTGATATTGGATTTCAAACATTTGTGTTAGTTATAACTGTGATACATTTTATGAAACATAGGCTCTGATCCTGTGAAATGCCGTGTACCTCCTCTTACCATTACATAAGAACTGCACTACCAATTCTACTCCAGCATGGGGTTTTGATACTGAGGAAATCCTTGGGTGGTTTGTGTACAGCAGCAGGAGGCAGCATCCAGCCCTAGGTTTATAGAAGGGCATTTTTGGATGGGTTAATTTTCAGCTTTCAGTATTGATACAAATGACCATTTCTGAAATAAGTTTAAGGGTGGCAATACACTCTCTTTCAGTGGCACCATTTCAATTGCTTATAATTTATTATATATAAAATTTCTTTAAGTATGTCATAGTCATTTTTCCTCTTGGAAAACTTAGTCTATGGCATTTCTTAAAAAAAAACCTAACGAAGAAACCCCATTCTGAGTGGAGTTCAAGCTAGATTCCACTGAAAGATTATATATCTATATCTATATTAAAAAAACAGACACTTTTTTCATGCTTGTATAACTCCAGGGCAGTTCATCTGAACTGGTTGTAAAATTCCAGTTTCAGCCTGAGGCTGAGAAAAAACATGGGGACTTTCCCTCTAAAGACTTCCTTCGAGTTTGTGTGAAAATTGGGGTTTAGAATACAATGGCTTTTCAAAATATGTTAACTGTGGCTCTAATATTGCTCATTTGGCTACTCTGGAAGAAAAATGAGGAAGTCTGCAAACAAGTCAGAATTCTCAGCACATTTGTGCTTGTAACACTCTCTCCCTCCACTCTTTATATGTCACTTGTCTCCTTAGATCTTCAGGGTTTAGATATCTTTATACGTGTTTGTATATCATCTAGCACTATGGGGCCTTTGGACATTATGTAATATAAGCATTACATCTGAATATTTCTTCGCAGTAATTAACAATGAAGGAAGAGGAAATTGTCTCAAATTTTGTTAAAATACAGTTCTGATTTCATTGTTAAATAATGGGTATATATACTTTTGTTCTTCTTGAGTGATGCACATGTGCATACCATATCTGAGTCCTAAAAGCGTTCACCATCACCAGTGCCTAAGAAGAGGCATAAGAAGCAGGGGAGATTGTTGGCACTGAGGTCTACTAGGCATGGGGATAAGAGTAGAGTGCAGTCTAAGTACTCCTCTGCTTTGGTACCGCAGAAGATGGAACCATTGATTCTGGCGCCTAAGGCGGTGCCATCAAGTCCGAAGCCAGAAGGAACTCCTTCCATATCCGTAGCACCACACCACACTCTGACACTATCTCAGTACCGGCCATACCAGAGGCATTTGTGGTTGCCAGGGATCTCCTGATCCTGCCTGTGCCAATATTGCCAGCAGTACAAGAGCCAGTGCTATTGGTGCTGGCGGACACAGGAAAACTAGCAGGATCATTACCGATCTCGGTACCATGCCAGCCTCATGTACCCCGGATGGCTCTTATTTTGGTACTGTGAATGAGAAAACCCATGATGCTCACTTCTCTATGGACCTCTCCTCCTCTGCACCAACTGCTGGCACCATCTGGAATGGAACCTCTGTGGTCAGCGAAAGGAGAGTTATCTTCTTCCAAATTAGAGGCTGTGTCTTACATTTCCCATTCTCAGAGCTGCTCCTGCTCCCCCTCCTCTAGATGTTTCCACTCTTCCTTGCTACATGGGTCCTGAATTCTCCAAGTTAAAGGTTTTGGCCCTAAACAGTAAGCTCTTTGGGGCAGGGACTATCATTTATTTTGTATTTATACAGTGCCGTGCAGAAAGTAGCTCAGTGAGGTTGTTGCTTTTAGATGCTACCACACTAAAAATGTTAAGTAATAATAAAGCTATATAATTGTCCCCAAACTTTTCTATGGAAGGCAGATATGTAAGTAATGAAGTAAGTTATCAGAGAAGGCAGATGGAATTTAAAAGTTGATAACTTGAAATAAAAGTGAAACCAGCAAGTTTTAAATTTTTTTAATCCTATTAACTAGAAATACCACTAACTATTAGAGAACATTAATGTATGGAGTTTTGGGGCAGAGAATAGAGTAATGGAATTTGAAATAGTCACCTGTCTGATATTCAGACATTTCAGATTTTGGAAAAGAAAGATGATGTTATTTACCTGTACAGTAACTGTAGTTCTTCAAGATGCATTGTCTCTATGGGTGTTCTGCTTCAGATGTGTATGCACCCAGTATGCCTGTGATCAGAGATTTTTGCCAGGAATAACTGTTTGGTCCACACATGCATCCTAGTTATCATTGTGCTCCATTCCAAGGGTATAAAGGGCAGCGTGGCAGGACCAATCGCCACTCCATCACAGTACCCAGCATAAGCTAGGGACTCTGAAGCAGAAGTGAAGGAAGATGGGTAGTAAAACATCAACAGGGACAAGACATCTTAAAGACTAACAGTTACTGTACTGAGCTGTAGCTCACGAAAGCTTATGCTCTAATAAATTTGTTAGTCTATAAGGTGCCACAAGTACTCCTTTTCTTTTTGTGTACAGGTAAAGTCTCCGAGCAATTGTCTGTATGGATTTTCCACTGTAAGTGCCACCCAAGCAGTAAACTAATTATGGAGTGGGTTGTCAGGATCCAGTCTAGTACAAATGAAGTACTGCCCTGCCAAAAGAGGATTCCAATCCAAAAGTCTCTAGACTTCTAGCCTACTGCCTCGAGAAGGTATGAATAGAGCCCCAAATAACCTCTTTACAAATACCTATAATAGAGATACTTTTCAACAAGGCTGCAGATACAGACCCAAGTCTAGTGGAGTGAGCTCTAAGAATAGTCTGGAGGGGGAGGAGTCTAATGTCACGATTTTATAACATGTTCTTATTCACCCTGAAACCCACTTCAATACTCTGGAGTGGAAACAGGAGAACCTTTCTGCAAATGAAATAAAGAGCATCTGGGAGGTTCTTAAGGACTTTAGTCTTTGGAGATAAAAGGCTAATACTCTCTAAGGAGTGAAATCTTGCTTCTTCAAGGTTGGCATGAAATTTAGGGTAAAATATTGGTAATTGAATGTCTTAATTAAGCTAGAATTTGGATACTATTTAGTCTTAGCTGACATAGTAGCTACTAGGAAAGATGTCTTCACTGCAAATGTAGGAAAGAACACTTGCTAAAGTTTAAACAGGGGACTCAAGTGCTAGAAGGACCAAATTATGATCCCAAAGTGGAGGTGGTTCCTTAATAGGTAAAAAAAAGTTTCAGTAACCACTTGACAAACCTATGTCATTGGGCGAGGGAAAAAAATCAAGAAGCCATCTAATGGAGGAGAAGCTGCTAATAGCTGCCAAATGCACTCTAATTGAACTCAGTGACAGCCCCCTATTTTTTAGGAATAAGTCATCTAAAACATGAGATAGCTGTGACTCAAGAGAAAGCAGACCAAATGTAGAACCTCTTTCATTTCCCTTGTAGAAGGTTTTCTGCTGTTAGAATGTCCTGTACTCCTATAGAATCATGGAGACTGACATGAGGGCATTTGCTGTGGGTGGAATTGTGGATCCCTATCCTGCCTGGACACCCAAGATACCCTTTCTGACTGATATTCTAGGAAGGGACTCCTAGGAAAATAAGGTGGTGTGTTCTCATCTCTATGTTGTGAATCTGATAAGAGACATCA
The DNA here is from genome assembly GCF_009764565.3 of Dermochelys coriacea. Taxonomy (NCBI): domain Eukaryota; kingdom Metazoa; phylum Chordata; order Testudines; family Dermochelyidae; genus Dermochelys; species Dermochelys coriacea. The sequence goes on from NC_050073.1 coordinate 98,393,189, forward strand.
AATTCAAAAGTGGGGCATGCAGTAGAAGGCGGAGTAATTTGTGGTAAAGTCTAAGCTCTGGTCAGTACTGAAGATTCAGTTGGTTTTGATGACAGTCTTGTGATTCATATTGACAGGTGCATGTCTCCTGACAAATGAAGGGATTCCAATTTCTCTGGAGATCCTGGGGTAGAATAAATCTATCTGATGCTGGTGTCAATTGAGGAGAATTAATTAATATTGCTATATTATGCTATAATGCTATATTAATCCTACATGGAAAGTAGCAGCTGGTACTGGTAGTGGAATCATTGATTTAGCCAATACTGAATAACTCTTCAGACCGACCATTTTGCTGGTGCCCAGGACTTGCTTGCCTGTCAAAGCAAAGACAAGGACTCAGAGAAGAATTTGAGATATCTAGCCATGAAGAAATAGAAAAGAAATTCAGTTTTACACTTTTGGAGAACTAACCCACTGAAATATGCATTTCTTTATCTGCAGGATAAAATATAGCGTACATTCAGACAGCTAGAACGGGGAGGTCTTTTTTGGTATAAGGTCATATAACAGATTATCTTCCAAAAAAAAAAAAAGGACCTCATTACTGTACAGAATCAATACTATCTGTAACTTACGTTCAGAAACAAGCTGAAGCTTAACTTTGGTGGTGTCTGGCGCCTTCAATACACGTAAAGAATTACCTACAAAAGGGCTTCTACCTTCAGATTCAAAGGGAAACCTCTCCAGAACGTCTACGACGACAGAGGATAAATATTGTGGAGGATATCCATGATGGAAAACATTGACTATTGTAGCTGATCCGAATGGCCTACATGGGCAGGAAGCATATATTTGTTATTACTTTAGACAATTTGCTAATTAAATAATTTACACATGCTTAAGTCCAACCCTATTCACAACCCTACTTAAGCACATACATAAATCGAATTGACTTCAATAGGATTTAAGCATAAGTTTAGACAGTTAAGCATATGTTTAACCACCATTCCTGAATGGATATGCTTTCATGAACTGGGGTGCTAGTCAGGTCTATTAGAGTAGAAATTACCCATGTCTGTTTCCAACACAAAGCCAGAACAGCTGGACTGTGTACAATGTTGGGTGAGAGTTGCAGAAATAGAATTCACTTCCTAACCTGCAGGCAGGTTGTGGAGCTCCAGTGCAACCCTTCTGAAGTTGATATTCCAGCCCATGGACTACAAAAGCAGTCACTGCCACTCTGTTCCTCTTCTACTATGTTCCTGCCTCTGGAGGACTTAGTGCAGAGGCTCTCTTACAATGGTAGCTGTTTTCAATCACCATGTTGTTTTAACACACATGGTGCTAAAAATGCTGCCAGAGCCAGAGAAACATCTACACTAGAGTTCCCAGTGGTCCCAGCACCACTGCAGCTGAACTCGTCTTAGAAATGGTTGGAATTTTTTTGTAACAATTCCATAGTGTAGACAAAGCTTGAAGTAAATTCTTGGTGCATCAGAAAGCTGCAGCTGAAAAAAATCAATCCAGATGCAAAGGGAAAGAAGAGTGAAAGAGGCTGTACTGATTATTTCTACTGTTATTTCTGAAGAAAGACAAGTGACTGCTGGCAAGGGTAGAGTGGGGAAGCTTGGTTTGCTGCAGAGCTCAAAGCATATTTAAAATATAACTGCTGATTAACACAGTTGATTTGCTTCTCTACCTATGCAGCTCTGTGCCTGTCTGCTGAGACAAGCAAAGAGTTGTACTGGTGGTGGTTTGTGTCAGGTGGGTGCCTGTTCATTAGTACTGCCACAATGTATGTCACACAGCAATCAGAAGGTAAGATTTAGCCCATTAGGCAGAGAAACTGTCTCTAATGATATTGAATGCTCTAGTAGACATTTATATACAACACAAAGTCAACACAGAATTAGGTTACGACTGTCTGCCATTGTGCAAATGAGGCACTGGGCTGAAGAAGCAGAGTTGATGTAAACTGGCAGAGCAGTATTAGGACATTTTCATGAGCATTACATTCATTTACAAAATTTAAAACCAAAAATAACCACAAGCAATACTGGAATTAGACCAAAATGAAGCTTTATGTGGTCTCAACTATCTCTAAAAACCCTTCACACCAGTGTTGGGCTGATTTAACACATGATGTTAATGTACACAAGAAGGAAATAAATAAAAAGCTGCAATAAATCCAAGCTCCATTAAAACACACACAGACAAATGTAAGGGCTAGATACTACAGTCCTAAATCAAATAAAACTACCATTGAATTCCCACTGGACTTACTCGGCTCCTAGTAAACACCACTTCCTTCATGACTCTGCTATTTTACCAGATTGTTTACTGCCGACGTTGCTTCATTGGACAATCAGAGGGCAAGGGGGTCAAATTTCCAATGTTTGCTGTTAGCCATCTGGCAAAGAAAGGCTTTCCAAAGGCCACTGAGCATCTATTGGACTTCAGTGCAAGCTTTGCTTGCAGTACACCAAGACTGGACCCATCCTTTGCAGAATGAAAAAAGTAAAAATTGACAGAAAAATCTATATTCAGCTAAAATCTTCCCTTGGTTATACCCAGGTAACCCTATTAAAGCCAGGAGGTTTGCAAAGTATGATTGCGGGCAGCTCTTTGCCTAATGTTTCCACGTTCCTAAAATGGTATTTAAAACATTTTAATAAGATACAAACTATGAAAAAAAGTATTTAGCAATGCCCTTTTAAATTATTAAAACATGAAAATATTGAATGCTCTTTGATACTAATAATATATCAGGAGTTAATCTATTTACCGATATTGTAACACTTTGCCTTTGTGCAGATCATAAAATCTTGACTTTCGAATATTTCTTGATTTTCCATTCAATGGGATATGTTCAAAAAATACCATTTGCTGTTCAGTGATGTATTGTGGAGACAATGGGCCATCAAAACCTATGTCATCCTCCTAGAATGAAGGGAAAATGTTGGTGATTATCCTTTTTCTTTTTATTCTTTGCCTAAACAATGTAAAATAGAAAATTGTGCTGATGCCTTGAAAACTGATTAAAGACAAATTAGTAAAATAAGCACATTTAAAATCTGTTTTTTCTCCCCACATAAAATGTTACAAATATTTTCTAACACCTACAGGACTCTTTAAATATAGACACCACCCTATTAAAAAGGCAACAGTAACCAAGCTTAAGAGAGCGGTATTTGAGGTACAGCAATTATTTCCTTTGCTAAGTAAAGGGAAAACTGCAGCATCTGAGATGTGTAACTGTTGGCAAACGTTTTTAAATGGTAACAAAGGTATTTCTTTTAAATAGTAAGAAAAAAACCCAGTAAGTACAAGGACTATATTATTGGACAATTACTTGTTGCCCATTTGATTTAATAGGTATTATGCCAACTTCTTACTGCATCATTATTAGCACCTATGGACCAGGGTCACATTTCCTGGAATATTTATAATTGAAATGCGATTTTTTTTTTAGGTTAGCCATGTCGCTTAGGCCCATAGACTGATCAGATTTTAACCTATGAGTGACTAAACTCCACTCAATCTCCCGCTTCTTCCCTCTTCCCGCATCACGTGCTTCTCTCTATTACTGTGAAAGAAAGTTCATTTCCTCATAGTTCTTAAGCCTTCTCTTCTTTTGGTTTTATTCAGTACATTATTCTGTCTCACCATATGCATGGGAATTGCTCTGCTCACTTAAGTAAAATGTTGCTATTTAAACTCAAATTCTGCAAAGCACTGAGAAATAATTTGCATGAAAGATACTATATAAAAAGAAATGCAATTTACCAGCACCCGCTCTAAGTGTGAGCAGCACTGGGTGATTCAGCTCTCTTCCATTTAAGGTGAAATCCACTTGTGTGTGAAGGGCACACTCAAAGCCCTCTGCTCTATTCAAGCACAGCATTGCACCATCTGCTAGTGAGGAAAGGCCTGTGCAAACTTGTGCTTTATCCACAGGATGGTCAGACGATGCTGTTTGAGATGGAATGGAGAGATGGACTACTAGATCCACACTTAATTGTGCTCAGCATAAGAGTAAGAAAGTTCTGTGACTTATTCCAGGCTGTGGACTAGAAATACCCAAACAGGCGCTGCACAGCAGCCTTGCAGTTGTCCATCCACCTCCTCACATGAAACTCAGTTTCCTTGAACTTTGTGCACTGGGAGGGAGGAGTGGTTTTAAAAGTATTCTACAACAGTTTGATAATTTGGTTATACAACTAACCTGTATTAGAGTGATAACATCAAGCAGTCTTATTTCCAGACTATCAGAGACTGATTCATTCAGAGAAATTATATTTAAAGACCCCAAGTGGTCGTAGTACAAATTGAAAACATTGTGTGCTGATGTCGTAAGCTTGGCATATCTTTCTAAACCTACAGAGAAAGAACATAAGACAAGATGTTGAAAACAGGTCACCTGTACAAGCAAAGCTTGGCAGCGTAGTGAGTTTAGGTTTATTGCAATAGGGCTAAAGGGTGCTGCTGGCTTCCGAGGGAGCTGTGATGGCTCAGGATGAGGCCTCTGTTTTCAAAAATCTCTGAAGAAATAAGCTTATGGTAAGTTAATAAATAAAGACTGTTTAGAGCAAAATCACAAACAAATGTAATTGAACGATTATCTCCTAAGACACATACTATTTAAGGTCCTGATCCTGCACTGAGCACTGGGATAGGCCCTTGTGTCCATTATGAGGCTCTGCCTGGGTCAAGGGATCCATGCATACATGCTCATTGCAGGCTCAAAGCCCCAAGGCTCAGTCCTGCAAGCAGTTAAGTCAATGACAAAACTCCCACTGACTTCTATCATAGTGTGGAGCATACCATTATTGATGCTCAGCCCAATCAGATTATCTACTTTGCAGTTTTAGATGTGTATGTTAATGTTAGTAACACAAGGAGTTTTCCAACCTAATGATAGTTCATTCAGAACTTAACAGAAGATATGAATTGAATACATTATTTTTGGTAGCAGTTTAAAAGACTTGTATCCCTTCAGCCAATGTACTGTAAAATAATGGTAACAAAAAACTAGCTTTAATTGTTTTTCCTGGAGCATGGTTAGCAAAGCAGCTGCCCTGGGTCAGTTCCTGACCACTGCAGAACTAATTCTGAATTCCTCACCTGCCTTAGCAAAGAAGATGCTTCCCTTGTCTGTCACAAATGCAATTGAGTGACTATAAACACATGTATTTGTTTTTATAATTATTTCATTCTCCAGAGTGATTAACAACATAAAAGTGTTGCCTCCATCCTCAGAAAACCAGACCTATGGAAAAGAAACAATTGTGACTGTTGAATGCTATCTGCATTCACAGCTTGTTCATAGAGCATTATAGAGACAGAATCTTTTTCAAATTAACATTTGCTGGAAATAATCAAAGTAAACACTCCAGCCTCACAGTTATAAAAATGCAATACATTTTATTGCATACATACATAAGTATTACAGAAATACCAAGCTGTCTCAATATCTACAACTTGATGTTTTTAGAAAATAATCCCTATCTGGCATTACAAGGTTTCCCTGTAACTAAAATTTGTTCATAATTAACTATAACTCACTACTTGAGTATTTCCTCCCTCCTGCTCCAATTAAAGGCCTATCCTTACTTAAGATGAGCAGTACCTCACTCCACAAAGTCGCACGTGATTTAAATGAGACCATTCACAGACACTGTTCAGTGGTAGCAAGGGCTGCAGAATGAGGCCCTGTGAGAAAAGTTATTTCTTCTCACAGTTAGAAAATGCTTGACAGTTTTATTTTGATCATGCTTCTGCTGCAGTCGATGGGAGTTTTACAAAATTTTCTCAAGGGGCACAGAAATGGATCTTTCATTCCTAAAAATCATCATCAAAATTATACTTCACTTCCATATATATTCCCATAGATGCACACCTGGCTTCCATAAACATAGAGAAAGTGACTTCCTGGATGAAAAAACATTCCAAAAGGCAAAAACATAGGGTCTGGAAACCAGAATACTGGAAATTTTGTTTGCCTGTTCAATTTGTGGTCTGTTATCTTGTACACAGAGAGCACTGCTTTATTCTAAAGAGAAAAAAATATTAACTATAGACATGTACAATTTTTGCACAGTCATTAAAACACTAGCATACAGAATATCATAAGAAAAAGAATGTATAGCACATTTAAGTAGTTATAAATTTATGTCTGGCAAGTGACAGTAATACACAGAATTTAGAGAGAGAAACCTGCACATTATTGTGTAACTGGGCACAAATTTTTGCTTTTCATTGACTGGTCCAATTGAAACATTCCCTAATTTCTTGTAATTGAAGGGAAAGGGTTTTGTGGCATTTAGAAAAGATGAAAACTTAAGTTATGAAGAGGGGGAAAAGGGGTTGTGAATAAAGCAGAGGACTGGGAACCAAGAGAGCTGGGTTTCTAGCTGTGCTACAAGACATCCTGGAAACTGCAATAAAATGTTTGATTTTCCTCATCAAAATATAGTTGCTCATGAAGATAACCTTTTTCAGTGCAACGCACCTAAAGAAGGACCCATTTTATATACAGAAATAAAGGAGAAATATACTTTTACTACTTCATACTTCTGTAGCACATTCCATGCAAAGATTTCAAAAAGGGCCTGCAAACACTAAGGTGAAGTTCATCCTGGTGCAGAAGTCCAACACCAAGCCAATGCACCACTTCCACCCAACACAGGCCTTGCCCTGGACTTCCGCACAGGGGAGAATGTCACTGTAGATTAATACATTTTTATTATCCTAATTTTACAGATGGAGAAACTAATGCATAGAAAGGTGAAGCGACTTGCCCCAAAAGCAAACCCGTGAAAGAGTCAGGGACAGAACTCAGATCTCCTAAGTTTCAGTTCCCCTCCTCTAATAATCACTGATAAAGTTTGGCATCCTTTATCCAAAAGCCATTGTCTTGGACAGAACAATAGAATGGCATGGAAGGATGGGCAATTTAATTTAAATTATAAATTAAAGTTCAGATGTGTTAAGCGGCAAAAATTATGCCTGCGGTTCCATACTGTACCTGAACATTTATAAGACATATTCCAGTGCTCTGCTGATAGTCAATAAGAAATGCCACTACTCGTCTAGAAAGTGTCTTTCCACCATGAAATCTATGGGGTAAGCAACTGTACCATTCTGTATATGGATCATTACTATAGAAACAGGTAGATACCTAAGAAGAAGGAAATATGGGATTAGGAACTCAATATTGTGAAAGTTTGTATGGGTTTTTATGTAGTGTATCATAAGCTTGGTTTCAGAACAAAATAGAGGATCAGATCCTCAGCTGGTGTAAACTGGCTCAGCTCCATTGACTTCAATGGAATGCTTGTGAGCATTAGACTAACAAAACTGCACAAGCCTTCGCACAAATCCCTTCAGCAAGACCAGATTTAGTCTTACTCGGGTCTTGGATTTCTTCTTTTGGGCAGAAACTGACAACCATCTGGAACCAAGCCTACCTCTATGTTGGATCTGTGATATGGCCAAATGGGAACTAGTAAGTGGAAGTTAATGAGAATTTTCCTGGAGGATTAAGGAAGTGGCTCAAGTAAACAATTGCAACTTTAGGCCCTTTAATCTGCAACTAGATCCACGTAGACAGCCCTTTGTGCCCATGTGGAGCCTAATTGACTTTAGTGGGATCCACATTGGTGCTGGGGCCACCAATGTCACTCAGTGGAAGTATCAACAGGGTCATAGTATGAGTTAAATGTTATTGCATATTAATTTGGAAAGCAATTTTAAAGCTAGGAAACTAACTAGGGGAGATATATCGTGCCAACTTTTTACTAATGAGCTGTGACATCAAGACTTTACATGTTCAGACAGAAAAATGGCAAAGAAATAGGAAGTTAAAAAATATAGACTGATATCAGTGGGAATACTGTTGCATTAGTACTGCAGTTATAATCAACCAAGGCAAACCTTACCTGGTCTACTGCATTACCATACCTGGCTTAATGTCTTATCTTTGTTGAATGAGAGGCTAATGTAATCCACTAGGGGAAAAAAAAAGGTATTATCTAAAAGTCAAAGTCAGCATGAAATAACTGTAATATAGTTTTATAAAAAGACCAATATGGTTTCATCTTTATGGGACAGATTTCCCAGAATTGGGACCAGTTCTTCAAAACAGCTAAATACTGAACATACTCAGCACTTTTGAAAATAAAAGCTTATATCAGCTCATATTATGTGTGTGTGTGTGTGTGCGCGCGCGCGCGCATGTATATGCATATAAAAAATATATATAAAAAATGTTATACTCCCCACACACCACCAACTCTGTTCCTTATTCAGAAGGGGAACCTGTTCAAGCTGATTTGGGTTTAGGTAGGTTGGAAATGGAACTATTACCTCTGTGGTATGTGCAACATTTCATCCAACTCTATAGAGACCCTTCCTTCAGCTAAGCCTTCATTACACCAAGTGAGAACAGGAAACAGCAAAAAGATCACAAAGCACTGCTAAAAGGCAGTTAGCTACATGGGGAGCAATTTTAGGATAATTGTTTCTTTCATTTCCCTTTGATGAAGAGGTTTGGAGAGGAGGTGGATCTACAAGAAGATATCTTTAGGGTAGAACCTCAGAGTTATGAACACCTCAGGAAAGGAGGTTGTTCGTAAATCTGAAATGTTTGTAACTCTGAACAAAACGTTATGGAGGTTCTTTGACTTAATACAGCTTTGAAACTTTACTATGCAGAAGAAAAATGCTGCGTTTAACCATCTCAATTTAAATGAAACAAGCACAGAACGTTTCCTTACTTTGTCAAATCTTTTTTTATTAAAAAAAGTTTAAGTAGTTTACGTTTATCACAGTACTGTACTGTATTTACTTTTTTGTTGTTGTCTCTGCTGTTGCCTGATTGCATACTTCCGGTTCCAAATGAAGTGAGTGGTTGACCAGTCAGTTTGTAACTCTGGTATTCATAACTGAGGTTCTACTGTATTCTGTTCCATACCTCCCGTTTTAATCCTTTTTCCCCCACTCCCCTCTCTTATGCTAAGTAGTCCACTGAATGAATAAAAGGAGAACCACTGATCTGGGAAATGATAACCAACTGAACAAACAAGTAAGGTAAATGACAAATCTGGTATATGGACAAGCTTACTCTATAGACTGCATTTACACGGAACAGAGTTTGTGAACTGGATTTGTGGAATGCTGATTTCAATCTGCCTGTGTAAAATAGCTACTGTGCACACACATACAAGTACAAATGAAAATTAAGAACATAGAAAATATCCATTGGTGTTAGAAAAACTCTTTTACACCATGTGCTCATACAAAGGATGGGAGATGAGGAGACCTCTTTTCAGAGTAGCAGCCGTGTTAGTCCGTATTCACAAAAAGAAAAGGAGTACTTGTGGCACCTTAGAGACTAACAAATTTATTTGAGCATAAGCTTTCGTGAGCTACAGCTCACTTCATCGGATGCATCCGATGAAGCTTATGCTCTAATAAATTTGTTAGTCTCTAAGGTGCCACAAGTACTCCTTTTCTTTTTCCAATTTAGGTGACTCCCTAGCAATAACCCTTTAAGAAGGTGGGAGTTTAAGAACAGAGTCCACCATTGAAGAAAGAACTGTGTTGCCTATTACCCCATCTGATCTTGCAGCATGATTTAGGGCATAGTGGTTGGAAAACGTTTGCATCAAGGAACATGCTGAAGCCCTGCAGATTTCAGCAATCAATGTCTTTGAGTAGAGCTACAGATGTAGACTGTGACCTCGTAGAGCATGCAGTCACTCTTAGAGGAGGTGTAACCTCAGCTAATCAGTAAAGGCAATAACACATCCAAAGATCCACTTAGAAAGTCTGTGAGTGGAGACAGGTGCTCCCTCAGACCTATTTGCAGTAGAAACAAAGAGTCTAGGGGACCTCCTGAATGGCCTAGTTCTATCCAAGTAAAACGCTAATGTCCTCTTAACATTTAGTGCATTAAAAGCAGACTATTGTGTAGACTGTGGCTGAAGGGAAAAAAAAAAAGAAAGGTGAATAGTTTGGATGATATGAAATTCAGAAGACCCTTTAGGTAAGAACTTTGGATAAGGTCATAAAGATTACTTTGTTCTCCAAGGAAAAGGTAAGGGAGTATCTGCCATTAGAGACACCCCCACCCCAACCTTTAGAGCAGAAGTGATGTCAACCAAGAAGGCAGCCCTTGTAGACAGATATAGCAGCGAGCATGTAGCTAATGGCTCAAAGGGTTGTTTCATGAGACAGTTAAGAACTAGGCTGAAATCCCAAAGCTATGTAGGGGCTCTAATCTGCAGAAAAAGATTGATAAATCCTTTTAGGAATCTCGCTGTGGCTAGATGAGCAAATACTGAGAAACCTTCTACTGGCATATGAAAAGCTGCTATTGCCGCTAAATGAACCTTGATGGAAACTCCTAGGAAGGACTGAATTTTTCAATTCCAATAGGTAATCCAAGATTGAACAGTAGAAAGATGGCACCGCTTACACCACTTCTCTATTTCTGAAGACAAGTATGTCTAATAGATTCTTTTCTGGTATTTAACAGTATCTTTTGTATTTCCAAAGAACATGCGATCTCTAATCCTGAGAGCCCATGGAGGAACCAAGGTTGCAGGACATTCAGATTGGGGTGAAGTGTCTGACCCACATCCTGAGACAACACTCGAGGTTTGATTGGGAGCTGCCATGGAGTGTGAGATATAAATTTGATGAGGTAAGGAAACCAACCTTGTCATGGTCAAGTTGATGGAACTCCTTGCCAGAGGATGTTGTGAAGGCCAAGACTATAACAGGGTTCAAAAAAGAACTAGGTAAATTCATGGAGCGTAGGTCCATCAATGGCTATTAGCCAGGATGGGCAGGGATGGTGTCCCTAGCCTCTGTTTGCCAGAAGCTGGGAATGGGTGACAGGGGATGGATCACTTGATTACCTGTTCTGTTCAATCCCTCTGGGGGACCTGGCATTGGCCACTGTAGAAAGACAGGATACTGGGCTAGATGGTTCTTTGGTCTGACCCAGTATGGCTGTTCTTATGATGCAATCAAAATGACTTTGGCTTGGTCCTGTCTGATCTTGATAATGGCCTTTAAGAGAAATGAAGTTGGAGGATATGCATAGAAAAGACCCTTTGTACATGCAAAGAGGAAAGTGTCTCGTAGAGGTTGGGGATTGAGCCAGGAACAGAATTTCCTGCTCTTTGTGTTGGCTGACATGGCAAGAAGATTGATCTCTGGAAATCCTCAAGCTACAAGTATTTTGTTAAGGACTCGAGAGTCCAGCTCTGTGATGCATGAAAAGGGGGGAGGGTAGCTCCCTTTTATGGACACCCAGCCATCCAGTTAGCTATATAAAAAATCCTCTTAGTACAGTAACTCCTCGCTTAACATTGTAGTTATGTTCCTGAAAAATGCGACTTCAAGCAAAATGATGTTAAGCAAATCCAATTTCCCCATAAGAATTAATGTAAATGGGGGGGTTAGGTTCCAGAGAAATTTTTTTCACCAGACAAAAGACTATATATGTAAAGGGTTTAAAATTTGTTTTTTATTTATATATATATATACACATACACACACACACGATACGTTTTAAACAAACAGTATAATGCTGTACACAGCAATGATGATTGTGAAGCTTGGTTGATGTGGTGAAGTCAGAGGGTGGGATATTTCCCAAGAAATGCCTTAGTGCTGAATGATGAACTAGCACTCGGCTGAGCCCTCAAGGGTTAACGCATTGTTATTAATGTAGCCTCACACTCTACAAGGCGGCAGGAATGGAGGGAGGGGAGACAACATGGCAGACAGACAGAGACACACCCTGTGTGTGAGAGAGAGAGAGAGATGTGCATTGCCCCTTTAAGTATGCTGACCCTACTCTAAGTACATTGCCTTTTTAATTAGATCAGCAAGTTGAGACAGCAGCTGCTGCCAGCAAGCTGCCTCTGTCCTGAGCCCTGTCGTGTCCCCCCACTCTATAGAGATGGGGTAAGCGGGGCACAGGAGCAGGGGGAAGGGGGACACCCTGACATTAGCTCCCTTCTCCCGCCCATCCTGCACACTGAGCAGGAAGCTCCCGGAGCAGCTCCAAGGAAGAGGGCAGGAGCAGCACATGGCAGTGTAGGGAGGGACAGCTGAACTGCCCACAATTGATAGCCTGTGGCGGCTGCCACACAGGGAATTTAGGGGAGCGGGGAGCTGATAGGGAGGCTGCCGGTTCACCCTGGTTCCAAGCCCCCACCACTAGCTCCAACGGGCTGCTCTTCCTGCAATCAGTGGATAAAGCAGGCGGCTGCCAAACAACGTTATAAGGGAGCATTGCGCAACTTTAAATGAGCATGTTCCCTAATTGATCAGCAACGTAACAAAACAATGTTAACCGGGACGACTTTAAGTGAGGAGTTACTGTAGTTGTTCTTTACTTGCTTTACCTGTAAGGGGTTAAAAAGTCTCCCTGCATACGTAAAAGAAAGGGAGTGGGCACCTGACCAAAAAAGGCTAGAACTTTTTAAAACTGGGAAAAAAATGTCCCCTTTGTCTATGTTGTTCTCCCGGAGAGAAGGGAATGCAACTATGGTGTAAGAAGCTTGGGGACAGGTATGAAAAAATCATCTGAATCATATCTAGAAACTACTCACTTGAAACCCCCAGATATGTAAGTAGATCAGGAAATGTCTAGGAAAACACAATTAGGTTTATTTCTTTATGGCTTGTGGACTCCTCAGTGCTAACCCAAAATGCTTTTGTTTCGCTTGTAACCTTTTAGCTGGTCCTCAAGAAGGTCATTCTTGATGCTGAATTTTTGTAAGTGGGTTTTTTATATCTAGCAATAGCCTGAGTTCTCAATGTATTTTCTTTTTGTTTTTAATAAAATTTACCTTTTTTAAGAACAGGATTGGATTTTGTGTCCTAAGAGGTTTGTGCACATTTAATTAGCTGGTGGCAACAGCCGATTTCTTTTGTTTTCTCTCTCAGGTCTTCCCCAGAGGGCGGGTGAAAGGGCTTGACAGTACCCCACAGGAAGGAATTCCCAAGTGCGCCTTCTGGGGTTATCAAACGGGTTTTTGCATCTGGGTGGTGGCAGCATCTAATCATCCAAGGTCAGGGAAAAGCTGTAACCTTGGGAGTTTAATACAAGCCTGGAGTGGCCAGTATTAATTTTTAGAATCCTTGTGGACCCTCACCTTCTACACTCAAAGTGCTAGAGTGGGGAATCAGCCTTGACAAGCTCCCGTATGTAATTTAGGAAGAAATGTCTGCTCAGGTCATTCACCATGGTGTTTTGTATACCCAGGAGGTAAGAAGCCAAGATCACTATCCGATTGGCTATGCACCAGTTCCAAAGCTTTATTGCTTTGGTGCAGAGCGAGGGGAATGCACTCCACCCTGATGATTGATATAATACATGCATTCTATGTTGTCTGTCATGATCTTGATAGACGTGGTTTTGAGTAGGGGAAGAAAATGGAGGAAAGCATTTCTGAACACCCTTAATTCTAATAGATTGATGTGCAAGGGCTTTTCCTGTTGTGAACATTTGCCTTGGACTGTGTGGGATCCTAAATGAGCTGCCCATTCCCAGAGGGAAATGTCCAATGTTAATATGACTATAGGGGGATTCTGGTTTAAAAGGATTCCTCTACAAACTTTGGATGCATTCATCCACCAGGTGACTGACTGTAGGACCTGACTGGGTACAGATACCAGACTGAGTCTGGGTACATTAACAGTCCTGAGACACCAGGATGTAGCATTTTTGTTATCAGCCCTCTTGCATGTGAGAGGGTGGGGGTGTTGGTGGAGTTTGCCAGATGGACTTGGCTGGCTCCAGGAAGGCTTCATTAATTGGCAGTGCCATCTGTGCTCAGGCAGAGCTGTGCAATATGTTCAGGAGCTTGTGATGGGAATCCTGGACATCTTCTGGTGGATTTTACAGGGTGCCAGTGACCCACTTCATCAGGTCCTGGAATGATCTAAAGCTGTCAGCTAATGATAGTGATGGTGGGACAACTATTGACTGACTCATCCAGTGAGGATGAGATGTTTAAGATGGGGGTCACGGCCTTGTCTGCCCCTGCCTCTTGCTCCTCAAAGGTCTCCTCATGCTCAGAATGGGGAAAAGGGATGAATAATACTGGGGAACAAGATCTTCTGTGTTCCCTGTGTGACTGAATTGAGGCCACTTGAAATTGCTGGCAGTACTCTGATCATGGATTACAGTAAGGCCAATGAGGGAGACCTTAAGGCACAGAGGGAGGAATCCAGCGCTGGTCATCTCAACTGTTGGAAGGCAGGGGTCTGGTGTCCTGTCTCTGTTGCATCTGCAATCGGGAATAACTTCTCCTGGAATGATCTGGAGAAAGTTCAGAGTCTGAGTCAGAATGCTCCTCCACAGATTGTATCGAACGTGACAACTCCTCCTCATGAATAGTCGAAGATGTAGGTCTCCCGGAAACATGAGCAGTCAGTGACCCAGCCAATTTCAGTACTGAGAGGCATCCAGAGCTTGCAAGAAGAGGAGACTCAGGCTCATCTGGTACCATAAGGTCTTTCAGCTACCAGAATTCCTGCAGAACAGAACTTGGTACTGGCACCAATGATATTGCAGAGGCCGCTATGCGAGGCACTAATGGCGGCACTAAGGAGGTTGAAGATTCAGTCTCTTGTTAGTAGTAGTCTTTGGTACCAAGCCCTTAACCAAAGAAGTATGGGACTTAGTTGAAGACTTAACATGCTTAATACTCGGAGCTTCACTATCACTCCTCTTGGGGCCTGAGGTCTCTGGGGACCGGATCTTCTTTAATGATGAACCCTCCATTGTTTTGCTCCTCTTATCCCCTTCCTTATACTTGGAGAGGGAAGCTCTAGGTACTGGCAGTGTGGTAATCAGTACTGCACTCAAGGAGAGCATAAGGATGTGGGGCTAAAACCCTCGTCTGTAGAGCCAGTGATGGCTGATGTTCCCACTGGGCCACCAGGACCCCAGGAAGCACTGTGGAGAATAGTTGCCACAGGAAGTAGCTCCCAAGGGAGCCAGAGTGACAGTACCTTGCGGCCCTCTGATTGGCCAATCATCCTATTTAATCCTGGAGAATGCCCCAGGAAATTGTCTGGGCAATACCACAGCTTTTGGACCTGCTACGACTCTGGACCTCACATTGTTTCCTGATCTCCAGACTCCGATTTCAACCTGACTGTGACCCTGACTCTTGCCTGGTATTACCTCTGATCTCCGGTCTCTGATCCTAACTTCACTTTGACACAGATTCTTGCCTAATGAACCCAGCTTTAGCAATTCCTGTGACTCGTGCTCACTGACTACAGTCCCTGACACTTGTGGACTCCAGCCCAGCTGTGACTGCTAGGCCAGACTGCCGAGCCCCGGTCCCTTACAGAGAGTGTTGGAGACCGGGGTTTTGTTGCTGTGTTCCTTTGGAAGCTCTCGATCACGGTGATCTCAATGACAACGGGGCACTGATAGACAGAGGATCCCTGTACAGGGGGTTTTCTGTACTTGGGTCCAAAGCCAGTCTTAAGGCATGCTCCATTATTAATAATCTCTACTTAATTTCCCTGTTTTTATGGCATCTTCCCTTAAAAGAAAAGCAGATTTTACACTTGCTGGGAATGTGAGACTCTCTCAAACAATGAATCCAGTGGGAATGCCTGTCACTAACAGGGATTGCTTGTCGACAAGAGGGGCCTCTTACATCCCAGGGAGCCCAGCATCACCAAGAGAAGAAAAAGTTGTTCAAACCCCTCAATAGGGGAAAAAGAAAAAACAAAAGTGTGTGTGCGTGCACACACGTGTACATATTTTAAGAAAAGAAAAAGAAAAAAAGGATTCCAACATTCCAACTATCAGGTACTAAACCTACTACGATTCAGAATTAACTATAAAGCTAAAACACTAATAAAAGTGTGTGTGGGGGGGAAACAGGTACACATTAAACAGGCACATACTAGGCTCCATCTCTGGATGCAGGTGGTTGAGAAGGAACTGAGGATGGTTTGCCCATGCAGCCTTATATAGCCTTTGTATGTGGCACAAGGATGTGTGAGCACATGCAGGGGCAGAACAGGCACTGTTACCAAAAATCTCCCATCAAAGGTGCAGACACACATGTGCACCTAAAGTGGAGTATCCACAGGGACACCACTCAAAGAAGAACCACAACATTTCTGTTTTTTTAGCATTTTTCATGGGTGCGTAAGTTGTGGGAGAATGGTTGGGGGATCAGCCCCTAAACTAAAGATACTTTATAGTTAAGGCTGGGATTTTCAGAAGATCCTAAGGGAGGAGTTTGGTGCCCAAATGCCATGAAAATTCAGTGGGATATGGGTGCCTAACTCCCTTTGGCTCCTGTGAAAACCCCAGGTTAAGTTATTATTCCGAACACAACTCAGTTCCTAACTAAGCTTTACTATTTTTTCCTTTTCTCCCTCCATTTCATAGATTTAAAAATTTTCACATCTGAATTTCTCACCTTCATAGCTCTCTTTGTTAGCTAGACATTGCACATTATACCATACATTTGCTCTGAAATAATCATCCTATGAGAAACAGAGGGAAATACATAATTAAAATAATTGCATCCCTTTGTGATATAATTTTTCTGTACATAAATAATGGCTTAGTTTGCATTAAAGAATCCTGCAAAGACACTGGAGGGTGCAAGGAGGGTTGGGCTTGATCAATAATGTAGATAAGAATAAATACAGGTTGATGGAAAAAGAGGAGTTGGAGAATACAGCCACTTCCTGAATCTCCAAGTCAGGAATAAGCAAGGCCTGAACATAAAGCTGTTGGAGGTGTAATTTTTCAAACAACATGTGAAACCAAAGTCTTGATAAGTGGTAGTTATTAAAAGATCCCATGATAATGCTACTCAGTGTCCACAGCCAAGTTCAAATACGAGAAAGTAAATTGTGCATGCCTACAATTCCCTCTGCTGTATTATTCTTAGTAGGCTGGCCTAACTTAAAATGATTTTGTGAACTGTTAGGCAATTGTGGTGTTCTAACCCAGAAATTAAAAATATTTCAGTGTTTTTTAAAAAATATTAATTCATTGGAGTAAAAGTGATCTTATACTGTGAACACAGAAAACAAACAGAAAATTAAGAAGACTACTTTTCCAAGATTCTCACCCTTTCAAAGCCACAGAAGCTCGGTTTGGTGAACTAGGGAAAAAAAGCAAAAAATTAATAATACTAGTATGGGATCATGTAATTAAGATCATTACAATACATGTGCACCAGGGGATGAAATTAAGGTTGCACACACAGCCTTAATTTAGGTATTTACTAAAATGTTGAATGCTTGACTTTGCAACCTTAATATTCTTTTAGCATTTTTTTGTATGTAATATACATATTAATATAATCAGTAGGGGAGGGCATTTCTTGGCTATTCATGAACAATAATATTAAGCATATTCAAATTCTCCACCCAGTCATTAACAATCAACAAATGCTTTTCCTGTCAGTTATTATTAAATATGTTCATGATTAACAGAAATGACAGATGGGTCTGAGCTCCAGAGTTCAGATCCCAATTTGGTTTTGAATTTCCTCAAGTTGTTGGGACATTTGAATCCAGGGTTTTGATTTAGACCTCTCTCCAATATAAACTGATTGAAAATCATTGGCTATCCAGTCTGCAATAAATTGTAGAAACATGTACATTACAAATTATTTAAAAGTTAATAGGATTTGTTTTGACAACTTGTAATTAGGAGTTTTTAATTTTATAAATATTTCATTTACAGATCAGTCTAATTTTATTCTCATAGCTTCATTTTATAAGTATATAGAAGTACATGGAGCCAAATTCTGTTTGCAGCTACACTCACACAAAAATCTCTATATATTTGCTCAGGTGTAAATAAGGGCAAAATTTGGCTAGTGACACGTATTTTGAGCTTTAAACAAGATAAATTAGTAATTTACTAACTTACATCAGGCCAAATCCTTAAATCTTAATCCATAAATCCTTACTCAGACAAAATTACCATTTAGTGAGTGGGTGTGACCCTCAGAACCCGCAATGCCTACTGACAAAGGGTTCGCTGCTCTGTAACAGTAACTCCTGTCAAGCCTGATGCACTCACTACACCTAACACACTGCTTCCATGGTATTTATCCATAAAGAGTGTTGTTTAAGGAATTAAATAAAAGCCAGTGACACACTTGTCATTAATATCATTGTGAAATGTATGTACTGACACTGTATAAGGAGTTATGTATACATACTGAAAATATATTGTAAAGTCTGTAACAAGGCAGAGCTAACAAATGGATTTTCTGCCAGACAAAGCATGCCTATTCACCTATCCCTGTCTCTGATGTAAATTAAGCATGGTGAGGCAAACACATTTGGTGAAGCTACATATACATTCCAAATCAGCAGAGACCTGTGAAGTCAACAGGAAAGGAGCACCCAGGAAAATGAACAATGGAGAAGTATTTTATCTGGGGATGCACTTCAAAAGAATACACTTCAAAGGTTTACGGGACTACCTCTGGGGGAAAGGGACAACAACTTTTTATCCATCCACTGAGGGAGCAAAAAGGACAGCACATTTTGCATTCATAAAAAGTGGATCCCAGCCATGCTGGATGGTGGCGTTGGGAAATTGTTTTAGGTGAAAACCTACTTCAGACAAGGATTTGAGCCTGTTAAAGTTAAGTTTAGACTCTAAGAAGCATCTTATACTTCTGTTTCCAATATTCTTACTCTCTACTCATTTGAATCTTTGAATCTCTGTTCTTTGTGAATAAACAGTCTTGTTTTTATTATAAATACATCTCAGTGGTGTGTTATTAAGCAAAGTGTCAGGTGAATCAAACAAGCTGATGTGTACTGTATATAGTTCCCTTTGGTGACAGCGAACCTGGTAATTTCTGTAAGTGTCCAGTGATGGGGCTGAACACTGCAAGGGTTGATTTTAGAGGGACTGAGGAGCTGGAGTCTAACTTTTGTTACCTGCAAGGCAAAGTAAGGGCTGGTAGAGCTCTAAGGAGACTGTTTGAGTAGCTAACAGACTGGTGGTGTTAGGGAGCAGACAAGCACAAGCACGTCTCTCTCGCTGAGGCAGGGGTGGGGGGTAACAAGGTGACTCTCAGTCCTGGGCACCCTGAGAAAGTGTCACAGTGTGGAGTTAAAAACAGATTTCAGAATTTGGTCCACGGTAAGCAGTTAGGGACATAATGAAATAAGTTGCTTATAGAGAATATACGTGTGTGACTAAAAGGATTGATCCTGCAAGTAAGGATTAATATCTTTCACTTCAGTGGAATTATTCACATGCTTAAAGTTAAGCATGTGCTTAAGTGCTTGGCTGGATGAAGACCAGAAGGTTCAGCATCTTGCAGCATCAAGTTCTAAGTGATCAACCAACCTTCCACTTACTACTAGCGCTGATCAAACGAACGGTACTTGTGGCACAGCCAATGATTTGCGAAGGAGGATCCAATCCTTTTGCTGTGGTGGCAAAGCAACTCTGGTCAACCCATCCATATGTGGGTTTCAGAACATATAAGTTGGCAAGTCCATTGAAAACCCTGGCTTCAGACTAATAGAGTAAAGGAACTTCTTGTATGGATAGTTTAAATTAGATGACCCAAAAGAACTCTTCTGGTGTTAACGTTTATTAATCTAATAAACAGTTAAAAGGAGCATGACTAAATGTTCTACATTTCTCACAAAACATTTTTACAATAAGATTACTCAACAAATTAACTGTTATGCTATGGGACAGTTGTATTTCCTTATTCTGAATTTTAACAAATCCTGCATCTTCCTTTATTCCTAATTTCCTAATCTTATGTTAAAAGGCTGAGAAAAATATAATCCCGCTAGTCATACAAGTTAAAATCTTCCTTACCTATATTTCCATGAGGACTTCTCCATAAATAACTGTTCACAATTGTGCAAACTTTTATTTGTCTTAAACTTTGCAAATATGGCTTAAAAAGTTACTTAAATTTATAAGAAAACTCACATACATTTAAAATCCTTCCAGATGGATAGCGTAGATCTTGACTGATAAAAAGGCCCAATGTAGTGAGGATTATTAAATGATTATTCGTTAAGATTATATTCACAAGTGAAAGGCCAGCACAGTCTTATGGAAGAGAAAAAACAGCATTATGAATAATCACTGCTTCGTTTGCTTTGTGCATTCACACCTGTCATGACCATAGTCTAAACGCAAGCCAAAGAATCACTTAGCCATTCAGAACATTTGTGGGTATCATTACAAGTGCTTTGGTTACTTTCTGGATTCAGCATATAAAATAATGAGACATTTTTACAAATCAGGTTTTAGAATTTAACACTAATGCTATTTAGCTGGCCAGCCTGAACCTGAAAATAAGACCAAAAGGATAGGTAATGTGGAATTAGGGTTGTGTTTTTGCTGCTTCAGAATAGCTTCCAAAAAACACATCTTTCTTCCCATAGGAATTGAGGATTCCTTTTGCCTTGCAGATTATAGCACAGACTCTTTAAGAGTTTCCTAGTTCAGCTCAGCACTCACCCAGTACTTCAGTACTTCTCATCTTACAAAGGACTGGGAGATGGCCCTTTCTAGAGCACACTTTCCACTCCAGTTAGCCAGGAGGGACAACCGTGGCAACTTTGTAATGTCCTTTTCTTCTCTCTTACAGGGTTCAAAGCATTACCTGTGATACTGACCTTTTCTCTTGTCTGGTTTGAGAATGTAGTCAAGAAAGGAACCAAGACTGTTTCAAACTAGGTTCTACCACTTGCCACTGATCTAAGCAGGCCTTCCTTCTCTATGCATGCCTGCTATATATTTATAAATTTTTGTTTTATTATTATTTCTTAAGTTTTTTAGTTTTATTATCGACAATTACATACACATGGTGGTATATTCTGATGTAATTCACAATGATCTCTACTGACCTCAAGGGGAGCAAATGTGGGTTGAAATGGGTTAGGACATCCCACCAGCGTGGTTCTGTCAACAAGTCTAAGTGCGGACTTGAGTCTCTCACATGACAGTGTAATGAATGTACCACCCAAGCAACCAAGAATGCTGCGCTTATTAAATTATTAAGAACAAGAAGGAATTACCATCGTCTAGGAGACTACACAGGCTGTCCGTCATATTGAACCACTCTGTATCTCGAGATATAAATCCAGAATTGGTAACTCCTAAATAAATTCCTACCAAAAATAAATAAATAAATATCAAGATTGATGTACCAATAAAAAGAAAACGGACAATCTAAAAACAGATTTTTCACAGTTAATGTCAGACTTGTTTTGTAAAACTATCTTCTGATACTTCTGACAATCATATGAGGCCAAATCCTATACTCTTCACTGCAGGCTTGGAAATGCTGTCTTCTATTGATCACTTCAATACAGAAACTTCTCTGTAACTTTTGAGTGAATGAGAACTGAGTAAGGACTCCGGGATCTGGCTACAGATATCAAAGGTGTTTGAAACTCCATTGTCTTTGGTTTTGAACTACTTTTCAGAGCTTTTAACTTGAATTTTGGGTCTAAAACCCCAAAATCAAAAATAAAGTTCAGTTGAAACTGCCAAGTTTTACCTGTTTTCATACTGTGATTGGGAAACCACAGTGTTAGAAGGCTTATTCCTTCACCCACTTACTTCCCTGATCCTTCTCACATGAACAGAGAGGAACAATACCCGAAGTCCAAAGGTGCAAACAATTCGATGTTTATTGGGGTGAACTTCCAGCAAGCATGATTCCAGTTTCCTTCCTTAGTGTCCCCCTTCCCAGCTCTGACACCACAGAGCCTTACATCTGTGTCCCTGTTCCCATTCCTGCCCTTAGCCAAACATGATTCCAATTTCCCCACCCCCATTCCTTGTTCCTATTTCCCCCTTTAGCAAAACATGATTCCAATTTCCTCACTCCCATTCCCTGTTCCCATTCCCCCCCCCCACCCACTCACTTCCTGACTGACTGCAGACTATACAGTAAAACTTGAGTTCTGCTTAGCTATACCTTAACCAATCATTTTCCTGAAATTTAACTAACCAATCCTAACATATTGTAACATGATTATGTAATCAATTATATCCCACCACCTTAATTAGTTTACACCCAGCAAAATTAATTACACAGCAGACAGGAACAATCACAGAACCAGATAGAGATTATACAGACAAATTTCAGAGTAGCAGCCGTGTTAGTCTGTATTCGCAAAAAGAAAAAAAAAAAAAAAAAAAGAGTACTTGTGGCACCTTAGAGACTAACAAATTTCCGATGAAGTGAGCTGTAGCTCACGAAAGCTTATGCTCAAATAAATTTGTTAGTCTCTAAGGTGCCACAAGTCCTCCTTTTCTTTTTGCGTATACAGACAAACAACAGCAAAGTGGGAACAAAACAAAACAATACAGAAGTGAGGATTTCACATCCCAGCTATTGATAAGTGAGTTCTTGCCAGACAGGATGCTATCAAGCTAAGTTTTCTTTTACATTTTCTAGGCACTTCCCTTTCTCTGGAGGCGATAGGCATTATCAGGACAGGATTGTATTCCTAACGGCCCAATAGCACCTTATTTCAGTGTGACTAGTTTGGAATGTGAGGATGTGACCAGTCCCTTCCCAGCTTATGGCTGCCTCTGCTGCTTAGCCAAAGGCCTTAGCCTAAGAACAGGGCCTCAGACTGTCACAGTAGGAGAAGGACCTTACACTGGCAGACAGTGACTTTGATTCTTTTATACCTCTATAACTAGCCAAGTGATAAAAATACACCTAAGTTCTTAGAGTATAGGCCTTTACAGACAGGCCTGAATATCTATATCCTAACACACAGTAAAGTTCAGATCTTGACTTTCCAAGTCAATCAGTACCACATAGTTTTGATATGAAACCAAAAAATGAGACCCACATTTTATTTTGAAACTGAGAATAGAACTCATTTTAAGGATTTGCAGACTTTTTAGGAACACAGACTGAGCTGTAAATTATTATTCATTAAATGCTGTCTGTGCTCAATGCACCTGACCAGATGAAGGTCCAGATTTCTTCCCTGATTTTAACTAAGCACAGCCTGCTTTTGAGGGTTATTGCTGAAAGGTTCAGGAAGGATTTCAATGGAATGAGAGTAGTCATTTAGCACAAAGATGAAAAGGGAAGAAGGAAGCATGTATCTAACAAGAGTGAAAGATGTACACATTGAGTTTGTCATGAATTACTGAAGTGCCTGGTCCCTCAAAAGCCAGTTTTACCATTCACTTTTATGGGATCAGGTTTTTCCTCCACTGAGTTTGACCACTGTCAGTGTTTGTAATGAAAGCTTGGAACAGCTACAATAGATATTTCAATGGGAATTCCTATCAGGTGTCTCAGTCTGTATTTCAAGCACTGATGTTATGATTTCATTGAAATTAGTGACTGAGAAACTGCAAAAAGGTTCAGATAGTGTTTTTGTTACCCCAAACTCTGAAAACTAATTTGTAAATCTTAAGAAAACAGTCTTTATTGGAGTTCCAGTAGATCATCTGGCTCTGAAATGCTGTGACCTTAATGATTGTGGTCATGAGATTTCCAATTCCTGTCCTGGCCAAAAAGCAGGAAGTGCAGAGGAGTATGGAAAGTTTTTAAAAGAAAAAAAATGCAAAGAAATTGTAGATTTGGTTTAATTTTAATTTCAGGAGTTGTTTCAGGCTTTGCTACCTCATGCAATAAAAAGTTATTTACCCTACAATAACTGACTCTTCAAGATGTGTTGTCTATATATTCCACTTTTTGAACACATGCACCAACTGCACTCTAGATGGATTATTTTGACCAGCATTATCTGTTGCGGGTCTATGCCCTATATATCCTTATGCCAGGAAGAGTGGTGTTGCACCAACCACCCCTCAGATTCTTTGCCCTGTGAAATCTTGATGTTAACAGACTCTATAGCACCGAGTATAGGGGAGAGGTTGAGGCAGATTGTGGAATGTATTTAATCTAATCTATATATAGGGACATGTATTGAAGAACCACAGCTACTATAGGGTAAGCAATTGTTTCTTCTTTGTTGCTTGTGTATGTACAGTATATATTCCACTGCTAGTGACTCACAAGCAGTGATCTGAATTACTAAATCTAAATTTAGGAGTCTATCTAAATAATGACCGTAGGACAGCTCTGCCAAAGTCTGCATCATGTCTGGATGTTCCATGACAGAACAGTGTTAGATGAATATGAGAACTGAAGACCATGTTATTACTCTATAAATGTCTATGATTGGTATATTGCTCAGAGAGGCAACAGAAGTTGCTTGTACTCTTATAGCCCACTCTATGACACTTAATGGTGGGGTTACAGAAGCCAATTTATAGCAAGGTTTGATACACACCAAAATCTAGTTCAAGAGAATCTTGGAGTAGAAAAGACCTGGTCCTTAACCCTATTTCTATATGCTATAAATAGTCTGGGGGATGCTCTGAGTGGCCTAGTTCTATCTGTGTGTAATAAGAGGCCATCTAATGTATGCAGTTTTGCCTCACCTTTTTTCAAACTTGATGATATTGCTACCAGGAAATCTGATTTTACAGAAAGATGAAACAAGGAGCAAGTGGCCCTTGATTCAGGTAGAGGTCACATCAGCCCTGCTATGACTATATTTATAACCAAGAGAAGGATAGGTTCTCTAACTGGTGGGGAGGGGAATTAGACCCTCATAAGTCCTTTTAAGAATCTAGACATGATGGGGTGACAGATAGAATGTAGCATATCCATGAATTGGAAGGTGGAATGATGAGATAGCTGCTAGATGAACAAGCTCATTGATAGTCTATAATCTTAGTTCTGAAAGGTGACAATTAGTCCTGACAGACCCATTTTATAAATCTCTTCCACATAGCAGAACATTGGTGCCTGGTAAAGTCCTTTCTACTATAGATGAGGTTGTCCTGGGCCTCCAATAAACATGCTCTGATGCTGTCAACCAACTAACATCCATGCTGTAAGATAGAAAGTGAATGGATTGGGAAGCCACAATTCTGAGAATTAGGTCTGGTAGTAGAACTA
Source organism: Dermochelys coriacea (assembly GCF_009764565.3). Taxonomy (NCBI): domain Eukaryota; kingdom Metazoa; phylum Chordata; order Testudines; family Dermochelyidae; genus Dermochelys; species Dermochelys coriacea. The sequence goes on from NC_050073.1 coordinate 98,418,199, forward strand.
AGTGTATCAGTATTTAGATGGAGAGGTTTCTGAGACCTGAATACCAAAACTGCCTTGGCAACCAGGATCATCTTGACCGAGACCTGCTTGACCTTTTTGAGAATTCTTGGTTTTAATGGAATTTGGGGGAAATGTGTAAATCCAAGGACCCTGGGATCAGGAATGCTTCTGAAATGGATTCCAGGCTCTGCCCCCCATCTGGAGCAGAAGCCATGATAATTCCTGTTCTCTCTAATGGCAAGAAACCCACTTGAGGAATTTGGTTAAAATCCCATTGTCATCTATCAACCACGTATGTTTGTCTGCTGAGGCAATATGCGATCATGTTCTGTATTCCTGGTAGATGCACTGCCATCGTGGTGCTTTCACAGTAATTGCATACATTCCAAAGTAGTGCAGACTCTTGATATAGTGAAGTGGATCTTCCTTCACACTTGCTAGTTTATATAAAACATGGCTGCAGTGGTTGTCTGTCATGACTTTTATAGTAAGGCTCTTGAAGATTAAAAGGAAAACTGAGCATGCTTGACAAATGACTCAACTCCAGGACATTTATGTGGAGCCTCTCCTCTTGAGGAGTCCATAAACTGTGTTTTTAGTCATCCAGATGGGCTCCCCAAAGGTGGAAGCGTCCATCACCAGCCTTAGATGGAAGAGGAGGGAGAATGGAACCTCTCTGCAGACTTTGGTTGGATCCATCCACCATTTTAATGATGACTGGAGTCATGGTGGAATACGTATGGCATGACAAGTTGATGTTTCCTTGGCTGATATACAGACTTCAATGACCCTTGCATGCAGTGCTGGGGAAGTTTGGTGTGCTGAGTCATGCAGAAGAGAAAAAAGAGGGGGGATTTGATAGCTTCTTTCAACTACTTGAAAGGGGGTTTCAAAGAGGATGGATATAGACTGTTCTCAGTGGTACCAGATGACAGAACAAGGAGTAATGGTCTCAAGTTGCAGTGGGGGAAGTTTAGGTTGGATATTAGGAAAAAACTTTTTCACTAAGACAGTAGCGAAGCACTGGAACGAGTTACCTAGGGATGTGGTGGAATCTCCTTCCTTACAGGTTTTTAAGGTCAGGCTTGACAAAGCCCTGGCTGGGATGATTTAGTTGGGGATTGGTCCTCCTTTGAGCAAGGGGTTGGACTAGATGATCTCTTGAAGTGCCTCCCAACCCTGATATTCTATGATTCTATGAAGGTGCAGGAAGCCATGTGGCCCAGCAGTCTAAGGCAAGTTCTTACTGATGTCCTGGGGTGAACTCTTAGATGGTAACATAGGTCTAAAATGGCTTGGAATCTCTGATGGTAGATAAGTCACCACTGTTGTAGCATAGAGACTCGCTCTTATGAGATCTATGTTTTTTTCAGTGACTATTTATTTGTCTTTGTTTATTTCCAGTCCAAAGAGAGATGACATTTGCTGAATGGAGCCCACAACTAGCTGGTATAATTTCCCATGAATAAGCCAATCACCAGGTCTGGGAACACATGAATTGCTAGATTTCTGAGGGAAGCTGCCACTACCATGAGGCACTCTGTGAAAACTCTGGGTGCTGCTGACATGATGAATGGAATACTCTGTACTGGTTATGGCAACTGCCCACTTGGACCTTGTATATCTTTGGTGGGCTGGGTGAATCGTAATATGAAAATAGGCATCCTGAAGATCAAGAGCAGCATATTAATTGATCAGATGTCAGGATGAGATAATAGAGGCAAGGGACATCATCTTGAACTTGAGCTTTTAGATGCAAGTGTTTGGTTACCTCATGACCAGAATAGGTTGTAAACTTCCTTTTTTGGAGGAATATGAAAAAATACCTTTCCCTGTACTCTTGAGGAACTTCTAGTACTACTGCAAGACTGAGAAGCGATTGCACTCCTTGAAATACCATGTTGTCATGAGACGGGTACTTGAATAGAGATAGGGAACATTGGTGAGGGTCTGCAACTGGATGGATGAACCCACCTGTGACAGGGTGCATAAACCCAGCACCAGGCAAGGAGGAGTTAAAAAGCAGCTTTGGGTGCAGGCAGCCCTGCCCTGCCCCTACAAGGCATGCCAGTCTTGGAGGAGGAGCCTTAAAAAGGGAAAAGCCCAGTTCAGAAGGGCCCAGCCTGATGAAATGGGCAGACCTCTCACCCTCAGCTCCCAGAGAGGAGCACAGCAAAGAACAGTGCCACCTTCTCTGTGTGCACAGAGAGTAGGACAGACAGCAGAAGGATCTTGGCTAGATAAAGGAGCTGGTCCTGTAGTTTATTTCTGTTAGTTTAGTCTCCCTTCCTTTGTTACCTTGAGAACTGGGATTAGGAGCTTGACACCAAGGCAAACATCTGTTGAGAATACAAGCTCTTTGAGCAGAAGTTGGGTCAATGCAAGTAGTAGTCCACAGAAAAAGCAAGAAGTCTGACCAGACAGATGTAACCACTCATTACTAGGATTCCTGAGTTAGAACTCAGGCTAGAGGGAGGGACCTGGGTTTCCCTACAGCCTCACAAGGAGGCTAGCATGAAGACCCCTGTAAGCAGTTGCTCTTACTATTGTAGAACTCCCTGGCATCAGGGCACTATGTTACAGGATACTTCACCTCTAACACCCTCTGGTGGCCACTTCCTTGGCCCCATGATGGCCTGTCTCTGTCTGAATCTTTTGTGACCTGGCCTGCCAGCCAAGTCACTTAAAAGTTCGAGCCCCTTCTGGGGTAACAAAGGCTCAACTGTAAATCCAAATAAATCCAAATTAATAATTCTTTTTTCCCCTCTAGAGCTACTGTAAAATCTTCTGGTTTTGTCCCTACTCTTGCAGAATTCCTTCTATTCTGCTTCTTCCCCAGAAAGATTCCTCCACTGCCTCCTTTCCCCATGGATTCTGGTAGAGTTCATGAACCTCAGAGGTTGCCCTGCTCCTTACAGGAACCTAACCTGCTTCCTGTGGGTCTCTTCCTGCCTGACTTCCCCAGGCCCTTCTCAGAGCAGGAACTCACTTTGCTTCTCTCTTCCCTTAGACTGAGTACACAGCTCTGATTAGGCAGTCCTCTCTTGATCCCCTGCAGCTGGGATTAAGTCTCCATCCCACTCAGCTGGGACACAGCTTTCTGGTTACAGGCAAAGCTGAGCCCAGTATGCCTTAAAGGGCCAGCCAGCCTACGAAAACCCCAAACACAAGGTGCCAGAAGGTCTACTGGGCCTGGACCTGGACTGTTGACCTAATGTGAGGTCCTGGGACTACTGAGTGAAAACCCTTGTTTACCCCAAAAGGACTGAGACCAAATGTAAGCTAGTCAGGGTGCAAGTGTGGCCCCAAAAGTCACTGCTGAGCAAAAAAATTCATCTTGACAACCATCACTGGAATATATGCAGACAAGCAAGTGCAAAACCACCTCTCATCTCTTACCACTTGTGAGACTACCTGTTTTCATGCTTCTTCCTATGTCTGAAACAGATTCCCTGATCTAATATGCCTTGAAAATTCACCTTCCTCCAAATCCCTACTCAAAATGCATTTATTTCAGCAAGGCTTTCACTCATCCCTGCTCTCAGACCTCTCTTCATAATCCTATCATCTATTCTATATTATGGTTTGAGCACAATGGACTGAATCTTGAAGTCTCTACTCAGTCAAAACTCCTGTGTATGCCAAAAGGAGTTTGATTTGAGTGAGTAAAAAGCGAGTAGTAACTTCAGGATTCAGGCCAATATGTATTAAAAGAGACACATACAAGGGAATTGCTAAGAAGCATCAGGACAGGCAGGCAGCTGGCTGTCACTGGAGCAGTAGCCCTCTGTCAGAACTATCAGGCAGCTGGGAGTATCCCCAACAAGGTAAAAAGAAAAGGAAGACTTGTGGCATCTTAGAGACTAACAAATTTATTTGAGCATAAGCTTCCGTGAGCTACAGTTCACTTCATCGGATGCATTCAGTGGAGTGATGTTGAGCAGACTGGAGTGGCTGCTTTCATTAGCAGCCTCTATAGCTGCCTTGCTGTCACCTAGTTAAACCTGGCTTGTGGATTGGCTGGACCCTTAGGACTCTCAGATAATTATCTCAGATGACTTGTGAGGCTCAGAACATGCCGGCTCAGGGATGACTCATCAGGCTCAGAACACTCATCACAAGAAGTGAGCAAAGACTATTTTAAAAATTGCTCTATCATTTTGCTTTTCTGTTGCTTTCCTTCCCTCCTGTCCTACCCCTATTTTGTTCATTTGGATTCTAAAATCTTTGGGTCTGTGAATTTATCATTTTACATGTCTATAAAGCCTTTGATACCAATGGTGCTATATAAATATTAAAATCAGCTTACCCAGCTCTAAAATGGATCATCATTTGGTTTGGCAGCTCTTCCCATGATGGTGTGACAGACCAGATTACCCATAAACTCTGCTGCTTTTTCCAACAGATATAGCTAAACAATAGTAAGTTACTGAATAGCTCTATCTTTTCTTTGGTTTTTGTTTTACAAGATTACTGTTAAGCAAGTTTGTGCTGGTTTTTACTTTTCAGCATTTCCTACATCTACCATTAGATGGCAGTGCTCACTTTTATTTGCATCTCAGTCCTAGCCTGTCTGAGATATTAAAGCCAATTTCACTATACTGTACAACAGAGTATAAGAGTGACTTTCTAAATGTGATCAAGTTTATCAGGACCAAAAGACATCTAATAATAGACGGCCACACTAAAATCAACCAATGGTCCATCCTCCAGCACGGGTTCATTGCTGGCTTCTTCAGGGGAAGGTTTAAAACCTTCATAATTCAATTAAGTGTGCAACACTGCCCTATTGGGAATTATTTTCCTGAACCCAAATGATGATCAGCGTATATCTGGAAGCATGATACATTAGACAGGATACTAGACTGGGGGACAACTTTGGTTTTGTTTCCAACTCTACCCATCAATTTGCTAAACGATTGTTTTCATAGTAGCATCCGATGAAGTGAGCTGTAGCTCACGAAAGCTTATGCTCTAATAAATTTGTTAGTCTCTAAGGTGCCACAAGTACTCCTTTTCTCTAAACGATTGTGGTCAAGTTACATCACTCCTCAGTGCCTCAGATTATTTTTACAACCAGGAATCTGAGGCACTGAGACCCACAAGTTATTTATGTGTTGCATAAAAAAGCATGTCAGAGTGCCCTCTTCTGGGAATGAGCAAAACAGAAGTGCACAATTAAGACTTTTCTATACCATTCATTAAGTCAGAAGAAAAAAGGAAATAGGATTGTCACCTTTCTCCTCTAAACAGTGCTGGCCTTTTAATCTCTCTAAATGTCTCAATTTCAGTTGCTTTTTTCCAGACCTCTTCTCTTTCTGCTCTGCTTTTTTGAAATGAAGGAATGCACCCTAAGCTCAACAGTCAAAGTGAAGAGGTATCATTGATTTGCATAATGGAAACATAGTATTTTCTGAAAGTTTCTTTTTTCATCTTTCAGCTGTGATTGCACACTGGGCCAGACAATGTCACTGATCTGTCTAATTTTGGAAGGAAGGGTACAGATGATTACATAAGGTAATGCAAAAAGGTTCTATTTATTTCAGAACCTGGGAGAGTATGTGAATAGCACACACTGTTCAATCCAATGTACATTGCCTTGCACTGGTCTACAGATTTATGGTGAATATATTCAAACACACAAATACACAACTTACCATGTACTGTTTTGTTGCATATAAGAGCAATTACTGCCACATCATTAGCACAGGGGCATTTTGACACTGTGATATTTACTACATTGGGTATTAGAGCATTAATTTCAGTAGAGTGCATTAGTTTGCCAAGACGCCATTGAAGAAGAGGCTCTGCGGAAGAAAAAAGTCTAGATGTTTAAAATATGCAAAGCATGAATACACTGCATGTTTATTTAACCATCCTTACCACCTTTATATTTCATCGATAAACAGAAGACAAATATAATTCGTTATAAGAGGCTAAATAAAAAATGAACCTAAAGTGGTTTCACATTTGGAGTGCAATAGAGAAAGAACGTATATGTGGACAAGTGCATAAGTAAGGGCTTGCCTACACTACAAACGCTTCAGTGGCACAGCTCCGACACTGCAGCTGTGCTGCTGTAGCACAGACACTTGTTAGCATAGACACTTGTGTTTGTTTTAAACCTGTTACAGTGACAATGGATTTTCCCCATCACTAGAGTAAATCCACCCCCATGAGAGGCGGTAGCCAGGTTGATAGAAGAATTCATTCATTGACCTAGCAGAGTCTACACTGTGGCTTAGGTTCAGCTTAACTATGTCTCTCAAGAGTGTGAAAATTTTTAGGTGTCTAGACCAGGTCTAAAATGAAGGATGCCATTGAAATACAAAACATGTTAATCACATGAAAAAGGAAGTGCAATGACAAAAAGCACTTGTATGCAGCTTAGTGAAGAATGCATATCCTGCTGCTTAAAATAAAATTATGCACACAAAACAATGTTAAAAGAACATTATTGAGATTGCAAAGTCAAGCACTCAAGAGTTGGGAAATACCAGTGCAACCTTATTTCAGCCCCCTCTATGCATTGACAGTCTTTAATTGAATGCTTACATACTATTTTTTCCACACCCGCTTCCTCTCCTTTCCCAGACAGTCCCAGGTCCCCCTCTTCTCACCCCAATTCCTTGTCCCCACAGCTTTCTTGCCCAGCCAGGCCCAGTTATTCCCTCCCGACTCTTCATCCAATCTGTCTCCCCACCTCTACACAGACTCTCAGTTCTAGTCTCCATTCCGGGTTCTTCATCCAATCTGTCGCTCCTCATCTCATTCTCCATCTAGCCAATCCCATTTCTCTCCCCACATCCCAGCTCCTTGTCAGAACTCTATCCCTCTTCCTCCCCCACTGATTCCTATTCCCAGCCTTCCCTTCCCCCAGCTTCTTGTCCAACCTCAGTATACACCTACCCCAGCCAAATGGGTCCCAGCTTCCCCTCCTGTTTCCCTCAGCGGCTCCCAGTTTCCTTCCTCCAACTACCATTCTTAGTTTCCTTGCCCAACCAGTCCCACCCTCCCCTCCCAAAAGCTGGTCTCCCCATCTTCTCTCTCAGTCCGTTCTACTCTCCCCTTCTGACTCCTCCTCAGTTTCTCACCCTTCTTCAGCTCCAGTGTCTACAGATTTCCTATCCAATAAGAACATAAGAATGGCCATATTGGGTCAGACCAAAGGTCCATCAAGCCCAGTATCCTGTCCTCTGACAGTGGCCAATGGCAGGTGCCCCAAAGGGAATGAACAGACGGTTATCATCAAGTGATCAATGCCCTGTCACCCAATCCCTGCTTCTGGCAAACAGAGGCTAGGGACACCATTCCTGCCCATCCTGGCTAATAGCCATTGATGGACCTATCTTCCATGAATCTATCTAGCTTCCTTTTGAATACTGTTATAGCATTGGCCTTCACAACACCCTCTGGCAAGGAGTTCCAGAGGTTGACAATGCGTTGCGTGAAAAAATACTTCCTTGTGTTTGTTTTAAACCTGCTACCTATTAATTTTATTTGGTGGCCTCTTGTTCTTGTATTATGAGGAGTAAATAACACTTCCTTATTTACGTTCTCTATACCACTCATGATTTTATAGACCTCTATTATATCCCCACTTGGCCCTGGTCTACACTACAAGTTTAGGTCAAATTTAGCTGTGTTAGATCGATTTAACCCTGCACCCGTCCACACGATGAAGCCATTTTTGTCGACTTAAAGGGCTCTTAAAATCGATTTCTGTACTCCTCCCTGATGAGGGGATTAGCGCTGAAATCGACATGGCTGGGTCGAATTTGGGGTAGCGTGGATGCAATTCGACGGTATTGGCCTCGGGGAGCTAACCTAGAGTGCTCCATTGTGACCGCTCTGGACAGCGCTTTCAACTCAGATGCACTAGCCAGGTACACAGGAAAAGCACTGGGAACTTTTGAATTTCATTTCCTGTTTGGCCAGCGTCGCGAGCTCATCAGCAGAGGTGACCATGCAGTCCCGGAATCGCAAAAGAGCTCCAGCATGGACAGAACAGGAGGTACAGGATCTGATCGCTGTATGGGGAGACGAATCCGGGCTATCAGAATTCTGTTCCAAAAGACGAAATGCCAATATATTTGAAAAAAAAATCTCCAAGGGCATGATGGATAGAGGGTATAAACAGGTACCCGCAGCAGTGCCGGGTGAAAATTAAGGAGCTCAGGCAAGCCTACCAAAAAAACAAAGAGGCAAATGGCCACTCCGGGTCAGAGCCCCAGATATGCCGCTTCTATGCCCCTACCACTACCCCACCCCTGTCCGTGGACACCTGCAAGGGGGGAGTCTCACGCAACAGGGATGATGATTTTGGGGATGAGGAAGATGAGGAGGAGGAGGATAGCGCACAACAGGCAAGCAGAGAAACTGTTCTCTCCGACAGCCAGGAACTGTTTATCACCCTGGAGCCAATATCCTCCTAACCCTCCCAAGGCGGGCTCCTGGACCATGAAGCCAGAGAAGGCACCTCTGGTGAGTGTACCTTTGCAAATATAATACATGGTTTAAAAGCAAGCATGTTTAATATTAATTTGCCCTGAAGACTTGGGATGCATTCGCAACCAGTACACCTACTGGAAAAGTCTGTTAACATGTCTGGGGATGGAATGGAAATCCTCCAGGCACATTATTAAGGGGACATTCAAAGGTGGCCATTCCTGCTGGGCTGTTTGCCTGTGGCTGAAAAGAAATCATCCCCGCTTTTAGCCACACGGTGGGGTGTTCACGCTGAGCTGTTCACGTTTGTCTCGCAGGGATCTTCCCTGATACTAGTCACGCTGTGGGAGGAGGGATGAAGTGATTATCCCAGAGAATTGGGGATGGGGGAGGGTTAGTTGGGTTTGTGCTGCACGTTAAACCAAAAACCGCAGCCCCTCCTTTTAAATGGTCAACCCAACGGGTGCTTGGTATGGGAAAGGAGGGTGCTGCTGTTTGAAATCATTCCCACATGTTATGAAGGTTGAAGAAGCCAAAAGACTGCGGCTTACCATGGCTGCCTGCAAGCCAAATTCTGTTGCCCGGCCCTGCGTATGTGATCTCACACACCAAACCAGCAGGCCCATATAAGAGGCAAAATGCGACCTTGTACCAAAAGCACATGTGCTATGTAATCTTAACAGCTTGGTTCACTGTCAAAGAGTCTACCATTGTTCTCTAAAATGTGTCTTTTAAAATACTATTCTCCCTTTTTTTCCCTCCCACAGCTGCAAATGTTTCAACGCTCCTCTTATCTCCGTCCCAGAGCCTAGCGCAGATAAGAAGGCGAAAAAATGCACTCGTGATTAAATGTTCTCTGAGCTCATGCAGTCCTCCTGCACTGAAAGAGTTCAGCAGAATGCGTGGAGGCAAACAATGGCAGAGTACAGGAAAGCAGAAAATGAACGCGAGGACAGGAGGGACGAGCAAGATGAGAGGATGCGGGAGCAAGAGGAGAGGTGGCAGCAGCGTGATGAGAGGAGGCAGGAAACAATGCTGAGGCTACTGGGGTATCAAACTGATATGCTCCGGCATCTGGTGGAGCTGCAGGAAAGGCAGCAGGAGCACAGACTGCCGCTGCAGTCCCTGTTTAACCACCTGCCCTTCTCCCCAAGTTCCATAACCTCCTCACCCAGATGCCCAAGAACACGGGGTGGGGGGGGCAGGTGGCCCTCCACCCGGACTGCCCAAGCAACAGAAGGCTGGCATTCAATAAGTTTTGAAGTGCAGTGTGTCCTTGTCCTTCCCTCCTCCCCTCATCCACCACCCCACCCAGTGCTTCCCTCCTCCTGCACCCCTCCCGGGCTACCTTGGCAGTTATCCCCCTATTTATGTGATGAATTAATAAAGAATGCATGATTTTGAAACAACGACTTTATTGCCTCTGCAAGCAGTGATCTAAGTGGGGAGGGCGGTTAGCTTACAGGGAAGTAGAGTGAACCAAGGGGCTGGGTTTTCATCAAGAAGAAACAAAACAGAAGTGTCACACCGTACCCTGGCCAGTCATGAAACTGGTTTTCAGAGCTTCTCTGATGCGCAGCGCACCCTGCTGTGCTCTTCTAATCGCCCTAGTGTCTGGCTGCGCGTAATCAGTGGCCAGGCAATTTGCCTCAACCTCCCACCCAGCCATAAACGTCTCTGCCTTACTCTCACAGATATTGTGGAGCACACAGCAAGCAGCAATAATAATGGGAATATTGGTTTCGCTGAGGTTTAACTGAGTCAGTAAACTGCACCAGTGCGCTTTTAAACGTCCAAATGCACATTCTATCACCATTCTACACTTGCTCAGCCTAAAGCTGAACAGCTTTATTTACTGTCCAGGGTGCCTCTGTATGGCTTCATGAACCATGGCCTTAAGGGGTAGGCTGAGTCCCCAAGGATAACATTTCAAGGGGCATTTCAACATCCCCAACAGTTATTTTCTGGTCTGAGAAGCAAGTCCCTTTCTGCAGCTATTCCAACAGACCAGAGTTCCTGAAGATGCAAGCATCATGTACCTTTCCCGGCCATCCCACGTTGATGTCGGTGAAACATCCCCCTTGTGATCCACCAGTGCTTGCGGCACCATTGAGAAGTACCCCTTGCAGTTTACTTACTGGCTGCCAAAGTGGTCCAGTCCCAAGTTAGGGATGTGTGTTCCATCTATTGCCCCACCATAGTTAGGGAATCCCATTGCAGCAAAGCCATCCTCTATGACCTGCACATTTCCCAGAGTCACTACCCTTGATAGCAGCAGCTCAGTGATTGCATTGGCTACTTGGATCACAGCAGCCCCCACAGTAGATTTGCCCACTCCAAACTGATTCCCGACTGACTGGTAGCTGTCTAGCGTTGGAAGCTTCCAGAGGGCTATCGCCACTCCCCAGTGAACTCTGAGGGCTGCTCTCATCTTGGTATTCTTGCACTTCAGGGCAAGGGAAAGCAAGTCAAAGTTCCATGAAAGTGCCCTTACGCATGCGAAAGTTTCGCAGCCACTGGGAATCATCCCAGACCTGCAACACTATGCGGTCCCACCAGTCTGTGCTTGTTTCCTGGGCCCAGAATCTGTGTTCCATGGCATGAGCCTGCCCCATTGCCACCAGGCTGTCCAAATTCCTGGGGCCCGTACTTTGAGAGAAGTCTGTGTCCATGTCCTCATCACTCTCGTCACCGTGCTGCCATCGCCTCCTCGCCTGCTTTTGCAGGTTCTGGTTCTGCACATACTGCAGGATAATGCATGAGGTGTTTACAATGCTTGTAACTGCCATGGTGATCTGAGCGGGCTCCATGCTTGCCGTGGTTTGGTGTCTGCAGCAGAGCAGAGTTGCAGTGGAAGCCGTGGCTGATGACGATGCCACGAGAATAGATATTTATAGAGGACGAGAGGACCTGTGAGGTAGATTCATGAGAGCAGGAGAGCAGAGTTGCAGCAGCAGCAGACGACAACGGTTAGCACCGCGCACGTTTTCCGAGGAAGAACACACGTACCCGGGAGCCCATGACAGACAACATGGAGAAACTCGCTATTGAGACAATAGCAGCAGAGCAGAGTTGCAGCGGAAGTGGTGGATGACTACGATTAGCAGTCCTACTGCACTGTCAGCTGAAATTAGCATGGCGTCCGCACAGAAAAAAGGTGCAAAACGATTGTCTGCTGTTGCTTTCACAGAGGGAGGGTCGACTTACGACATGTACCCAAAACCACTCACGACAATGTTTTTGCCCCATCAGGCATTGGGAGCTTAATCCAGAATTCCGATGGGCAGTGGAGACTGTGGGAACTGTGGGATAGCTACCCACAGTGCACCTCTCCATAAGTCAATGGTAGCCACCATAGTGAGGATGCACTCCGCCGACTTAATGCGCTTAGTGTGGACATACACAACTGACTGTATAAAACAGATTTCTAAAAATCAACTTCTATAATATTGACCTAATTTCGTAGCGTAGACATACCTTTAGTTGCCTCTTTTCCAAGCTGAAGAGTCCCAGTCTTATTAATCTCTCCTCATACGGAAGCCATTCTATACCCCAATCATTTCTGTTGCCCTTTTCTGAACTTTTTCCAATTCCAATATATCTTTTTTGAGATGGGGCGACCACATCTGCACACAGTATTCAAGGTGTGGGCGTAACACGGATTTATATAGAGGCAATATGATATTTTCTGTCTTATTATCTATCACTTTCTTGATGATTCTCAACATTCTGTTCATTTTTTTTTAAAACACTGCCACTGCACATTGAGTGGATTTCATAGAACTATCCACAATGACTCCAAGATCTCTTTCTTGAGTGGTAACAGCTAATTTAGACCCCATCATTGTATATGTACAGTTAGGATTCTTTTAATGTGCATTACTTTGCATTTATCAACATGAAATTTCATCTGCTATTTTGTTGCCCAGTCACCCAGTTTTGTGAGGTTCTTTTGTAGCTCTTCACATCCTGCCTGTGCCTTAACTATCTTGAATAGTTTTGTATCATCTGCCAATTTTGCCACCTCACTGTTTAACCCTTTTCCAAATCGTTTATGAATATGTTAAATAGGCCTGGGCCCAGTACAGATCCCTGGGGGACACCACTATTTACCTCTCTCCATTCTGAAAACTGACCATTTATACCTACCCTTTGTTTCCTATCTTTTAGCCAGTTACCAATCCATGAGAGAACCCTGTTATCCCATGACTACCTATTTTGCTTAAGAGCTTTTGGTGAGGGACCTTGTCAAAGGCTTTCTAAAAATCTAAATACACTATATCCACTGGATCTCCTTTGTAAGCATGCTTGTTGAATTCTAGTAGATTGGTGAGCCATGATTTCCCTTTACAAAAACCATGCTGACTATTTCCCAACAAATTATGTTCATCTATGTGTCTGACAATTTTGTTCTTTATGATAGTTTCAACCAATCTGCCCAATACTGAAATGAGGCTTACTGTCCTACTCCTTTCCCTCGCCTGGTCTAGATTTCGTCCCCTTTGCATTCAAATCAGATGGCTTCCTCCCCCACACTACTTGGGTGCCGGCGGCGGGGAAGGTGTCATTGAGAGCACAGGAGAGACGAGCTCTGTAAGCTCACTTCCAGTGCATAGCCCCACCCAGGACCAGAACAGTGTCTCCTTCTGAGCCTCTGAACTGAAGCATACACCATACCCACAGAGTAAATGAGTATGTGTAGCGTGTTCAGCACTAGGAGCTGTGAGCGGGTGGCACATGCTCAGTGAGGATGGAATCTCTAGATCCAAACTGTTAAAAGCCAAGAAATCTCTACTGAGGATGTGCAAACTGTGATTTTTCAAAGGTTTATAACTTGGTGTGACAGGATGCTATCAGCAGCACCTTGTTTACCGACATTGTAGCAGCCTGCTGCAAGCCTAGCTAAGGGCAATTACACACTTTCTGGGGATTGTGAGCACCTGGCTGACAATCATTGAGCTAACAAGGTAACTGGAGAGAATATAAGGGGAGGAAACAGGAAGTCAGGGGAACTCAAGGGCAGTGCAAGAAGAGCTCAGCTCAGAAGGCAGCTCAGAGGGTGAGCCGAGGCTGGGGAGTGAAGGCTGCAGGGAAGCCGGTCCTTGTTATTAGCCTGTGTTGCATATTCATGTGAAGAAAGAGGGAAATAAATGCACACCTTGGTGAAAGATAAATGGCATGGTGTACGATTGTGACTATGAACCATCTGAACTGGCCAGGCAGTGAGGTTCACCAGGTAGTGATGGAGGCACTTCGAGTAGATTTTCACAGGGTCAAGAAAAAGCACAAGGGGTTGGCCTGACACAAAGGCTACTCCCTTGCCAAGTCCCTGTTCCAAAGCAGGGGGGCTGCTAGATCATTTCAAAGTATTTTTAATGGGGAAAAACATATTTTCCTCTTAGCCTTGTTCTTGGAAACAGCTGAACTATATTGGCTGAAATTAAAAATATCAGCCTGAGGCAGACACCAGATATAGAAAACTTCAGCCCAAATCATTGAATTTTCTCAAAGTTCGAAGCAACTGAAAACAGGAGATTTTTCATGGGAAGTATGGGCAACCTTAATTAGGCAGTGTTGCCAGCTCCTCCAATAATAACCATGTTACAAGTCAATAGATTTGATAAAGAAATTAGGAAGGCTTTTTAGTTTGCTTTACAGAAGGGATATAGTTTTCTAATAAAATTAACTGAAAAAGGTGCACTGATCATCTTGTTATATCTTTCTACAGTCAGAACTTTTTAGATGAACTCTGTCCTGTAGTGATATTTTACAATAACTATATGAATATGATTAAGGCATTTTAGCATTTGTAGCCCTAGATTAGAAGAAATTGATTTTTAAATAATTTTTTCAGTTTTTCCCTAATGGTGTCACTACAGGGCAGAGTTAGGTTACTTGTGTGCTTTAGCAGTATGTTTCTATATCTTAAAATGTTTAGATTTAAGTGTAAGCTTAACTCAGACTAATATCCTTAACTCCATTTTACCAGGGATTTTTTTTTTTTTAAAGAATTCTACATGATTCTCTTTCTAAATGTATCTTACCTCTAAAAACATCTAGTAGTGTTCCTTCAGTACTGAACAGGTTTAATCCATGATGCATGGTGAATCTTACAAACCATTCCTCTATTGGAGCAATATCTGGTTGAACATAAAGTGAATACAAATGGACTGCATTTAGAGTCTTATAAAAACACAACAGAAAAGCGATTCACACAGCAGGTTTTTTCTTCATACTTCAGTCTGCCTTCATACAATGGTTTTCCCATAATTTGAATTCACCCAAACCGAATAACTTCCCATGATACCCCTGTTTATAAAAGAACCAAACAATCCTGAAGCCCTCATTCAGCCAAAACTCTCATTGAAGTCAATGGGAAGGTCTCTTAAATAAGTACTGAATAAAATTGAGTAAAGCACATCAGAATCTGGTCCAAAGACCATTCGTTATGTGGCTTCATTTCTCAACATTTCACATAAAAAGATGACCTAATACACAGAATATATAAGATGCAGTATATCTGGATTTTTAAAAAGCTAAAAGATAAGTCTCACTGACTCCTAGTCAAAATATTTATCCGCGTTGTCTTGGATACGAACACTGCCACACAGAGTGAAAAAGAGCTGAAGGACCATCAACTAGGAAACTGCTAATATACAACACATAGAGCTGTGGGGCTCTCTAGTCTGACATGGGTTTATTTAACATCTTTATTAAATAAGTGATAGTGGGACTAAACCAAATAATGAAATTAACAGATTATATTACATTAGGAGGAACTGTGAACGCCAGTGACAGCAGAGAAATATTCCTACATATATTACAAAGGAGGACAGAACATAACAAAAGGATTCAGATTGAGAAAGTGAAAACCAATACAGAGGAGGAAAAACCAATAGGAAAAACAGATACGCAAGGCAGGGAATGAACATGGAAAGCTGTAACTCTATAAGAAACAGAGGTGATAATGGACAACAAACAGGAGTTTCCAATGCAATACGCCAGTGTAATTTTGGCTACAAACACATGAAATCTCAACCAGGGAGAAGATAGTCATTGGCAAAGGTTATTCAAAAATAGTTGCCTAAAATTACACACCTAAATAAGTCTGGGCTGATTTGTTAAGTGATGAGCACCTTCAGCTGTCACTGAAATTCATTCAGAATTGCATAACTCAATATCAAAAAGATATTAACAAATTAAATGAAGGTGAAGAAAATAAAAATGATTAGATTTGTAAGGAAAGTTTAACAAGGCTAACTATTTACAGAATGGGTAAGAGATTACTATATGGGGACATGATCTACAAGTCTATGAGGGGGGCCAAGAATGAAAAGGACTTACATAGGGTAGTACAAAGCAGCAGCATAGCTTGGACAGAAAAACTGAGTGAGCCCTGACTTTTGGGTGGGTGGGCAATAATGGGAGGATGTGGAGAGCAGGACAGGAAGGACTGGTGGGTGGGGTGCAGGAGGGATTCCATGCCCTGGAGGGGGGTGGGAGGAGGGGCGCAGAAGGGATAGGTTGCCTTGGGGAGGGGGGGCATGAAGGGGAGGGACTGCAGAAGGGATCCAATGCCCTGGGGAGGGGAGTAATAGGGGTAGGGGAGTCTGTCTCCGCCCACTTCCTTTACCGCTCAGTAGGGTCCCGGGACACACAGGCTGCGGGGAGTGCCCTTAGGGCGGAGGGGAGGCCCGCTAGGGCTTGAGCTCTGCCCACCCCTCCCAACCCCGGCTTGGTGTCATGTTCCCCTCTTGCTGGCGTCACGCGCTGCTGTCCCAGTCTCTGGCCCCAGCGCTAGTGCCCCCCCCGTGAGGCAAAGAGCAGGTAAACTTAGTAGTAATGGGATGAATTTAAGAAGAGGAAAACTTCAGTTGAACTTGACGGAGAACATGGTGATAGTGATATATATGCAACTAAAAATATAGTTTTTACCTGTATTATATGCAATATTTGTTCTAGGGATATCAATAGTCCAGGTAGACTGATTTTCTTCCTTTCATTAAAAAAATCAATGAAATATTTTATTTCTAAGTGATACTAAGTCACACATTTTATTTTTCCCTTTTTCCCATTATTTTCAAAGAGTGTCAAAAACTTTGGGTTAAAATCATCTGTGATGAAATGGAAGCACTGCAATCACACAAACGGCTGTCAGATTCTCTCTTTTATGGTACTTATTCATTACAATCAACACTTTATATCAATACGTGGATGATGGCTAAAACTCATTGAAAAGAATAAGCATGATTCCATTCCTCACCATGAAGCCATGGCGGAGTGAACTTGGTTCTAGTGGGCTTGTAAAGCCCAAGTTGAAGCATGCGCTACTATGGCTTCCCTGCTCCAGTACCCAAATTAGCAAGATTAAAACTAGCTCAGGTACGTCCACTGGAGCTTCAATCACACCCAGTGACTGCAGTGTAGGCATACCTCAGCCTATATTAGGGTGAAGTTAATGGTGATACACCAGGATTTATTTGGCTCATTGAGCTCTTGGAGCTCTTTATTCTTTGCTTCCACCTCATTGAATCCTGGTATCACAGCAACCCAGTTCTTCCAGGTGAAGTGTGTAGGATGCATGCAGCTCCATGTGAAGCACATGCTCTTGATCAGTCAGTGAAGGTTGCTCAAAAGTGACAAGATGCCCACTGCTTTTTACAATTAGTGCCTGGGGCACCCTTTGTAGCACCCCCCCCCCGAACATAAACAAAAATTATAGCCTGATCTAAATTTCAAAGGTTTTTCCAGTGTAATTTCATCAGTTGGGGGTGGGTGATTTTTTTACTGATATAATTGTACCAATTGAACCCCAGTCTGGACACAGTTATATGGATATAAAGGTGACTTATAGCGGTATAAGTAATTTCCTTTCCTGTACAGAAATAAATTATGCCAAGATAAAGCACTTTCATCCTGGTATAACAGCATCCAACACTAGGGAGAGTTATATCACTTGAACTATACTATGATAGGAGGGGCACTCACTTCCTGAGAGACTCCTAGCGGGTGTAGTAATGCAACCTTTTCCTGCTCCTGGCACTTGCCAGCCTCATTGGACAAATATTCAGTGATGCAGCCCTCTGGCCAAGTCCCACATTCAAAATGCACCACTTCTGGGGCAGCAAAGAGTTCACTAAACTGCCTGCCCTCACCAAGGTCATCAGCCCCATCTCTAGGCCCTCTAAATCCAGCCCTCTGCTTGGGCTTCTGAAGAAGCCTAGTTCCCTTCTTAGAGCTTAGGACACTTTGCCAGTGGGGGAACACAGGCGCACTCCCTACTCCAGATTCCAGCCCAGGGACCCTATCCACAGCAACCCCATATAGCCTCCTTTAATTAGTTGCTGCTGTTTTCCCTGGGCCTCTTCCCACTTGGTCCCTTTGTCTTCACCTGTTACTGTAAGGTTACAGTTCTCAGGTCCTCCCTTTTTCCCCCGTTTCAGTAAATGCAGCCAGTCAAGCTCCTTTGGCCAAAAAGGAGCACCCTTCCTCAGCCCTCTGGTCCCAGCCAAGAACTGGCCTGCTAAGGCCCTGCAGCTCCTTTTAACTGAGTCTGCTGGGTTTTGATTAGTTGCTTCCCTGCAGCCTTTGTAGGCAGGCCTGGAGGACCCACTTCTGCTGCTCCTTTCCTGGGGCAAGGTGTAATAGGACCACAGGCCCTCCCGCAGGAGGCCACAAAGGCCTGATGCCACCTTCACATATACTGATATAGTTACAGTATAGTGGTACAACTTGTGTGTGTAGATAAGGCCTTAGTTAAAGCTCTGGGGATGGCTTGAAT
Source organism: Dermochelys coriacea (assembly GCF_009764565.3). NCBI lineage: Eukaryota > Metazoa > Chordata > Testudines > Dermochelyidae > Dermochelys > Dermochelys coriacea. The sequence goes on from NC_050073.1 coordinate 98,436,428, forward strand.
AGGTAGCCACAGCAGGACTAGCATTCAGATCTGATTCAACACTGCTGAAATTTCAGACTCTCTCATCAACTGATGTCCCAAAATGGAGGAAATAAGATTTTGTCATACTTATTCTGGGTTGTAATGCACTGTTCTGAAATGCCTGAAAGCATGAACAAAGTGTAGGGAAGAAGGGTGGCATCCGGAACCTGAATTTCTGTTTGTTCTGGGTTTAACTCTTTAATTCCTACCTGTCATTAAAATGGTGCATTTGGAATAGCTTGAAACTTTGAAAGGTTGCAGCACTTCCTTTCTCTGTGCAGATGAGGCTCTGTCATTCCATCCAGATCCCAACCTAGTGCATTTCCTTGTCAGTTGGTTTGAAGCTTGCTAGTGGTTTGATTTTCTGGCCTGTAGCTAGCTCTTCTAGGTTCTCCTGAATGTTGCTTTTCCTCCTGTTCCTCTGCCCATGCCTCCCTATTTGGTGCCCCCTCTCTCCACCTACCTCTCACATTCCATTCCTTACTTCTCCAAATTACGCATCTCATATCTCAGAAATAGCCCAAGCCACCACGCACCTGACCCCTTAGCTGCTACCACCATTTCTCCCTACTTCATTCCTGAACTATAAAAAGGTATCAGGTATGAAGAGGTTATATTGAACTCAGCCTTATTTAAGTGCAGTTCTTCTGTATTTGTATCTAATTCTGACAAATGCAAAGGTAATCCAACAGCCTGGTAGGAAGGAAAAAGGGCTAAATGAGAGGAACTGGCTAAAATTGCTTTTTACACTGTCCAGTGCTTGCCAAATTACTGTTTATCAAACATGCATTGAAAAAGAACAAAATGTTACCAGTTTCATTCTGAAGTAGAAGATCCCAGAATAGGTACTGTTGAAGATCTGAATGCTGGGAGCAAGCCCTGATGAGGTATATTGCAGAAGAAGCCTTTTTCTGTTCTCCAAAGTATCCTCCTGATTTACATTATATAAATGACAGCTGATTTTCTTTGAGGAGGAAAAAACCCACAAACTTTTAGCAGGGGAACACCTTTCTTCCCCCAACATGCTGCAGTTACCAAAATGATCAAACACTCAATAGGCCGATTTAGGTGGATTAATTAGTGGGATGAGATTGCATATATCAATTTGCCCTGCAAATAAACATATTGTAAATCCATGACCAGCTAGGGCTTCACAGTTATCACTACAATGAAGTTCAGCATGGCTGTAATGTGCAAGTCAACCGTGGGTACAGGAATAAGATCAGTAAAAAGCACAGTCCCCTACCACTTGAGCTGAAAGAGAATCTTCATTAATAGTTATCAGGATAGAGTCAGTTGATGAGCTCTGATTTTATCAGTAGAGGTAATTACAATGTAATTAAATACAAAACCTGATATTATTACAAAGTTAATTTTAAAAATGTGGCCTCTGCCTATCCGTGTGAAAGCAACTTCCCATGCACCATCACTTCTATATGCAAGTTTTACACACTACAGCTATGATTTTTATGCACTAACTGTAAAAGGAAAACAAATTTATGCATGCAAGTCTGAACAATCAGGGTCATCCAAATGTGCAGGCAAATGATCAAAATTTACAAGTGATAGTGTGCAAAAACTACAGTTGCAAATGATTGCAGGTGCACAATTGCATACCTATAAAGTACAGGCTTGAGTTTAAACATCAAGATCTGGCTGTAAGATTTTGAAATCTGGAAAGCCTGCCATTGATGCATAAGACAGAACAGAATGCAGGTCTGCAATTAATTAGTCTTTGCAGCTGCAATAGTAGAAAATGCATATTTGCCTATGAAATTCAAGTGCATGTGACTCCAAATATATTTTAAAAAGAGGTACTGTATATGCAGTATATCAATGTGCCATTTTTAGTGTCACATTGGTGACTGTGATGGGGTGGCTGCCCCTTATTGGCAGAAAAGGGGTTAAAAGCAGCCCTAGGGAAGCAGCTAATTAGAAAGGGGCTGAGAGGAGTAGCCAATCATGGTCCAGCAGGCCCATATAAGAAGGGCAGCAGACAGGGGAACTAGAGAGAGTTCCAGGCTGCTTGCTAGGGCCTGCAGGCTGAGGCAAGAGCAGAAGAGGGTGCTGGAGCTGCATGGGAAGTGGCCTTGGGATAATGGACTGCAGCTGTCACTGAGGAGAGTGGTTGGACGGAAATTGCAGTTCCCCTGGAAGAGGAGAATCCAGAATGTGACACAGCTGGAGGGCAGTGTCATGAAGAGGATGCTGTGGTCCTGCGAGTGACATGGGTCCAGGAGCAGAGATGACAGTAGACGAGACACAACCAGAAGAGGGTGCGGAGCTAATGCCCAAGACAGCCAGTAGGAGGTGCTGCAGGGGTGAGTTCCACCCTGAGACAGTGACCAAGGTTTGCTTTTGCATAGAGAGAGAGAGAGAGAGAGAGAGAGAGAGAGAGAGAGACACACAGACAGACAGATGGAATAGTTCTCCTGGGATAATTCCAGTCTATTGTTAAATATATTTATTAGTAAAAATACTCAGATTAAGAACGGACACATGACAAATATTCAGATCATTTGGTCATTCAGATGTTAGGTAAGAGCAGTAATTCATTGCAAATCTAGAGGAAATTAGCTTTTTGAATGGTGTCATATCATCGCACTCTTCAATGCCATAGGTCAACTCTAAAATCTAATTTGTTACCTTGAGGTCATCATTCAATCAAGCTAATAAGAATTATTTCATGTTTAATTAAGTCCTTATTATACATGACAAGTTTACATATATGGTAACACCTTCAACTCCTAAGAGGAATTAATTCACAGTCCTTGAATTATAATAAAATAGTAAACCACAGTGCTATACTTTTTATCTATATGCATTGAACAATTACAAATATAAAGCTTAATTGGGAACTTACCAAATTTTGTGAACCAAGATACAATTTAATGACTTTGGGCTTTGGGCTTGCATCATCTAATGGTTCAGTGTAGCAAGAGAAACTTGAATTCTCCTTCACTGAGGGAGACAAAAATATAGTTTAATCATTGAAATATCCTTTGTAGAAATGTCTGTTAAAGCTAAATATTCATTTTGGAAAGGAAAAAGGTAGTATTAACTTGTACTAGGTATAAGGAAAATTAGCAAGCACATTATAGAAAAAAATTACACTCATCTATCAGGACCTGATCATAGAAATGTAGGGCTGGAAGGGACCTTGATAGGTCATCTAGTCCAGATGAGCTGAGGCAGGACCAAGCAAATGTAGACCAGGTGTTTGTCCAACCCGTTCGTAAAAACCTCTAATGATAGAGATTCCACAACTTCCCAAGGTAATGTGTTCGAGTGCACATCCTTTAACTTTTAGGGAGGTGGTGGAATCTCCTTCCTTAGAAGTTTTTAAGGTCAGGCTTGACAAAGCCTTGGCTGGGATGATTTAGTTGGGGATTGGTCCTGCTTTGAGCAGGGGGTTGGACTAGATGACCTCCTGAGGTCCCTTCTAACCCTGATATTCTATGATTCTATGATACCCTGACAGTCAGAAAGTTATTACTAATGTCTAATCTTTGGTGCAATTTAAGACCATTACTTGTCCTGTCCTCAGTGGTTAAGGAGGATAATTTCTCACCCACCTCTTTATAACAACCTCTCACATACATGAAGACTGTTATCACGTCTCCCCTCATTCTTCTCTTTTCCAGATTAAACAAACCCAGTTTTTTCAGTCTTTCCTCATAAATCATGTTTCTTAGACCTTTACTCATTTTTGTTGCTCTCCTCTGTACTTTCTCCAGTATGTTCATATCTTTCCCAAAGCATGGTGCCCAGAATTGGACACAATACTCCAGTTGAGTATCAGTGCTGAGTAAAGTGGAAGAATTACTTCTCCCATCTTGCTTTCAAGACTCCTGCTAATACATCCCAGAAGGATATTCACTATTTTTCCAACAATATTACGTTGTTGACTCATATTTAATTTGTGCTCCACTATAATGCCAGTAACATCATGTGACTATTAAAAGCAATCTTTAAGGCTCTAGTGCCTGACATAAATTCCAAAGTGCCTGCTGATTTTCAGGTATGAATTAGAAAAAGTTCTACAGCACTCTTTTTGTCTGGCATTTCTACAACACTCCCCACAAGAGTATCTGAACGATTAACATGGTAAATTAAATCTGCATATTTTTTCCCATAATGGACATTCATGTTGGATTCTACTCTTTGCCACTCTTGGAGCTCTGCTTGGTTAGGCTGTGTGTGTGTGTGTGTGTGTGTGTGTGTGTGTGTGTGTGTGTGTCCGTCCCCAAAGGCACTGATTTTGAAATATCCGAGCCAAAGTCCGACTGCTTTGAAAGGATACAGCCAGATGCATCTTTTTGCAAAAGCTTTCCTATCATAATGAACAACCACGAAATACTCACAACCCAACCAAGCAGGCATTATTTGAATCTCTCACTAGCTATTGTTCTGGGCATTATCTGTCTTCATCCAGCAGAATACAGTTTTCTCAGGGTGATACAGGTAGCTAGGTATTTTGTAATGAAGCTGGGTTGTGATCCATCGATGGCTTTGTAGAACAATGCTAAAGCCTAGAAATTGGCATTGAGAACAAATTGGGAGGGAGAGGGAAATACAAAAATCTGTCGTGTGATCTCAATGGCTTCTTCTGCTGAAAAGACAGGCTGCTTCATTCTCCGCAAGCTGGAGTTTCAGTATTACTTCTACCTTCAACTCTAGGAGGAATGTTACATTAATTATATTGGATGCGACAAATGCATGGATTGCTGTTAAGTCATCATCTTAAAGGAATATGCACAGTCTTCTAGCAAGCTGAAGGTGGAAGAAAGCATCTCACCTGTGTTAGTATCTGGGCACCCAGTGTGAGTGACGAATACTGGTATTATCTATCAACTTCATGAAAAAACTCATACAGATACAGACAGACATCTTGCTTTCCAAATGCAAACAGATGGACATCATACCAAAAGCACTGAAGGTAAAAAATCCATAACAATCTACATACCACACAGACTATGCTGACAGCTTGTGCCACACACACTCAAAGAAACTGCTGAACAACCTGATCAACATCCTCTACAGCAAACAGGGAAAGATTAAGAATGAGCTCTCAAAACTGGATACTCTCATAAAAAAACAACCTTCCACACAAACTTACTCGTGTCTGGACTTTACAAAAATTAGACAAGCCATTTACAACACACACTTTGCTTCTCTACAAAAGAAAAAGGACACTAAACGATCTAAACTACTACATGCCACAAGGGGCCACAACAGTGGCTCCCTTAACCCACCCAGCAATATTGTTAATCTATCCAACTATACTCTTAGCCCAACAGAAGAATCTGTCCTATCTCAGGGCCTCTCCTTCTGCCCCTCCACCCCCATGAACATGATACAGTTCTGTGGTGACCTAGAATCCTATTTTCGACGTCTCCGACTCAAGGAACATTTCCAACACACCTATGAACATACTAACCCACAGAGACCTTCCTACCAAGACTACAAAAAGAAGGATTCTGGGTGGACTCCTCCTGAGGGTCAAAACAGCAGACTGGACTTCTACATAGAGTGCTTCTGCTGACGTGCACAGGCTGAAATTGTGGAAAAGTGGCATCACTTGCCCCATAACCTCAGCTGTGCAGAACACAATGCCATCCACAGCCTCAGAAACAACTTTGACATCATAATCAAAAAGGATGACAAAGGAGGTGCTGTCGTCATCATGAATAGGTTGGAATATGAACAAGAGGCTGCTAGGCAGCTCTCCAACACTACTTTCTACAAGCCATTACCCTCTGATCCTACTGAGGGTTACCAAAAGAAACTAACAGGTTTCAGAGTAGCAGCCGTGTTAGTCTGTATTCCCAAAAAAGAAAAGGAGTACTTGTGGCACCTTAGAGACTAACAAATTTATTTGAGCATAAGCTTCCGTGAGCTACAGCTCACTTCATCGGATGCATTCGGTGGAAAATACAGTGGGGAGATTTATATACACACACAGAGAACATGAAACAATGGGTTTTATCATACACAATGTAAGGAGAGTGATCACTTAAGATGAGCTATTACCAGCAGGAAGGAGGGGCAGGGAAGGAGGAAAACCTTTTGTGGTGATAATCAAGGTGGGCCATTTCCAGCAGTAAACAAGAACGTTTGAGGAACAGTGGGGGCGTGGGGTGAGGTGAGAAATAACATGGGGAAATAGTTTTACTTTATGGGTACCCGCATGGCCCCACAGTATGCCAACATTTTTATGGCTGACTTAGAACAATGCTTCCTCAGCTCTCGTCCCCTAATGCCCCTACTCTACTTGCGCTACATTGATGACATCTTCATCATCTGGACCCATGGAAAAGAAGCCCTAGAGGAATTCCACCAGGATTTCAACAATTTCCATCCCACCATCAACCTCAGCCTGGACCAATCCACACAAGAGATCCACTTCCTGGACACTACGGTGCTAATAAGCAATGGTCACAAACACCACCCTATATCGGAAACCCACTGACCGCTATTCCTACCCACATGCCTCTAGCTTTCATCCAGACCATTGTCTACAGCCAAGCTTTACGATATAACCGCATTTGCTCCAACCCCTCAGACAGAGACAAACACCTACAAGATCTCTATCATGCATTCTTACAACTACAATACCCACCTGCTGAAGTGAAGAAACAGATTGACAGAGCCAGAAGAGTACCCAGAAGTCACCTACTACAGGACAGGCCCAACAAAGAAAATAACAGAACGCCACTAGCCATCACCTTCAGCCCCCAACTAAAACCTCTCCAACGCATCATCAAGGATCTACAACCTATCCTGAAGGACAACCCATCACTCTCACAGATCTTGGGAGACAGACCAGTCCTTGCTTACAGACAGCCCCCCAACCTGAAGCAAATACTCACCAGCAACCACACACCACACAACAGAACAACTAACCCAGGAACCTATTCTTGCAACAAAGCCCATTGCCAACTCTGTCCACATATCTATTCAGGGGACACCATCATAGGGCCTAATCACATCAGCCACACTATCAGAGGCTCGTTCACCTGCTCATCTACCAATGTGATATATGCCATCATGTGCCAAGCAATGCCTCTCTGCCATGTACATTGGCCAAACTGGACAGTCTCTATGTAAAAGAATAAATGGACACAAATCAGATATCAAGAATTATAACATTAAAAAACCGGTCGGAGAACACTTCAGTCTCTTTGGTCACTCGATTACAGACCTAAAAGTGGCAATTCTTCAACAAATAAACTTCAGAAACAGACTCCAAACGAGAGACTGCTGAAATGGAATTAATTTGCAAACTGGATACAATTAACTTAGGCTTGAATAAAGACTGGGAGTGGATGGGTCATTACAAAAAGTAAAAAACTATTTCCCCATGTTTATCCTTCCCCCCTCCCGCAGCGTTCCTCAGACCTTCTTGTCAACTGCTTGAAATGGCCCACCTTGATTATCATTACAAAAGGTTTTATCCCCCCCAACTCTCCTGCTGGTAATAGCTCACCTTACCTGATCACTCTCCTTACAGTGTGTATGGTAACACCCATTGTTTCATGTTCTCTGTGCATATAAATCTCCCCACTGTATTTTCCACTGAATGCATCCGATGAAGTGAGCTGTAGGTCACAAAGGCTTATGCTCAAATAAATTTGTTAGTCTCTAAGGTGCCACAAGTCCTCCTTTTCTTTTTACTGGTATTATAGAATCTTTGTAAGGTGCTCCAATGCTGTACTGATCCGCGTGGGAAAGATTAAATGAGATTGAACAAAGGAATGGTTTGGACCAATGTGCATAAAAATGTTACGGTACCCGCCACATGATACAAGACAGTGCTTTGTGTAAGTGGGGGAATAATCCCACTATTGTGGGGAGCTTTCCTGGCTTCTGCACTACCCCGGTGAAGTGGGCTAGCGAAAGGATCTGAGTCCTCGCTCCCACTTCCTTTACCCTGTGGTCTTCTTGCCCTTAAGGACTCCCCTTCTACTCTCCTGGCAGAGTCCTTGTAAAGCCAACAAGGCTGGACCCAGGATTCCTGGGGGGCTCGACCCCCCAACCCTGCTGTGGTCACCTAGGACAGGGGCTAGGGTGTCCCCACTCTCTCTGCACAGGGCACTTCTCTGACCCACTGACCATTACATACAATTTAAAGCAAATGCAAATTATTTAATCAACAATTAATTTTAAAAAATAATAAGGGAAAATGGGAAAGGTTAAAGGAAACACATCACCCCGCTCTGTGGCAGGGAACATCACAAACAGTGTCTCTGGAATGTCCGGGCAGTTCACAGTCTGTTCCTTGCAAGTCCCAGGCCTCCTTCTCAGGTCCTAGCTGTGCTGCAGGGATGCTGTGGGTTGGACACTCGCTCTGGTGGTGGCCACACGCTCTCAGGCTCTAGGTAGCAGGGCCCTTCTTCCCAGCGCTGCCCCAGCCCTGTAAGGGTTACCAATCCCCCTCCGAGTCTGGCCTGCAGAGAACTCCTGGCTGAGGCATCTTCCTGTGCTGGGCCTGCTGCCCAGGATCCCCCCTCGCTCTCCCCAGCTGCTCATGACACCCGGTTCTGGACTGCTCCAGCTCCAGCTGCACTCTGCCTCAGCACGGCTGCTGCTCTGCCTCCAGCTCCGTGGGCTGCTTCTCTGACCCCTCTGGCTCTGGTTGCTACAGCTCTCCACCCAGGACACGTCTGCTCTGCAGGCTGCTTCTGTGACTCTGCTCCCAGCACTGACCTGCTTCCTGGGCTGCTTTTTCTGGCCCCTCTGCTCTGGTTGCTTCAGCTCTCCTCCCAGGGCAAGTCTGCTCTCTCTGGGCTGTGCCTCTGGCTTTGGGGCTGCAGCTCTGCTCCCAGGACAGGGTCTGCTCTCTCGGGGCTGCTTTTCTGGTCCCTCTGTATCTGGCACAGCTCTGCTCCCCAGCTCAGCTTGGGCCCCTGCTTTCTCCTTAGCTCAGCCCCATTCTGTCTGACCCAGGCAATTCCAGCTCACATGGAGGACGGGACCCCTTTGGCCTCCTGACTCCCTGATTAGCCTGCCCGCCCTGTCATTTAGGCTGACCTGGAGCATTGGCCTCTCCTGGGGACGGTCAGTCTCAGGGTCCTGATTTCCCATCAACCCTTCCCCTTTTAGTACTGGGAGATAGCCAACCAAAACACCCCCACTGAATGTTAGCAAGGGGGCAACAGTCCCCTTACATTTGTAAGTCATCATGGGCATATGATACGGTAGTTTCAAAACTTACCACTTTAAATCTCTGAATGCGAGTCCATAACTATTCACATCCTACACTGATTACCAGTAAGTTAACATATCTGAAAGCCCCCTGATGGAGCTATATCACAACTTGCCTTCCACATTATAAGTGATTCCTGAAGATAGATTAGGCATCTTTAAAATTGTTCCAACTGCAATATATAAAACCAGCGAGTCCATCTGTTTAAAACAAAAACAAAGCAACCACCCTCATTTTATAATCTAACAATATATTATGAGATTATTACATCAGATCTACAGAAACTGAGGCCATTTCACAAAAAATTATGCTAGAGAGACTTGCAAGACTCCTGGCTTCTACTTACTGCTCTGGCATTGGCTTTTTGCCTGATCTTGAGCAACTCACTTGACATCCCTGTGACATACTTTTCCTTATAATTTGGATCACGCTACCCATCCTGCAATGCCCCACAATACAATTCTCTCTTGTAGAAAGAATGCTGCAGAACAGACGGTGCTAATTGGTAACTAGGGTCTGTTTAACTTTTGCCACTGACTTCGCCTCTCTGTGCCTCAGTTTCCTCAGCTGTAGAATGGGAACTCACAGGGGCATTGTGAGAACTAATATTTATAAACTACTTTGAGACCCTGGGATAGAACATATTCTATAAATATACAGCATTTAACTATCAGGATTTCCCAACTCTTGATAATTCCCTTTTATGTGTCTTGATCTTTTCTTCTTTATGCTGTCCCCATTTAGCTCACTTTATTCTTGGTTTTGTGTGTATTCAAGACACTGCATTTCCTCTGAGCGCAGCTCTAAAACAGTGAGCAAAATAGACCCAGTCCTCTCTTCCCCCAACCCCACACTGGTCTCTTCATCATCACTTCACCATCTGCATGGCTGTACTGTCACGACTATCTTCCGAAGCAGCCAATCAGCAGTTCCTTAACCCGGGACTAGCTTCAGGGTTCTTAAGGATGGCAGTTGGCCTTTCCAACTGTCCCCTCAGATAGTTGAGAGGCAGCCCTTCTGCTCCATGCTTCCATGAGCAGCAGGCACAGGGCTCTCAGAAATCCCTGCCAGTGAGTACCGTAGTGCAGATCCCTGACTGGCATGGGGCCATTATGTTCACCCCCTTTCACGTAATTGACAACACTCTTGTCTTAATTAATGTCTTCATTACTGAGTTAACAGGAGCACAGGCTAATCTACACATTGGTTCTTATCCTGTAACACAGGCTGCTCCCGCACCAGGCCAGGAGCTGTTTCTTTCCTTTTATAATTAAAACAGACACACTGCATGACAAAGAGAGCTAAAAAACTTAGGACAAAATTCTGCTTTTGGATCCACACAATGGCTCTCTCCACGGATACTCTGTTCTCTCTGCCTGCTCAAAGCCCCTTACTCTGCTCCAAGAGACTCTTGAAATAAAGAAAGCAAAATTCCTCAATGGGGAGGAAGGACAATTACAGTTAGATTGGGATCACTAAGAGGAATCATTAAATCATCCCCTCCCCAATCCACACAAGAAGGGGGAGTGAAAGAGACCTGATGAGTTTTAAGTAACTTGATGTGAGGTATGGGATTTCCTGATCTGCTCCTGAAAGTTACTGAGTTCATAGCGTAATTTCTTACACCTCTTATCAAATGGGAATCATTAAAAATGAAATACAAACACAGTCGCTCACATTATATATTTTTCCTCTAAACATGCCACCTTTCTGTGAAGGTGCCCATCTTTATTCTTGTATGTCTGGAGAATAGAGACCACAACATCAGAGTGAGCACTCAAATCAATGAATGCGGCACATCACTCTGATGGCTTTTCATTCCATCCTATGCCAGGAAGGCACAAGGAGAGCACAAACTGAGAAATGAGCTGTGGGTACAAAAAAAAAATGATATCACTAAATAGTTGTGCAGTACTATTCAGTAGGCATGGCCATCACCAGCTACACAAATTGGCCAAGGGCAGGGCAGTCATAAATCATTGTCCATAGATAGGAATATCAACATAGCTGGAAAAAATTGTGTAAATTAGAGATAGCTTCAAATAAAGAGGTCAGTCACTCAAGATAAAAACCAACTATAGAGAATGGAAAAATAAATGAGCACCTACAGTGTACAAGTTGAAGCACAAACTGTTGGGGGGAAAAATAAGAGTTGCCAATAGTGCCACTACTACATAAATGGAAACATAACCCCTAAGCACCAGCTAAAATCAGTGTGAGGGAGGCAGTGACCTCAGATAGCAACAACAGCTTATTTAAAATATAGAATCATAGAAACCTCAGGCTAGAAAGGACATTGATAGTCCTGAAGCACGGAGGCAGGATCAAGTAAACCTAGATCAGCCCCAACAGGTGTTTGTCCAACTAATTCTTAAAAACCTCCAGTCATTATAGGGATTCTACAATATCCCTTGGAAGCTTATTCCAGTGCTTAACTATCCTTATGGTTAGAAACATTTTTCTAATATCTAACCTAAATCTTCCTTGCTGAAAATTAAGCCCATTACTTTTTGTCTTATGTTCATTGGACATAAAGAACAATTGATCAATGTCCTTTTTGTAACAGCCCTGAACATATTTGAAGACCGTTATAGGTCACCCCTCAGTCTTCTTTTTCAAGACTAAATATACCCAGTTTTTTAACCTTTCCTCATAGGTCAATTTCTAAACCTTTAATCATTTCTGCTGCTCTAGGCTCTTGGAAGTTTATCCACATCTTTCCTAAAGAATTGCACCCAGAATTGCACCCAGAACTCCAGTGAAGCCTCACCAGTGCCGAGTAGACCAAAACAATTAAATATCGCGTCTTACATTCAACACTCTTGTTAATACATCCCGTAATTACGTTAGCCTTTTTTCATAACTTCATCAGATTGTTGACTCGTATTCAATTTGTGATCCACTCAAATCCCCAGATCCTTTTCAGCAGTACTACCAACTAGCCAGTTATTCCCTGTTTTGTAGTTGTGCATTTAATTTTTTGCTTTCTAAGTGTAGTACCTTGCACTTGTCTCTACTGAATTTCGTCTTGTTGAATTTGGATCAATTCTCCTACATGTCAAAGTCATTTTCAGTTCTAATCCTGTCCTCCAAAGTTCTTGCAGACAATCTCAGTTTAGTGTCATCTGCAAATTTTATAAGCATACTCACCACATCATTATCCAAGTCACTAATGAAAATATTGACTAGTGCTAGATCCAGAATGGACCCCTGCAGGACCCACTAGATACAGCCTCCTAGTTTGATAAGGAACCATTGATAACTACTGTGTACTCAGAGTACAATCTTTCAACCAGTAGTGCTCTCACCTTGAAATAATTTCATCTAGACTCCATTTCCCTAATTTGCTTAGGAGGATGTCATGTGGGACTATCAAAAGCCTTACTAAAAATCAAGATATATCACTGTGACAGCATGCTGGGAACCAACAGCTGAACCTGCATTCTGATCACTTAAACACCAATTAATTCCATCAGGATGGATGTGACTGCCTAATTAGACTGAGCTGGGGGTCTAATTAGCTAGTCAATAAGCTAATTAGCCCATTAAAACAGAGGGTAGAAGGCGGCACAGGCAGGAAGCACTGGGGAGCAATAGGCTAGTGGTGCCCGAACCAAGAGATCCCTTCCCTCTCTTCAGCAGGGAAAAGCTGTGGTGTGGCTCAGTAAGGTGGTGGGAGGAGCAATGTATATAAACTACATGGTGGTGTTAAAAAATTGAAGGTCTCCAAATAGTCTGTGCAGACAGAAAGAAGAGTGGGCGGGACCTTGCCCTGTCACATATGGGAGCTTGTCCGGGCTCTGCCTTTATCCATACAAATGGAGGGCCTGACAAAGTTGCTGGTGAAAATAGTTAGCCTGGACCTTGGTGGAGACCCTGCAATAGTGGTTGAACAGCAGAAAGAAATGCAAAAGGCCCTACAAGCCTTTCAGCAGGCCCACCTTCTGGAAAGACAGGCTTTGCTTAGCTAGCAGACTGAGCAAGAAAAAATTCTCTAGGACTTTATAAGCAATTGCACATGCTGCAGCAGCTACTTCAAAACATGATGAGTCCCTTGACAGGGAAGGGTAACCTAGTGAAGGGAATGGCATCAGGCCCTGCAGACTTGAATACAGCTAACTTATCCAAATAAGTTGCTAATGCGTGATTCCCTATTTTGGGTTGTGGTTCATTCCCCCTTGTTAACATTAATTGGGTTGACTATCTAGTTACCTTTGACATTTTTGTTGCTCTTATTCTTCATGCCTTACTTTTCAGGTAGCACTGTACCCTTCAGAGTATTATTGTGTCCCTGCCTTCTCTGATTAGTATTTAAATCCTCTTTTCTAATTCAATCACTGCTCCCTACACTTCTGTTCCCAGATAAGGAAAAATGAAAAGGAAACCAAACTGTCAGCCCCATCTGCACTCAGTATATAGTCCTGGTACTTAAGGGAAGTGTCTCTATCCCCTCTTGGCTGGAGCCAGCAGGGTAGGTCTGTACTCCTCTCCAACCTTCTGAGCTGAGTTGCAGCCTTTTCAACCCTGTCTCCAGTTGGAGCATGCCCTGCAGAGTTGGAGGGGTGGGGCTAACCAGGGCCAGTAGTTCCCTTTAACCCCTTCCATTCCAGTGTGGGGTTTGTATACCTCAACACAGCTAGGTAAATTGATTTATGTAAGATTTTTTCCCCCCAAAGTTTACTCTACAACTAACTCTGGTACATCAATCATTGACTGCTTTTGTGCTAACCCAGAATAAGTGTACTGACCCCATCATATTAAAACTACTGTATACAATGAGATTTCCTTTAAGTTTTGAGTTTGTGGGCACTCAAATTGTCTCCTTGGAATAGAGAACAATAGCAGTTGACTCTTGTCTCATGCTTAGGTTGTAAACTCTTTTGGACAGGAACTTTTTGTTCTGGTTATCCTATCTTATGAATATTTTCAATTAAAAGAATTTTCCCATCCCAAATCTGGAAAGTCAAAATCTTGAAAATGTTCATGATCGAAAACTGAAAAAAAAAAAAAAAATAAGAGTTCAGTGTGTGTCAATGTTTTGTTTTGATAATTACAAAACATTTTGCTTCTAATTTGAAGATTTTCCCCCCTTTAATTTTTTCCAAAACATAATTTACCTAATTTAATTTGAAAACAAAATCAGTTTGAATTGGAAAACTGGAATTTTTCATTTAGAAAGCATCAAAAGCAAAAGGTGTAAACAATTTTGATACTTTTTCTTCAAGTTGGGAGATTCACTGAAACCAACCCTGTTTCAAAAACGGACAGATTTGCATTTTTTGAAAAAAATGATTCGCTGAAAACTTCCCAACAAATTCTATAACAGTTATGTTTTTAGATTGTAAATTCCTTGGGCAATACAAATAATAATGCCATGGTTAATTAAATGAAAAATTCTGAATGCAGAGTGGATGCCCTTAAATCTGAGTGCTCATTTTCAGGGAAGCTCAGGAATTCTTCAAAACAAAATCATAAATGGGCCTGAAATGGAACAATGGGTCCAAAAACTCTGATCCTGATCCAGGTCCAAATTTAAATTTCCCCTGCTTTCTCTTCTATGAGCCAAAACTGGAACACCGTCTCCAAACATCTCCCAACTTTGGCATCACCTGAACTTTGTGTATCAGACCCTCCAAGACTGATACATATCAAACACCTCTTTCCCTCCAGAATGATCATTAAACAAAGATTTCTTTGGGGACCCGTCTTCTCAGACATATATCCAGTTGTAGATATTATGGATCAAGAGAGACTGAGTTTTGCTAGCCTATTTCACCTATTCATAGTGGAGAAACCAGCTTCCCCAACCTGAGCAAATCTTGAAGACACGCACCTGTACTGGAATTCCACAGCCAGAGCTAGGAGGCCAGTTTTTGTGTAGTCTAATCTCCATTACAAGAGGCTATAAGGCTCTGTCTTGCACTGCTGGGACTGTTTTATTTAGTCTAACATGAGAGGTCTTGGATTTTAGCTCTGGCAGTCTATCATAATTCCAATAATAAGTAGTTTAGACAAGACTTAAGTTTCCTTGCTGTTCTTCACAGCAGCCACTGTGTTGCAGTAGAACTCAACTATTTTTCCTCACCCCAGAAGGCCAACATTTCAACAGACCTTCCTGGAAAATTTCTTAGTCTCTAAGGTGCCACAAGGACTTATTACTTTTGCTGATACAGACTAACATAGCTACCACTCTAAAACCTATTGGAAGACAGGATACTGGGCTAAATGGATAATTGATCTGACCCAGTATGGCCATTCTTACGTTTTTATTGCAAAATATAGATCCAAGTTGCCTTGATACAGGGGACCTTGGTCACGGTTTCTCTGATATGTAATAAAAAGCTAGGATGTACTTGTGGAGGGAGGGAGGGGAAGGGGGGGAACCACCAAAAAACCAGAAAGCCTAATATTTTGGGGGAATTATGTCTGTCGGTGATATACTTAGAGAGATTAACCATTACCCAGTAAGAAATATATAAATAAAAGGTATATTAAGCCCATTAAACATCCATTATCAAGTGTGGGGAGTCTTTTCAGGCAGATGTTCTGTTATGAATTATTGTTTGTATCAGAGTCAAGTGACTCTAGAGGTAAACGTAAGTTTGCTCTTACCAGATGTTGAGTGTGAATTACTGGTAGATGAAGAGGATAGTGTAAAATGAGGGCAACTATTTGTTTACCAGTCTTTAAATGGATATTCTGAGGATTAGATCATGTTTGTACATTGCTTAAAATTTAAGTAGCACTTTAAGTCTTCAAAAGTATCATTATAAGACAAACAGACCCTGAGCTAGTGGGTTTTTAAAGTATGAAAATTAGTTGTCAATTGGAGGAACTGTTAGCTGAAAATATTGGCACCAATCCTGAAAGATGCCAAGTCCTCTCAACTCTAACACTTTAGAAGGGATGTCCCTTCAATGAAGACCTTAAAATGTACACATGAGGGCCACTTACAACCTCAGAGAAGGCAATATCTAAAGAAAGAGTAAGGATGATGGGACTGGAGAGTGGGAGGGAGGTGGTGCTCATTATTTCCACTGCAATTTGTAAGGCTGGCTGGAAATCCTGCCTACTGATGGAAAAATTTGACTTTTTATAAAAATAAAAATCAAGATGTGACAATTTTCAGCCACAACCCCCAAAAAACAACCTTTCATCCAAAATCCCAAAATTTAAATTCAGACATATCATGGTGCCTCATAGGAGGTCTAGTTCAGATACCTCATGTCCCCATTCTCCTCTATGACCTGGGCTCCCTGGCCGGGCTACAACTACCAAGATACATCACAGTCTCCCATCTTAATGATCTGCTGAAGTGTATCATGGGAGATGTAGTCTGGCTGAGAAACCCTGCCCATTGAGGAGAGTGATAAATCCAAATTACAACTCCCATAATGCATCACAGTGGCAATTCCAAATAGAAAATGTTCAGGTTTTGGCCCAAAATCAAACACGTTATAGTTTTTGGGTATTTGGTTATTCAGTTAAAAGTTGAAAATTTTCCACAGAAAAGCAACTTTCACAAAAAAATTTGCATTTAGTCAAAAACCCAGTTTTCTGGCAAAAAACATTTTCATCAGACAACTTTCTACCAACTCAAGTAATTATATTCCCAGACAAAAACTATATTAAAGATACAGGTAGGTTGAGCATATAGATCAATAATTTAGGGTAAAATCTATTACAGGAATGATGTAATAATCACAAAACCAAGCATCATCAATCCAGAGTTAAGGTTAAATTTAAAAGAAATCCAAACATGTTAAAGAGATAGTGATTTGGGGTGCCCATTTGAGATGATCTGACACTTTAAAGGGGTCTGTGATTCAGAAAGAGCTGAATAGCCATGTTCTAAAAAATCAGGCCCTTTGTAGTGTCTTAAGTTAGGACCCCAAATCACTAATAGCTTTTGAAATTATTGATCCTATATATATTTTACACCCCCCCACATTCATATAATACACAAGACACTGTTAAAAATTAAAGGTTGAAAAGTCAAGCACTCAAAAGCTAGGAAATGTCAGTATTAAAGTTACCTGGGCAACCTTAATTTGTGCCCTTGTGCATATGCATATGATACTGTCTTCAGTTACATGATAACATTCTAGTGTTTCTACCAAACTGCCTTATTCAGTGCATAGGATGGACAGTGCTCATTTAATAAGCAGCTACTCAATATTTTGTTTTATCCTCGTTTCTCCATGTGTGGCCTCATGCCTTATTTATTGCACACTATTCACCCCTTCCTCATGGGATTTTTTCTGGCACTCATCAGTATAGTATCTGAATGCTTCAGAAACAATTTATCTTCATAAAACCCCCGTGAGGTGACAGAATGTTATTTAAATGTAACCTTTTACAGATGAGTGGAGGAACGGAAATTAGAGTCAAAAGCATCACAAATTTTGTGTGCCTAATGTGAGATACCTAAGACCTGATTTTTTTTGGGGGGGGGGGATACTTAGTATTACATTCAGCATACAGCTCCCATTGACGTCAGATGGAGTTGTGTAAGTGTACTCAGCTTCTGCAAATCAGACCCTCACGGTCTGAAGTCAAACACACACAAAATGAGGAACTTACAATTCATGACCACCTCTGAAAAATCTGGTTTAAGTGACTTGACACACAGGAACAGTGTAGCAGAGACAAGGTTAGAATCCAGTTTCTCAGAGCAGCATTCAACTGCCTTAACCGTGAGACCATTTTTTCTTCTTTCTGTAGTCCCCTGCCTCATTCACTACACAGCTTCCATCTTATGCAATAAATAAATCAAGGGTTCAGTCAAACAACAGTCTCCTTCACTACACAACCTTGATCCATCCTGAAAGCAGGTCTACCTTGTGTACCGAAAGAGGTGGAGGACCTGTGGAAAAAAAAATAGTATGTGATCATGTAACCAAAAAAGATATCATAATGCACATGGGCAACCTCAATTCTTGTATGTCCTAACTTTTGAGTGCTTGACTTTGCAACCTAAATGTTCTAGGACACTTCACAGGAAAAATGTTAGATTTTTATAAAAGCAAACTGAAACCCCCCCCCCCAAAACCCACAGGAATTCCATCATGTGGCATCTTATTGACACTTACATGGATCATCAGCAGGGTTCGAACCTTTAGATCCAAGGCACAGACCTCCGCTTGAGATTTTGAGCTAATGGAGACTTGAGCTAAAGGAGAAAATGATAGGAATAGTAGGTTGTCATTCTCCATGTGGACTGACACTGTCGTAGGATGGGGCACACACTATGCCACTGGGTTTCACAGATATTTGCTTGCAGCAGAGGAATGGAGAGACTCAGGCATCTTGGGGTCTGCTCCAGGGAGGAGCGTGCTCTAGTTAACACAGACCTTTTGCTCATTTTTCCAAAAATTCTGACCCTTTTTATTCCATCCCCTCCAATTTGTCCCTGTCCTAGACTTGTCTCTTCCCCACACCAGGTTCCTGTCCCAGTCTACCCAGTCCTATTCTCCTCCGTCAGTCTCTTGTCCTCCCTTTTCCAATACCAGCCTTTTTGCCTAGCCAGTTCCATTTCTCCCCAGCTGCTTCTCAGACCTTTCTCTTCTCCTCCCACTCCGCTGGTTCTTGATCCCAGTCTCCCTGACCAGCCACACCCAGTTTCCTCCCTCCAACTGTCAGTCATAGTTTCTCTCCCTAGGGTTGCCAACCCTTCTGGATTGTTCTGGAGTCTCCAGGAATTAATGATTGTCATGTGATGAAACCACCCGGAATAGATCCAACCAAAATTGGCAACAATATTTCTTCCTCTCCTTCCACCCCAATCTCATTAGACCCCTTTTCCAAATCTACTTCTTTCCCTCTCTTACATGGCTTCCTGCTTCGTACTGCCTGGGTGCTAGCAGGGATAGCAGATCATTGAGAGCACAGGGTTGACAGGCTTCTTGTTCTCTGTGCCTGGCCCTTACCAGGAGCAGCTGGTAGCAGCAATTACAGGACAAGTCCTGCTTCATCTCTGTAGCCCTGGTCTGGAGCGTATTCAGTTGCTCATGTACAGTCTGGTCAGCTGAGGGGATGGAGCATGCTCAGAGAGGATGGACTTTGGAGATTTTAAGCTGTTAAAAGCTAAGAAGTGTCTAAGCATGTGCAAATTGTGATTTTTCAAAAGCTTATAACTTGTCAAAATTGGGACAGATCTTTGTGGGGATGGCAAAAGGCACATCCATGATACAAAGGTCACCCCACCTTACCGATTTTCCAGTCCTTACTCTAAAACAGAAGGCCCTTCAGTATTTCAAGTAAAAGGTTTTTGTTTTGTTTTTTTAAAAAACATGTATTTTTCCCTGGCCTTATTCTTGGAACCAGCTGAAGTCTTCTAAAACAAATTCAGCCTGAGGCAGACATCCAGCAAGGAAAATTTTAGCCCAGCCCATAAAAATTTAGCAAAGTTATGAGCAACTAAGAAGAGGATCTTATAATGGGAAGTGTCAGGCAACCTTAACAGGAAACGCTACCAGCCCCACCTATAACTTCATTTTATAAATACACTCTGAGCTTCGTAACAGAGAATCCTAGTGTCTCTGACACGTTCAGAATACCAGAGATGTGCGTGTGTGTGTAAACACAAGTTATGACAAACCTTGGTCTCCTTTGAAGCATGTTTAACTGTTGTATCAGGGGATAATGGTTTCACTAATTCACACTTATATTTTCCCATCTTAAAAATTTCATTGTTTTATAAATCTGAGTTTTTTTAAAAACAATCGTAATACAAAATTGCACTTTTCAACAAGAACCCTCTTCCTCTGAATTCTACATTGCTGAGCATACTGACATCCGATGAAGTGAGCTGTAGCTCACGAAAGCTTATGCTCAAATAAATTTGTTAGTCTCTAAGGTGCCACAAGTACTCCTTTTCTTTTTGCGGATACAGACTAACATGGCTGCTACTCTGAAACCTGACAATTCTAAATGATTCATAATCGCTGACTGAATAGCAAAGGCAGTACTTGTTTACTGAAGGACCCTACCCTGAGTCCTAACACTAGCCTGAGCTCTAAGCCAACTATTTCAAAAATCAGTTTTACTTACAATCAATGTTTTGTTAAATCCCTTTCCTTGTTCATATCTAAACTTTATTTACATAAAAAATCAGAGCCCTTGACAAGATGGACAGTAAATACAGAAGTAAATCTTTTAAAATCTGTACTATTTTCTTAGCTTCACATAGTGCTTTTCATCTTAAAGATTGCTAAAAGTACTCACTGCATATATGCTCAAACACATACAAAACCTGAAGTTTGCTTATTGTGCCAAATTTACTCACTCAGTTATACATCAATGAAGTTACTAAAGAGACACCAATGTAACTAAGAGCAGATTTGACCCATTGACATTTTTAACATAGATAAATATGAACATGCAAAGGCAGAGGACCCAAAACTGTTAGAAAATAAAATTTTGAATCAAAATCTCTTATGACTACTCAGTATCCATTTTCATCAGGTCCTTCAAAAAGACTCTCAGCTGTTGCCTTGCTGAATAATTTTGCATTGGTAAAGCACAACCAAAGTGCTTTACAACTTTTTTCTTCAAGAAAGGAAGAGATAGGTATAACTTTGACACCTACTGAAGACTAGCCACCCCGATGTGAACCACATTTGTTTAGCAGTACCCTGCAACACTACACAATAGCTTAAGATGGGAAGTGAAGATTGCAGTACCAAAATGAAACAGCAGGAGATATTTACAATGGCAAAAGGTAATTATTAAGTTGGAATTTGTCCAGAACATACAGTTTAAAGCAGTTTGATAAGTACTAAATGTTTAAGTCCTTTTCATTCAAGGTTCATATAAAAGAGTTCTTATTTAGTGTAGTAATTAAAGATACAAGAGTCATGTGATTTTTATGGCTGGTTTCATGTTTAAATTGATAAGAGTTCCAAGTGTACGTACATCTGTGAGAGGATCCGGGATTATGCATGAGGCAGGTGCTTGAATGACGTTGCAGTTAACATTTGGCATCACTTTTTCGTTGGTCAAATCCTTTCACACCCTTCTTAAACAAAGAGCTGGCACTAGACTGCACTATATTGCATAACTAGCCGAGATTATGTATTTTTCAGAAAACCCCATGTGCCAGCAGGAAGCTCTGTAAAGGAAAAAGATTTCCATATGTCAGTATGGTGCAATAAAGGATCATCATTGAGTCAACTCTCAGACACTCTAGGCCTAGCCCTGCAGCCCTTGGAGTTGGGGCAGTGAGGGATGGCTCCCAGATGAGTCAATGGAAGTTTTGCCTGAATGAATACCACAATATCAGGTCCAAAAAGTTATGTCTAGGTCAACAAGGGTTTTAAAATTCAAGAACACATTTAACCAAGATTGAAAAGGAAATAATAAATGCATAATAAATATTAGGCATTAAAATCTAAACTGTCTCAATACCACTGTGCCATGGGGCTGGCAGAGATAGCTCCATGTTACCATAAGTACAATAAAAGCACCACGTTTCAACACAAGCTATTTTTCAAAATTCACTTTATGAAAATGTTCCTGTTGATATTAGGACTTGCAGTTAAAAAAGAAAAATCTTAAATTTCAAGGCATAAATTACCAGAGAATGACACTTTGAACTTTAATAAGCCAGTGCAGATAAAGGTTTAAGTTTACCACCAATTCAACATACTAAAACAACCTGCATTTTTCTCACTCCTGCTTTGAATTCAGAACAATTGTTTTTATTATTGTCTGTGTTGTGTTCCACATTATTAACTTAGTCAGTCTCCATGAGTAAATAGTTGCAATCCCTACAGAGATGCATAATACGAGAGAGTTCAGATTCCTGCTGTTAAGAAGAAAATGATAGTGGTGTGGGTGGAGACACACTCTCAAAGGAAAAAAAAAAGCATTTTCACCGATTTCTATGCAGTCCTGGATGTGTCCAGGAGGCAGCCAGAACTTGCGCTGCTGGAACAAATCCCCCTTCAATTGCATACCACTGCAGCTTTCCTGTGGACACTTATCCTCTTTTATTAAACAGCTTTGTCATCAGCTAAGCAGACGAGGATGGATAGAGTCAGTGGAAATCAATACAAGCGCCTCCAAAGCAAGTTTGACATTGAATAAATGCTTTAAAAAACGTTCACTGGCTCTTTGGAGATACATATTAATGCAGGAGTGGCTTGAAAATACATTCCTTGCACACTCCAAACTCCCTCTGAAATGGCGGGGGAGGGACAAAGACGACAGGATAGGGCCCAAGGATAAGAAAGTCAGTAGAGCTCAGTTTTAAACTTTCATCCATTTCTTTTATGATGTAAAGCTAAACATCTTATGTGGGCCAGACCCAGACCATGAGGAATTAGTGGATAAGGCACAGTATGCAGAGCCTGGGTCTTGCATACTCTACACCTATATGCTATGGTAACAGTAGCATTAAAGTTTCTTAACAGACTGATAATTACCTGTGTTGAGCAGAAGGTAAATTCCCAAAGGAAAGATTTCATAGTTTTATTCCTTACAAGTGAGTTTTTGTGGCATTCAGGTTACACCAACATAGTTGCATTGCTTAGCTGTTTAAACACTATATCAAGATAGAGGGGTGAAGGCAGTTTAAAGACAGAAGCAGAGACTCTCTGGGTGACGTTTATTTGTGAACAGCAGTCACAGATGGACTTGTACTACACAAAGATCTCAGGCTTCCAGATTTTCTGGTTTAAATTCTTCCCAAAAGGATTTACAATCTTTACATATGTATTTAAAGAGCTGATGTATTTCTAAATTACTTTACTTTGAAACTGAAAAATCTACAGAAAACAGGAATGTATGTGATGAACATGAAGGCAGGAATAGCCATAACTATTGAAAACAGCATTTGATGAAAGTGTAAATTTTACAGAAAAGTGGTAAAGAATTTCCCTGCTAATTAGAATCTAGGGAATCCAACAAGGGGGGGAGAGTCAGAAACTCCTGCATTCTACTCCAACTTCTGATACTGACCTAGTGTATGGCCTTAGACTGTCCTAACAGTTTAAAATTAGGTACCTAAACCCATATAGACACCTCAGTGAATGGCTTTATTTGCAGATCTGAAGATCCCATAACATTTTACCTCATTAACACAATTTTAAGGGTTACAGTTTGCTTTACTTGTACTGTTGAAAGTGCTTTTTGTCATCTGGATGGTCTTTTAAACATTGGATCGGTTCCCTTCAAATATTTATAGTGACCCATATAGAGCCCCCAGGGTAGTACGCAGTACCAATATCTGGAAAGGGGCAAGGGAGAAGTGGTAGAGTAAAGAAAATTTGCAATAGGATTCTCCTGTTGGCATAGGTAATCCAGCTCCCTGAGAGGCAGTAGGTAGGTTAACAGAAGAATTCTTCTGTCAATCTAGCACCGTCTACACTGTGATTAAAATCGACTTAACTTTGCCATTCAGACTTGTGGATTTTTCACACCCCTGAGCAAAGTAGTTATGCCAACCTACTATTCTAGTGTGGACCAGGCCTAAAAGGGACTGGGAAAATTGCTGCAAACAGAACATTTTGAGTTGAGCTACTGAAAGCAATGGTTTCGTAGAATCTATGACAAAAAGCGAAGTCCTCCCTTATCAAGCTGTAATGCTTTATACATGTTAAAGTCATTTAGTTTCTGACTAAGTGCTGAGAGACACCGTTGCTATGAGCTTGTAGTGCATAATATTGATTTTTTCCCCTCATGTTGTGAAGTACTGTTTTGTTAACTACCTAAAAGAATGTAAACCATTCCATGCTGAGTGGGCATGTGATGTGCAACACAGAATTAGGTAGGGCAAAGGCAAGTGGGAAAAAATGAAGGTAATTTCTTTGTTCTGAAGTATGTTTATTTCCTCCACTGAAAATGAGAGTTTTGAACATGGTGCTCTATAGATTTAGTGTTTTACTGTTTTTCCTTTGCTTTCCTACATCCTTACTGTAGATTTCAGCAATAAGATTATTTTATTAATAGATAAATATGGAAATATTGCTGAATTTTGAAACTAATATGGTTTAAATAGGCCTGCAATCTAGTTACTCAACCTGGATATTCTTCCATCGTTCTAGCTGCATCTACACCAGAAATTAGATCGGCTTAATACCACAGAGTGACACAACTAGGTTGAGCTAAATTTTAAGTGTACACTAGGACTTAGATACAGCAAAGCGCCACATTGCTTTGCTTCCAGGCTGTCTGCTTGGTTTTATCTGTGTGCTCTCTCTGTCCCTGCATGTCGCTCCTTGTGCTGTCTGTTCCATATACCTATCCAAACAATACCCAGCTAAGTCCCTCTGCCCAGCAGTGCAAATGCCTGGGCAGACTTCATTATACTTTGTTTTAGGTGGGGCTTCTTAACGGTCTCTTACAGCGGTCTTAAAAATGAAGCACATATTCACACCCATCAGTTTCAATGCGGTTTAACGGAACCCATTAACCAACTCACAATAATATTTTACAACATTGGAGTAGACTGATAGCAAACTTCACATCTGACCAATCTTACATCCATCGGCAGCGGGTGACCCGCCGGCTTGGGGAAGCTAGCCCCTGGCCGGCCCCAACCCACCTACCCACACCAGAGCCCAGAGTTTCCCCTGGCCCCTGAGCGCCTGACGGGCAGCCCCAGCAGTCTTCCTCCTCCCCCCCACTAAGCATCAGGTAGCACAGCCCCAGCACCTTCGGGGGCCCCCAGTGCTGGGTGGCCTCAGTCACCCAAGTCCCAGGCTGGCTGGCTCCAGCCACTCTAGTCCTATGCTTAGGCCCAACCAGCACGCTCCCCTTAAGAGGAGCGGCCATCCTGCCTGGGCTCAGGCCAAGGGGGAAGAGCAAGCAGGACAGGAGGGGGCCTTTCGGACAGAGTGTGGGCAGGGCCATGCTGGGCTGTTTGTGGAAGGCATAGCCTCCCTCAGCCAGTGATACATGCTGCCCGTACTTACATCACACCTTATTTGGCTTATTGCACTGTCCATTTAACTGCAATGTCAAATTGAACCACGCACACAGGTTTTGGAACAAACTTCCACAAAACGTACCTGCTATAGAGTAGTTTCATTTAAAAAGAAAAACAATTCCAATTAAACAAATTATTGAACAAATAAACGTGCTCCTGTGTCACAGACTGTACCCTTGCATTCACTACTTTGTACAAAATGTATCAGAGTCTTGTAAAAGAATGCCTTTTGAGGTATCCTTTGAAAACTCAATCTACTGGACACTACTATCCTGGTAAAATGTGAGTAGCAACACTGCATGTAAAGTTATAAGATTTTTACTGTACGACATTGCTGAGACATGTTCCAAGTTTAGAAAAGCAGGCACAGACCAGTTCCTCAGAGGCAAAAGGTTAGCCATCACCTCAGCGAGGTGTCAACATAATCAAATGGATTATTATTGGGTTGAGCAGAAAGAAGGGTCCGAGCGAGAAATTTACATCTTGGCAGACAGACTTGCTATCACCTGAACCACAGTTAGAGATGATTCTCAAAGAAGAGAAATGCTATAACAAGGGAGAACAGAGAACACAAGTCACCTCTGTCCCCTCATCTCTACTCACAGCATCCAAAATGTTTGAAAGACAAAAGAAGAATCACTGAACTGGGGGAGTGGGTCCTGGCTGAAAGATCCAGCCAGACTGCTGTAAGCATATAGTGAGAGAAATCCTTGTTTTGAGTTCACTTAGCTTGATAAATTAGGTATTAGTTTTATATTTTATTTCTTTGTAACCAATTCTTTTATGCCTCATTACTTGTAATCACTTAAAATCTATCTGTACTTACTAAACTTGTTTTATCTAAGCAAATCTGTTTGGATTGAAGTGCATGGGAACCTCCATTTGAGAAACAAGGTTTGTGAATACCATTTTCTACTAATGAAATGCCAGACTTGCTATGAGCTTGTAGTGCATAAAAGGAAAGAGCTGGGCAGTACAAGATGCACATTTCTGGGGACAAGTCTGGGACTGGGAATTTGCTGATGTCACTCTGTAATGTGATTCAGGAGTGGCTGGCTAGAAGCTCTCCTATTCAGCTGAGAGTGATTTTGCATGCTAGAGGCTGTGTGTGAACAGAGCAGGAATGGTTGTTCTCACCACCAACCAGTGTAAAAGGCACCTCAGACTGGAGAGTTGGAGGAGACACAGCTGTTCAATAGTCCAGATTGTACCCTGTGGAATGTCACACCCAGTAGCCCAAATACTGCAACATTTTGTTCATGAAGAAAAATGTAATTCACTCAAAAAAAGTAAAACTAGACTAGTCTATTTGTATTGATCGAGCTCAGAGAAATGCAAGAGTTTAACAAACAGCATAAATAGTGAAAAACAAACATTTAAAAATGCTTGCAGTTTTAATTATCTAAACTGTTTAACAACAGGTTAGGACTTTAAAAAAACACGTTTAAAATAGTACAAATGTCACAATATGTGTAGTATTTACTATAATTCCAAATGTATTTTATTGGTAGATTTTTCCATGGCATTTATCTGATCACTTCTCAATGACTTTAACCTCAACACCCCTGTGAGCCCACAAAGATTCAGTGGTTTTCTCAAAATCACAAAAAAATAGAACAGAACCAAGAATAAAAGCCAGGTGTGTTCCTGTACCTTACCCACAAGTAGGGTGACCAGATGTCCCATTTTTATAGGGACAGTCCCGTTTTTGGGACTTTTTCTTATATAGGCACCTATTGCCCCTCACCCGTCCCGTTTTTTCACAGTTGCTATCTGGTCACCCTACCAAGGCCATCCTTCAAATAACAAAGAACAAAGGGGTCAGCCTGCAGCTCACTGACATAAGAGTTCTGTCTGTCAGAAGAAATTATCAAAGTATCTCACTAAATGGTTACAATACACTGCCCCCCCCCCAACAAAAAATTCAAGAAATCTTGTTCAGCAAGTTAAAAAAAAAGAATGAGGTTTATTAAGTAATCATAAAACCATATTTAAAATACTAGAGTTTTAAATATCCAGATCAGAAAGTTCATGGAGCTTCATGGGAAAGGGAAAAGAGAAGAATAGTCAGTGCCAATTGTTAGGATATAGATATTCAGGCCTGCCTGTAAAGGCCTGTACTCTAAGAATTTTAGGTGTATTCCTATCACTTGGCTAGTTATAGAGGTATAAAAGAATCAAAATCACTGTCTGCCAGCATAAGAGCCTTCTCCTACTGTGACAGTCTGAGGCCCTGTTCTTAGGCTAAGGCCTTTGGCTAAGCAGCAGAGGCAGCCATAAGCTGGGAAGGGACTGGTCACATCCTCACATTCCAAACTAGTCACATTGAAATAAGGTGCTATTGGGCCGTTAGGAATACAATCCTGTCCTGATAATGCCTATCGCCTCCAGAGAAAAGGAAGTGCCTAGAAAATGTAAAAGAAAACTTAGCTTGATAGCATCCTGTCTGGCAAGAACTCACTTATCAATAGCTGGGATGTGAAATCCTCACTTCTGTATTGTTTTGTCATTATAGTTCCCACTTTGCCATTGTTTATCTGTATAATCTCTGTTTAGTTCTGTGATTGTTCCTGTCTGCTGTATAATTAATTTTGCTGGGTGTAAACTAATTAAGATGGTGGGATATAATTGGTTACATAATCATGTTACAATATTTTAGGATTGGTTAGTTAAATTTCAGGAAAATGATTGGTTAAGGTATAGCTAAGCAGAACTCAAGTTTTACTATATAGTCTGTAGTCAGTCACGAAGTGGGTGGGGTGTGTAGGTGGAAATGGGAATAGGGAATGGGGGTGGGGAAATTGGAATCACGTTTGGCTAAGAGCAGGAATGGGAACAGGGACATAGGTGTAAGGCTCTGTGGTGTCAGAGCTGGGAAGGGGGACACTAAGGAAGGAAACTGGAATCATGCTTGCTGGAAGTTCACCCCAATAAACATTGAATTGTTTGCACCTTTGGACTTTGGGTATTGTTGCTCTCTGTTCAGGCGAGAAGGACCAGGGAAGTAAGTGGGTGAAGGAATAAGGAATTCGAAACTTTTGCCATGCATCTCCTTCCTCATTTCTACTTATACCTTTGAAGCTGAACTTTAATCCCATAATATCCACTTCTGAGCTTCAAATGCAGCCTTGCTGGGTAAGGAATGGCGACTCTTGCATCCATTGCTGTAACCATGGTTATCACTTCGTAACTGAAGAGTGTTGTTTTTATGATTTGGGAGCTCATTCATCTCTGTAGGTCCAGATTCTCAGCTAAATTGCCATAGCCCCACTGAAGTGAAGTCCAGTTTATATCAACTGATGATCTAGCAAGAGTCAAATTTCTGATTTACATGTTCTGCCAGAAGCTGATGTGTTGATGAAGGTGGTAAAATTGGTACTCTGGCTTTGGCTCCTTTTGTGGACCGCTTTGATCTGGTTATACAGCTGGCCATTTGCAAACCGTTTTCAAACTCTTCCCAGAGGATAGAAGAAAGTTATCACCCCAATAACTTACTATTTGGCAGGTTAGGGGTCGTAGTAATAACTGGACATATTTGACTACCCCTAGCCTGTCAGGTGACTAATGCAGAGGTGCAATCGTGGGGAGCAGAAAGGGGGTGCTGAGGAAAAAGTAGCTGAGAATCAGAAGGTGCCATGGGTACTGTTCAGGCTGTTTTGAGCTCGATGAGAATGTCAGCATTTGCTATATCTCAGAAAGGTGTTTGGAGGTTTACTATTCGTGAATCATAAGCAAAACTAGTACATGGACAATACAGAATCAGTTACATTTCCTCTGTTATGTGAGTTTTGGCTTTGAAAACAGAATTAATACCATAAGTCCTTTAATTATAACCTGCTTTCAATCAATCATATAAAAAAGAATATAATTTGTTCAAGAAATTCCCCCCCTAGAGAATAGATGCTGCAGGGCCCAAAAATGCGTGGTGTGGATGGAGGCAGCAAAATCTAGTGGGTTAGAACACAGGACTGGGCCTCAGAAGACCCATGTTTTATTCCCAGCTGCAGCCCAACTTAATGCGAGAGCTTGGGTAAGTCATGTCTCCTAGATTCAGTTTCTTCATCTGTACATTGAGGAGGAGAATATACTTATCCTTAATTTTGCATTTCCTCTGTAAGAGTGCAACTATCCCATTTCACATACTGTACTTTCCTTTGTAGGAGCTTTGAGGCATTCCTCTGTTTATAAAGATACATCAGCTTACTGTCGAAAACTGGCAGTATTTCATCATAATGTCAAGAACGTGTTGCACCGTCACCATCCATGATTCCCAGTATCTACATATGCTGCACTTAAAAACTTGATTTTTCAAGTAGTTCCAGTTTCTTATTACATTCTCACTTCAGTCCATCATCAGATACTTTGAGAAAGATCTTGTAGTAAAAGACATGTCCCATGCCTGCGTTTCTTTTTTTCTCTCTCTCTCTTTTTTGCCAAATCCCAATGAGATGTGGTCAATATCCTCTGAAAAACATCATTGCCTCAAGTTACACAGATTTGACAGCAGAACTTCTGAGGTTCTGTCCTGATCCCAGGGCAAGTCTTGAAGCTGTGGTAAAAAGTTAACACTCCGGCTTGTATAACTTAGGTATAGATCTGAATTTCCAAGTCAACTCATACTTGACTCATTAAGGGATAGTTTCCACAGGCTAGGGAGGAAGGGAGCATAGCAGAAGATGGACTGTGAATTGGAGAGTGCCAAACAAAGACTATATTTCAGCAGAAGAGCTTGCACTTGAATTCTGTCTATACAGCCATTTTTAAATATGGCTACACAGTATAGACTGGAGAGGACTGGATTGCCCTGCACTTTTCATCTTCAGTTCATTGGTTCACATGTGGCATAGGTTGGTAGCAAAGAAAAGTTGTTACCATTGGCAAGCTGTGGTCCTTAAAAGGATTCTTCGATCAGATAAAAGTGCACATGGGCATTGTGATGGGGCCATTCTTGTGAATGCTGACACTGGCCATTATATTACCCAACAAAACTTATCAAGCATTTCTTACAAGACAACATAAATTAACTCTCCACGTCTAGTAAGATTTGAGATGACCACAGAGGGGTTATTTTTATGAGAAAAGTTCAAATCCACTGTGACATGCTTTGAAGTTCACAAATGCTTTAGGGCACCTCCTCATCCATAATATAAGACTAGATAATGACAGGTTTCAGAGTAGTAGCCGTGTTAGCCTGTATTCGCAAAAAGAAAAGGAGTACTTGTGGCACCTTAGAGACTAACACATTTATTTGAGCATCAGCTTCCGTGAGCTACAGCTCACTTCATTGGATGCATTTGGTGGAAAAAAAACAGAGGGGAGATTGATATACACACACAGAGAACATGAAACAATGGGTTTATCATACACACGTTAAGGAGAGTGATCACTTAAGATAAGCCATCACCAGCAGCGGGGGGGGGGGGGGGAGGGCGGAAGGAGGAAAACCTTTCACGGTGAAAAGCAAGGTAGGCTATTTCCAGCAGTCAACAAGAATATCTGAGGAACAGTGGGGGGTGGGGTGGGGGGGGAGAAATAACATGGGGAAGTAGTTTTACTTTGTGTAATGACTCATCCATTCCCAGTCTCTATTCAAGCCTAAGTTAATTGTATCCAGTTTGCAAATTAATTCCAATTCAGCAGTCTCTCGTTGGAGTCTGTTTTTGAAGCTTTTTTGTTGAAGTATAGCCACTCTTAGGTCTGTGATCGAGTGACCAGAGAGATTGAAGTGTTCTCCAACTGGTTTTTGAATGTTATAATTCTTGAAGTCTGATTTGTGTCCATTCATTCTTTTACGTAGAGACTGTCCAGTTTGACCAATGTACATGGCAGAGGGGCATTGCTGGTACATGATGGCATATATCACATTGGTAGATGAGCAGGTGAACGAGCCTCTGATAGTGTGGCTGATGTGATTAGGTCCTATGATGGTGTCCCCTGAATAGATGTGGACAGAGTTGGCAACGGGCTTTGTTGCCAGGATAGGTTCCTGGGTTAGTGGTTCTGTTGTGTGGTGTGTAGTTGCTGGTGAGTATTTGCTTAAGATTGGGGGGCTGTCTGTAAGCAAGGACTGGCCTGTCTCCCAAGATCTGTGAGACTGATGGGTCGTCCTTCAGGATAGGTTGTAGATCGTTGATGATGCATTGGAGAGGTTTTAGTTGGGGGCTGAAGGTGATGGCTAGTGGCGTTCTGTTATTTTCTTTGTTGGGCCTGTCCTGTAGTAGATGACTTCTGGGTACTCTTCTGGCTCTGTCAATCTGTTTCTTCACTTCAGCAGGTGGGTATTGTAATTGTAGGAATGCATGAGAGAGATCTTGTAACTGTTTGTCTCTGTCTGAGGGGTTGGAGCAAATGCGGTTATATCTTAGAGCTTGGCTGTAGACAATGGATCGTGTGGTATGATCTGGATGAAAGCTAGAAGCATGTAGGTAGGAATAGCGGTCAGTAGGTTTCCGATATAGGGTGGTGTTTATGTAACCATCGCTTATTAGCACCGTAGTGTCCAGGAAGTGGATCTCTTGTGTGGACTGGTCCAGGCTGAGGTTGATGGTGGGATGGAAATTGTTGAAATCCTGGTGGAATTTCTCAAGGGCTTCTTTTCCATGGGTCCAGATGATGAAGATGTCATCAATGTAGCGCAAGTAGAGTGGGACATTAGGAGACGAGAGCTGAGGAAGCGTTGTTCTAAGTCAGCCATAAAAATGTTGGCATACTGTGGGGCCATGTGGGTACCCATCGCAGTGCCGCCGATTTGAAGGTATACATTGTCCCCAAATGTGAAATAGTTATAGATAATGACAGTTCTTCCTTGGTAAGATGCTTTGAGATAGATGCGTAAGTGTAATAAGAGTTACAGTATTATTCAATATTTCTGTCCACTGGCCATTATAAAATAGGTGGGACAATCAGCAAGACCTCTGGAAGGATATATCCTAGTTTCCAACCGCCACTGAACATCCACATTCAGTTAATTCAGTCCAGTCCAATGAAGAGTAGAGAGTGATGTCATCTGCCATTTTTTGTTTTATAGATGCCAAGAAAAGCACCAAATTGAAGCATCAGGAAGTACATGGGATTTAACAAAGCTGAAAAATTATTGAAAGTTCCTAAATAAACAGCTAAAATCAACAACACTAAATCATTGCAATAAAAGACTGTCAATAGTTACCAGTATGTTGCACTGTTTTCAGAAACAAACCCTTGTTTTTGTTCCTGCACTAATTTCCCTCCAATCTGCACCTCTTTTTTGCAAGACAAGAAAGGCAAGAAAGCAACTGGGTTTGCCTTGTTCCCATGTCACTGATTCCATGTCTGATTTTGGAAATGATGTGAAGTATTCCTCTAGTGCTACAAACTAGCAGGACAAAGTCCATTCTTTTGTCATGGCTGGTGATAAACACTGGCTACAAATCAGGAAAAGTTGGATTCCTAGCATATTTATTTTAAAAGTGGTCCCCAAGTATTTCATGCTTTGAGTTCTCACTGCACAGAAATCTATGAGTAACATGCTACTATTAAGGTGGACTTCCTTATGTAGATGCCAGGAAACACCATAAGAACTTCTCCCTGATTTTTCCTTGGGGGGTACAATAAGCAGTGTGATTGTTCCTCTCTCAGCACACCTGGCAGAGGTTCTATTTTCTGAGTTAGTAACTAACCCAAGCAGCATGTGGATTTGGGGACATTGATGTACATGGAACACAAAGAACTGCCTGGAGGCTCTGGGCCTCAGTACAGTTCCTTTAATGCTCCCTTCTACTCTGGCAACATGGGTCTTGGAAATCAAGCTGCCATGCATTCCCATCATCAGTGGCAGGGAAAAAAAAACACCTGGTAGAGAGGGAGAGTTGCAGATGCAATAACTTATCCAGTGTAAGTCACTGCAGATGTAACTTAAAGGTGGGCTTGAGACTAACTCATTATGGACTCTAAAGCTTGCCATAGAAACCAGGTGCTCTTCAGCTCCCCAAACCTGCAAAGATATTGACCAAATGGTGGAAGTTAAGAGACGAGCAAGAGAAATGATCCAGGGACTGGAGCATGATATATGAAGAAATGATTAAGAGAGATAAATATGCATAGCTTGGTTACAAAATGATCAACAAAAAATGGAGGGCAGGAAGAGGAGGAACATGCACAAAAGAGTCTACAAATAATTTAAAGCAAGGGAAGTGATTACATAGCTCTAGCAGTAATGGACCTAATCCAAAGGCCACTGAAATCAGTGGAAAGATCCCCATTGAATTCAATAGGCTTTAGAATCACCCTCTTTAGGAAAACACTAGTGACAGTGAGATCTATTAGGACATGTAATATTCTCTCAATGAAAAAGAGATGGAAGCACTATGACTTGGGTGTTTTAAACAAAAAAACAAAAACAAACAAACAGACAAGGTACTTGTCCATGGATTGTAGGGCTCTAAGTCTGTACTGAAATGGAGATTGATAGATTTAACATGCCCATTGTCTGTAAAATTGTACATCTGATTTACTTTATAGAAATAGGGTTGAAGACAGAAGCCCTTCTACAGACTTCTCTATGTAAAAAATTATGGGAGACATGTTATTTTAGGAGATAAATTATATTATATAGTGATGCTGTGATACCTAAAATAGCCTTCAGGACCAATCCCGCTTTCACTGAATGCAATGGAAGTTATGTCAAGGATTTTGATGGGATATGGACTGGGGTCTCACTGTAAACTAGGTAAAAGAATGTAAGCCATCAAAAGCAATGTTTGTAGAACATGGTACTGCTCTTAGCAATGGTTTTTTCCCATGCACCAATCATTAGATCACGTATAGGGTTTTATTTACATTGTGATGTAATTTTACACAGAAGCTGGAAAAACAAGAAAGGTGACTCTCAGCATAAATCATACTGGACAGGCTTTCTACAACCTCCCACCATGTAGCTTTGCAATGTATATTTTGCCAGACTAAAAGCCACTAGGAGGACACTCTCACTCCCAGTTTGTAATCAGCCACACATTCTGACTGCAAAACAAACTCATAACTCAGAGCTGAAGCAATGTGTGTCAGACAAATGTCAAGTTAAGCAGCATGTATATTTATTTTAAATGTTTAGAAATTACCTAGTTACATATACATGTCTTGCCAGCAGAGAAAGGAGCTGGTGTTATCAAATGGTTTTCCAAGACAGAACATTACAAACTATTATTTCCCTAAATATAAACACAAATCAATCACTTAAGGAGTTGAGGGTGTTTAAAAATATATTATGACTTATAAGCTCAATACAACATTCACCCATCTTTAAAATAAGAATCTTGCATTGTTTTCTCAAAGAAACACCATCAAATTGAAATCTAGAGAGCTAAATGCATTTTTATGGGCCTGGTCTAGATGCAATTCTACATCTAAATCAACTAAAAGTTTATTTTAAACTGATTTAGTTAAATGGGTGCGACTTGATGTATGTACATTTTTAAGAGTCTGTTTAAACCTGGTTTATAGCCAGTGTTAAAACTGAAAAGTGTGCCCAGGCAGGTGTCTGTGCCTGTTCAATTAGGTCTGTTTTCAAAACTGATTTAAGTTGTACTGGTGCAACCTCCGAGATAAGACAAGGTCATGCACTTGTAACCCACTGGTCAGTACATGATACAGATCTCCCTCTATGCTGATCCTCATAGGGAATGAGCTCATGTCTGGGAACCAAGCTACTGAGGGCCTTAGACTCTTTGGATGAACTTCCTTTGTCCCGAAATAGTATGTGTGTGTAAACATGTCCCTATCTACCCAACCCACAGAAGATATGGGTCTATTAGAGTGACAGCTACCAATCCCTGGCTCCTTATCTCCATGAGTAAGGGCAATTTCCTGGACAAACCTTAGTGAAGTAAGATAAACCATGTTGAATGAAATTTAAGTATTTTGGGAGCTGGTTGTATTAAAAATGCAAACGTTCACATACTATTGTGGGATATATGGAACTACTTTTGGAGAAAGACAGGATTAATGCAATATTTGGGGGTATTATGAACTTCAAAAAAGGACTATGTTGAACAACGTAGCAAACTACTGACCTTTTGGGACAATGTGTGAAGTGGAATTCTTAGGAAATTCTGGGTTTGGTGGGGGAGGGATTTTAAACCCCCACTTGAACAGCCTTTGAAGGGGGAGTCCTTTTGTATGCTGACTATCTGTTACATAAGGATAGTTCAAAGACTCAAACTGGATACTCCAGGGACCAACAGACAAAGAAAGGACTTCTGAATAAGTAGCCCGAGTTTAAGCTGACTCGGGGCCTTCTTTCTGATACGGCAGATGAACAGGACCTCTGGTCCACAGAGGGTTCCAACCCTTAGGGAAGGTTTGGAAGGACTTTAGCCTGTGAGGCCCTCATAGGACTGGGTTCTTCTTCTGAGCAAAGGGTATGATTAACTTGAAATCACAGGAAAATCCTTGGGAGGGGTGTTGAAGAACTGCTCCTCCCAGAGCCCATGTTGGAGGGGGTTATCTCTGGTAAGCTTATTAGTATGCATGAAAGTGGTTTTTTTTTTTTTTACACTACTGTTTTCAGTACATTTCCTCTGTAGTGCTCTTACCTTAATAAAATAGGCTTGCATAGGAAATGATGTTTGGTACCTTATAACTGTAGCAATCACACTGTGTACTATCTCTGAGGAGAAAAGTGAAACAGATCAGCTGAGGCAGACCCTCTTTAGCACAGTGAAGGCAGGGACCTGATCAGTCTGGATATACTCCATTCAGGAGGGAGACACACACAGGTCTCCACCCAAGAAAGGCAACAGCTGACACCTGAGAGCAGGTGTTCTTGCTTGGCTACAGAAAGGGACACTGTTGATAAGTTAAGCTCTGGAGGTCCCCAGGCCAAACCCTGGTATGTCCTCCAAGATGCCCTGAAATTCTCTTCCCATTGTTTGGGGGTTTACAATTACATTTTGAAAAGTTTTTCTCTCCCCCTTGTTGCTGTGAGAGAATCAAACTAACATATAGGAGAAATGGACTATTCAGAAGAAATAATGAAAGTGATTATACACCACCTATTGCCAAATGCACAAAGTAAATTAACTGAAATAAAGAGAAATATTTTCTCTAGCCTTTTCAGTGATAGCCAGCTTGGGTGTTACTTGTAATCAAAGTAGTTTTAAAATGTTCATACGCAAGAGTGATTTCTTTAGATTGCCCCTTTAAGGAAAGCTCTTTGCTACATTTTCCCTTCTCCTCCATCTTTTTTGGATGGTCAGAAGTAGACATCAGGTGTACATGCGACTTCACTAACTGGTGTCAGAAGATTGCTCCTAAAGTGATGGCTATTTTTCCACTATTACAGCTTTATGGGTGAAATCCTGGCCCCCACTGAAATCTGAGGGAGATTTGCTATCAACTTCAATGAGGTCATTGTCTCACAAGTCTTGATAGCATGGCAGCTACCAGCTCTTGAAGAAAAGGATTCTGGAGTTAAGAAGCAGAATTTCTGACTGTAGGTGCTGGAACTAGCGGTGTGAGGGGTGCTTCCGCATCCCCAGTCTTGATGTGGTTTCCATTATATACAGGGTTTTCAGTTTGAGTCAATGGCTCTCCATACCCCTATTATAAAAATTGTTCCAGCACTCCCAGCTCTCACACGACAGGTAGTCACACTGCTCTCAGTAATTGATTGTGTTCACCTTAACTTTTTTACAATATACAAGACAAGCCGAGAAAGAGGATCTATTAAAAAAAAAACCACAACCCCCCCCACATTAGGGATTAATTTCTTTTGCATATCATTTAGAGCATTCTCCTGCAAAGCAGTGCTTAATTTGTGCTGCAGCTTTCCAGGGCTGAGACTGGGCGTGGCAGTTCATAACCCTGGCACCTCAGGGCTTGCTGCATCAGTTTTGAAAGTAAATTAAATTGCTTGAGCCCCAGCACCTTTCATTACAAATTGCTGCAAAGAGCCAAAGCTTTCAGGAGCTCAACATATACATATACGAGAAGTTACCTGGGGTGTCAGCTGATCTCTTATTAACATTGCAATAACTTGTAAATGCTTTTGAGGCCCATGTGTGGATGAAGACAGAGGACTAACTCCTGCTTACACTGAAATCAATAGTAGGTTTATTGCTGATTTCATTGGGAGGAAATTCAGTATCTAGGTTAGGCCCAGAGCCACCAAAATTTTGCTCAACTCTGCTAGTGTACATCAAGCCTTTCTACACAGATTCTTCCTTGGGTCCTGACTCCACACCCTCAGTCTCTGATCTCCCATCCCCATGCTGCCTCCCTAAACAGACTTCCCATCTAGTCTACATTGCCAATGGAGTACTTGATCGGCCACCTTCTAGTTGATTCATGGTTTATCATGGGTTAGCTGCTACTGCATCTGCTCCAAAGACCTTGAATGAATCCCCCCCGGCTGAGAACTGAGTTATTGGCATTTACAATACCACAATTTGTTGTCTTTTTTGTTTTAATAGGAAGCACTCAAAAAACATTTCCACTTCAGGGTGTTATGTCCCCCGAGTAAAATACTTCTTCCCTCTCCAAGTATCCAGTCAGCGCCACACTTCTCTCATTCCCAACAATAAAAATCAACTCCATACTTTCAAATGCATCAGTTCTTCCCTACCCCAATCCTCTGTTCCAGTACCTTCCAACCCACTGTATTCTTTCCCCTTCCCAGCACCTCATGGAAGCTCCTGTAGGTAACTCCCTTACCTGATAGCTGTTCCTTGAGACCATCAGCAGTGTTGTCAGATGGGTCATCCTGCAGTCTCTGGCTTGTGTTGGGTGAGCAGTTTTCTTACCTGGTTGCGTCCGGATCATCACTCAAGGTGGGGGCGGTGGGGGGGGGGAAGATGAGAAGAATCTTGAGGTTACACTCTCAATTCAACTAACCTATTTTATACAAAAAAAGTAAGCAAGGGAGGGAGAGGGGCAGAAAATATAATTTTACCCCTTTCTCCTCCTCCTCCCCCATTTTCCTGCTGCAAAGGAATCCTATAGCTCTCGATTCCTTTCAAATCTTATCAGGTTGCATTGGTTATATATTCTAGGGTACCTTGGCAATGAAGAGAGATCAAGATCTAATTTTAAATGAGAGATCTTTCTTGACAGAGCCCAAACAAGTAGTCCTTTAACATAGGACTCATGTGACACCCCTCCAGTTTGTCGGTGGAAAAAAATACTGAAGCTGGAAAATATTAATTGCTGTTTGTGGTCAATGGTATTTTCTTTCTAGATGGTAGAAAACCTTGTCATCTAATTTCTCTCTCTCTCTCTCACACACACACACACACACACACACACACACACACACACACACACACACACTCTCCTTCTGAACATTGTTTCAAGAAACTTGCAGAGAGTCCTCTTTACCCTATAAAGTAGTATTATATTGTGCTACAAAAGGAAGTCCAATAATTGCTTTTACACCCTATCCTTTTGTGCTTGAAGCTTAGACTGGACAGTCCTACAACAGATCAAGAAAGCCGAAAAAGGTATGTGTAACATTGCTAAATTTTCCTACTTTCCATGTATGAAGAACAGAGTAGAACAAAGCACCACTGAACGGAAATGTATAAAGCAGTTGACAGCATAGGGAAGCTTCATCTAGAAACGGGTTCGTTCATAGGGGACTGATTGTCAATGTCAGGGCTTCTGAGTGCCTATAACTGCCATTGAGTTCAATTAGGGCTGTAGGTGCTCAACTGCTCTTAAATACATATTTAAAAAAAAATAGACCCACAATAACCTTTCATCCCCCCCCCCCCCCTTTTTTTTTTTTTTTAAAAAGGTAGTCTTAGATCTTCATTCTGTAGCTAAGAAGCTCATCTATGCTAAGGGTCTGGAAGCAGTTGAGGAAGTACTCAAGAAATTGTGTCGGGAAGGGGTAGAGAGATGGTGTTTCCATGCATTTTATTAGTTTCTGAGTCTTACCAAATCAGTTCCACATAGATGATGCTGTAAAACCTCTACTCCATGATGGTTAAGTGACTTCACAGAAGTAATGTTCCTTAAGGTCAACAGTGGAGTTCACCGTTTGTACTATTGTGTAACGGTCACATAACATTCTTAGCAGCTAGGAAGATGAACAAAGAGCCTTAAGTACAGCTCTTGAAAGCTCTGGGTCATTTTGTGAGGGCCAAGGGGATCAGTACATTCTGCATAGACACTTACACTACTGCTTTGATAGCTGAGCAGCTGCTCAAAAATGCAGAGACCACACACAACCGCAGTTGTAATATAAATACACCTTTTTTAATTAAAAAACCACCCCTCACAAATTACCAAGCTGAAAGGAGTTTTGTAGAGAAAAAAAAAGTAGGAATTGTACTGGATTATGGAGGACTAAGTAAGCATTAGAGAAACCAACAACAACAAAAAAATTCAGATGTAAACACACTTCTGTTTATTACCTATGTATATGTATATATAATAAATGTTAACGTAAAGGTATATACTAAAATGTGAACATAGCAAGAAGGGAACATGACCAGTTATGTTTTAAACAAGGCTCAGTGTCTGAAAACAATAAGTAATTTTATTACAAAGTCTTCTCTAAAGAGGAGTGTTTAAATTGTGGCTTCCAAAATGTTGGAACATTCCTTGCCTTTCTCCTTCCCTCCCCCAGTAGTAGTGCTGACCAGGACTGCGTGACGTAACAGATACTCAGCACTGCTGCTTACAATACTTTTGTAATCATGAAAGGAGATACATCGGACATATTAAAATAGAGAGATTACAGAAAGAGCAGCGAAGGCCAGATTCTGTTCTCACTGAAGTCAGCAGGTCAAATTGATCAGACATAAAATCAGTACTATAACCTAGGATGAGTTTGGCCCCATGGGAATTTTGCAACTGACATCAGTAGGAGCAGGATTCAACCTTTGCCTCTAACTGTGAGGATCCAGGGCTAAAATATTAAAATCTGGTTTTAGTTGTTTTCTGGAGCTGGTGAAAAAAAGTGGAAATACACACACACACACAAATCTTTGCATTCCCCCCACATTTGTTTTTTGTTCAAATGTCATTGAAAATTTGCTGAAATTTGAAAAAAGTTTCAGCCAACAATATAGCTAGTCAAAAAAATGGAAAGACATTTCATGAAAATCCTCCCCTGCATCAAACTGTAAACAAATATTACAGGACTGTATCTACAAGGTGTGTGTTCTTCCATTAAATTATTTTTTCTGGCCCTCAGCTGTTCCTTCCCACAGCCTCTCTCTCCTCTAAGAAGAGCATATTCCAAAAACATTCTCATTCAAATCCAAATATGCAAACCCATCATGTGTGAGTGGATTTGAAGTTAGACAAAATGAGTTTACCTTATTGGTTATCTTTTTAGATTAC
Organism: Dermochelys coriacea; assembly: GCF_009764565.3. Classification (NCBI taxonomy): domain Eukaryota; kingdom Metazoa; phylum Chordata; order Testudines; family Dermochelyidae; genus Dermochelys; species Dermochelys coriacea. The sequence goes on from NC_050073.1 coordinate 98,476,909, forward strand.
GCAGACAGTGTCTGTGCACTCTGTATAGGTAGCGAATACGGAATTGGTAAGGGATGAGTGATCATGCAAATACTTATTTACAGGTTTATTTTTTAACATTCCAATAGTTACAGGAGTGCAAAAAGGTTTGTGGGTTTTAGATGTCTGTATAGTATACATGCAGCTTATTTATCAAATTAAAGCCCAGAGTGAAAATTATTATTCTTCTTAATAAACAGCTATGTGAATATATGGAATGAAAAGAAGCTAGATTTAACTATGGTGTGCCAAGGTGGCACCATAAAAAAAAATAAAATAAAATATATTGATGCCATTTGTACCAAAGATGTACCTCAAATGGTTATTCTTCAGATTCTTATAGCTGTATTAAAATTTACCCTCACTTTCGGCCTACCTTTTAAATAAAACTTGAGTCCTACGGTGTGCTGTGTTCTAATGAACATTTTATAAGCACTTCTAGATCAGTAAATATTTGCTCTTTCCACCGTACAGGGTAGTCTGGCTTTCATAAAATTTAAGTAAACACTAAAACATCAATGATTAGATAGGAAGTGGTTTAGGTTTTAAAAAAATACAAATGGAGAAATTTATCCACAAATACTGGCCCCAATCCCAGGCCTTGCTCTGGCCACTTTTCACCATTTCACCAGCACAAAGCAGCCCTAAAGCAAACAGGTCCAGCCCCTGAAGTACCTCACCTGCATAGAGAGATCTTTGGGTGGTACAGAGTAGCCATAGTAATTCTTACAGCACTATTCCACTCCCTGTGTAAGAATAGCAGCGGCAACTGGGAGAAAAGAGGGTCCATGCCCCACCGCTATCCCTGGTTGTTGTAATGGCCCTTTGTGGCTGCTGCCAGCTGACACAGGGTAGAGTAGTCTTTGAGCTCTGACTACTGACTGTTCAAATGGAGTCAACACTCATGTTACCCCTTGATCTTAATGAGAGCAATGGGGAAAAATCAGCATCAAGTTTCTGCTTTCAGAGACTGGATACCAACATTGTTACAGACTCTGCAAGGAAAAAAAAATGTTTGTTGTCTCTTTTACTTAAAAAGTAGAAAAATGTGGCCTAAAAGGGGTTTGTTCATTTTTTAAATTCTGCCGTTTTGTGTGGTCTTTGGAATATCAGATCTTCATTTCCCTGATTTTGTGAAAGTCTCAGGAGGATGGGAACATTCTCAACCCTTAATGGAAGTGTTGTGATGTTGCATCTTTTCTACTGTTTAATCAGGAATTACTTACAAAAAATTTCACTTGCTTGATATCAAAGATATAATCCTGCCAGTTCTCCAGTCATCTATAGACACTTCCAGGGAAGAGGAGAACTGGGTTTCTATTGTTACAAAAAAGTTCAGAGGAATCCTTTTGGGAAAAACCCAAAGCAAAACCAAAAATACACACAAACTCCCTTTCCAGCCTTCTATAAAGAAGTTTAAAATGCAAAAAGGGCACAAGCTCAATTCCACACACCCCCTTTTAAAATATGCTTTAAATGTACATAAACACTATATTATAGAATCCTTCTTGGAAAAACTACAGCAACAACTGTTCACTTCTCAAGGTGGTGTTTTACTTCAGCGTACAGTTTTACTAATTCCCATTTGTTATCATACCAGTATTTTGCCAGTAGTACTCTGTGAAAGCTCTGATCTCTTTTCCTTTTGGCTTTTTCCAGTTAACAATATGTGATGCAAGTCCAGACTCTATTCAAGTAGGCAGTATTTTCCCTTTTCTTATCTGTATTAGTTCATTTTAAGAGTGCAGGACTTTCTTGTAGCAAGTCCATATCAGTACTGAATTCATCTGACATCTTCAGGATGGATTTATGTTATGCCATTTAATGACTACCTTTTCGGGGTTTGTGATTGTATCTCTCCACTGATCTGCAGCTTCACTATTACTGCTATTAGAGCTTAGCCAGACCTGTGGTAAGAAAAAAAAACAAAAAACAAAAACCACAGCTGAGTTGTCATACAGATCACATTACTGGCAGCCTCAGCCAACCCCCTCAACATTGCTTCTGACCAGTTATTGTGCATGCATATAATGAAAGCTAGCATGCATCTGCAGAGCATAATAAAAATCTGTCAGAGTTAGTATGGTCTGGCCCTGGGAGCACAAGGTGTTAAAATACTGAGTTCATTTCTGCCTCGGACAGTAACTAGGAGTTTGGTGGACTCATCATAGGCAACAACATACATATCTCCACTTTGCAACATATAGCCAGTTGAGCATCATTTGCAATCTCTGAATTCCATGGGTGCTGCAAGTCAATACTCAGGGGGAGTCTCAGAACTCATTAGGACTGGGAATGGCTCTACAGAACTTGCACAATACATTTACATTCACAATTAAAGAACAGATATGGCCTAACTGTGCACTCCATTGCACTTAATGGACTTCGTGCCTGAATGACCAAATGGGTGAGGTAATCTCTTTTATGGGACCAATTTCTGGTGGTGAAAGACTAAGAGACAAGCTTTCAAGCTACACAGAGCTCTTCTTCAAGTCTGGGAAAGGAATTCAACGAGTCTCAACTAAAGGCAGGGTGGAACAGATTGTTTAGCATAAGTGGTTAACACACAGTCTAAAAGACCATTCCAGGTGAAGTGGCCAAAACAACACGTGAAGGAATATGCCCATACCATGTATAATCATGCGAGAAAAATCAGTTTGTCAACAGTGTTCAAGTAATAGACAGCAGATACAAAATGAGGAAATGAAGTGCAGAGCAAAGGAGGAAGTTTCTGTCTCATCATCTCCCTCCCACATCCCTCCCCCTTCCATTAACAAAAGTTATTGGGATAAACAGAACTCTATCAATATTTATGAAGGCTTTTCATTCTTTTCTCTGTGCTTCAGAGGACTATTCTTTCTAATACAAATCCCAATGATTAAAATGTGAATTTTTTGGTCAAAATACACTATGCATGCACAATCTTGGCTCTCAGGGTAGTTAGTGGGAATTTTGCCAGCCAGAAGACTGAAGGATTGGATTCCTTGTATACATAAAGGTCACTAAATAAACTCCTTTATGCATTAAAATGGTCATGCTTATGATCAAAGACATACCTATAAACAGCACAGTCTAAGCTTTATGTTGTCTTCTAAGAATGTCCTCCAATTAAATATCACATGCTCTTAAGAATGAAATTTCTGGATGTGGCTATATTCTTCTTTTTCCAGCTCTGCAGCCAATTGCTCACAGTACATTTTTCCTATGGCCATGTTTTGAGTCTGCCTGTTTCAGCCTAAACAAGCCTTTCCAAATCAGCTCTAAAGAGCAGAGGTAGTGCACTTCCTCCCCCCTCCCCACTCAAAAAAACAAGATTTATTATTAAAAGCACAAATCAAGATGAAGTGATAAAGCTTGATAACTGCAGCATTATGCACACATTATTATTTACCCCAAATTAAAATAGCTAGAAAGCACATGCCTATTTTTTTCCTTTTTTAATATAGTGTTACTAATAGGATCACAATGAGATCCAGCACAAGTGTGGAATGTTGCTCTGTCCAGCATGGGGAAGCTCACCTTACAATCACTCATGCTAGAATAGGACTTCCATAGCACTTACAGCTCTCCAGTAACTGTGCACGTTTAAAATGTCATAAATACAAGGTATACTGATACAATGGTAAGTTACATGTTTACTGTGATCAAGAGCATAGGACCTCAGTGGGATGTGAACATTATAAAGGTAGCGAGGCTCTCAAAAAAACCAGACATTTTGGGGTTCTAAAATTTAGGTGAATGTGTTATTTTATGGCTCTCAGAGAGACAACTACCACTACCTAGCATTGAGGGCTCTGGAACAGATCAGACAGCACTGATAGTGGGTTATCAAGACTGATCTGTGGTCCACTAGAGAAAGAAAGGAGGACAGAAGAGACAGGAAGTTGGGAGGGGAGATTTTAAAAAGCCAAACTAAAAACTCTTGGTTACTAAAATAATTGTGGTCACACGGTACCTTCAGGAAGGTGCAATGGAAATCACCAACTTTACCATAAAGAAAATATTGCATTCCCCTCAAGCATTTTCTCTAACAGATAAACAAATATCATTATAAGGTTCAAGATAACAATGGAATTGTGATTAGGTCTTGTGTACTCAGAACTGTGCTAGTTTCAACATCCATTGCAATAGATTCCTGAGCTTCCTGCTTCCCTTTCAAGGACTTGAAAGGGAAGCAAAGGTAACATTTAATGTTTAATAGTAGGGGACGGGAGGGGAGGCAGTCATTTAAGCTCTTGACATTTCCTTCTCTGCATACTTGCGTGAGCACTGTAAGCGGATATACCCTCTTTTTCTAGAGGCTATTCAGCGCTACACTGCTTCTGTGAATGATGGATTTGCTTTACTTTAGAAAGTCTAAGCTATTGTCTACTCTACCAACCTTACAGTGGCACAGCTGCGCTGCTGTAAGGTCTCCCATGTAGATGCTCTATGCCAGTGGGAGAGAGCTCTCCCATGAGCATAATTAAGCCACCCCTAATGAGCAACGGTAGCTATGTTGGTAGGAAAGCGTCTCCAGCCGACATAGCGCTGACCACACCGGCCCCTTTGTCGGCGAAATTTTTGTGAGTTAGGAGGGCTTCTCCCCCACAAACCGACAAAAGAGCTAGTGTAAACAAAGCCTTAGTCGGTTAGGTATTCAGCAAGGAGTTTATCTGTATGTATGTGAGAGAGGTATTTCGCATGGTGGGACTCTGGGGGAAGAATAATCAATGAGCCCAATCCTGTGAGGTACAAAGTGTCTTCTGAGGGGCAATGAGCACCCTCAACTACAACTGCATGGGCACCATAGGAGCACAGCACCACTCAGGAGATGCTCAGTTCCTTGTAGGACAGGGCCCAAAGCTGCTACTGGCTGTTTAATCTCTGAAAGTCGACCATTTCAGTCAATACATAATTTAGCTAAGCAGTGATCCTGTCAAGTAAATTTTTAACTTCTGGATTTCATGCTAGTTACCAGGTGAGGGAAGGGGAATAAAAACCAACCTGTCCCAGGAAGTGTTTTCTTCTCACTGAGGTCCTGCTGTAGAGTTTGATGAGAAAATTAATTCCTTGTTCATTCGAGCTAACTGGAAAAGTCATAGTTTCTCCCCACTTCACTCGTCCATTGGTGGGTTTCAATAGACGAGTCTTTTTCTTATAAATCAACCCTTCTGTACTAAACATTGAAACCGTCACAATGAAATCTAGGATAAAGGAAAAATGTGAGACACACAAAGGGGTTAGTCCACTAAAACCTGACAAGATCCATGTGTGTAGTTTATAGTCTATTACCTAAAAGCTGGACCAAATGTGTTCATATTTACTTAAACATCGCAAGAACCATACAATAGCTTTCATTAAAATCACACATGCCTAATATATTCAACATTGAACTGATTAACACAGCATCCAAATGGCAAGGGCAGGCTAATGCTCTTGCATGTCCAAAATAATATTAGGACAAAAAGAAAACCCCAAACACACAAACAGCATCAAACCAAACAACAAATTTAATCTAGTTTGACATCTATGGAAACGAATCTTGGCAATGGAAATCTACTGTGCTATGTAATATTAGCTCGAGGTTTGTGCGGAAAGCTATGAATTGCCAAGTCATTCAAGCAGTACTCTACCTGTTACAAATGCTTCTAGACAGGAGGTATGAAACAGCTGATGCACTTACTTAAAGAAAGGGGTGTGGTTGAGCTTGGGAGGCTTTGGGCTTCAAGAATCTGTAACTGAATCCTGTTGTTTATTGCTTGAAAACAGGTTCCTATGTGAAGTTCTGCATTGCATACCTATAAAAAGAAGAATGTTGCTTTAATATCTGCATTAAGTTGCAAATAAACTCATAAGTAAATTCATGTGTTTTATGTGGATATTGAAATAGAAACCAGATTTATTCCACAAGCACCCAAAACGTTCTTAGGTGACCCTTTCCTCATGCATTTCTGTATACTGAGGTATAGACAGAAAAATATCACTTTATTCCATAAATACCCTGACACTTGCCCAATCTGTTTATGGATGACCAGAGGCTTTGTGGTTTTACTATGTAGAATTTATTTCTTCCATAAACAAACAGTGTAAATGTAATAAGATCTCTGAGTTTAATGAACACTACACAAATGAAATGCTCAGGACAAACTTTAAGACTTGTTGGAGTATCTTAGAAAGCTCTATAAAAAATAATGCCCATGATTATACATTATTTGCAGTATCTGTCTCCCTGTTTTGAATTATTAGGCTGGAACTTCATGAACAAAATCTGGAAGCTGCCACGGAATTCCTCCTGAAATACAAACCTCAGGAGTTGGCTTTTTGTGGGGCTGCTTGTGTTTAAGAGTTCATCTGAATCCTACCACTAATTTTTTAATGCTCTCTGCTGTCATACACAGAGGATCATCAATTCATGCGAAGAATGAGGAGCATTTATGGTTATTCGATATCATCATCTACACAGGGCAAGTATCATTTACATTGGAACATTACAGATTTATTCAGATGCAGTTTGCTTCCAAATCCATTAATTCAAATTTGATTTATAGAAATTAGCAGCATCTGGGCACATTTTCATGTCAAACATATTTAGGGGAGGAAATCCCACAATGAAAATTAAGATGATCCCGTTGTTATGACACGGAGTTCTGTAAGAAGTGCCATACTGTGGGTTTCAGAGTTGCAGCCAAGTTAGTCTGTATCCGCAAAAAGAACATGAGTACTTGTGGCACCTTAGAGACTAACAAATTTATTTAAGCATAAGCTTTCACGGGCTACAGCCCACTTCATCGGATGCATAGAATGGAACATATAGTAAGAATACATATATTTTACACACACACACACACACACACACACACACACACACACACACACACCCCATGAAAAGGTTTGAATAGAGACTGGGAGTGGCTGGGTCATTACACACATTGAATCTATTTCCCCATGTTAAGTATCCTCACACTTTCTTGTCAACTGTCTAAATGGGCCATCTTGATCATCACTACAAAACTTTTTTTTCTCCTGCTGATAATAGCTCATCTTAATTAATTAGCCTCTTATTCCACCTTTTCATGTTGTGTGTGTGTGTGTGTGTGTACACATATATTCTTACTATATGTTCCATTCTATGCATCCAATGAAGTGGGCTGTAGCCCACAAAAGCTTATAATAAATAAATGTGTTAGTCTCGAAGGTGCCACAAGTACTCCCATACTGGGGGCGTGTCACTGCACTAGGCTTGGGAATAGTAAGCAAACAAACCTTTTATTGCATTTCTCAAATGATAGCTTTACTGTAGTTTCTGATTTAATTGGTCCTATAAATTAACCCAGGTTTTATTATTCTTTCCTGTAACACTTGGCAACCACCTGCTGTTTATTGCTCAGTTAACTGCCTGAATTATTGTATTCAAGCTGCATGCTCTGGAGCAAACACATTTACATGGTAAAAATATCAATAAAGAGCAAGTAATACTACTTAGTACTTTTAATCCATAAGAATTCAGGCCCTGTCTACTTTGTGTGAACAAGAAAGATCCAAGGGATGAGAATTTGTCATTGGCCAAAAATTTCCCCAGTTGCCAGTGTGTGTGTTGTTCTGTGTAACAGCTGGTTGCAGCCCTTCACCTCAGAAGCAGTTGAGTTTCAGGAGCTTAGTTATAAAAAGTGTACAGTTGTAAAGTCTTTTGGAATGAAATACAAAGTGAAGGATGATATTAATTATAATACTCATATTTCTAGAATTAGCCTTATACTTGTGATTTTACTTTTCTTTCCATTAATTTTCAGCTCTCTTTCTAGTGTATGTGATAACACTAGCTACCATGGTATATGATGTGTAACTGATGATCAGTCACTTACTGAAACTTTGGAAGGAGGCATTATATCCAACCAATGATCTGATTCCTGTGAATTGAGCTCTCGTAGTGGCAGGGCACACTCTCCAATTGTTTTCTTCCGGGGAGTCTGAGTTTGGATTTTAAACACTAGTCTTACGGTCTGCAGAATTTGCAATTTGACAGTAAACACAAAGGTTTCCATGAATTGTACGTCCTAGAAGAAAGGACACATATGTAACAGAACAGTACAATCAAAACAATAAAGAGCCCTATACAGCATGAAACCCAGGGAAAAAAAATTCTAAGTCCTACAAAAGGTGTAATTGGAGATATTCTTAGGCTGTGTCTTTATTACCTAAAGAGGTGTGTTTTTATAACTAGATAACTAACATGGACTAGCTATCTCGTGTAAAATCCTAATGGAGACAACGCTCTGGATTTTTTACTGCTGTATAACTAGGCAAATTCAACTGCACATGAGAGACCAATCGTGTGATACACTGCAGTAAAAACTACATGCACCAAGTCTCACTGTAAAATTCTAGGAGACAATTAAAATTCCTTGGTTATCTCACCATAAAAAACACACCTTTTTTGACAGTGAAGACAGAGCCTTACAAAGTTCTCAGTCAGGACATTCTCTGCCTGATGCTGATTGGCTGTTTGCGCTAACCCCTCCCACCCCATCTCTCTCACTCTTTTCACTTCAGCGTCACTCCATCTGCCCTCCACACTCCCCTCTCTGCCCCACCTGTCTTTACCATCTCTGATGAATTCCTTTTGGGGGCTTGGTAAGGAGGGGCTTAGCTATATAGAAAGTCAACAACAAAAGCAAACAAAGACATTGTGGCACAAACATGGATGTTTACAAACCATTCCTCTGCTTGTATGTTACACCTCTGACTCCTTCCAGGTGTCTGACCTCTCTTTTACACTATGAATCCTTCAGGACAGGGACTACCTACTACTCTGCCTATCCAGGTTGCCCAGCACAGTGGGGTCCCATTCTCAGTTGGCCTCTAGATGTTACCACAACATATCATTATGCTCTCACAGAAATCAGTAGGAGTTTGGGAATTGGCTTCCACAAAGTAGGCCCCTAACTTTAGGATTTCTAACCCCTTTGCACAAGCAAGGTGAGAGAAAGACAGGCCTAAATTCATGTAGCCCTTAAAGAGAAAAGGAACCCTCCTGACAGGTTGAAGAGGACGCTCAGACATTAATCAGCCAGTAGGACCCCCACACTTGAGAAATGCAGAGTAAAATTTAAGGCACCAAATGATACAGTCCCCAATTCATATTTATACAAAGAAGCAGGGAGAAGAGAACTCAGAAAAAGGGTTAAATTGCATGTCTCCAGAAGATTGGGATGATCTAGATGTGTTGGGTAACATTTCAAACTGTGCCACTTTCTCCCTTCATGCCCAATTTTAATAATCAAATAACGTAAAATAATCATGCCGTTTCAATCATTTTGGTAATTTATTTAAACTACAATACAATGGATGGAGAATGGGAGGAAATCTCCAACCCCCCTTTGCCTACTAGTAATGTAGCTAGGTTTGACCCTTTACTTCTAAGTATTAGTCAACAAATATATGCAGCCACATGCTCAGTGTTACTTCACAGGTAAAAATACCTGAGGGCTAGGAAATCAAACTCAATTTATATTGGCTACTGACCATCTCCAGAAAGGTCAGTAGCAAATAGTTCATGGAGCACATTTTGATAGGAAATTTTTTCAGTACAAAAATTTAGACCAATTCTAATCACTAACACACCATAAGCATTTACAAGGCCACACTATCCTTTACAATAAGGCTCCTTTACACCACTCTGGCAATGTAAAGGAACCTTAAAACTTTTACATCTGTTTTATACTCTGGGGGAAATACACTAAGACAGGCTGCTACATTCTGCTCTGCCTGAGGGGATAGAGCCTGCCCCATGCCTACGTCCCCCACGCCTATCCCTCCCCTCGGAGTGTGCTGCAATAGCAAGCGAGAGGGACAGAATGTCTCTCTCTCTCACACACACACACCCCTGCCCAGCCTGCCTGCCTCCCCCCCCCCACCCAGTTGGGGTTTACGTCTCTACCAGCTGCTCTGGGCGCCTGAACCGATGTGCCTGCACTGCTGGGGAAAGATGCATGACTAATCCTGTGGCTGCCCTTTCCTTCCCTGTCAGGGGTAATTTTTCTGCATGGAAACAAAGAAATCTGCAGATAACATGAATTCTGCCTGTGTGCTGTGGCACAGAATTCTCCCAGGAGTAAATAAAAGCTATAACCTTACCCACCTTTTCTCTAATATCCTAGGACCGATACGACTATGACAACACTGCCTACAAAGATAATCATGTCTTGCCCCTTCACTTCCCCCGCAATACTAGTTCATATTTTCCAAAGCATACTGTTAATTGTCACACCTCGAGCCAAATTCTTGTTCTTTGTGCAGAGGCAGAGTTAACAGGTTTGCACAGGGACCTGTGCAGAGATGGGGGTGAACTGAAGCCTCCACTTTGCTCCCCAAGCCAGAGCCAACATGAGGAGAACCACGAGAGCCATGTACATACTCCAAGGTAGCATCTTAGCTAGTGGATATATGTAACAACTGCACCCATTGGCCACGTGCCTACACTTCTCCTGATCTCTCTTCTGAACTGCTGCAGAGAAAGGCACTGCAGATCCGTGCTCTATGGTTTAGTCCCCTATCACTCGAACTCCATCTCCAAGTTCGGAGCAGGAACAGGACCACAACAATTCTGCTGTTTTTCAGCATTTTCTACACCTACAAAAAGCGGGTGAATGAAGAAGAGGAATGGCGAGAGAAACAAGATTTTCCCCTTTTTTAACTTCTTAGAAGCCTATAATGATAATGTCCTGACACTAAACAATTCTTATGGAAAACATGGTGCAAAGAAAATGAAAGTAGAAACAGGATCAAAATAATTTACATTTGCTGGAAAAAAAATATATTGATGTTTTTCTGCAACCACTTACATTGGAACCTTCTTTGGCTGAAGATTTGAACTGCACTGGCTTAGGCAGCATCAGAATTCCTTTGACAGAAATATAAGGATTTTCTCCACAACTAGAAGGCCAGCTCAGATCTTTGCACTACAACATTGAAAACAAAGTCACTTTAGACAGCAAAAGCCCCTTGCTTTAGGCTAACACAGAAGCACACATTCTTGTTTATGGCATAAGGAAAAAAGCTTCAGGATATATTTTTAAGGTAAATCAGAACAAGTGCGATGTCCATGTTGCTTTAGAGTTTAATTTTTGAAGTATTTGATAATCAATTTATGCAGCAAAGTAGAATAATTATCCAGGAAACTTTAGTGAATTAATGATATGGCATTACAATAGTAGTCAATCAGGAAAATGCCCTTAAGGCCGTGTGTATTGTTCCATGGAAAGTCGCAGGGTCCCTGGCTATTCAAAATTCCACTACCGCAAAATCATTCACAGTTCATGGAACTGTATAAACACTTGCTGCACATGCAAATAGAAAAGCCACAAGAAGTTACTTCCCAAAATATACCGGTGTTGTGGTTTTGCCACTGAAGTATTGGCAGAATTAAACATTGCTTCACTGCATCTTATTTCAAGAGCAAAGCTATCACATAGGGCCTGATTCTGCCACTCTTGCACACTACCTTACTCCACAAGCAGTCATACTAACCAGAATGACTAACCATGGCTAAGGCTACATTTTAGTTACAGGTATTTTTAGTAAAAGTCACAGGACAGGTCATGGTAAACAAAAATTCATGGCCAATGATCTGTCCATGACTTGTAATATACCACTGACTAAATCTTGGGGGGGGGCGGGGACAGGGACGCCGTGGGTGCTTGGGGTGGGGGCAGCCCATGGCCCGGGACCCCCTGCTGGTGCTGGGGTGGGGTGGGGTTGGCAGGCTCTCTACCCGGCTCCTTGCAGCTCCTCAGAAACGGCAACGTGTCCCTCCCTCAGCTCCTAGCTCTGTGCCCTGCCCCCCACCCCAAGCGCTGGCTCTGCAGCTCCCATTGGCTGGGAACTGGAGTCACACCAGCCACTGCAGAAGTCATGGATGTCTGGGAAAGTCATGGAATCTGACTTCCGTGACCTCCATGACAAACTCACGGCCTTAACCATGACAGAAAGAAGTCCAATAGTGATTAAAAAACTGTAAGAATCCAGGAGGAGATGACATCTTGAAAGAAGCAAGGAAAGGTGTATCACATTTAGGCCAAACTGAGGGTATATTTTGATATTTCAGTTTTGTGATAGTTTTACAAAAGCAAAGAGTCCAATCTAGCTGGGAGAACTGATGCCACAGATTACTAAGTACAATAAAGTCTCCATTTGAGTCAGTTATATAAACCCAGCAATATTCTCTTACATGCAAGATTGTGATCCAGATCTGTTCTGCAGAAGGAACATAACACAGTTTCACATTCATTCTTCCAAAGTCTTGTTCGTCACCCGATAACGTAATGGTATCTGGGGGAAAAAGCCAACAAGTCTTTTTAAAAGCCTTGCAGTATCTTCCAGCCCATTCTGAAAAGCTGGGATGCTGTTCAGTTTTGTGACCCACATATTTTAAAACTCTCAAACTGAGTTTGAAATATCACCACTCAGATTTTAAGGCTAGGAGGGACCAATAGATCTTCAATTTGACCCCCTGTATATTACAGGGCATTAAATGTCACCCATTTGCTCTATTCAGCCTAATAATATATATTTGATTAAAACATATCCTCCAGAAATGCAACCAGTATTGATTTGAAGCCATCAAGAGACAGAGGCTCCACCACTTATCTGTTCCAGTGGTTAATCACCTTCACTGTTAATTCCGTGTCTTATTTTGAATTTGAATTGGTCTGGCTTCTGCTTTCAGCCATTGGTTCTTGTTATGCCTTTTTCTGCAGGACTACAGAGACATTTACTAGCTGGTATTTTCTCCCCATGAATGCACTTTATACATAAAGGCTAAGATTTTGTCTCACATATTTTTAGTGAAAAAGGTCATGGATAGGTCACGGGTAATAAAGACAAATTCATGGGAGCCCATGACCTGTTGGTGACTTTTACTAAAAATATCTGTGACAAAATGGGGAGTGAGAAGGTTCCAGCACCCATCGCTACTGGTGCCCCCCACTGCCTGCTGTGGCCAGGGAGCTACATGGGGGGCACCCCAGCTGACAGCTCCAGCCCTACCACCCCAAGACTGCAGTCATGGAGGTCTCCGGAAGTCACGGATTCTGTGACTTCCGCAACTTCCATGACAAAATTGCAGCCTTACTTACTTATTCACTGTAATTAAGTCACCTCTCAATCTTTTATATAAATTAAACAAATTGGGCTCCAAGTATCTCACTACAAAGGCATTTTCAATCCTCAAATCATTTCTGTGGCTCTTTTCTGCACCCTCTCCAGGTTTTCACCATCCTTTTAAAAAAAATGTTTACACCAGAACTGTACAGAGTATTCCACTATCAGTTTCAACAATAATAGTGGTTTCAGAGTAGCAGCCGTGTTAGTCTGTATTCGCAAAAAGAAAAGGAGTACTTGTGGCACCTTAGAGACTAACAAATTTATTAGAGCATAAGCTTTCGTGAGCTACAGCTCACTTCATCGGATGCATCACGAAATTTGTTAGTCTCTAAGGTGCCACAAGTACTCCTTTTCTTTTAACAATAATAGTGGTATTGGATTGCAGGTTTCTCCATTAGAAGGAGGAGGAGAAAGGACCAGAGCTATTACCATGATACTTCCCTTCCCCCTCCCCCCCCTGACAGAGTTAACTAATATCTTAATTAACTGGCGAGTTAACTCAGTGGGATTTTCCAGAGCACTGAAACTTGTGCTCCTATGGGTAGAGCTATACTGTAAATCATAGGGTGCGACTACAGCTTGAGCTGACATACCCGAGTTAGCTTTAATCTAGCTAGCTCAGATCCTGGAGCAGTGAAGCTGTGGCAACACATGCTTCAGCAGGGGCTGTACAAGCATGCCTGGACCTCTGGGTAATTACTCACAGGACTAGCCCATGCTGAAGCTTGTGCTGCCGCAGCTTGGCCAATTTAGCTAGCTTTAATCGCACATGGTGCAATTACAGCATCTCCATACCTTGAATCACTAAGGTCCTCTTAAAAATCCCATGTTCAATCTCTTTCAATAGGAAAGCTGCAGATGGAGGACTGAGTAAAGTAGGCATCTTACACTTCAAGTTACAACCTACCCACCAATTGTTTTGCTCCTCAATACCACTCCATAAAAATCACTGTCTGCAGTAATACAGTGTAATATTTTAGATATCACTGTGTGAAGGAAACTATTCCATTGCTGGTTACAAAACAAAATTATTACCCAGGCTCCTGTTACTGCCTTGCGAATCCTTTTTCGAGGAGGTACTACTGGGTACACTGGAAGCTGAATCATATCTCTGCAAAGAAAATGCCTCTTTAGTGGTGAGTGTGACAAAGAGCCCAGCAAGTTCTGATCATAAAAGATGGGACACACTGATAATTGGGAGGATGTAAATTGAAGTTCTCTCATTCCTTACTAACGCCTTGAAGCTGGTAGTGCGGAATTCCTTGGAGGTGGGATTTAACATAAAATGCATTCACAGTTGGCATTGATTTTTTTCCCCTACTGATGCATGAAGGTTCTTTCCCATTTGCATAAATGGGAATTAGTAAGATCTTTATTTCCTGCTACACCAATGGAAAACTAACTCCTTACATCACCCCAGTGTCCAGTTTTATATTTTGCAAGGGAAGTGCAAGACAGGGAACCACAGTTGCTTATACTTAGAATCATAGAGTATCAGGGTTGGAAGGGACCTCAGGAGGTCATCTAGTCCAACCCCCTGCTCAAAGCAGGGCCAATCCCCAACTAAATCATCCCAGCCTGACCTTAAAAACCTCTAAGGAAGGAGACTCCACCACCTCCCTAGGTAACCCATTCCAGTGCTTCACCATCCTCCTAGCGAAAAAGTTTTTCATAATATCCAACCTAAACTTCCCCCACTGCAACTTGAGATCATTGCTTCTTGTTCTGTCATCTGCCACCACTGAGAACAGCCTAGATTCATCTCTTTAGAACCCCCTTTAAGGTAGTTGAAAGTAGTTACCAAATCCCCCCTCATTCTTCTCTTCTGCAGACTAAATAATCCCAGTTCCCTCAGCCTCTCCTCAAATCATGTGCTCCAGCCCCCTAATCATTTTTATTGCCCTCCACTGGACTCTCTCCAATTTTTCCACATCCTTCTTGTGTGGGGACCAAAACTGGACACAGTACTCCAGATGAGGCCTCACCAATGCCGAATAGAGGGGAATGATCACATCCCTCGATCTGCTGGCAATGCTCCTACTTATACAGCCCAAAATGCTGTTTGCCTTCTTGGCAACAAGGGCACATTGTTGACTCATATCCAGCTTCTCGTCTGATAACCAACTGACTCAAGTTTCCCAACTATACTGGGGGGGGGGGGGTGGAGAAGGGAGGGATTAGGAAAGAACCTAGTGAAATTATTTACGATTTTGAACTTTTTCCTCCAACTCTTCCACTGCACATCAGAATGGCCCTTAAAAAGTTTACTCGAACTGTGATGGTATCAGGCACAGGTACACAAAAGAAAATGAGTGCTCGGTGTAGCGTAAGTTATTAAAAGAACTCACCTGGATGACACGATGGGGTGGATTTGTGAGATCAAAAAGGGAATGGCTTAAACCAGGTGATCCAGGAAGTGTGCTACTCCTTAAATCACAAACTGAAACAGAAAGGGACAAACATATTCACTTTGAACAGCAGGAATAACATTAACATTTTTACTGGCAGAAAAAGAAAAGAGGAGAAAGTAGTTCTTAGTAAATGCCAGATTCAAAGCCAAGTTAATCAGATGTTTGTCCATTCCTAAACTTGCTTCTTTCACCCAGTTTTGAGCCAAACAATTACGGGTTTGAAAACATTCGTAACAATTTAGGTGCATGTGGATGTTCTGCATAGTAGAGCGTGCACACACTCCAGAGCCATACCCAAATCACTGCAATGTTTAATATATTAACTACAGGGTTACACATTGTAACTGCAAAGGGCATGAAAAATAACTTTCATAGTGATATTAATTACAGCATAAAATATACTTTGCTACATAACAAAGTCTAGGTTAGTGACAGTTCATACCTGGAGCGGGAAAAAATGTGTCTGTGGCTTTTGCTGAACAAGTTAATATAACCCTTAAGAGATAGTTCATTAAAAGTGCCTAGGGGGTGGGAGGAATCATGAAAATTGCAATGATATTTCCATTTTGAAAGGTTAAGATCCAGCTCCCTTTCATTTTTAAAGATCAGCATTTTTACCAAAAAGGGGTACTGAAAATGGAGTTTTGATTGAGAGAGTCAGTGATTTATGAATTTTGTTTGGGGAGGAAAACAGAGCCCATTGCTGGATGAGAAAGCTTTTCATTTGAAAAAAAAAATGATGCCCAGGTCTATTTATAACTTAAGAATAAATCACTAAGAAAGAGACATAAGGAAATGAGAATTTCCAAAAGTTTTTTCAGCTTTTATTTTACTATTAAATTCAAGAAGCCATTAGGTGCTCAGCAAATCCAGTCAGGCTACATGCACAAGTGTGCACAGTTCACACTGTAAGCAATAAGAAAGTGCAAGAGTTAAGGTTTCAGCAGCAAAGTTGACTCTACTGCATTGCACACATCCTGCAAATATTAAAAGATGAAATAGCAATATACCAAACTACATATATAACCAGAAAAAGGGAAGTGATAGATGCCTTAGAAATACCTATGGGCCAAATACCAAACTGACTTCCCCTTCTGCCTCCTTATTTCTTCATACACTTCTCTCTCCTCCTTAATGGCAGGAAGTAGCATTGCTTATGGAATGCCTTAGCAAAGAGATGGGTCTTATCTTTAGATCTGGTCAGGGTTGGGGTTCAGGCTGACCTCTTTACTTAAGGTTTTCCACAACAAGGGTCTCATCACCAAGAATGCTTCGTCTTCTGCACCCAGGAGTCTTATCCTTGGTTGTGCTTGCTGCAGTGTCCCTGTAGGTCATAACTGTGTTGCTGGGTCACAGATGGGAAACTGGTCTCAACTGTCCAGTTCCTAGTGCGTTTTGTAGATTAGAACTAGGACTATAAAGTCAGTCTGGAGGCCATACTGGCACAGAGAACCAGTGAGGTAATTTATCATCAACCTTTCTTGCTAAATGGGCAGACTGCTTCATAGTGCAGTTTTCATATTGCATCTACATTTAACTTCAGGTAGATCAAGTTGCAATAGTTTAACTGGGAGGTGACAAAAAAAAGTGTATTATATCACAACAACAAGGTCCTCATTTGAGAGGAAGAGCAGAGTCTCCAGGCTAGCTGGAGATGGTTGATGTTTGAAGACGGTACTCATCACTGTTGGTATCCTTTTTTGACCAGAAGCCATGCAGAGAAGCTGTGCACCAGCCAAATACCCTAACATTGATAACAGAAAATACATCTTAACATGGGTGAGTTACTGTCACTGTTTTTCAGAAGCTTTTCAACTCTATCCCAACATCAGCATTCAAGAGACCTGTAAATACCTCTAACACCACCATGTTGACCAATCTCCAGTTTTAAACCTACTAGAAGGCCACTTATCACGCTGCACTGGTTTCCTTACTGCTTGGTCTGTGTTTTCCAATATTTCAAGAGATTTCCATTATTCACAGTTCAAAAGGAGGAGGACAATGAAAATTTGGATGTTGTTGATTTCAGTTGCCTCCTCACTACCTCCAAATGGAAATAATCAGCTTTGCTTAGTATGAGCTGTCATGACAGAGTAATGCTCTGAGAGGGAGAAAGAGGCAAAAAGGAAAAAAATAGTTCTGACTTGGCTTGGAGGAGGGAGAGGAAAGCAATAACAGTATTCAGATACATTTTAGTGAAGATCTGTCAGTCTGGGATCACTTCCAAAATTATCTTTTTTTGTTTCAAAGAGAGAGACAGGACTTCTGGTCTGTTTACAAAATCTTATACAGAAATATTGTGTTACAGAAACAACCAAGCCCTTGAAACACAGTTTTGATGTAATGGAAGCAAATGAGCTGAGGCAAGCCCATAACTTGATTTAATAAAAGGTGAAAATATAATTTACTGAACTATAATCCATATGCAAAACAGAGGGAAACTATTGGGAAACTTTTTATCCAGCTGTTTACTCTTCTAGCTAAAGAAAAGGATTGCAAAATCAGTTGGACTTTTTGAAGATGGCATATTTACAGTATATTTCTAGTACAGATGGTTGACATTTTTCAGATGAATAGACTGACAAAAAAAGAGGGGCTTTTTCCAAAACCAAAAAAATGTTCACAAACAATTGGTAACCACAATTTAAAATTTAGTGAAATTTCATTTTATAAAAAACAAAATTTTGATTAACCCATTTTTTAAAACTGTTTATTTTGAACCCTATGAAATGAAAAATTTTAAAATTTTTTTTCCCCTTCTACGTTTTTTAAACAAGCTCTAGTTTTAAGTTCACAAGCATGCAACACAGTGGCACTTCTAGGTGCTGCAACGCAGCAGGCTTAGGAGCGTACCAGCTAGATTTTGAAAGAGGTGGCAGAAACCTTGCAAGGGAAAAGTGTATATAAAGTCATTAATAATGCATTTCTCCTGTTATATCTATATACAACTTCAGGTAGATTGTGTTGAAATAGTTTAACTGGGAGATGACAAAGTGTGATATCACAATAGCAAGGTCCTCATTTGAGAAGAAGAGCAGAGTCTCCTGGTTAGCTGGAAATGGTTAAAGACAGTTCTCATCACTGTTGGCATCTTTTATTGGGGCAACTTCTGTTAGTGAAAAAGATAAGTTTTCAGACTTACATAGAGCTCTTCTTCAGCTCTGTGTAAGCTCAAAAGCTCGTCTCTTTCACCAACAGAAGTTGCTCCAATAATAAACAGTCTCAACTCTTTCACTTAAGTGTCTAGTGGGGAACAATAGTACTTGCTCTCAGGTTTAATAATATTAAGATCAAATGTCAAATATTTTTTTAGTGTGTACCAAAGATTGTATATGAGGTCTTTTAGGCCATGAAGAGGCAAGAAGCAAGCAGAGTAGTTGGGAACAAGAAGGAGGAGCCAGTACTAGATGACCAGCTAGTTCTGTGGCCAACAGATCACCGTTTGAGAATTGCTGTATTCAGACATACCATCCATATTCCCAATGTGCGCTCTCTCCTGCATTTAAACCTTCTGGTCAGAAAGGAAAGAGAACAGGATGAATTCTTACCTGATCCATATAATCTCACATCTGATTTTTCTGGGAAGCGCCTAGTCAGATCCGGTGAAATATGCTGCTGCCTATAGAATGGATTATAGGCCACATCACCATGGGGTCCTTGCTGGTATATATTGGAAAGTTCTGCTTTCCTGTCACCAACAAAGGCTCTGGCAGATCCTGTGAAGCACAACATAAACCACGTGTAAGAGTCTTAGCAGTTAATGAACATATTGCCATGGTTCATGAAGCAAGCAACATGTCTTTTAGGCAAGGATAGTTTTTCCTAAGCAGGTAGCAAAGTAACAGGTTATGTCAGATTTCAGCACTCTTAGGAATTACTGGCACAAATTTGAAACTGTACATTGAGAAGTCATGCACACACTGCCCCTTGGAATTCCTTAATATAAACCTAACCTGATTTATACATAGATAGTTCCAAAGACTGAGAGCAAGACAAATATTCAAAGGAAACTGGGCCATGTGTGCAGAGAACCTGTGCTTCCACATTGGTTCTATTCCAGTGGGGTGTCCCACTTTGCTAGAGTAGCCCCAGAACCTTCAGGAGAGTCCATGAAGAAGAGAGAATATAGCCTGTGGCTTTGTATATTCTTTGCTTAATTTCCATAGGATACCTATCAGTACAGAAAAGTAAAACAGACTTGCCCAAGATCACTTGCTTGTTGGCTGAATCAGGAATAGACCATAGAATGCCCGTCTCCCAGCTGCAAGCTCAGTTCATTAGACTACTTTTCTTTCCTCTCCTTCTAATGAGTTCAGGATAAATATTAAGGTCTTGGTAAACAGAACAGTAAAAAAAAGATTGACATCATTTCATTTTATTTATTGAAGCCCCCCATCCATTCTTCTAGGTGGTGTCAGAATGAATAAAAAACGGAGAATAAACTAAAAGAATCATATGTAACAAAGAGATGATCATTCAAGAATTCAAGTGTGATGGAAGCACTAACACAAGAAAGTTAAGTTAGTTCAGAGCATTCAGCCATTTAGATGAATACAATATTAATATTAACATAGGCAGTCAAAAACTGATATTTCCTTTTGCTAGCTTAGCTTCTCATGTCAGATTACAAGAAACAAACTGTTGCAAGACTTGCAAAGAAAATTTGCCAAAGCATAATCACTTTCAGTAAAGATGCAAGCAGTAATTCTGAGAGCATGTCCTGTTTAAAGAAAGGAAAATATACAATCACACATACAGAAAATGGTGTTGCATTAAAAGCAGAGTTTAGACTGTTATGGCTGTTTATCAAGAGTCTGAAAATCAATCAGAGAATATCAGGGTTGGAAGGGTCCTCAGGAGGTCATCTAGTCCAACCCCCTGCTCAAAGCAGGGACAATCCTCAACTAAATTAAATGGTACTCTAATGGTTCTCTTTAACATGCTAGTGCTTTAGTTAGTATTACATTATAGTGAAGAAGGAATTGCAGCACATTTCTCTAAATTCAATAAATCTTCCAAAAAAAAAAAAAAAAAGTAGTTTGCCTTTAAACACAAATAGCTTTCACAACTCTTAAAAGCTATTTGTCCTTTCCAAATATAAATATACTGTTTTACTGCTAAAAATGAATATAATCATTTCAGAAAGACACAGCTTATTTGCTATTTATTGAGCTTAAATTAAATGCTTACTCATGAGGCATATTTGTGGAGAGACACTTTTCTTATCATGAACGCTCCAGAAAACAAATGATCCAAGATTCCAATGAACAAAAGTATCACTTTATAAATCACTTTTTAAAACTGGGCAGAACAGCAAGAGGTTGGCGGGCAGGAAGTCACATGATAGTAGCATGATGTATAGTGTAAAAAAAAAAAAAAAAAGTCTAAAGGTCTATACTTTTGCAAAAGCATTACGCTTACAAAATAAGGAATTTAGGACAACCCCATGCAGTATCTTTGGGGACCACTGTATTAAATTTATGAATGGTTTATGTAGGATTGTGTTCTACTCCAATGGCGAGCAAACTTTCTCTTATCGTTAACGGAATCTGTCCATGCCACCCCTCCATTACCGCATAGCCAAGGCTTCCTCAGCAGCCAGGCTGCACTCCCAAGACAGGACCAATATCTGCCCCTTCTCCCTCGGGTTTCCAGAGTGTGCGTGTGGGGGGGGGGGGAGGGGAAGGTGCACGTGATGGTCTCTGGGGGGGGAGCCAGCGCTGGGCACGGAGGCTGACAGGAGCAGAAATCGGTGTAGCACACTGACCCACAGGCTAGGTGGCCCGCTGCGGTGAGTCAGGGTGGAGATGGTACTCCCTCCCTGTCCCTGGTGGGGGGATGGTTCAGGCCCTGCCACACAGGGCTGGCACGAGCTGCCTGGTGCCACCACTCGCCCCCCCCCCCGAATGTTCCTTCATGCCCCAGTTTGCACACCACTGTTCTACTTCATGGGGGAGGGTTAGCACAGATCCTCCCGGTTCCCGGGGTGAGGGGACAGGGTCGTGATTAAGGCAAGTTGCCAAGACTGAACAGTACCAGAGAGGTACTCCCCGACACATGGTTTACATATATTCGCTCAAACTGGGTTCTCCAGCAACTAGGAGATAAGAATTGTGCTTTTGGTATAAAAAGCTGAATTTAAAACAGACTTTCTGATCCAGAAAATGGATGAGAGCTTTCTTCCAATTCTGCTGAAAGGTTGGAAGGCCATTCACCTACCGAACTCTCCACATGGAAGATGGGTGATTCCTGTCACGTTTAGTAGGTATATAGGACATTTTATGGTTTTCTCTGTGCACTTGTGTCATTAAAATAAATATGCTTGCTTTAGAGAGCTGCGTGGTAATTTGTAAATGCTGGCACACACTGATCATTGTTTGGAGAGAAAGCCACTGAGTCACTCCTGCTGCCAGTGAGTCTTAGCACCCCATTCCTTACATGGGAAGTTTGACTGGTATGGATGTCTTAGGCCTTTTCTGGTCTCCAAGACCTTACAGAACTGCCTTTTCACACTGCTTTTTTGTAGGTAACTTGTTTTCCTCCAGGTGTCCTTCTCTACTCTGAGTGAAACTTGAGACTTGGGGGCTTTGTTGATTGATGTCAACTTTGAACATTTCTCATCTTGTAGAATGAGTGGGTTCCATACTGTGAAAGTTTTCCTCAAAGCAGCTCTTGTGGAGGGCAAGAGAGCAGTGACTGTGGAAAAAGGCAGTAAACTGGGCTTCTGGAGACATTCTTAATCTCAGAATCTGCCATGAATATTTACATAAGGGGCATTCAGCATCTTCGGTTTCCCCAAGATGTAACAATGGCTGAACAGCAGTTTCTGGAACCTATATGTTAACTATTACCTAATTTCTAGATGCATGGTTTTTACTAGGAATGTGAAAAAACCAAAATAAAACACCAAATTTTGCTATAGTGCCAGGATAAAATTAGTTTAAACATTAGAAACAGAAAGACTGTCTAAAACCAAAATTCCTGGACCTACCTTCAAATTTCGATTAGGCAGTGAGGTTGGGAAGCATTGGAATCCAAACCAGCATCTGGAGCAGAGGTGGACAAACTATGGCCCAGGGGCAACATCCGGCCCACGGGACCGTCCTGCCTGGCCCTTGAGCTCCCGGCCCAGGAGGCTAGCCCCCGGCCCCTCCCAAGCTGTCCCCCCTCCACCACAGCCTCAGCTTGCCATGACGCCAGTGCTCTTGCCCGCCGCTCCTCCCAGGTGGCGTGGCTGGCTCCAGCATGGTAAGGGGGCTGGGAGTGGGGGGTTGGATAAGGAGCAGGGGGTCCCGGGGGGCAGTCAGGGGACAGGGAGCAGGGCGGTTGGATAGGTGTGGGAGTCCCAGGAGGCGGGGGTGTAGATAGGGGTCAGGGCAGTCAGGGGACTGGGAGCAGGGGGATCCCAGGAGGGGGCGATCAGGGGACTAGGAGCAGGTGGGGTTGGATAGGTCGGGGGCTCAGGGGGGGCAAGAAGGGGGCAGATAGGGGATGGGGGCCAGGCTATTCAGGGAGGCACAGCCTTCCCTGCCCGGCCCGCTATACAATTTCGCAACCCTGATGTGGCCCTCAGGCCAAAAAGTTTGCTCACCCCTGATCTGGAGACTGGTCTGATTTACATCGCTTGGGCAAAGACCTAATTGAAATATCTAATGAAATGCTGTCATTTTTCTGCTGGGTTTTTTTGGCACTATTTCACCATTGTGATTTTTAATTTACCTTGAATTCCCCCAACGTGCAACGAACTGCCAAGATTCTTGGGTTGTATATAAGCTAGTTTAAGCTGAGGGAGCACAAATGGGACCTCCCTGCCATCCGATGGCAGTTTCGCAAGGAGATAATCCTCGGAACAGCCAACTTGACGCTTCACTGACACAGAAGACAATGGAGGTTTCTCCACAATGCTTTGCCTGTTTTTGGCTGCATCTTCAGATTCCTTCTCCATGGAAACTGTTAAAAAAAATAAAGTAGTAAGTGCATTCAGTCTGAAGAGATCTTTTGTGTTTAACAGGATCAAGGATTCACAGTGTTTCCTTACTGTCATTGCATAGAAGAACAGCACTGGAAAGTTTACTGATTCTGGAAGCATTTGTACTGGCCCAAAATGTGTTGCCATCCAAACTTTATTGTAATAAGCACCTTGCTTTCACTTCAGTTCTTACAAGATTTCACCACACAGTGCATCATGATCCAGTAGGAAAAGTGATTAATACACTATACCATTTGAAAGCTGTGATTACAAGCTTTCAGAAAGTAAAGCACAGCATTTTAGCCTGTTATTTGAGAGGCAAGACCTTTAAATGACCCTTGGTGTAACAATGGTTTTTGCTAGTATTCCAGGGCCAAATACAAAAAGCAGCAGACTTTGTACAATTGTCTTTTTTCCATCCCTGATTAATAATATTAATCAGCATATGCTAATGTTCAAATGGAGGCTATAGTTTGGATGCTGTAAAATAATTCAAGTTAATCCAAAAGAAGTGGATGATTTAGCATTTTATCCCCAGGAAGTATTAATGAAGCTTCAATATCAAAACTATTAACCTGCATGTTTATTATTATGGTGTGGAACTCACAGTCATTCTTTTCCTTCTCCACATAGAAACACCCTTTGCAGCAGTTCTTTAGGCATTCTTTTGCCATAGCTTCTAATATTTCAACTTAAGTGAAACACAAACAAGGCTCCAATGCAGAAGTCAACCCTGAAAACAGACACACACAAACAACATGAGAGTACCAGAAATTAAAATGCAACACCATTATTTTAAAAATACTGTCACATCACATCCTGAGGCCTACACCATTGACTTAAATGGGAGCAAGAGCAGCACCATTAGGTTTATCTTATTTTAACTAGTTTTTCTTATACATAAAGCATGGAGGTGGAGAAAAATATCATAAGATTTGGTGTTTCTAAGGCTGGGACCCTGAAGATAAACAAAAATGGTTCTTTTCAAGAGTGCCAATTCTCTCCTCACATTCATATCAGCCACTAAGTTCCACAGAGTTTATTATTAGCATTAGTCAAGTCAGTTACAAGATGTTTCTTTTTATCCAACTTCCATTGTTCACAGTCCTTTTATTGTCTAATATTTTCACACATAACTTTACATTACTCAGTGTAAATTCCATGTTTTACATATCATCATGTGATAGTTATGCACCATACCAAAATTAGTTTTTCCATGGAACTACTGCTTTCTCAGGTTGTTTATTTCATATACAACTGTGTCCTCCACACATACAGAAGAATGGAAATTGCTGACAGCTTCTAGGAAACTAAGTGGAGAGGAATAAAAGCAAACCTATAACAGTCGGTTAACATTAAAAGTACTTTATGACAGTAATAAAATGGCCTCTTATTTAAATGTCCTTTTACTTATATGCTTATAATCTCTTTTCAGAGCGACTTAAACAGCTGCACTGCCTCCTGTCCAACAGTCTAGCTGCCTTATTATTTACACACATCTCAAATGTGAGGTTCTTTACAGAACATAGTGACGAGACAATCCTCTCCCTTTGGAGCTACAAGATGAGGCCAAACAGAACGTGGAGACAAGCAGAAGGGGTGGGAAAGACAACAAAGAGAAAAGATGGGAGTTAACCAACCATAAATCTGTTTTTTGTATATCTTAGTCACAGGAAATTATGCTGAACGTTTTCATGCTCTAGTATAGAGACTACTTCCATGTGTGCTTTGAACAGTTTGGTCTTTTTTTGTATGCAAAGAGAGACAACTAGGGAGTACCACACACTTTGATCAACTGATTTTATTGCTAAACGTTAATTCTATTAACAAATATAGTTTCTATTAGATACCGCCAAATATTCCAATAAATTCCTTTTGGAGCCATTGTAAATTTGTACACATTTCATCTAAGTAAAAGACACAAGCGTTTTGCCATATGTGACTTTTCTTTCAACTGTACCTATCAGTGGGAAATAAGCAATCAGTAGGTACCTAATTATACTAATGGCAAGTATAGCATATATTCCGCAGACACAAGGCCATCTTTGGTATGGAATAGTTATAATGCGCTGTACCTTGTGTTTTAATTTGTTAGCCATGATCATGCATAACCCACATATGGCTTCACTTAGAAGGCTGTGAATTACATGAGTTCAAGATGGCAATATAAGTGAAAAGTAAACGGAAATGTCTTCTCTCTAGATAAAGGTTTGTCATTATTACAATTGCTGCATAAAAGTTCCAGAATGGCCTACTGCAAATGGATATTGCTTCACTAACTCTCTCTCTCTCTCGCAACTGTGGTGGTGAACTGACTAAAGGGAAAGACGTGTTACATACAGCCCTCTTGCTTTTAGTTTCAGGTGTTTGAAACACTAGTAAGTCACAAAAGCGAATGTTCCACCAGCATGGCAAGAACCCATGGTAATTTTAATTTACTTTAACTTCTCTGAAGGGTTGTGGAAAGAAGGAAAAAAAACTGGGGACCACAACTTCTTCTAATATGGCTTCTTATCTATTTCCCTTCATGCTCAAGATCTCACTGTGGGCCAAGGAGATAAAACACCAGTAGTCCAGTGATTATATAGTCAAATATGGTAACTATTATTGGTTCAGAAGTAGCCTGAATATGGGACATGTTTTGCTGAAAGACAGAATGCTACCCAGGAAACTGGAGAACATTCTGATCTTTTGGAAAAGAGATTATGGGATCTCTAACTTTCAACAGTAGACAGGACCTTGGTTTAATATCCAATTCTAAAGAGGACACTTCTCATTGAGCATTGAGGAAGTGATATATACTGTAGGAAGTGGTCTCAGAATCATTAATGAACTCATTTTATCATGTGGGATTTGAATCTACAATCTCCAGAGGTGAGAACACTACCAATGGATTACACCAATAGATTTTCTGCACATCAGTTAAAAAGATGTACAATATACAAATTTAACGGCTTATCTTGTTGATTAAGCGAAGCAAGATGCTATATAATGTCAAATCTACTGGACTGCTTCTACCCCTCAGACCCATATCACCTCTTAGCTAAGCACTGTGGAATTATAGGTTTACTTTACTGATTTTCCTTCCCAGTTTTTATTAGTACAGAACTGGAACCTATATGCTTTTCTCCTTTTCAGCGTTTAAACTGGGCTTGTAAGAGCTGCTAAGTTTGCTCTAACCTCTGTAACAATGGTACCCAAGACTTGACAGTTTGCTTGGGCATAACATTCTCTATCTCAGAATGACCAGGTTGAATTTATCGCCACCACTAGCACAGAGACCACAAATCTTTGTGAACTTCCCTGGCTTCCAAGGGCAGAAAAATTTTCCACATATGTACCAGAAACAGTTCAGTGCATGGGCCCTCTTGATCATCATTACAAAAGCTTTCCCCCCCCTCCTGCTGACAATAGCTCATGTTAATTAATTAGCCTCTTAGAGTTGGTATGGCAACTTCCACCTTTTCATGTTCTCTGTATGTATATCTCTCTTCTTACTATATGTTCCATTCTATGCATCCGATGAAGTGGACTGTAGTCCATGAAAGCTTATGCTCAAATAAATTTGTTAGTCTCTAAGGTGCCACAAGCACTCCTGTTCTTTTCATTCAGTACATGACAATTAGAACAGATCTATTTCCCCATGGTATTTCTCCCTCCCACCCCACCCCCCACTGTTCCTCTGATATTCTTGTTAACTGCTGGAATTAGCCTACCTTGCTCGTCACCATGAAAGGTTTTCCTCCTTCCCCCCCCCCCCCCCCGCTGCTGGTGATGGCTTATCTTAAGTGATCACTCTCCTTACAGTGTGTATGATAAACCCATTGTTTCATGTTCTCTGTGTGTGTGTATATAAATCTCTCCTCTGTGTTTTCCACCAAATGCATCCGATGAAGTGAGCTGTAGCTCACGAAAGCTTATGCTCTAATAAATTTGTTAGTCTCTAAGGTGCCACCGGTACTCCTTTTCTTTTTGAGAACAGATCTAGTAACTCATACTCCTAACATACTGAACAGGATTCATTGTAATACAGAAATAGTTACGCCCCATTCATTACCCCAATGATAAAATTTCCTCCTTGTCATCACTGTGCTGAGTCCTTTGCTTGGAAAGGAGGACAAGCATTGTTTTAATGGACTTTATAATAGTAGTAGTAGTAGTAGTATCTTATTTCTGCATCCTAGGCAGATTTTTGTTTTAAATAATAAAAGCAGGCCACATTCTGTTAAAACAAACCGTGACTTTATCATTTGATTAATGAAAACGAGAGGTCAAGTACAGCGTGGGACCAGCCATACATTTCTATACTGTAAGTATGTACAAGAGTAATTCATAATCATCTACTATACAGAAACAAACATGCTCAGATAATGCTATTTACACATTAATGTTTTACTGGCATAGCAATATCAATGGCAAGCTGCAGAGTATATAGACACGTACGTAGCAGTGTCTACATCACAGCATTAGTTTAAATTAGACTTTTTTAAAAAAGAAAGTTCCCAGAGCAAATGGGTAACTAAAAGCCATGTTTGTGCTAGCATCTTTTGTGTTAAAGAACATAATGGTTTCAAAGCAGGTGGCATGTTTTGGATGCAGTTTTGAAGCCTCTGCTTGTGCCACAAGCACATTACAGAAGCATGTTGAAGGCTTGCTGAGGGACTGATCATCTAAAACATGGGTTTGACTTACGTTGCTTAGCATGTCTGACATGGTTCCTTCATGATAAAGTGGATGCTCTAAAAACTACTTTTTAAAGCTAACCATGAACAAAATACCCTGAATATAGTGAAAGGCTTTACTCTCCAATTCAGATGCTACAGCCCCTTGTTTCCACTTTAGAAACCGAGTAGCAGTTAAATTATTCAGAATAATTTATCTACCAGTGCACTTATCTTCTCACTCCTACATTTTCAAGGAGTCATAGGATTAGCCACACAACTGCCACTGATTTTATGCATCTAGTAGTAGTGAAGTTATGTGGGATAGAGATTTGTTTAACAGGTTCCAGCATTGCCAACTCCCACAATTTTATCAGGACTCTAGCAATTCTGGCATGTTTTTAATGTATCTCATAAAAGCCTGATCAAAAGCTGCCAACCCATGGATCATCTTACTCAAAATTGCAAGCATCTTATGTTACTACTGATGGGGCTGAGGACAGCAAGATGGCTGACACTTCCCTACAGTCTGTGTGCACATGGAAGTGAGGCTGCCCGAGAAAGTTGGTTGAGATCTCCCACTGTTTTCAGTGAGATTGAAGCCATGCCCACAGGCAAAATGGCTGCCACTTCAGGGTTCACAGGGCCTGTGAGGAGCAATGGAGATTCTGAAAGGAAAATGGGGAGAATGGAGGGAGCTGATCATGGAATTGCAGGGGAATGGTGGGAGCAGAGAATAGTGAAGGCGATCTGATGGGAGCTCTCCCAGCCTGGTGGTAGGCAATGTTGCTAACTCATGAAATGATTGCAAATCAGAGTATTTTGGCACCTGCAGGAAGAGTTATAACTATGATGTGAGTAGCTCCTTCTATCCCACAATTTTCAGGGCTGGGCATGAGGGCAGAGCTATGCGTGTGAATCCCGGGGCTGAGGGCACAGACCTGTCCTGCCACTGAGCCCTACCTTCAGGTATGATCCTAGAGCAGAGAGAGGGGCCTGGGGCAGTAGAATAGGGGAAGGGTGATGCTGGTGGATCCTGGATGGAGAAGTCCCACACAGTAATAAGAAATGGATGTCTGTTCCCCTCTCATAGGGATGAAGGCAGTAGTCACCCCCTGAGCAGCTAGGGAGAGGGGTATATTTGTGTTTGTACTAAAGGTTAACTTTTCAACCTGAAATTCTCTCACACGCAGGGGCAGAGGAAGAGAGAGAAGTCAAAAGACTAAAAAACACATGGATTTGTTTGTTTCAATTTTAGAGGGTTCTGATTCATGATTTGGTTCTCTTAAAATTGGCAATACCAAAGTTCTGTTGTATACATGGATTATTTAATAAAATCCTGCTGGGGAGTAGTATAGGACTGTCCTTATAGGTTCCAATAATTATCAAGTACTGCATGATTTAGGTGCTGGCTCTAAGGAAGGAAGGATGGATTCTGTAAGCCAGAACCCTTTGCTCAGACATCTAGTTACAAATTTTCAGTTCAGTACCTCACTACTGTACTCAAATATGAATGAGGGCCAATCTATATTTATCCTCAATTAAAACAAATACTTATAAAATAGCAAAAATATATATTAAGCACATGAGAGATTGATGTCCCACAGCACCGAAGAAAGTCTGTCAGCCTCAGGAATCCTGCGCTTCTTTATCTTCCAATCACTGAGGTTGGGGCCCCATTTTGTTGGTCTATACATACATACATAGAGAGTCCATGCTGTGAAGAGCTTACAGTGTAAAAATAGACAAGACAAACAAAAAAAAAGTTATCCCCAATTTACAGATGAAGAACAGAGACATTAAGTGAC
Organism: Dermochelys coriacea; assembly: GCF_009764565.3. NCBI lineage: Eukaryota > Metazoa > Chordata > Testudines > Dermochelyidae > Dermochelys > Dermochelys coriacea. Next base: position 98,506,919 of record NC_050073.1, read on the forward strand.
TTGCCCAAGGTCACACAGGAAGACTGTAGCAGAGCAGAAACTGAACCCAGCTCTGAATGCCAGTCCAGTGCTTTATCCACAAAGTCCAATCTTTCCTCACACCACATCTCAATATGAATTTGACTCTAGTAAGCCCTGATCATCCAACAGTTGGATAATCAAATATAACTCAGTGATAGTCCTCTAACAAAAACATATAAAGTGAAAGGGAAAGTCCAGTTATTCCCCTAATAACATGGAAGACAAGATGAAAGAATATAGTTTAAACCCCCCCCCACACACACACAGTCCAGAGAATTAAATCACCGCTATTTTAATGTATTTAGACCAGAGAAGATTACCTTAATGATTTCCAGGTTTCTCAGACAGAAATTTTAAATGAGTTAAATCAGATAAACTGGATATCAAAGACTTTACTGCCAGATGCTTTCAGAATAATTGCAAGACACGAGACAAATGTTTGGACAGAGATGCAAATATTTTCAACAACTCATTAAATAAACTAAACAGGATTGGAAATAGCTGAAAGTAGTATAAATACTCAAGGCTGGAAGTGGTCTCAAAGAAGTGTCAGATGTGTTCTTGTCCCATGATGCAAATATATTGTTTAAAAAAAAATTAGAGCTAGAATAGCTTTTTTATTTAATACCGCCACTGCTTCTTTGGAGGTGGACAGGTGTTTTTAAATTAAGATAAAAGTGAAGCATTCTGATCCCCGACTGATCTGCCATACTGCAGTTTCCCAAAGGATTACATTTAGAAGACATGCCAAAACAGTTATGAGATTTATTTCTAGCCTGAAATACATACAACTCATTCCCAGACCTCTGTTCCACAAGTACATTACAGCACCGCTGCAAATAGCAAACGTGTCCTGACAAAATAGGAAGTATTCAGCAAAATAACTAGGAAGAGGAATGGCCAGTACTGATTAGCCATCGGGCGCTAATGCTCAGCTGCCATAGGTGGTCATAGCTCCACTGACTTCATTGGCGCTGGGAGCATTTCACCAACTGACCATCAGCCCCTTGAACAGTGCAACCTTGGACTTTACCACTCCCGCACCGGGTACTGATCACTCAAACCTGTTTTTTCCTGTTGGCTGGATCTCAATCCTAGGAGACCCTGTCCACTTTAAGCCTTGTAAATCCTGCAGAGAGCATAGCTGTAACACTGCAGATCACTGGAGGTCTAACAAAACACAGTACAGCAAAAGCGGCTTCCACTGCAAGCTGGAAAGGCTCCCTCAGACACTCAGTGTGTGTCTTAGCAGGACCAACTGGTTGCAGCCAAGTGTTGGGTGGGTTATTGGGAGTAGCTGTGTAAGTGACGCTGGGCTGGGGAGACTGTGTGATTTGAAAGGGGAGGCTCCTAGATTAAAATATCGAGAAATGGGAGGAGCAGGGCAAATGATTGAGAAATTTGCCTTTAGACAAAGGTGTTTTGTGACAGTAGCAGCAAGGTAAGCACATGTATTCATTGTTCACCACATCTAAGCACCAAAGTGAGTGGTGGTTAAAAAACAAAGTCTTGCTTTTTCAGTTCTGTAGCTAGGTCTGGCTGGTTCAGACCATACAGGTAGAATATGTGGTCATTTAGGGTAGCTCTAAATTTGACTTTTAATTGGAGTACAAACAATTGTTAATAGGCCAGACAAATTTGTTCCTAGCTGAGTTTAACCCTAGGTAGCAGCAGGTTGTTTGAGTAGGAATAGACACTTGTGTCCTGTCTAAGTTACCATTAGTCAATTCTAGTGAATGCAAGTTAAACAACTAAAAATTCAAGTGTATAGACTACTGAATTCTGCTGGTAGAAGTTACTGGGTATGTAACTACAGCCTGGTAGGGAGGGATGCTGGCAGGTTTGCCTAGAGTAGCAGAACTCCTACAGCCAGTAATGCTTATAGCAAGCTAGTGGTTAGGCATCTACCTCACCAAGGACCCTATTCTTCCCTACATAGATACAACTTAAGAGCATGGAAACCCTGGGAGTTTGCATACAGAGTGTCTTTTCAATTCTTATGTCTTTTGGGAAAATGCAGGGAGGGCATTTGTACCCATCCCCAGAAGGAGATAGGAGATGTAGCCCCTCAAACCAATGGATCTTGAAAGAGATGCCAAAAGGGTTACAGTAGAAATAGAAGAGTTCCAGAGAAGGGCAATGAAAATTATTATGGGCAGAAAGACTTCCATCTGAGGAAGAGGCAATGTGACAAAGTATTACATAATGAACAGACAGAGTAAATCCGGCTTTGCTATTAAGCCTCTCATAATACAAGAAACAAGATGACACCCCATAAAAATAAATTTCCAACTGATAAAAAGTTGTGAAGATTTGTGTAAAGATTTTTTTAATCCACACACATGAAGCTATAATGGACTCTCACAAAACAGTACTGAGGCAAAGAGCATAGCAGGGTTTAAAAAAATTCCCATTTAAATATGAGTAATAAAAATACAGTTACACAGGGTAAGATAAAATGGCATGCTGCAAACAAACCACTAACTGCCTGGAGTTAGGAAGAAATATCCCACTTGCTTAGGTTATTGCATAATGGTCCAGTGTGGGGGCTTTATACCTTCATGTAAAGCATTTGGTACTAGCAATGGTCAGAGACAGGATACAGAACTAGACGGAATATTGGTCTGCAGCAGCATGGCAATTTCCATGTTCCTCAATGCCTCTCTTGTATCGAGGATACTCGGACATTGGAAATGAACGCCCTTAACTGCGAGATGTAGATCTGATCTACTAGATCAGATTCACTGCTGGGGCTCTACTCTCCCACTGCAGGATATGAGTAACATTGCTTGAAGTCAGCAGGAGTTACTTACATCCTGCAATGAGGAAAACTAGGGCCCCTGGCTACCTCAGCCTTTGATCTTCTGGAAGTGCTGCTTTGGTGCTTGCTGAGCAGCTGCCATAGGGTGACCAGACAGTAAATATGAAAAAAGATCGGGACAGGGGTGGTGGTAGTAATAGAAGCCTATATAAGAAAAAAAAAAGACAAAAATCGGGACTGCCCCTATAAAAATCGGGACATCTGGTCACCCTAAGCTGCCAGGACATAGACAACTACATATTTGAATCAGAAATGTAAGTGCCAGCCACTGTGATGGGTCAACCAGAGCCATCTCACAACCTCAGGGTCAGAGGAGGAAGCAGCCTGAACCATAGAAACAGAGGGAACATTCTGATTTCATTTAGTTTTCAAGACTGGCAGGGGCAAGAAGAAATTGATGCAGGGTTGGATCCATATTGCTCCCAGTGCTTTTTCTTTTGAGCCTGACAAGCGTCTGGCTCCTTCTGGGGCCTGATCGCAAAGATATTTTCTCCTTCTGTGCATGCAGACAGTTGGATTTCCCAGGTGGTGGAGCAGGACATAGCTTTGATAGTCTTCAGCATGCCCACCATTCAGTTTCTCTTCTTAATCAGCATACATTCCACCTGTCATGTTTCCACTGGCGAGTCCTCTGCTTGAAACTTGCAAAAGAAAACAAAAACAAAAAAAAACCACTTTCCTTCAAGCACTAGACTTTCCTCTCCAGAATGCTTCCCAATCGTAATAGAATCATGGATTTTAATGCCAAAAAGGGACCATTATAATCATCTAGTCTGACCCTCTATATAATACAAGTCAGAATTTCATCCAGTTATTCTTGCATCAAGTGCAGTATATAACTGAACTAGGGAAAATCTTTCAGCAAGATGGAGTTTTTATATCAAGACTGGACAACAGAATCAGCCATTGGAACATACAATCAAAGATGTGGTAAATTATCTTCACTGTTGAAAATTTTCAGTTTGAAATTTTTCCATCTTTAAGCTTCCAGCCATTGGATCTTTTATGTCTTTGCCCACTAGATTAACAGAAATCTTAAATATCAGATATCTTCTCCCCACATAGGCACTTATAGACCAAACAACCTCCTAGCCTTCTCTCTGATAAGTAGATTGAGCTCCTTAGGTCTCCCACGCAAGTTTAAACCTACAATTGGGTGAATAACTGATTTTTTTGGTTTGCTAGCAGTGCCCTATTTAAAAATATATTTGGTTCAACCCAAACTAAATCTAAAAATTGCAATAAAACAAAAGATGAATTGAACACTCACCTGGGCTGTGGAAGACCTGTGTTCAACCTTCTGCCTGATGTGGAGAAGGGATTTAAACTTGGGTCTCCCACTTTGTAGGAGGGTACTGTAGCCATAGGGCTAGGGGATATTCTGGCAGAGAGCTCCCTCCAACTCTCCCATTGAAGCTGTTCCACTGTGTGTAAATAACGAGACATTGGAGCATTTACTTGAATGTGGGTTGCCCCACATCCTAGGTGACTGTCCTAACCACCAGGCTAGAGAGTCATTTTCACACTCATTCCCTGGCCCAGTGACCCCATTGCCATTATGAACGATCTCTAATCTCCCCCATCCCTCCATTACCAGCCTCATACAGGGCCTTCAGATTGAGCATAGCAGTCTGCCCACCAGGGGAGGACAGCCACAGCTAAAATTAAACTTTACAAAGTATTAGTGACCAACAGGTTTGTCCTGCATTTTCTTGCTAGCATTCAGGATGTGTCTAGAAAATACTGCTATTACTATCAACTTTAGCAGGTTTTCAGCCAAGGTGGAGGAAGAGCATCAGCTTAGGAAGCAGTCTTTAGCTGGGGTATAATACATAAATAAGCTGTGTTGCTACTGTGCCACAGAGCTAGTAATAGGCAACTAAAAAAAAAAAAATCACAGGCCAGATACAGATACTACAGTTCCCTGTACTGCAGAAATGATTTCAGGTTTTCTAGCATTCCATTTCTTAACAGTCAAACCCAGAGGCCTCATTTAAAATGTCCACATCATTCCAGATGGATAATGTCACACAACAGTTTGTCCAGCAATGCAACAAAAGCAGAAATGTTCTTAAAGAAAGTCTTCTGTGCAATCCTTGAATGGGAGACTCTTGATGACCCTACTCTGAGCAAGTCTGTAGTGCAGTGGTTCTCAACCTTTCCAGACACATTACCCCTTCTAGGAGTCAGATTTGTCTTGCATACCTCCAAGTTTCACCTCACTTAAAAACTACTTCCTTACAAAAGCCAGACATAAAAATACAAAAGCTTCACAGACCACTTACTCAAAAACTGCTTGCTTTCTCCTTTTTAACCCATATTATAAAATAAATCAATTGGAATAAGTATTGTACTTACATTTCAGTGTATAGTAGTTAGAGCAGTATAAACAAGTAATTGTATGAAATTTTAGTTTGTATTGACTTCGCTAATGCTTTTTATGTAGCCTGTTGTAAAAGTAGGCAAATATCTAGATGAGTTGATGTACCCCGTGGAAGACCTTTGCGTATTCCTGTGGGTACACATACCCCTGTTTGAGAACCACTGGTCTAAGACACTACATACAAGAAGATGTTACATTGGATTAATTCACTGTTCTTAGAATGAACAAATAAACTATATTGAACTGAACTTCCACTGCTTTGTTTTGCTGGTTTAAAAGTACTTCCCTTATGAATCACGGTGTATGTAATGCCGACAGACCCCAGTTGTCAGTGGGATTGAACCGGGGACTGCTGGAGCTTAGTGCCTGAGCCTCTACAGCATGAGCTAAAAGCCAATTGCCTGTTAGCTAAGGTTATAGAACAGACTCATTTTCTCTCTCTTTAAGTGGTCTCACTGCCGCTAGATGGGACAGAACACCACACCCAGAAGGTGCATCGGTTACATGTACACAGCAGCTGTATGCTTGTTCAAACTAAACTATGAAATATTCTGAGCAGATATCCCATGGTACAACATTCTGCCATTCAGTTGTGTACAGTGGTAGTCTCGCAGTGCATTGTGGGATGCCTACTAGAACTTACAGGAATTCTGGGACTTAGTGTCAAACAAACTCCCATCATTCCTCTCCTGGTATCTGTATTTTGCCAGTGCCCTTTTAGTATTGCTGTCAGGCAGCATGGAAGATGTGCGCTGTGATCAGGACGATGCAGGTGTATTGTCAGTCAGACAGCCACTTGTGACTGATGTAGGGAGCTGTTCCTCAAACTTTTTCAGCAGAGTTATTAAAAACCACACACCACACATTTACAAGTTTCATAAGTAACAGATAATATTGCTTGATTTAAAAAAAAAAATAACCAAGAACATAGCGCAAACACAAACCAATGAAGCTGTGGCATGCTCAAAGTGTAGCGTGCTCACACGCTCCTGTGAACTATTTTCTCCAGGGGGCGTGGATTGCAGTAGGAAAAGCCTGAAAATTTAGTTGTCTGAAAGGGTGATCTCAGTGTGGCATGTTCCCCATAGTTTTCAGGGCAGTGCTAGGTTCAAGCGCTGTGCTTGACCTTTGTAGCAGAAGGTGCTGCATTGCAGCTACTGCCTCTGCACTAGCTGCATCACATCATTTTCCAGGGTCACACACTCCCTTTTGAGCCTCTGAGCATACTCCAAGAAGCTATTCCTTCCACACTTCTGGCCTTCCCAGCCCTCTGTGGGGCTGCAGTCATTCATTCTTTGACCACTACCTCTTGCCTTCTTCTCCTGCTGAGATTTGTCCTGCTCTCAGCAGGTGATAAGTCCCCTGTACGTGCAAGCTGGGGCTTTACTGGTGCTAAGGGAAGTCAGAAAAAGCCCAAGTATTTATCTTCCCAATCCTAGTTGCTGTGCCAGCACTGATAAAGGGCCGCTTTCCCCACCATTTTGGGAAGCCATTCCCATCTCCTCTTCCCATGCTGGGGTTTGCTTTGGGATGATACGATATTTTCCAAGTTTCCCCTGCCTTGTATAGCACTGTAAAAGACATAGGGTGGGTGGAGGCAGGCTAGTAGTTACATGTGCACCTCTGCGGGCTATCATATGTCCCTCTGAGACAAAATTCCCCAGGAGACACAGAAGGGTCTTATTCAAAAAGGCTATGGGCAAACCAGGAAGCTACGCAGCCCTGCTATTGGCTAGGAGGCTGATGCTCTAGTGGCAGTAGGAGTGGAAAAAAAAAAATACTAGCTATATACAGGTGTCCCAGAAGAGGTACATTGCCTTCTGTCTTAGGAATGTACATAGCCCCTATCACAATAGCATCAAATGCCTGAACACCCCTGTGGAGATAGAGGATTACTTATTCCCATTTCACAGATGGGAAACTGAGACCCAGAGAAGCTAAGTGACTAGGCCAAGGTCACATGGGAAGTCTGTGGTGGGGCAGGGAACTCAAATTAGTGCGTCTCAAATCCTTAGGGCCCTAACTATTGGGCCATCCAATCTCTCTATCCTTCCATTTAATTTGTGTGCTCCAAGAGAGAGCACTGTCTGAGTCTTAAATTCTCTTTATGACACTCTCCCCGCAGCATAAGGTGCACTGCAAAATAAATAAAACTGCAGTAATTCTTCTGAACCCAAGAGTTCCAGATAGCCAGGAATGAATGCCTTGTGGCTTAAAAATGCATTCTGAAATATCTTTGAAGGCTGGTTGGGGGAATTTCTCAAAATCTCAAGTTAACTAAAAGCTGAGGGCATTTATAGAACTTTGAGTTAAGCTACTTTTTCTATTGCCAGTTCTGACTGTATCTGCCATGCAAAGCATTTGATTTTTAAATCACCATAGTGCTGACATCTTGAATGGTGAGAGGAGGCCCACAACAGCAAGCAGCTCAGGAAGGGGGCTTGCGGGTGGCAAAAGCGTGGCCAGCGGTTGTGGGATTTGAAAGTACAGGGAACTAAAATTTGAAGTAAAACTATTTCCCCATGGTATTTCTCCCTCCCACCCCACCCCCCACTGTTCCTCTGATATTCTTGTTAACTGCTGGAATTAGCCTACCTTGCTTGTCACCATGAAAGCTTTTCCTCCCCCCCCCCCCCCGCTGGTGATGGCTTATCTTAAGTGATCACTCTCCTTACAGTGTGTATGATAAACCCATTGTTTCATGTTCTCTGTGCGTGTATATCAATCTCCCCTCTGTTTTTTCCACCAAATGCATCCGATGAAGTGAGCTGTAGCTCACGAAAGCTTATGCTCTAATAAATTTGTTAGTCTCTAAGGTGCCACAAGTACTCCTTTTCTTTTTGTAAAATTTGATAGTGTTGATTCTCTGGTGTAGATGCCATTTTGAGCATAGTTGGGGTGGGGGTTAAAATGCAAAGCAGCCGGAGAGAGGCTCCTAGCTCCATCGAACAAGGTGGAGGACAGCTGGTACCCAGAAAAGATTATTTTGTAATAAAGCCCATAATATTGACTGCGACAGCTCCCCTTTTCAGCATTTTCAGGCTGGCTGCTGGTAGAGCTATGTTCCACTGCATAGGGTTCCTATGTAACCTCTGAATCTTCTGGGTCATACAGTTGCATGCCAAGAAAAAAAACAAACCAACCCACCCACCCACCCACCCTCCTACTTGGATCCCCTGGGTTTTAGGGCAATCAAAAGCACCTTCTGTGGATTTTGGTTGCTTTCTGGAAAGTGTTCCATCACATCATTTGTGTGTGGTGGCAGTGGCATTGCCATCCCTTCAAAAAATGCAGTCCAGGTACTAATGTTATGGGCAGGCAGTGGGAGCATTACTAGAGGTCCTGTTCTGGTCCTTTGCCTTGTGCCAGTGCTCCTTGGCTTTAAGTCAGCACTGCCCCATCTCCAGGAACATTGCCTCATCTTCATTTGCTCAGAAAGCAGCTGGCAGATGTCTGCATTCTGGTGACTTCTCCAGATGGGACTGAGCATGCAGCTCTTCAAAGACGGCAGTTAATTCCAAAAGCTTGGCAAAGGTCTACATGGAAGCAGAGGTGCGGGGAGCACAGCTGCTTTACGACTGGGTGTGAGAACTCAACCCTATCTGGTATCCATAAGGGGCACACCTGGCTAAGTGCTAAGGTAACCCATATACCTCCTGGGTGTGTTTTCTATCCCATCTTGTGGCACTGAGTTGAGAGAGAGAAAAAGGAGAGAGATAAAATGAGTCTGCTCTACATCCTTAGCTAACAGCCAGGTGGCTCTCAGCTTATGCAGTAGAGGATCATGCACTAAGCTCCAGAGGTCCCCCGTTTGATCCCGCTTGCCGATGACTGGGGTCTAGGAGCATTACACTAACATTTAAACAGAGAGCTAACACCCAATTAAGAAGACCCTGGAGCAGTGGAAGGCACACAGGCAGGCCAATTCAGGTGTGATGCAGGGCAGTGTGGGATAGCATTGGGAAGACTGACAGCAGTGGAGTAGTTAGGAAAGGGACAACATGTACCTTAAAGTGAACAAATGTAGAGTGCAAACGTAGAGTTACTCCTATTCCAAGAAGGATTATTTGCTGCAGCCTAAGAATTTTTTTTTTTTTTTTAAATACAAGAAAAAAAAAGAGTTGGGTTGGATACAAGGCACTGTGAAGCAAACAAACTACAATTATTCTGATGTAACATCCATGTGCAGACAAGCCCCACAGGAAGCTGGTTTGTTGATAACAGAAATATGGTTCACTGTGGTTCCAATACTCATTTCACTGGCTCCTGTGCTGAAGGGGGGGGGATAGAAGTATGGCTGAACTACCACAGAGGTCTGTGAACGGGGCTTTGCCTCCAGCAGAATAGCCGACACCTCCTGACTGCCATGCTTGGCCACCAGTAACTTGTTCAGATGTCTCCACCCTTCCAAAGAAGATCTACATACACGTCTCCCTCCAGGTAGGTCTTTAACTGAACTCTGCAGGATGAACACTTGTGTAATCTAGCTTCAGCAGCTGCATCATCAGGCAGAGAGCTTAGATACTGGAGAAGGCAGACAAAACACCTCACCCGCCCACCCCAGAGGTGAAAGTAAGCCGGTACGGTGTACCAGTAAGAGCCGGTGCACTGTACTGGGACCGGCTTTCCCAGACAGGAATTTGAAGCCCTGGGGTAGCGGCAGCGGGGATTTAAAGGGCTCAGGGCTCCAGCAGCCGCTACCACAGCGGAGCCCCAGGCCCTTTAAAGCTCTGAGCTCTGGGGTAGCGGTGGCAGCCAGGAGCCCCCAGGACTCATCAGGGATTTAAAGGGCCTGGGGCTTTGCTGCGGTAGCAGCAGCTGGAGCCCTGGACCCTTTAAAATCACTCCCAAGCCCCAGGGTTCCCAGCTGCCTCTACTGCAGCTGGAGCCCTGGCCCTTTAACTCAAGATTTAAAGGGCCCAGGGATTTAAGGCCCTGCCTCTTCTGGTTAAGGCCACACCTCTTCTGGTTGAAGCCACTCCCCCTGCTCAGGACTCTGGCGTACCAGTAAGTCCTCTAACTCTGGCCCACCCCAAACCAATACATCTGTGCACAGAGCCCAGGAACAGACCACCAACATAGAAATAAGGCACAAAGTAAAATTGCAATTGCTGCTGGCTACTTCCCTGAAGAAAAATAAAGTTGACCAAGTGTGTGTTTAAACCTTTGCAGCTGTAGGAACAATTGCCTCTGCTCTAAAGACACCCCTTGGAGAAAGGGGAAGTAAACTTTGGCAGGAGAACACGATGGGCAGTTGTTTCTGTGACATAGCCCCAAATGACAACTCTGCTTTGACCCACACACCCCTTCCCTGCACCTCAATAATCACAAGAAAGGAGGCAACCTTCCCCTGATGCTGGGCCAGTGTGCTTTGGAAAGACAAAAATTAAGTGAAAGAGCATCTTAAACTAAGACATTTTTAGAAAGCTCCTTGGAGAAAAACATTGCAGCAACAGGAGTCTCCAGTGAGTTGAGCAGCTGTCCAAATCACTCTCTTTTTTAGTTAACATTCTAGTCTTGCACCTGCAGTTCTTAAATGCAATCATCATCCAAGTCCTAGTAAGCGGATGATTAATATAGTTTTAAAAAGGGCCAAAAGCATAATATCCATAAATAGCCAATTCTTCACATGCAAGATTAGCTCAAATAGAAAGGAAGGACATTATAAAGTGGTCCCATGACAAAGCTTAAAACTTCTTTTTTTAAATGTACTGAAATGCACACACACCGGCCATGGCCTGTAATAGCTGTTAGAGGTACTATATCCATGTGCCTAACACAGCATTAGGTAAGTACCATTGCAATTATTGTATTGATAACATTTGTTCCTGAGAGCTGGAGACATGTTCACTGACTTGGAAAAGGAAGGATAGTAAAATAAGTTGTGGAGGTGGTTAATGCAAATGAGTGAAGCCATTATGTTGGCTAATATGACCATTTGGATTCAGATGGGGGCTGGCAACGAAAGAAGACTCTGAGAATGAAACTTCTGCAAGAAGAACATGATTTTTAGTGAAAATGTGGCAGTAGTTTCAACATGAAAGGCTTCATCCATTCTAACCCAGAATAAGGTTGAATTTATCCTAGTCATCAACAGTTACGTTATAATCTAGTTTAAGTATAAGATGTTTACTTTATCTAACATGTTCTAAAATGTATTGTGATTCCAAGATGTTTTTGCTCCCAGAAGTCTCTCTCCTCCTTCTTACGTGAGATGGAAGAAGAGTAGTGAGAGAACAGAACTATCAGGTATTCTGCTATGCCTTCGATAGTTGAAGAACTGGAGTTATTTGTAAGTATTTACAAACACTATAACCGGGAGAGAATACCATAGGCAGAAGAGATCTTATCACTTCGGTGTCTTAGGCTAGATTGAGGGCTCGATTTCGAAAATGTGTCCCTTAGTGACTTGCTCAAAGGAACACACTAAGCAGAGCATTGAATAGAATCCAGATCTCGAGTGCCAAGACTATGTAAGATACACTTAGCCCTGGTCTACACTAGCCATTGAGGTTGAATTTAGCAGCATTAAATCGATTTAACCCTGCACCCGTCCACATGACGAAGCCCTATTTTTCCAACTTAAAGGGCTCTTAAAAATCGATTTCCTTACTCCACCCCCAAGGGGATTAGCGCTGAAATAGATTTTGCTGGGTCGAATTTGGGGTACTGTGGATGCAATTAAACAGTATTGCAGCACTCTGGGATAGCTCCCGGAGGCCATTGTGACCACTCTGGACAGCACTCTCAACTCGGATGCACTGACCAGGTAGACAGGAAAAGGCCCACGAACTTTTCCTGTTTGGCCAGCATGGCAAGCTGCAGGTGACCATGCAGAGCTCATCAACAGAGGTGACCATGCAGAGCTCATCGGCAGAGGTGACCAAGATGGAGTCCCAGAATCACAAAAGAGCTCCAGCATGGACTGAATGGGAGGTACAGGATCTGATTGGTGTATGGGGAGAGGAATCCGTGCTATCAGAACTATGTTCTAGTTTTCGAAATGCCAGAACTTTTGTCAAAATCTCCCAGGGCATGAAGGACAGAGGCCATAACAGGGACCCAAAGCAGTGCCACTTGAAGCTTAAGGAGCTGAGGCAAACCTACCAGAAAACCAAAGAGGCCAACGGCCTCTCCAGGCCAGAGCCCAAAACATGTCGCTTCTATGATGAGCTGCATGCCATTTTAGGGGGTTCAACCACCACTACCCCAGCTTGTTGTTTGACTCCTTCAATGGAGATGGAGGCAACACGGAAGCAAGTTTTGGGGACGAGGAAGATGATAGCTCACAGCAAGCAAGCGGAGAAACCGGTTTTCCCGATAGCCAGGAACTGTTTCTCACCTTGGACCTGGAGCTAGTACCCCCCAAACCCACCCAAGGCTGCCTCCCAGACCCACCAGGCGGAGAAGGGACTTCTGGTGAGTGTACCTTTTAAAATACTGTAGAGTGATTAATTTGTCCTGGCATTCGTGGCTCTCCTGGATATACTCCCAAAGCCTTTGCAAAAGGTTTCTAGGGAGGGCAGCCTTATTCCATCCACCATGGTAGGACACCTTACCACTCCAGGCCAGTGGCACGTACTCAGGAATCATTGTAGAACAAAGCATTGCAGCGTATGTTTGCTGGCATTCAAACAACATCCGTTCTTTATCTCTGTGTTATCCTCAGGAGAGTGATATAATTCATGGTCATCTGGTTGAAATAGGGTGCTTTTCTTAAGGGGACATTCAGAGGTGCCCGTTCCTGCTGGGCTGTTTGCCTGTGGCTGAACAGAAAAGTTCCCCACTATTAGGCACACGGTGGGGGGAGGCAAAATGCGACCTTGTAACGAAAGCACATGTGCTATGTATGTAATGCTAACAGCAAGGTTTACCATGAAAGAGTGTACCCATTGTTCTATAAAATATGTCATTTTTTCCTCCACCAGCTGCATGCGTTTCAAGGATCACAGGATCTTCTCCTTCCCAGAGGCTAGCGAAGATTAGAAGGCGAAAAAACTCACTTGTGATGAAATGTTCTCTGAGCTCATGCTGTCCTCCCACACTGACAGAGCACAGACAAATGCGTGGAAGCAGACAATGTCAGAGTGCAGGAAAGCACAAAATGACCGGGAGGAGAGGTGGCGGGCTGAAGAGAGGGCTGAAGCTGAAAGGCAGTGTGATGAGAGGAGGCAGGATTCAATGCTGAGGCTGCTGAAGGATCAAACTAATATGCTCCAGTGTATGGCTGAGCTGCAGGAAAGGCAGCAGGAGCACAGACCACCGCTACAGCCCCTGTGTAACCAACCGCCCTCCTCCCCAAGTTCCATAGCATCCTCACCCAGATGCCCAGGAACGCAGTAAGGGGGCCTCCGGCCACTCCACCCCAGAGGATTGCCCAAGCAACAGAAGGCTGGCATTCAATAAGTTTTAAAGTGCTGTGTAGCCTTGTCCTTCCCTCCTCCACCACCCCTAGTGGGCTACCTTGGTAATTATCCCCCTATTTGTGTGATGAATTAATAAAGAATGCATGAGTGTGAAGCAGCAATGAATTTATTGCCTCTGCAAGCAGTGATCAAAGGGAGGTGGGGAGGATGGTTAGCTTACAGGGAAGTAGAGTGAACCAAGGGGTGGGGGGGGTTTCATCAAGGAGAAACAAACAGAACTTTCACACTGTAGCCTGGCCGGTCATGAAACTGGTTTTCAAAGCTTCTCTGATGCGCACCGCACCCTCCTGTGCTCTTCTAACCATCCTGGTGTCTGGCTGCGCGTAACCAGCAGCCAGACGATTTGCCTCAACCTCCCACCCAGCCATAAACGTCTCTCCCTTACTCTCATAGATATTGTGGAGCGCACAGCAAGCAGTAATAACAGTGGGAATATTGGTTTCGCTGAGGTCTAACCAAGTCAGTAAACTGCACCAGCGCGCTTTTAAACGTCCAAATGCACATTCTACCACCATTCTGTACTTGCTCAGCCTGTAGTTGAACAGCTCCTGACTACTGTCCAGGCTGCCTGTGTACGGCTTCATGGCATTAAGGGGTAGGCTGGGTCCCCAAGGATAACTATAGGCATTTCAATATCCCCAACGGTTATTTTCTGGTCTGGGAAGAAAGTTCCTTCCTGCAGCTTTTGAAACAGACCAGAGTTCCTGAAGATGCGAGCGTCATGTACCTTTCCCGGCCATCCCACGTTGATGTTGGTGAAACGTCCCTTGTGATCCACCAGTGCCTGCGGCACTATTGAAAAGTACCCCTTGCGGTTTATGTACTTGCTGGCTTGGTACTCCGGTGCCAAGATAGGGATATGGGTTCCTTCTATGGCCCCACCACAGTTAGGGAATCCCATTGCAGCAAAGCCATCCACTATGACCTGCACATTTCCCAGGGTCACTACCCCTGATATCAGCAGATCTTTGATTGCGTTGGCTACTTGCATCACAGCAGCCCCCACAGATGTGCCCACTCCAAATTGATTCCCGACTGACCGGTAGCGGTCTGGCATTGCAAGCTTCCACAGGGCTATTGCCACTCGCTTCTCAACTGTGAAGGCTGCTCTCATCTTGGTATTCTTGCACCTCAGGGCAGGGGAAAGCAAGTTAAAGTTCCATGAAAGTGCCCTTACGCATGCGAAAGTTTCGCAGCCATTGGGAATCGTTCCAGACCTGCAATGCTATGCAGTCCCACCAGTCTGTGCTTGTTTCCTGGGCCCAGAATCGGCGTTCCACCGCATGAGCCTGCCCCATTAGCACCATGATGCCCACATTGCCAGGGCACATGCTTTGAAAGAAGTCCGTGTCCACGTCCACATCACTCTCATAACCGTGTTGATGTGGCCTACGCGCCTGGTTTCGCTTTGCCAGGTTCTGGTGCTGCATATACTGCTGGATAATGCGTGTGGTGTTTAATGTGCTCCTAATTGCCAAAGTGATCTGAGCGGGCTCCATGCTTGCCATGGTATGCCGTCTGCACAGAAAAAAGGTGCGGAACGATTATTTGCTGTTGCCCTGATGGAGGGAGGGGCAACTGACAACATGGCTTACAGGGTTGGCTTACAGGAAATTAAAATCAACAAAGGGGGTGGCTTTGTGAGAAACTGAATGGCCCCCTCAAGGATAGAACTCAAAACCTCAAGGACAGAACTCAAAACTGGGTTTAGCAGGCCGTTGATTTCACAGAGGGAGGGAGGAGAAAATGAATACAAAACAAATCTGGTCTATTTCTTGTTTTGAGCCACTTCATCTATCTTTATACATCTTGCTGGCAGCAGATTGTGCAGTTCGACCGCTAGCCATCGTCATCTTCTGGGTGCTCGGCAGAAGACAGTGCAGTAGGATTACTGGCCATAGTCTTCTGCTAGCTGCAGATTAATAAACAGTGCACTGCCAGTAGGGCTCAATCGCCATGAGACAAAACAAGGGAAATGACCTTGCTGAGTCACTCCCATGTTTGCCCAGGCGCCCGGTTAAAAGAGCACCCAGGACTACGTCGACGACGGCTACCAGTCCTACTGCACTGTCTGCTGCTAAAAGGCAATAAATTGTTGCTCTGTAGCAATGCAGTACCACATCCGCCAGCACCCAGGAGACATACTGTGACGCAAAAAGAAAAGGAGTACTTGTGGCACCTTAGAGACTAACAAATTTATTAGAGCATAAGCTTTCGTGAGCTACAGCTCACTTCATCGGATGCATTACCGATGAAGTGAGCTGTAGCTCACGAAAGCTTATGCTCTAATAAATTTGTTGGTCTCTAAGGTGCCACAAGTACTCCTTTTCTTTTTGCGAATACAGACTAACACGGCTGCTACTCTGAATACTGTGACGGTTAGCTGAGCGGGCTCCATGCTTGCCGTGGTATGGTGTCTGCACAGGTAACTCAAGAAAAAAGGTGCAAAACGATTGTCTGCCCTTGCTTTTATGGAGGGAGGGAATGGGGGCCTGACAATATGTACCCAGAACCACCCACGACAATGTTTTAGCCCCATCAGGCACTGGGATTTCTACCCAGAATTCAAATGGGCTGCGGAGACTGCAGGAACTGTGGGATAGCTACCCAGAGTGCAAAGCTCCCGAAGTCGACGGTTGCCTCGGTACTGTGGACACACTCCGCCAACTACATTCACTTAGAGCATGTGTGTGGGGACACACACACTCGACGGTATAAAAACGCTTTCTACAAAACTGACATCTATAAATTCGACCTAATTTCGTAGCGTAGACATACCTTTATGATATTTTTGGTGGACAGACAGCTCATGAAAATGA
Organism: Dermochelys coriacea; assembly: GCF_009764565.3. Classification (NCBI taxonomy): domain Eukaryota; kingdom Metazoa; phylum Chordata; order Testudines; family Dermochelyidae; genus Dermochelys; species Dermochelys coriacea. Next base: position 98,523,389 of record NC_050073.1, read on the forward strand.
ATCTTCACTAGGGCTGGTCAAATATTTTCAATTTTCACTAGAGGACAGAATTTCAGAACAAAAGCAAGGGTGCAATCCAGAGAGAAGATAAGCATCAGCATTTATAGTGAGGGTGGTTTTAGGGTTTTTAATAATAATAATAATAATAAAGCACTGACAAGGTAACACCTAGCTAAGATGACAGTCAGACAAACACACATACTAAGCAGAAGAGATGTAACCTAGCTAATTCTGTATGTTCTGATGTGCTAACATAGCTAGGAGACATTATGCAATACCGATAGGTTCAAACCAAACCCAGGATCTAACTCTCCTCCTAGTTTAGGCTCCAATCCTACATATATTTATGCTCATGATTAACTATATTCACATGACGACAAAGTGGGTATTCACCCACAAAAGCTTATGCTCCAATACATCTGTTAGTCTATAAGGTGCCACAGGACTCTTTGCCGCTATATTCACATGAGTAAATCTTGGGAGTTCAATGGAATTACTCCTATGAGTAAAGTTAAGCATGTGCTTATCTATTTGCAGGATCAGGACCTCTGGGAAATCCATAAGCAGATTCTTATTCAGAATCCACACACACACACTCTTACTTTAAAGCCACTGCCTCTCGTATTTATATAAAATGTATTCGGAGTTCATTATGTATCCCCAATCGCTGATTCTTCTCTCTAAGGGTCCCAATGAAAATCTTAGATGTGTGTTTGCTATCCAAATAAAATATATTTAGAACATTTTAAATTGTAACACCTCCCCATTATCATGAACAATTCTCTCACCATCTAGATGGCTGGAGGAAGAGGGGGATCATCCATTGATGCAACCATCAGGCTACCAGGGAAATCAAGTAGTATTATTCACTGGGAGAATAACAGGATTGAACACAAAGCTCTCTTTGAAGTCAGTGAGAGTTTGACCCTTGACTTCAAAAGGAACAGGTCCCAAATTCTGTGTTTGGGGAGTTAGGGATTTGTCTGAGGAAGATTAGAGTGAGGATATTTACCAGATTTAAGGCATCTGAAGAAATGTACTAACTTGCTCTAAATACAGTTAGGTAGGTTGCAAAATTAAATAAAAGCCTAAAGAAAGAAGGGAATGAGTAGTTTTGCTAACGGTCAGACAAGACCCACTGGTTAATTGAAATAACCAGTGCCATCTCAATTAAGCAAAGTCCAAATTAAAAGAGTATTATTGTCAGTTTAGCCCAGAGTGCAGGAATGAACATCTTTGAACACAAATTACTTCTACTATTGGTTGCTAGATTTGCTAGTGAGGAAAGTCCAGGGCCTAGTTCTCCTCCTCTCATTGTTACAACTCCATTGACTTCAGCGGAGTTACTGCCAATTTACACCAGTGTAAATTAAAGGAGATTCAGTGCCACAATATTTGCCCTTTCATTCTTAACTAGTGAACTGTGTTGCCTTCAGTATGGCAGCATGCCTAATGCTTAAAGAAAGTTATAAGATGAGCTTAATTACAACCTATCTTTATTCTTACAGTGCTACTTGTAGCTCATGAAAGCTTATGCTCTAATAAATTTGTTAGTCTCTAAGGTGCCACAAGTACTCTTTTTCTTTGAACATACCCAGTAACTCAAGCACACAGAATGCATTAACAAAAGTACAGCCTGGCTTTAGAACAGGATGTTTTGAAGCCACTTCTAATTCACAAATGATACTTGGAGTTTAATAGACCAGAGTTAATAGACAAAGCATATTATAACTTAGAATATGTTGATTTGAGGTGTGTTCTATTGCTAATAAGAGAGAGATGCCTCAATTGACAATACTCTACTTTTGTTTGTGGTTTGGCTAAACGACTAGTTCTGTAAAGAGCTCCTCCGCAAGTGATTAGATTAGTTACAATGCTCCTTGTGTGAATTTAAGAATTAACAATATCCAGTTGAATTTTGGTCATAATCAGTCTTGGTTTACATGAAATATTTTCATTTTAAGTCAAACAGCTTCATACAGTACTGATGGTTTAGTAACTGGTTCAATGTGAGAATTCTGAATATATGGGATTACAACTGGACTATGGCATAGTTTATGCAAAGGTAATACTTCTATGGTTGAATGTAGTAACTACTTCCACCATCGAGCTCCATTCTTGGCTGTTTGTAACTTGAAGGAAAGACCTGTTGCGAGCAGATTTTTAATAGGACACTGTCAACTTAAAACGAATATGATCATAATAAAAACAAAAGCCCCAGTCTTGCAAACTGTTGCATGCAGATGGATCCCTTCAGAATCCCACTGACTCAATTTGACTTCCACTCAAGTCAACGGAAATTGTGGGTGCTCAGCCCCTCTCATGAGCAGATCATTAGCCATTACTAATGTTTACAACTGATACTTTGCCAGCTGAAATTACACGGAACTCCCTTTATCCCATTAGCAAAAGTGACAAAGATTCAGTGATTTTATAAAAACTAATGCCCTGATCTAGCAAACACTTGTGTGTGTCTTTAACTTTACACACGAACAGTCTCATACATAAAGTTAACCATACACAACAGTTTGCAGGATCAGTGCATTAGTTTGCTTTGCTTGCACAGGAGCCTTGTATATATCAGCATGGAATGATAATCTGCACTCTAATATTTTAGATTTTGTATGTGCATTAGGTTTATATACATATATGTCAATTCACACCCCAATCAGCTCTTAACAAACCAAATGGTTACAGTTAAAGGCCCTAATCAGAATTTCTTCAAACACCTTCTCCTAACTCTGTTCCTAGTCACTCTTAGGTAACACTTGTTGCAATAGCCAGACACAGCATGAATTACAGAGCATGTTGCTGTGGCAGTGTGGGTTTACAATAATGTAGTGCTTGTGAAACCTGCAGAGCTAAACTTTAGTCTTCAGATTAGCGATTACATAAGGGGGGGGGGGCATCAACTCAATTGTGTCTAGAGCCCACCACTCCGACTGTGGGGACTGTCAGACACCCCTTCAAAATAAGTGCTTTATCGGTTATGCAGCTAGATGGCCAACTCGCTCCTGCAATTTGCCAAGGAGAGCGGGCTGGCTGCATCTGGCACAGAGAGGGCAATATCGCAATGTAGCGCCCTGGATACTTTCCCTAATGTTAGGGTGCAACAAGGCAAGACACGGGGTTGAGGCTGCCTAGGAGGTTTTCTTTATTAGGCCTTTGAAGGACAGAGCAACTTCATTCCCTAACACCGAGTGGTTTGTTTTAAAGGGAGCCCGCGCTCAGAAGGCCTCCGCCCGGGTTTTCAGACTGGGTAAGTAACCGAGCGCATGCTGCTGCTAGCCCCCTACAGAGGGGTCAAGTTGCAGTTAGGGGCTTCCGCTGCGCTTTGCGGTTAGGTTTAGCGCCACAGGGAAACCCTTTAACCCGTTGCCGCATCCCCTGGAGAGTTAAAAGGGCCGGCGAGGCTGGGACAGGCGGAGCGCGGGAGAGCCCGGAACTTTAGCGCCGCCTCAAACAGGCCAGCAAGATCCCCCGCGCCAGGCGAGAGTGCGCCGAAAATCCCAAAGGGAGGCGCTGCCCCGCAGGGACCCCCCCCGGGCGCCAGCTGCTGGGGTTCCCGCTCGGACCCCGCGCCGATGCCGCTGGCAGTCCCGGGGCCTGGGCTGCTTACCTCGGCAGTCTCCGCCGGGGCAGGGCGGCTCCTCATCCTCCTCCCGACGGGCGGCGCAGCGGAGCGGCCCCGCTGGAGACTCCTGACGGCTCCCTAGGGCGCCGGGGCCAGGCAGAGGCTGGGGGCGGACCAGCGTGAGAGACCCGCCGCCAACCTCTTCCCCTCCTCACAGGGGCCGGGGCTTGGCCCACCCGCTGCGGAGCTTCCTCCGGGCGGGCAGGGCACTTGGCCGCTGGGTGCCGGGCTCCCTCGCCATGCTGCCGAGCGGACGGCGCTTGCACCTGCTCTCCCCGGCGCGCGCCCTCGCCGCCCCGCACAGCTGCCTCCTACCCCCGGCACCCCGCTCCTGGACCTTGCCCCCGCTACCTGCAGGCTCGGTGCGGTTCCCTCCCAGCTTCAGCCTCTCCCCGCCCCTCCTGTACGCAGCTGGCTCTAAGCTTTAACTGCCGGGGCTTCCCTCGCCGGCTCCCGCAACACAGCTGGGGGCTGGGCTCAGCCCCGCTCCCCCCGAGAGCGGTTCCGGTGCCGCGGCTCTCCGCCTTCGTCGCTCGTCTCCCCGAGGCACTGGCTTCCTTACCTGCCCGGGGCTCTCCTTCACGCCGGCTGCAGCAGCCTTTCCCCTGGGGCCTAACGCTTGACAAGTCCAGGCTGCCAACGAGGGAGTGTCCAAGCTCGCAGTCCCGGCCCGCTGTAAAGCTCAGGTGTCCTCCCTCCGTGGAGCGGTTCCCCTCGGTGAGTGATTGATCGCTCTTGTGAGGAGAGGAGGGAGCTGGCTCCCCTGGTAAATTCCCGTCTGCGAGGCGGACCCCGCAGCTCCTCACAGGTGTGGCTGCTCATGGGATTTCTCACAGGGCCAAAACTCAGGCCCCATTTCATTAAATTGGCTTCCCCGTTACTGTGGCACTTAGGTGCCCATCCTGCTTCCCACTGAAGTCAATGGCAACATTCCCCATGAACGAATTGGGACTGGGATTAGGCCCTTATTATCAGGATTGGGCCCACATGCTATGGTGAGGAGTGCAATCAAACCTCTATAGAAGAGAATATTTAGGGCAGAGTGAATCATTATTTATATTGTTATAATGCCCAGAGGCCCCAGTCAGGAAACAGCTCCCCATTGTGCTAGGCCCTGTACCGTAAAGCTCCCGGGTCTATAAAATACTTCACAATCTCTACAGTGAAAAAAGAAAAGGAGTACTTGTGGCACCTTAGAGACTAACAAATTTATTAGAGCATAAGCTTTCGCTTATTTGTTAGTCTCTAAGGTGCCACAAGTCCTCCTTTTCTTTTTGCGAATACAGACTAACACGGCTGCTACTCTGAAATCTACAGTGAAGCAGTTACTCAGAATTTTCCCCAGGAACATTTGCTCATTTCTAGACTCAGTCACTTGCTGAATGTTTTGTGAGATTCCAAAATGTTTACATAGGTTCAGTGTTTACATAGGTCCCCTCTTTCCCCCACTTCCCCTTCCTCCCTCCCAGTTCTGGCAAGGTTCAAAACCAGAAATGACAAAATCCCTTGAGAGAGGCTCTACTTGTGGAATTTTCAGCTGTAGAAATGGAAAATAGAGACACCAGGCACTCAGGATTTCCACTGCAATTCTGCATAATCTAGGAACTTGGAAAGTTCAAAAAAGTCTCCAAATTTTGAGTGATCATACTAAATGCAGCTGAACTATAGCGCTTTTATAGCCCCCAGTCCTAGAATATTTAAAATTCATATTGTCACAGATCTGATGCCAACTACGAATATCATATCTGTCACCATGCTATGTGCATGGCCACATGAAATTTCAGAGCCTCAGCTCTTCCTACTCCAAAAGCCTAGGCTCTTAATCTCTGTCACCAGTACAGAGCCAACTGCCAGATGATTGAGCGACCCTTGTTCTCTCCAGCAGAGGGCACGCTAGCTAATATGCTACAATATTTTAAAGGCATAAAAGTAATTTGCTACTGTTTCTAAAACATCTGTTTGTCTGTAGCTTACTTTAAATAAATCTTTCAAGACATCACTTTAAATTAATTGAGTTGAACAATATATTTTCACTGTTCATGACAACTAACAGTTGATTTCATAGTTTCCAAGGCCTGAAGGGCCCACTGTGATCATCTAGCCTGACCTCCTGTGTAACACAGGCCAGGGAACTCCCCAAAATAATTTCTAGCGCAGATCTTTTAGAAAAACATCCAGTCTAGATTTTAAAATAGTCAGTGATGAAGGCTCCACCATGACCCTTAATAAGTGGTTATAATGGTTGTTTACTCTGATTGTTAAATTTTTTTTTTCCTTTTTTCCAGTCAGAATTTCAACTTCAACTTCCAGCCATTGGATCACGTTATATCTTTGTGTGCTAGATTGAAGAGCCTATTATTAGATAGTTGTTCCCCATGTAGGTACTTATTGTCATCCGCGATCCCTTGGGGTCAGGGATGATCTCTTTCACAGGTTTTATTTTTCATGGGTCCTTTGGTGACTGAAGAGTCTGATTCTTGAGCCACAGGCTCGTTGGCAGACATTGCAGGTGGTGTTGAAAGATGGGATTGGGTCACGATTGCTGCATGACAGTTGTCTTTCTTTTCTAGCATATTTCTGCAACCAGGGCAAGGCAATTTTCCTCAAAAGTGGACGTTCCCTCTCTGACAATTCTTCGCCAGTTATCCCTATCCTGGGCTGCTGTCTCCCAGGGTACGGTGTTAATGCCACATCTCTTGATTTGCATTACAGTGCAAATAAGTGATGGTCAAATAAACACCACCCTATACCGGAAACCTACTGACTGCTATACTTATCTACATGCCTCCACCTTCCATCCAGAGCACATCACACGATCCATTTTCTACAGCCAAGCCCTAAGCTACAACCGAATTTACTCCAATCCCTCAGACAGAGACAAACACCTACAAGATCTTTATCAAGCATTCTTAAAACTACAATACCCACCTGGGGAAGTGAGGAAATAGATTGACAGAGTGAGATAGGTACCCAGAAATCACCTACTCCAGGACAGGCCCAACAAAGAAAATAACAGACCACCACTGGCCATCATGTGAAGCCCCCAGCTAAAACCTCTCCAGCACATTATCAACGATCTACAACCTATCCTGAAAAATGATCCTGCACTCTCACAGACCTCGGGAGGCAGGCCAGTCCTCGCTTACAGACAGCCCCTCAACCTGAAGCAAATACTCACCAGCAACTACACACCACACCACGGAAACACTAACCCAGGAACCAATCCCTGTAGCAAACCTTGTTGCCTACTCTGTTCCCATATCTACTCTAGCGACATCATCAGACAACCTAACCACATCAGCCACACCATCAGAGGCTCATTCACCATCACATCTACTAATGTGATATATGCCATCATGTGCCAGCAATGCCCCTCTGCCGTGTACATTGGCCAAACCAGACAGTCTCTACGTAAAAGCATAAATGGACACAAATCGGACATCAGGAATGGTAACATACAAAACCCAGTAGGAGAAAACTTCAATCTTCCTGGACATTCTATAACAGATTTAAAAGTAGCTATACTTGAACAAAAAAACTTCAGAAACAGACTTCAAAGAGAAACAGCAGAACTAAAATTCATTTGCAAATTTAACATCATTAATTTGAGTCTGAATAGGGACTGGAAGTGGCTGGCTCATTACAAAAGCAGCTTTGCCTCTCCTGGAATTGACACCTCCTCATCTATTATTGGGAGTGGACTACATCCACCCTGATCAAATTGGCCCCATCCACACTGGTTCTCCACTTGTGAGGTAACTCCCTTCTCTTCATGTGTCAGTATAATAATGCCCGAATCTATAATTTTCACTCCATGCATCCGATGAAGTGGGTTCTAGCCCACGAAAGCTTATGTCCAAATAAATCTGTTAGTCTTTAAGGTGCCACCGTACTCCTTGTTGTTTTTGTGAATACAGACTAACATGGCTACACCCTGATACTTGACATCTCTTGATGTTTACCTTGAAGGTGTCTTTAAAGCGTTTCTTTTGGCCTCCTCGTTTCCTTTCTCCTTTGGTGAGTTGGGCATACAGCAGTTGTTTTGGTAAGCGTACATCAGGCATGCGCACACAGTGCCCGTTCCACCTCAGCTGGTGCTGGATAATCAGGGCCTCAACACTGAAGATGTAGGCATCTGTGAGGCCACTGACATTGGTGTGAGGATCCTCCCACTTGATGTTGCTGATCTTCAGAAAAAAGTGCCGGTGCTGGCATTCCAGGTTTTTCGGGTGTTTTCTGTAGGTCACCCAATTTTCACAGCTGTAGAGGAAAGTTGGGATTACCACTGCTTTATAAACTAAAAGTTTAGTACAAATTCTGATGTTGTGATTGTTGAACACCCCGTGAGACAGTCTGCCAAAGGCAAGGCTGGCACAGCGAATTCTGTGCTGAATCTCGATGTTTATATCTGCCCTCTGTAAGAAATAGCTGCCAAGATAGGCAAAGTATTCTACATTTTTCAGATCTTCTTTGTCAGTATAGATCTTCCCTCCTGGGTCTGATGATGGAGCAGGGACGGGGCTTGTGAAGAACTTTTGTTTTGCCGATGTTCAGAGTTATCCCTAGGCGTTTGTAAGCTCCAAAGAAGCAATTCAGGGCTGGTTGAAGATCCTCCTTTGAGTGTGCAACTACAGCACAATCATCTGCGTACTGGAGTACTTATCACCTGTGTACTTATACACTGTAGTCAAGTCACCTCTGAACTTTCTTTGTTACGATCAATAGATTGAGCTCCTTGAATTTATCACTGTAAGGCATGTTTTCTAATCCTTTAATAATTCTCAAGGGTCTTCTGTGAACCCATCTCCAATTTATCAACATCCTTATTGAACTGACTACACCAGAATTGGACACTGTATTCCAACAGTGGTCACACCAATGCCAAATACTGAGGTAAAATAATTTCTCTACTTACTCAAGATTTCCTCTGTTTATGCAGGTTGGCATTAGCCCTTTTGGCTACAACATCTCACTGGGATCTCATGTTCATGTCTGCCATGTGTCTTAATCTCTGAGACACTGCTTCATAGGATAGCATCCCCCATTCTGTAAGTATGGCCTACATTCTTGTATACATTTATATTTAGCCATATTAAAACACAGTGTCTGAAGGGTTAATGTTTCTGAAATATTTCAGCTCCAGGAGATAATTAAGTTCTTGTACTGATGATCAGTGTTAAACCAACTACAGTCCTGTATATTCTGGCATAGTCAGCTGACAACCATCAGCATCTATTCCTTGTCCAGCTTTCAGGATTTAAAACTAGGGCTCTGCAGGGACACACAGCAAAGGGTGCCTGGCCCAGGTCTATGCTTAGCCATTAAAGAAAGCTATCTTATCCATAGCCTTCTGAGAGAGAAAAGTGCCCAGCAGGCAAGGTCTTTAAACAGCAGAATATAAGTTATTTTCAGCCAGCGCCTGTACGGAGTTAATACATCTTCCTTGCAGCCAGCTTCTGCAGCTGGAGTCTTTCAATTCCATAAAAACTTCTTCAGCCAGACTCTTTCCCTTGAGTTCTCATTGGGAGGAACCCCAAACTGCATCTCTTCATCCTGCCTGTCCTAATGAAGAATAATCTCTGCTGGATTCCGCCTTTTCCACCCCAGTGCAACCTTTGCAGTTTAACAGACACCTGGCTCCCCTTCTCTGCTCATTGAGAGTTTAAACCTTTTCTCCCCCAGACACAGGTTGTGGGTCATACCCTTCATTATATAGAGCTGTCATAATTCAACCAGAGGCTATTACCTTTGAGTTTCCTTTTTTCAAGTATGTATTTAATTTAATACTTTCCTGACATTTCTCACTGAGATTTCTAGTTACTGTTTGTAATGGCAGCCAGATATTCAATACTGCAGTACTTCTGGAACACAAATCTAATACACTATTCAGCTGTACTGATGTGTTGTGAATGGCAGGGTTGTCTCTGAGGTAGCTGGGCCTTCTTCAAGCTCTCAAATTGGCATTGGCCAGGAACTGGATGGGATGTGGAGGGCAGGGCATGTGGGACAGTGATGTGATTTGTTCTCAAGGCTGGACACTGGGTTCTGTGTAAGCTGGAGTTTCCATCTTGGCTCCATCTTCAGCCCTAGAGAATGACAAACGTATGGGTCACTGGGGGAAGATAATCATCTGAGTGGAACAGGTGCAGTTTCTTCGCAAGAAGGACGTGGAAGAAGGCGTTTCTTGCCATTGTTTCTGCCTGGGCATCCAGGATTAGTGATGAAACCAGGAAAATCATGAGATGTCATACCATCTTGATTAATGGAGGATAGGTTGATGGAGAGGTCAGTGCCATGGTTCTGGCACTGCTTAACGGTATCATTTAAGTCTTCTTTGGATTCAGTACAAGCCAGCTGCTCTTCATCTGAGCACTGACCTTGTGCAGGCTTTGTGATGCCATTGTCATATCTACTGCCAAGGAGATAGAACTAGATACCTTCAGCATATTGTGGACAACAGAGCCCATGGCATCGCAGGACCTTTTCAAAGCGTCTTAAGTCTATGAGAATGTGCCAGGCAGTGGGTCTCTGACTTTAAGACCTAGTACACTACATCTAAAAATCACAGTGGGGTCCTGGTCCACCTCTAGGGCTCCTAGGCACTATAGTAATACAAACGGTCAATAATAGTGGGCATACCACCTTTGTCATTTTAATCAGTATAGTTAAAATAGTTTCTCATTCTGATATTATGTTATAAACCAACCTATATGCACCACATGACTGTGCGACCTGTTCTACAATTTTGCAACCACTATGCAAGGGGAAAGGAGAACCAAGTAGGAGGTTGTAGTCTACAGCTCACAGGAGGAAAGTTTTGAAACTTGAGATGTCTTTGGCGTTGTCTTTATTTCGGTGCAGATCATAGAACAGTTGGACTCTGTTCAATAGTAAAGTTACAATTGTTCCCAATATTTCAATGCTTAGGAAAAAAACAGGAAAGACCTGTTCCAGGAAAGATTATAACATTGAAAACTGCCCATAAGAACACCTGACCCTGCTATACTTTTATTTTTTGTAAATAATTTCCATGGCGTTACATTAACAAACATAAAAGCTCATGAACTCTGGTATCTGAAGCAAATATTGTTTAACATCTGGCATCTGGCACATATTCCTCCTGTGGGATGGATTGTTTGTGCAGAGCTTTATTGAATAATATTAAGAATGAATTACAAAATATTGCAGTTACATAATGCTGCACTGTCTGTACAGACAGCTGCAGCTGTCCACACTCACTCACCTGAAAGTACAGGCTCCAGAACTATTGCCACAAGTATCAGCAAGGTTATTAATTCAAAACCAAATCATTTATTGACAAGATGACATCTTTAAGATAGCCACATTTTTAGTGCATTGAACTATTTATTTGCATTCATATTTATTTCTATGCAACCCGGGCAGCTGTCACGAGCCCCAGACCCTCCATTTGTCCAGGGTGAGGAGTTGGGGTGCCCAAAAGCAGCCACCAGCCCATGTCTCTGCCCTCCAGGGCCCACTGTCCAGGACAGATGCAGGGTCCGGGGCTCCCCACAGCAGCCCAGGCTCCCTGGGCAGCTCTTACCATGCCCTGACTTCCGGCCAGGCCAGGAGGCAGGGCCATGGGGGAAGGGGAGGAGCAGGCGGTGGGGCCCCATGAGGTGTGTGGGTGGGGACCCCCAATGTTCTTTGTGCCAATAAATCTTAATCTGCCTCTGATCAGGATAGCTCCATTTTAAGTCCATTTCCAATTTCAATAGAGCTATGCTGATTTCTATCAGCTGAGGATCTGGTCCATGACTGTGTCATCTCTTACAGGTTATGCAGGATTGGAGCTGGGCAATATTTAGCTGAGAATCCTATCCAAACCCTCAAGGAAAATCCAGAGTAGTGTAAGAAGTGGTGATAGTGATTCGGTAGGCAGTCCTCTTACCATTGAGTCAATACTAAACCAATAATCCATTCTTCTTCATCAACAAATTAACATTTATAGTACAACAGCACCTAGAATTCTCAGTCAATTGAGGGATCCATTGTACTAGGTGCTGTATGTGACAGGTATGGCAAAATCCTGGACAAACCATATGTAATTAAGTTCAACTTAATTCAAAATAGTTTAAGTATTTTAGGAGTTCACTATATAAAAATGCAAATATTTATGTATTATTGTGGAATTATATGTAGCATCTCTATGCCTTGCTGGGGAATAACACAGTGTGTATAGGAACGGAACTGTGTAGCCTGGTAATACCCTGGTTAAGAGGGAGAGAGACAGATATCTCCACCCAAGAGAGCTGACAGAAGACTGAAGGTGGGTGTCCTTGCTGGACCATAAAAGACAAATACAGCTGCAGTTGCCCTGAATTATGACACCGTACTGACATATAACAAAACAGTCCCTGCCCCAGAAAGCTTACAATCAAGTATAAAAGAAATAACATATAGATGAGCCAAAACAGGGGGGCATGTGGGGTGAGAGGACAGGGTAAGAAACATCACTGAGTATTGTAGCACAGATTGCCTGTGTGTGCAATTCTTAGGCAATAGGAAACAGCAATCAGTAGATATTCTACTCTCTGTACAAAACTGCTATTGATATCACCAGGAGTTCCATGCCAGGAATGAGGAGACTATAGCCCATAGTGGAATGTATCCTCACCTTGATGGACAGGGTTTTACAACTCCTGTTAAGCTGAATGCGTAAATCCATGCTCCATGAGCTGAGTGTATATATATTTACCCAGATCACATCAGAGACTAAACAGAGCAGGATGTGTTCCATTCATATGTAACTCGATCTCATAACTTGAGCTTCATTATCAATTACATTCCAAACCAGTGTTAGCATAAACACTAAAAGCTGCAAATTGCAAAGCATTTATTCTTGAAAGTATTTGATTGACAGAGTAATTCCAAACAACTGGAGGCATCAGTAATAATTATATGTGTAACATGTATTGCAAGGAAAGGTAGCTATATTTGATATTTATTGATGCTCTGACAGGAAACATTCATGTTTACCGTGAAGGCTGGTCCTTTGCTAACTTTGAAACACCCATCCATTTGAAAGTATTCCTATATTTTCAGCAGTCACTATTGCTTTAATTCCTTAATACCATAAGAGCCACATATGTGGTAGCAAGGCATTCTGGGGTGAAGGGTTAATCATTTTGCTGCAGCTCAAGGATTAACATCACATTAAAAACACATGTATATGTATCCAAGCGATGGGATGAAAAATTACCAGTGCGGGTGAAAGGTACTCAAGCAGACAAGGATGTGTTCACTGCTTATTCAAGGACTAAGTAAACTTTACTGCACACTTCTCAGTCAATGCACTGATTGCTCCCCAAGTGCTGTCAGTTAAAACAACGCAGATTTGTAATCTTCAAATCTATCATTAACATGCAAAGGTCAAGCAGACTTTGCTTTGAACCCTGTTTCAGTGTTCTAGAATTTGGCGATCATCTTGTAATGATATGGTGACTGAATTATGGAAGAACCGTGGCAGGGAGAGATATTTAAAGGTAGAACGGGAAATTAGACACCGAGAAGATCCTTACTACTCCTCTTATTCTTGAATAGCACCTTTCATCCAAGAGGACCTCAACATGCTTTATAAACTATGGGATAGATTGGGAACTTCTTACTCATGCTGATGAGCAGTTACTCACATGAGTCATCCAAATGAAGGCAATAGGATTAACGGTGTGAGAAACTGCTCCCTAGTACAAATACTGGATTCGTAATCTGGCTTTATAGAATTCACTTCCCCTCTCAGTGATGTAGGCCCCGGGGTACTGAAATGGAGGAAGGGGTTAACAGCATTCAGTAGCACCAGACACACAGGAGAGGAGGAGTGCTTACTGCCAGTGAGAGTGCAAGGGGAAATTTAGGTAGGTAGAATGCAATTCCCCAACTGGGATTTAGGCAGGAAAGTTGGGTTAATACCCCTATCCTTAGGAAAAATGCAACAGGAAATGTAGTGACTACAGATTGTCAAGACCTCAGTTTTACACCTTAGCCAAAAGACGACATGTCCAGCTGTGCAGTGTCTCAGTACTGACAGAGAGAAGAGTGCAACCTCTTCATGCATTATCCAGATTTCCACAGCCCTTGTGGGTTTTCCCTGAAGAAAGACAACCCTCATCTGCTTTGCCTGTGAAATCATATAAAAAGGCTAGTGGAACAGCCCCTAGCAGAGGACAGCCCTTGGCCATGGAAATAGATTATCCTTGTGCTGTAAATAGGGCCAAAGGAGGGGGCAGTAGTGCTATATACAAACCCAGAAGACAGTGACACTCCTGTGATTATAACAGCACTGACCTTAAAAGCACACAGGGAAACAGCTAGAGAGAGGCCTCCGTGTTCAAAGCTGCGAGCCTGAAGTCAGGCTTTTAAAGCCATATTTAGACACCTTAATGGAAGTGACTTACTTTCCACACAAGCCCCTTTTCTATGGCAGTGCACGTGAGTTGCTCAGCAGGTTTAATAATCAGGCCATTTCTATTTAGAGGCCCCCATAGGGCTGCCAGAGCCTGATTTTAGGCTCCCAGTTTGAAAATTTTGGCCATGGACCATAGAACAGTACTAACAACATTTAGCATGGGTAGATTTATTGGGACATTTGGTTCTCCTCACTGGTTTCTAACCAGTATTCCTGCCCTGGGGCTCCTTTCCCCTTCCCATCAACTACTGCACCATGCTCTTTCAACATCACTTGATTCAGAGTTTGCAGTGCAATGACTTCAGTGCACTGGTAACATTGTTAAAGAGCAACTTAGCTGTCAATTTGTATTTGAAACTGCTAAAGATCTTTATCAGCACCGTGAATAGCTTGTAAATCAATATATTCCCAATGAATGTCAAATTGACATGGCACACATTACTGCAGTCAGCCGTAGGAGTTATTTGGTGAGAGGCAGGAAAAGCAACACTATGACCCAGCGTCATTTAGCCCCTAGACAAAGGAAATACAGTCAATGCCTCAAGTGCCTTTGGAATTTACTGTAATAAACAATGGGAGAACATTCCACTTGAAAAAAAACAAATTAGAGATAATTAAACCTGTCATGCAGAAAAACTGGAAATACTTTCTTGTATTAGAGCCATAAGCCATGTAGCACATGTGGGGATGAAAACTAACAACTGGTTATTGATTTAGTGATCAGGAAGTCCCCCTGGAACTTATGGCCACCAGACTGAATTGTCTGATTTAGATCATATTAAGTTATTCGTTACAAAGGCTAGTTCACCCTGCAAAGCTAAGGGTGAAATTCTGACCTCAGCAGCTACCTGTGCACTCTATACCTTCCCTCAAAGGCAAAGAGCCAGATTGTTGGGACAGCATAGAGTGAAACTACCCCAGGGCCCAGGAAAGTACATCACCTCCCCACCAGGCAGCAACAGCATACCACATGTGAGAAGGTGCAGCATGCACTCCCCCTTACAGCTGGCTAGCTATGTTTGCCATGTGTTGGGATAGGGCCTGGCTAAGGCCCCATGGGAGCTAGCTGGAAGTGGTGCCTGCATTCAGAAGAGTGGAGGGGAGTATAAGTGATCCTCTACTTCGATGGGCAGTTTGAGGAGGAGGAAGGCCCCATGTGCCCATCTCTCTCCCTGCACACCTGCTGAAACGTTAATCTGTCTTAAGCTTTCGTGAGCTACAGCTAAGGCTCATGTTATGCTCAAATAAATTTGTTAGTCTCTAAGGTGCCACAGGTACTCCTTTTCTTTTTGCAAATACAGACGAACACGGCTGCTACTCTGAAACAAAAATCAGTGGGAGAATAAGCTGAGACACATGCACACAAAAGCTAGTTGCAGTCTAGATGGATGTTCAAACTGTGAATCCGTGCAACAACATTAATGTCTTCTACTTTCTTAAGAATGAAATTTTAATTATCCAGGACATTCACTAATCGTGGCTTATTATCTAGTACCACATGGCATATTTAAAGGAACACTGATATATAGCTATAATACTATATATTTTGTAACAGCACTTATGCCTGATAGATGTAATGATATCAAACTCACTCAATTTCCTTTGTAAAGAGGTTTCCTCAGAATGAATGCGTTAAATGGAATCAAAACCACCATTTAGAAAACGTATCACATTCAGAGCAATGGTCACAACATAGTTTAATTCAATTATAGTTTTATTGGAAATGTATTTTTATTAAAAAAAGCTTTAAGAACAGTCCCACAAGGGGCAAAACAGTACAAGAATTACTCTTTTTCAGATACAAATGAAGTAAGGGTTTGTACATTAAAGTGTCACGAGCAACAGTGAAGCCATCTATTTTAAATTACAGTTATCTCTTTTGTTACAACCTAGGGTTACAAAACATAGCAAGTGTTTAGAAATCTGGAAAGCCTGCATGGAAGGTTTAGGGAAATGACTGTTTAAACAGAAGCAGAAGTTTAATGGAACAGCTGCTGAGCTAGGCAGTGAATCTGTCCCTCCAGCTATCGCTAATTACATGAGAAACAGTTATACCTTTGCTATTTTGGAAGCTCTGGCTGCCTTTTAGTATTAATTATTAGATGATAGGTTGAAGCAGCAGTAGGATAAGCAAGAGACTTGGAATACCTTAAACAAAAGTAATTGGACGTTTTCCTGCCTTTATAAGGTCTGAACAGAGCTTCCTCCTGCCAAAGTTCCTAAAGGGACAGGAAAAAGGTGTTCAGGCTGAGGTGGCAAGAAGCCAATCCCCACTATTCTTTCAGGATTTTGCCTTCTTCCTTTTCATCTAGCCTCTCCTGAAAGCTTATATACCCACCAATCAGGCAATCGGCTCCTCTGTGTTCTTGTGGTGAGAACATGCACTTAATCCCTTTATAAGACAAGGGTGATTGGATGTTTGGGGTGGTGATCCCCTGCTTTCCAGAATCATGTGGGATCCCTTCATCCTAGAGCTATATACAGCACACACACATTTTTCTAAAGAAATTGTCTGTCTCTCTTTGGGTGTTTATCTATGGCAGCTGCAGTGATGCTATAGACGCAGATTTGAAGGTGACAACCCCTTATTTTCATAACTCCCTGATTTAATTACAGTTTTGGCCCATCATAGTCTTCTAATCTTAGCCGATGGGTCTGATTCTTCATTGACCTGCACCTTGTGTAGTCACTTCAACGGGTACAAAGTGCTACCAAATTAGAGTGGTAAAGATTGATACCCATTGTGTGCCAGAGTAACTGATTGCACAAGGTGCAGGGCAATGGAGAATCAGGCCTGATCAGTCCTTCTGACAATGACAAAGGGGGAGATTTTTGGAAAATGCGCAACCTTCTCTTTGATGTTGCCAATCTCACCCCCACCCCTTCAAGGTTGGAATAATACCAGATTGTCAGGTCTAAGGAGGTGGTTTTAGAAGATCAGTTACAGCAGGGTGAAAACCCTGAATCCCCTTTTCTGGCAATATTTATCCTGTCACCATATTGGTCATTTTGGCTGCATTCATGCCCATTTTGTGTTCAGTTCCCATAAACATTCTATCAAATGAGCTTTCTGGCTGGAATGCTTCTATAAACCAGCCAATTTGAAGTGAACATTAGAGAATCTGAACTTATTGGAGCTAGAAACTTGAATCACATTTAGCCAATCAGGGAACACAAACAATCCTAGATGAGCTGTGTGTCCAATTAAAACTAACTGATGCAACTATAATTGCACACTTTGAATACTGAATGCTCACAATGGGTGCTCATGAACAATCTCTAGACAAAGGCTCCAATCTTGCAAAGACTTATGCACAATGCTAGACTTTACACACTGAGCAGTCCCATTGAATTCACTGAGACTACTTATAGGGTGGAAAGATAATTCAATGAATGATTTCTCTGAATGATTCTTGGGCCTGCAAAGATATGCACGTGTCCTTCACTTTATGCACTGTGAATAGTCGCACTGAGGTCTCTTCCAACCCTAATCTTCTATGATTGAGGTGAAAGAGACTTTTCCCAATGTGTCACGTTAAGCATGTGCTTGAGACCTTGCAGAACTGGCACCCATTCATAGCAATATTTCAGTGAATAATCTGAAATATGAGAAAATCTCAGAATGCCTGAGGACATTTCCCAAACAGAAAGAGAAGCTGCAACTATACAGCTGTTTATATTATTTACTAGAAATGAATCATTCAGCCCTAGTGTGAAAATCCTATATATCTGGATACATTTATAACTGACATTGGGACTCAAACCTTAAACTAAAACGGAGCAAAATCCAGGCCTGATGTAAGTCAGTGGCAACTCCACTGACTTCAACGCAGTTGTGCTCACATTGAACAATGTATGAATTGGTCTAGTTGTTGTTTTCACAAACTGGGAGAACATCCAAAATGTGAAGTATCCAAATATGTATGACATGACAGTCATGTTCATGCTTTTTTAGGAAGCACTGAGACTCCCAAACCATCATGAGACAGTGAACATTTCAGGAGAGAAGCAACTTGCTAGAACCACAAAGTGTTACCTTGGAAGCCAATTCTCTTTATCCTCTTCATAAAATTACATTCTGTAACCATGTTGCTGATTGGGTAATCAATTCAAAGCTAACACTTTCCCCATGAGAGACAGGATCTGCAGCTTTACATCACAGTAACTGCGGGAGGACAAAACAGCTGGCAGGACAGTGTCATGCCTGTGTTTCCAGAGGAAACATAAGAAAGAATGTTGAGAGCTTGCTGTGCAAACAGTGGGTTGGGCAGCAGTGGTGGGTTTAGCATGGGCTTTGCTGCACTCATAGAAATCATGAAACCAAGGGTGGGAGACAGGTAAAAACACATATCTCCTACTTCAGTAGGGCGGGGCAGCAGTGCATGGGTAATGGAGCGAGTCTGCCCCGTGCTCACCCTGCAGCAGCAGCTCCTGTCCCACAGGTCTGGGCCTGCCTCCCCACTCCAGCCATTGTGACCGGGCACATGGGTTGCAGAGGGAGAGAGTGTGAGGTAACTTACAGTTAGGGACACATCAAAGCGTGGAAAGAAATGAAAGCCTCCCAAAGGAGACTATTTAATGTCATCAGGAAATATAGTTGCTAGGGGTGTCTTATGAGATGGAGCATTTTCTAGAGATCCCATTTTTACCCAGCCTGACTCTAATAATTATTTTTATGCATTCATATTGACTTGTTTGCATCAAGGTGGATCTAAATTGGGCCAAATCCATCCCTGATGTGACTCCTGTGATATCAATGGAGTTCACACTAGGGATTAAGTTGGCCCATGGATATCCATGATACAAATACACATCAAAATTCTAACTGGTACATCCTAGGAATAGGTATAACTTCCCCTCTCCCCCCCCCCAGTAATATTACTAGATGGAAATATAAAATTATCAATAATAATGCAAAAAGGCAGAAGTGTTCAATAAATATTTCTGTTCTGTATTTGTGGGAAAACTCATATCATATGATAACACACTTTCCATTCCACCAGTATCTCAGGAGGATGTAAAACAGCAGTTAGACATTTTAAAATCAGCAGGTCCAGATAACTTGCACTCAAGAGTTTTTAAGAAGAGCTGTCTGAGGAGCTCGCTGGACCATTAATGTTGATTTTCAATAAATTTTCTGGAACTTCCATGGTGTTCCAAGACTGGAAGAAAGCTGATGTGCCAATATTTAAAAAAGGTAAGCAGGATGACCCAGTAATTATAAGACTGACAGTATGTCATTCATCCCAGGCAAGATAATGGAGCAGCTGATACAGGACTCTATTAATAAGGATTTAAAGGAGGGTAATATAAGTAATGCCAATCAACACGGGTTTATGAAAAATAGATCCTAATCAAACTAACTTAATCTTTTTGTGATGAGATTACAAGTTCGGTTGAAGAAAGTAAGTGTTTATGTAATTTGACTCAGTACCTCATGATATTTTGATTAAAAAACTAGATGGATATAAAATTAACATGGCATGCATTAAATGGCTTAAAAACTGGCTAACTGAAAGCTCTCAAAATGTAATTGTATACGAGGAATCATCATCAAACAGGGTTTCTGGGGCGATTCTTGAACCTACCCTGGTTAACATTTTTACCAATGACCTGGAAGAAATCATCATATCATCACTGACCAAATTTGCATATAACACAAACATTGGGGGTGGTAAATAAGAAAGAGGACAGATCTCTGATATAGAGCATCCTGGATTGCTTGGTAAATTGGGCTCAAGCAAACAATGTATTTTAATATGGCTAAATATAAATGTGTACAAAGAATGTAGGCCACTTATAGGATGGGGGATTCTCTCCTAGTAAGCAGTGACTCTGAAGGAGATTTGGGGCTCATGGCGGACAGTCAGCGGAACATGAGCTCCCAGTGAAATGCTGTAGCCAAAAGTATTAATGATCCTGGAATGCATAAACAGGGGAAATCTTGAGTAAGAAGAGAGTTTACTTTACCTCTGCAGTTGGCACTGGGGTGACTGCTTCTGGAATACTGTCTCCAGTTCTGGTGTCCACAAATCAGGAAGGATGTTGATAAATTGGAGAGGGTTCAGAGAAGAACCATAAGAATGATTAAGGGATTAGAGAACATATCTTAAAGTGATTGAACAATTTGAATCTATCTCTTTAGTTTAACAAAGAGAAGATAAAGACTGATCAAATCAAAGTACCTACATGGGAAACAAATATTTGATAGGTGGGATCTTCAATCTAGCAGAGAAAGGTATAACACATTCCGATGCTGGAACCTGAAGCTATACAAATTCAGAAGGAAATAAGGCATACATTTTTAACAGTGAAGGCAATTATCCACTGGAACAATTTACCATGGATTATGATGGATTCTCCATCATTGGCAATTTTAAAATCTAGATTGGATGTTTTCTAAAAGATCTGCAGTAGGAATTATTTTGGAGGAGTTTTCTGGCCTTTGTTATACAAGAGATCAGACTAGATGATGTCAATGGCCACTTCTGGTCTTTGGGTCTATGAGTATTCTGGTCAAGACCCATAGTGCAGCCTATTAAAAAAAAAAGTAGGGATGAGGTGAGAAGAGAAGCCATTGCTGGATTAGGGGTATCCACTTATAAACACTGGGGCAGGGGTGCCTACGGTGGGCTGTGGCTGGGGGTAGGTCACTCAGGCTGCAGAGCAAACTCCCTACGGAGAGGGTGAGATGGCCAAGCCCCTACCTCCACCCTGCTACCCCACTCAACCCCAGCAGGAGGGCAGAGTATCCAAGCATAATCTCTCCAGGACCCCTGTGTACCACATGTCATAATGACCTGTAATATGGGAGAGGGGCCCAAGTTAGGGCGGGCCGAAGCTCCTACAGCTGGCCATAGGTTTGATGGCACATGGTTCTATGCAGAGCAAGCCACAATTTGACTCACAATATACAGCAGCAACATGTGGAGTAATCAAGCTATTTATGTGTACTCATTTGGGATGATCGAACACTGCTCAGTCATCTCTCTTCACCTTGCACTCTTTTGTTAAGGCTATTTCCAAATGTATATATACATACCATATCATATCCAATTTTAGCCATTGTAAATTCTCCCTCAATTCATGCAGAAATGTGTAGAGAGAGAAAGAGAGAGAGACACACACACAAATTACAGGAAGATCCTCTGTTGGTGTAATTTGTCATAGCTCTATTGAAGTCAATGGAACTATGCCAATTTATACTAGCTGAGGATCTGACCATGCAGTAGACAGACTTATTTGCCTTTGTACAACATTCCGCACTTAACTGTAGCAAGAATGAGTCATGAGGCAGAATTAAACAACATACAAGCAAGATTCATTTCTTGTCCATGTTGCTGAGCTGTGAATTTCTTTTAGCAGGTTTTTAACACAGATAGATACTACAGAGACAAGTGCAACAGGAAATCCTAGAGACAGACTAGATTTGGGAACCATTGAACAATGATACTGTTCCATCTATTTTTAGCTAGAGAAGACTGGATTTATTAATTGCGCTGATGCTAATGATGCGCCTAAGATATAATGAAAGATAAAGTGAAACCCAAGCTAGGCTTGGGAGCAGGACCCGGGACTACATCTGAACAGAGGGACAAATCTTTCAAGAGAGGGCCAGAGAAGGCTAAAGTGGAATGTAGACTCCCATGTTGAGAATTAACAATCCTGACTTATGCATGAGCTAAGTCCTGAGAGATGCTGAAATCTCAACTCTTCTCAACCTTGTGTGTTCAGACCCTCTAGGGGCAAGTTACTGTGTGACAAACCAGGGTGTGAATCTACAGCCCACCAGCTTACACAGTAACATCCTGCATGGACATTGCTACAGCACACTTGAAAGTCCTGGAGTATGGCTTGGCTGACTATATTTTGAAGTAGTAGCACATCAAACCACACTCCAGGAATTTCAGAGCATCGTCCACACAGGATGTTACTGTGCAGCAAGCTGTTTTACTATAGAATCACACTCTGGCTTACTGTGCAGTAACTTGCTGTGTAGACAAACCCTGAGAATTTGGTTTAATCTAAGTTAGAGGAGTGATAAGTAGGTCAGTGTCAATTTTATTTAGTTAAAAATCCATGAATGGAAGCCTGGCCTGTGATTGTGTATTCATCCCCTTGTAGGGGGATGGTCTAGAAATACTTAGTCCTGCCATGAGTTCAGGGGACTGGACTTCATGACCTCTCAAGGTCTCTTCCAATCCTATGATTCTACAACAGGAAGCAGAATAGGAACTATGCCCAAACAAACCCTCATTTAAAAAAATAAAAAGGTTCAGGTTGAAAGTATGTTTCAGTGGAGGACAGTTAATAGAAAATAACATCCCATTTGCTGCATAAAAAGTATACCCCTAAGAAGATCCCCAAGTTGAACAGTCTGGAAATAAACAATTAGAGGATCCAATCAATTCCCCACTACCATATCATCCTTCACCACTCATTTTCATTTGTCATCCTACCTTGTTCGCATCCCCCCCGTACCCATTTGTGGGACTAGATTCCCTGCTTGGTTTATTCTGTAGTGAAGATTACTATTATTTATTTGTATTACAGTATTTTCAGAGTATGTCTACACTCCAATTAGATACCTGTGGCTGGCTCATTCCAGCTGACTCAGGCTCATGGGGCTCAGGCTATTTAATTGCAGTGCAGACGTTCTGGCTCAGGTTGCAGCCCAAACTCTGGGATCCTCCCACCCCGCAGGGTCCTAGAGCCTGAATATCTACATCACAGTTGAACAGCCCCTTAGCCCAAGCCAGCTGCATGGGTCACCCATGGATCTTTAATTGCAATGTAGCCATACCCCTAGAGGCCCCTACAGAGATTATGTTAGATACTACAAACACATAGCAAGAGAGACTTCCTGCCCCAAAGAATTTACAGTCTAGAGAGACAAGGCAGTCACAGGGTGGAAGGGGAAGGAGATGCAAAATGTCTTTCCCAAGGTCACACAGCAGGTGAGCGGCAGAGCCAGAAACAGACCACGGGTCTCCTGACTTTCAGTCTAGTGCCATATTCACTAGACCATGTGTGCTGCCAGCTCTATACTGTTGATTAGATCTATTGTTTATTAAATGCGCAGCAAATAGAGACATGTCAGAGTTCTATATACTTCCCTCCAGCATGACGCAGTGGGGGACTAGGAGACTAATTATACGACTAAGACTAGAATTATGGCTCTGGCTGGTGTTATAGAAAGTTTGGAACTGGAGGGGGTGGCAGAGCAGGGCTTCTCCCCAGTGTAACAAGCACTCATAGCAACACCCGCACTCGCTTTAGGCCCAGTTTACTGTTCAAACTGTAGCAAACAAGAAGGTCCTCCCACTGCCCTATGGTTTCACAGCCTCCCATCCCAGGTGTCTTTAGTAATACTGCTTCCTACTACACCATCCAGCTCCCTGCTCCACCAGTCCTCATTTGGCCAGCTCTGGTGCTCTTCTGGAAAAGCAACTCCAGGATAACCTTCCTGAGTACCTGGCCCCTTGCTCTAAAAGTCTACCAGAGACATTAGCACCGCTCCTCTACAGTTCCTCATTCCAGGCATAGCCTGTTATGCCTCCTCTCCCTGCCCTCTGACAGTCTTTTATAGCCACAGGTGTAGCTCTATCCCATTTAATTATCTCAACTGGACACACCTGCTCTGCTGACAGGTCCTCGTTACCTTGCAACACAGGGTTATGTAAAGGTTTGCAGAGCTTGAAAGTTTGCATTTTTAACTATCTGAATCTATATTATGTGAAAACTAACATGTATAGTCCTTATTTGTGAGAACTGCTATAACCTGTGCTTGTGTATTAGTATATTGGAAATTGATCCTTTGAATAGAAAATGTGGGGGCATTAGATGTTGTAATCATTAGTAATTTGTTATTTTGAAGTTGGTATATAGTTTGGCAAGGTTCAGGTTGGCCAGGGTGATAGCAAGTGATAGAAGACTTTACGGCAGAGGGGAAGTGGCTGATTTTCAAGGCTTCCAGACATTTTCAGGTTTTTTTAGGCACAAAGTGTTTGTGTTGAAAGTGTGATATTGTTTTATGGGCATTCCTGGGCTCTGCTGAATCACGCTTTCAACCTTACGTCTTGTTCAACAAATATTTTGTTATGGAATTCCTCTGTTGTTTTCATGTGCTTTAATGAATGCCAAAGGCTAGATTAAGTTTGTACAGGGTGGCCCAGAAGAAGAGACCTGCTCCCAGAGATTATGTAAGGATCAACAAAGTGGGGTTTCTCTCCAGTGGGTGATATTGGGGGTGGACAGAGCAGGATTCCTTTGTGGGCTAAGGGATTAGTGGAGGGAGAAGGAGAGGAGAGAGGTTTTGCTACATAGAAGACTATAAGCATTAAGAGTTTAACATCTTTAATGCAAGACTTTGCCTTTCCCTGTCCTGCTCCCAGATCCCTTATTTCTCACTTTTTACTTTCCCCTGTCACCTGTCAGTGCTACTCTATCCTGCCCTCCCAACCATATGCCTCCCATCACCTGCCCTCCCCTTTCTTCCAAGACTGAAGAATATGACGTTTGGACCCCTTTTGAGCCTCAGTCCCTGTTGATACTTCTCTCTATACTCCTTCCCTAGCTCCTCCAGGATGGCTGCCTGACCACGTGTCTCTCTGACCTCCCATCTTTTATTTCTGGCTCAGCACAGCCTGGCAGAAATCAGCAGGGTTGTTATATAAACATATAAAGGATTGTATATGATGGTCTGTAGACACATGAAAACAGTTCTGTCCCAGCGTGTCCCACACTGCAGCTGAGGTAACAGGAAAAGATAAAATAATAAAGAAACAAAATACAGTGTCCTGCTATTTTAAGGCACACTCCGCTCTGTGCAAAGCATTTCTCTGCTCTGGTCCAATGTACCGGGGCTTTCTTCAGGCTGATTAAAAATAAAGAGCAACCTGGTAAAAAAAAAGGGTACTTCTGCTGGGGGAAATAAAAACCAGTCCTGAATTTGCAAAACCTATTATAAGCAAGATAGTCAGTTTCTCCATTCCTTCATGCAATCCGTGCCTGAGAGCTTCCTGAGCTGCAGTCCTTCTCTTTACATCACTACACTAATGAAGCTCTAGTATATTGCTTCGCAATCTACCATAACATGGGAGTACAAACACCTCATTCCGAGCTCTTTCACATTATATATCTTTGTATACCCCCTATTAGCCCTCTGAGAAACACTGGGCCATTTGTCCTCAGACAGGCCTGCACAATTTAGCCTTTGTGGGCCAAGCCATTTGGGAGGTAAGATTAGCCAATGGAGAGGAAAAAACCTGGAAACACTGCAAATAGTCAACAAGAGATAAACTTACAAAAATCACATCAGGGTGAAATCCTGACCCATTCAAGTCAATGGCAAAACTCCCCTTGATTTCAACTGGGCCACACAACTTTAAAAATTCATTTTCTATTTTTTTCCCCAAAACTTTTCAGAAAAATTCTATTCTGGGAAAAGTTTTGGCATATGTAATTTCAGGGGGATTATTTTCTTTTGGAGGAAATTGGGTTTGGCAAAATTGAATATTGGGGTTACAATGGGAAATTAGCTCTGGCCATAACCACAGAACTAGCACAAACACTTCAAATCTTCACTAATTATGCACAATCATTAAAATATGCAAAGTAGTTGAACACTCTGGACCTGATTCTCAGTTATGCTAAGGCCCCTTTATACTGTTCTGGCAGCATAAACTTATGCTCATGCTGCCTTGGTGGTATAAAGGATAGGGCCTTGGTGAAAATAAGGATCAGGCCCTAATTATTTTAAAATACACAATCCAGTGATAGATCTCTTTGAACTCAATTATGTAGAAATATTTAATACAGTGAGGAACCCACGCAGGTGACACTTTGTTAAAAAGGAGGGCTTATAGATCCAGCAAGCATAGTATAACATGTATTTTTGAAAGAACTTACAATGACTCAACTAAAAAATGTGATCAAAAAGGACAGATCGAACTAAGACAAATGTAGGGACAACTGAGACAGACAATTTCAGAAACAACTGGCAATGGTTGTTAGCACTTCTCAGATTCCACTTTTGGACAGGTGAATTTTTTGTTTGTTTGCCTTCCTTTTAAAATGAAAAAAGCAAAATAGCAAAAGCCAGCTTTTTCCTCAGTTTGTTTGGTGCCTTTGCTAAGCAGTATTGCAGTTACAGAGGTGGGGAGGTTCACAGTTTTTGGAGCATGAAATCACACCCGAGAAAAGTTTTTAAAATCAACAACAACAAAAAATGGTTCTTAAAACATATAATCACATATAAAATCATACGGGATCTGATGACAATACATGTTCAGATGTCTGCATCCTGGAAAGGACTGTATATGAAGAGGCTTCTCTCATCAGATGGCATAGGCCGTTGGGTCTGTGGTAACACTGGTTAGGTTTTGAGCTGCTATATTTTTCTGAGGAAAAAGATCTGCAGAAAGGGGCTAATGTCTTTTTGTTGTTGCTTTTAATGTTTAAAGGGAATGCACTGAAGGTTTAGAACGGGTACTGTGATACGTATATCCTCAGCCGGATGACAGAGCTCCCTCTGAAGTTGATGACAGTGTTGACTGTGATCATTTCCAAGTCCAACTGAATGGTACGTGGCCCTTTCACAGGACGGGTCATCACTAGAGTAGCACTGATAGGTCCCGTTTGCTGTGTGCAAAACAGAGAGAGAAGCAGGTGAGATTTCCAAGGGTGAGACATGAAGTTTATAATCTTAGAGTATATCACTTAATGTTTGAGTGTCTAACATCTCAAAACGATGCTTCCTTAGCCCTTCCATCCATTTTGCTGAGATGGGCAAATTACATTATTCCTCTTTGATAGATGAAAAGATTTGGGTACAGAGTAGTTAAGTGAAAGGTCAGGCAGCAAGTCAATGGTACAGCTGGGAATTAAAGCCAGGGTTCCTGACCCCTAGTTTAGTGTCCTATACATTGTACCTCATTGACTTGCTGAGTACATGGGTGGGACATCTCCAGAGGAACCCAGGTACTGGTGATTCAATAGGTCTCACTATTTTCTCTAAAGGTATGTACACAGAAATGGAGGTGTGATCATAGTGCTGTGCTAACTTTAATTTAGCTTATATGGGTAACAATAGTAGTAAAGATGTGGCAGCCTGGGCTTCAGTGGGGCTAGTGCAAGCCCATGTACAAGCCCACTGGGGACTGTGGGTACATATTTGGGTTGCTAACCTGTGATGAAGCTTGGGTTGCCTTGTCTCTTCTCTCATAGTTACAAGTTAGCTAGATTTACACTAGCTTTAAACACCCTTCATTTGCTGTGTAGACATACCCTGTCGTTACTGAAGCAATGCTCTAGCATAGTGGTAGAGGACACTGCTGCTGTGGTTGCTGTATTTTGACTGATGTATAAAACAGAGGTAATTAAAGACCCATGTCACTCATTGTAAATTCTTAAGCAGACAATTACATTCTGCCTGCCTAAATATCTCCTACAGTCCACTTTCAATTAGAAAAGGCGCTTTGCAGTTCCTGTTCTGAACTGTTGTGTATTTACATACATTGTTGAGAGCTACTGCACTTCACCCCAGAGGTGGCTGCATTTCAATGGTATAGGAAGTGTCACTTTGTACAATTTTATCAGTTTGTAAAGCATGTGAGGATCCTTGCAGATGAAAGTAATTGGGGAATTTTGAGGGGAGACTGGGTGAGGAAAGTGGTCAGTGGAAGCATGTAACTAAAAGAACCAGGCAGAGGAAAAGACGGGCTAGTGAAGGAGAAATAGAGCTTAGGAACAGGTTTGCAGAGTTGGAAAATGAAGAAGGGGCTCAGCAGGTACTTGTTGAAGGTGGAAGGGTAAGGAAGAAGAGAAGAGTCCTATAGGAAAAGCGGAAGAGTCAAGGGAGACTACACCAAATATGAGCCCCAGGAGGATACAGTATGGGTTGAAGAAGATTATAAGGGAAAATAGGAATGGAAAGAACTTGCAGCCAGAGGGAACAGGGGAGAGACTGGAGAATAGCACCGTCACCAGGAAAAGGCAGGTCTATGTGATCGGGGACTCTGTATTGAGAAGAATAGACAGGCCTGTAACTAGAGCTGATCCAGAGAATAGAAAGGTGTGCTGTCTTCCGGGTGCTAAGATACGGGATATAGACCTGAGGTTGAAAAGGATCCTAAAGGGAGCGGGAAAGAATCCTCTAATTATCCTTCATGTGGGAACAAATGATATGGCTAGATTCTTGCTGGAAAGTATAAAGGGAGACTATGCTAGGCTGGGGAAGACGCTTAAGGAAATTGAGGCTCAGGTGATCTTTAGTGGGATCCTTCCTGTTCCTAGAGAAGGGCAACAAAGGTGTGACAAGATTATGACTGTCAACAGATGGCTTAGGCAGTGGTGCTATAAGGAGGGCTTTGGGATGTATGGCCACTGGGAGGCATTCACGGACAGAGGACAGTTCTCTCGGGATGGACTTCATCTGAGTAGGGAAGGAAATAGACTTCTAGGATCAAGACTGGCACAACTGATAAAGAGAGCTTTAAACTAGGAATTAGGGGGAGATGGTTGGGAGATGTCCAGGAAATCTCCACGCCAGATTTTAGCATTGAGAGGGAAGAAGACGAAGTAAGAAAGGATAAAGCCGTCGGTAGGAGAATGTATATAAGGAGCGAGGGCGGTGTGGATACTAGTCTAATAGGTTATACTGGCTGTAGAATGACTGTGCCTAATAGGGTACAAAATGTGAGCGAGGCCAAACAGCAAAAATTAAGATGTTTATACACCAATGCGAGGAGCCTAGGTAATAAAATGGAGGAACTAGAGCTATTGGTGCAGGAAGTGAAACCAGATATTATAGGGATAACAGAAACATGGTGGAATAGTAGTCATGACTGGACTACAGGTATTAAAGGGTATGTGCTGTTTAGGAAAGACAGAAACAAAGGTAAAGGTGGTGGAGTAGCATTGTATATCAATGATGAGGTAGAATGTAAAGAAATATGAAGCGATGCAATGGATAAGACAGAGTCCGTCTGGGCAAAAATTACATTGGGGAAGAAAACTAGTAAAACCTCTCCTACGATAGTGCTTGGGGTGTGCTATAGACCTCCGGGATCTAATTTGGATATGGATAGAGCTCTTTTTAATGTCTTTAATAAAGTAAATACTAATGGAAACTGCGTGATCATGGGAGACTTCTACTTCCCAGATATAGACTGGAGGACCAGTGCTAGTAATAATAATAGGGCTCAGATTTTCCTAGATGCGATAGCTGATGGATTCCTTCATCAAGTAGTTGCTGAACCAACTAGAGGGGATGCCATTTTATATTTAATTTGTGAGTAGCGAGGACCTCATAGAAGAAATGGTTGTAGGGGACAATCTTGGCTCAAGTGATCATGAGCTAATTCAGTTCAAACTAAATGGAAGGATTAACAAAAATAAATCTGCAACTAGGGTTTTTGATTTCAAAAGGGCTGACTTTCAAAAATTAAGGAAATTAGGGAAGTTGATTGGACTGAAGAACTTATGGATCTAAAGGTAGAGGAGGCCTGGGATTACTTTAAATCAAAGCTGCAGAAGCTATCGGAAGCCTGTATCCCAAGGAAGGGGAAAAAAATTCATAGGAAGGAGTTGTAGACCAAGCTGGATGAGCAAGCATCTTAGAGAGGTGATTAAGAAGAAGCAGAAAGCATACAGGGAGTGGAAGATGGGAGGGATCAGCAAGGAAAGCTACCTAATTGAGGTCAGAACATGTAGGAATAAAGTGAGACAGGCT
The DNA here is from genome assembly GCF_009764565.3 of Dermochelys coriacea. Classification (NCBI taxonomy): domain Eukaryota; kingdom Metazoa; phylum Chordata; order Testudines; family Dermochelyidae; genus Dermochelys; species Dermochelys coriacea. The sequence continues at coordinate 98,553,182 of NC_050073.1, forward strand.
AAAAATCGAGTAGAGTTGGACCTTGCAAAGGGAATTAAAACCAATAGTAAATGGTTCTATATCCATATAAATAAGAAGAAAACTAAGAAAGAAGAAGTGGGGCCGCTAAACACTGAGGATGGAGTGGAGGTTAAAGATAATCTAGGCATGGCCCAATATCTAAACAAATACTTTGCCTCAGTCTTTAATAAGGCTAAAGAGGATCTTAGGGATAATGGTAGCATGACAAATGGGAATGAGGATATGGAGGTAGATATTACCATATCTGAGGTAGAAGTGAAACTGAAACAGCTTAATGGGACTAAATCGGGGGGCCCAGATAATCTTCATCCAAGAATATTAAAGGAATTGGCACCTGAAATTGCAAGCCATTAGCAAGAATTTTAATGAATCTGTAAACTCAGGAGTAGTACCGAATGATTGGAGAATTGCTAATATAGTTCCTATTTTTAAGAAAGGAAAAAAAAGTGATCCGGGTAACTACAGGCCAGTTAGTTTGACATCTGTAGTATGCAAGGTCCTGGAAAAAATTTTGAAGGAGAAATTAGTTAAGGACATTGAAATCAATGGTAAATGGGACAAAATACAAGATGGTTTTACAAAAGGTAGATCGTGCCAAACCAACCTAATCTTTTTTGAAAAGTAACAGATTTTTTAGATAAAGGAAATGCAGTGGATCTAATTTACCTAGATTTCAGTAAGGCATTTGATACCGTGCCACATGGGGAATTATTAGTTAAATTGGAGAAGATGGTGATCAATATGAACATCAAGAGGTGGATAAGGAATTGGTTAAAGGGGAGACTTCAACGGGTCCTACTGAAAGGCGAACTGTCAGGTTGGAGGGAGGTTACCATGGAGTTCCTCAGGGATCGGTTTTGGGACCAATCTTATTTAATCTTTTTATTACTGACCTTGGCACAAAAAGTGGGAGTGTGCTAATAAAGTTTGCAGATGATACAAAGCTGGGAGGTATTGCAATTCAGAGAAGGATCGAATATTATACAGGAGGAGCTGGATGACCTTGTAAACTGGAGTAATAATAATAGGATGAAATTTAATAGTGAGAAGTGTAAGGTTATGCATTTAGGATTAATAACAAGAATTTTAGTTATAAGTTGGGGACGCATCAATTAGAAGTAACAGAAGAGGAGAAGGACCTTGGAGTATTGGTTGATCATAGGATGACTATGAGCTGCCAATTGATATGGCTGTGAAAAAAGCTAATGCGGTTTTGGGATGCATCAGGAGAGGTATTTCCAGTAGGGATAAGGAGCTTTTAGTACCATTATACAAGGCACTGGTGAGACCTAACCTAGAATACTGTGTGCAGTTCTGATCTCCCATGTTTAAAAAGGATGAATTCAAACTGGAGCAGGTACAGAGAAGGGCTACTAGGATGATCCGAGGAATGGAAAAACTTGCTTATGAAAGGAGACTTAAGGAGCTTGGCTTGTTTAGCCTAACTAAAGAAGGTTGAGGGGAGATATGATTGCTCTCTATAATATATCAGAGGATAAATACGGAGAGGGAGAGGAATTATTTAAGCTCAGCACCAATGTGGACACAAGAACAAATGGGTATAAACTGGCCACCAGGAAGTTTAGACTTGAAATCAGACGAAGGTTTTTAACCATCAGAGGAGTGAAGTTCTGGAATAGCCTTCCAAGGGAAGCAGTGGAGGCAAAAGATCTATCTGGTTTTAAGATTCTACTTGATAAGGTTATGGAGGAGATGGTATGATGGGATAATGGGATTTTGGTAAGTAATTGATCTTTAAATATTCAGGGTAAATAGGACTAATCCCCTGAATGGGATATTAGATGGATGGGATCTGAGTTACCCAGGAAAGAATTTTCTGTAGTATCTGGCTGGTGAATCTTGCCCATATGCTCAGGGTTTAGCTGATTGCCATATTTGGGGTCGGGAAGAATTTTCCTCCAGGGCAGATTGGAGAGGCCCTGGAGGTTTTTCGCCTTCCTCTGTAGCATGGGGCATGGTTGACTTGAGGGAGGCTTCTCTGCTCCTTGAAGTCTTTAAACCATGATTTAAGGACTTCAATAGCTCAGACATAGGTGAGGTTTTTCATAGGAGTGGGTGGGTGAGATTCTGTGGCCTGCGCTGTGCAGGAGGTCGGACTAGATGATCAGAATGGTCCCTTCTGACCTTAGTATCTATGAATCTATGAATCTATGAAAGTTGTTATTGTACATATAAATCTATCATTATTATCTGGAGGAAAAAGCAAGAACATGGATTCAAGAGGGGCTGACATGCTGGCTCAGGTATTCTTTTCCTGTTTCCGTTAATTCTTAAGCTTCATGAAATTCATTTTGGTTTGATGCAGAGAAAATGTATCCATTTAAAGAGACACTGTGGAGTGGTTTTAAGTACCAATATTTAGACTTTATTTTAAAAGAATATATTACAAAACCTTCATCTTTCTAGAAAACTGTTCATGAATATTTTTCCGGTTCGAAGGAAACAGGATTGGTTTTTCATTTGCATAAGTATGTGTTGCAAAATTGGACCCTTCTGAGAGACTCCTTTAAATGTATTATACACAAAGGTGAAAGCAATGCTAGGATTGTGGGTCAGATTTTCAGATGTGCTCAGCACTCACAATAAACTCATCCCTCAAGCACTTCTTAAAATCTGACTCTCATTTAGGTACCTAAATGGGGGCTGAATGCTTGATAATCTAGCCAGAATGGTTGGTTCTCAGCATTTGAAAATCTGGTCCTGTGTTGCTAAACTGAGCAGCAAATCACCATTCAGCAGAATATCGCACGCACAGCCTGGGACCTGTTTTACTGAGAGACATAATGCTAGCCAGAGTGCTTGGGTTAGCTCCTGCTAAGCTACTTTTGAAAAGTACCACAAAAATTTGAGCTGACAGTGGGATAGCTCACCAGAGATAGGCAGCATGGTCTTAAGTTAACAACCCCACCTGACTGATGGCACCTTTAACCATACAGCAGTATCTGCCTGCCCCACCTGCATCCCCCACGTCTGCAACCTCTCATTTTTATTTCATTTTTTTCAAAACAAAGGAACAGGCACCACCTGCTGATTATAACCTAGACTCTCTGGGAATATTCTGTTACCAGTTAAAGGAAAAGTGCTACATGTCCAATAAAAGAAAGGCCTTGGGTACTTTCTGGGATAAATGAAAGACAGGAATCAGATATGAACAATGGGATTTGTCTGTGAACCCCAGACAACTGACTGATCAACCCAGATAGGTGAAAAAATCTGGAACAATACAACTTTGTAACAGCAAAATGCTGCTAACGGATGGAAATGATTATCTCTGGACCTTAAGACAAAGCTGATGGCCATTTTTAAAGTTCGGAAGCCTTCATGGCTACCAGAAGAATGTGAATTGGAAAATGCCAGAATCTGTTCTAATATTATTTCCTATGATGTGCTGAAGTGTCATTACATGTATTCCAATGAATGGCACTTGGTTGAATATCAGGGAGAGATTCTGCTTGTGGTTACTACCCAAGCTTCTGAATCCCACCAAGCACGACGCTCCTTGTTCTAAGAATGTCAGCTGTCCAATACTATCCAATGGAAAGGAGGGGGTGGGGGAGAAAGAGAGAGGTCAGCTGCAAATTTTGTGGGAAATGTGGACTTTTTATGAAAATCCAAAACCCTGCAAACTGACTTTTTTCAGTTTTTAGCCAAAACGTTTGTGTTTTGACCTGAACATTTTGGATTTTGGATTTTCAGTTTTCGGATGAAAAAATCCAGAAGTCTTGACGGAAAACAGACACTCTCTGCAAAACTTCTTTAATAGAAAACTCAGTTTTTCAGTTAAAAAAAAAGAAACTGACAACATTTTAAACCAGTCTCCCTCCTCCGCTATTTCAAGACGTGGAGGTCACAGATCTCTCTGAGCCCTATTGCCATGTAGGAATAGCACAGTGGGGCATGCTGGGCCAGTCTGGTGAATTTCTACACTGCCATTATCGGTATCTTTCCCTAGGATACATCACCTTTCTGCAGAACCAGCATCCACAGCCTTTCTGGGTTTGAGCAGCCCGCTGTGATTATGGACCAGTACATTACACTGCATGGCTATGGATGTAGTATGACCAGACAAACATCTGCCCCTATGAGAGATCTTGCGCTGAAATTTTAAATAGTATACATAAAAACATCGTACAGCTGTCAGAGAAGGATGTGGCAAACTATAAGATACTGGTAGGACTCTATACAGTTTACTCACCCGCATGTAGAATTCTCTGCCCTCGTTCCCTGATTTGATTTGGAAGATGTAATAGGCACCAGGGTAGCCGAGTGTTGCTTGCATTTGGAAGATGTCAGAAGGGCACGGACCGTCCTGACACCACATCCATGTCTCTGTATAGGATGGTGAATGGTGATCTCTGCAACCCGGGTTTTCAGCTGGACACATGCAGCGACTAAGGTGGATAGAATTATCATCAGCATTGAGCAAATTCTGCAACACCTAATTCACTACATGTTGCTATGAAAGCAAAAAATAATGGAGTACAAAACTTAACTGGCTTAAAGAACCAATGCAACTTTCATTTCTTTTGCTTGCATTCAGAGCTCCACCCCCATACTGCCTATATCTCTGCCTTCATCTTCCTCCTGCTCTCTGGGCTCTGCAAAACTGCTCTTCATACTGCAACTTTTGTCTCCTTTGATCGCTCCAAGAATTTGGACTTTCTTTTCTGGCAGCTCTGCAGCTATGGCCTCCCATTGCACGATTGTCCTGGTAGGAATTTAGCCTATAAACTCTTCAGGGTAGGGACCTGTTAATTATTGGCCCAGCTCATGGTGCAGAACCATGAACATCAGTGGTGCTATATAAATAATTACATTACTTTTTTTTGACAGGCTGTGTGCCTAACAACCTTTTGAGTACGGGCCATAGATTAAATACAGTCAAAGAATAAATCTAAAGACTGGCCAGAGCCACAAAGCCCAATTCTTCCAAAGCCTGAGTCTGGAGTTTTGGTTCAGGCACAGCTCTAATTAATCAGACAGTCCACAATGATATCTAAATAGCCTCCTCTCTTTACTAGACACACCAATCATAATCCATGAACATCCCAAGGACAGTCCAACTTGAGCAAACTCTTGCACTGATGGCCAATAAAGGTAAATTTTGTTATCAGTGTTATGTTCTAATGGTCCCTGCTGGCCTTAAACTCTGTAAATATTAAAAGACCCAGCAACTTGCTTTCCTTTGATCACACTTAATCCCATTATTCAGGCTGATGACATTACCCTAACTGCTTCCTAGAATCTCTCATCTTCCCTCTATTGAAGTAATACTAATTTCCTTGACAGTACTTCTAAAGTAAAATCAGAGTCTGAATATAGATTTTAGAGCACTTTACAATATGGGTCTTAAAACCAGAATTTTGATCTTGGGGCAAAACTTCCAAAAGCAGCCCCTGCAGAATGCAGGCAGAGAACAAGAAACTTGCACAGCCACAATTTGCTGAAAGTGCTCAGATTCTCAGTGCATCAGTGTTGCTCAGGTTGTGACCAGAGTATCTCACCTTGAGCCACCCAGTTACTATAACTGGTGATAATAGATTGGCTGGAAACCCTTTGGATGTTAACAGAGCCCTAATCTTGTTGCACATCTTTTGTTCTGTTTGGCTTCAGCTACTGACATACCATCTGGAGATTTAAGCTTAATATTGAGTAACTTCCCAAGGGGGCAGCAGGTGCCATATGCCTATTGAAATAAAATCCCAAGTGACCGAGATAAAACTGGGAAGAATTTCAGCCATAATTTGACTCCCAAGTGTGTGCAAAAAAAAGTTAGAAGAACTATGTGATTTTGTAAGATGCTGGGGTTTTTAGCAGGGGAATTGTATCTTGGGAACACCAGACTCAAAGGACCCCACATGTGGACCACTAACAGTACCTAGGACCCCCAGGAGGCAAAGCAAATTTCAAGACAATGTCAGTCAGCAGGTGGATTTTACAACTCTTAGATGAGTCATCTTTTAAACAGTAAGTGACTCAGCCTTAACTCTAGCAGAGCTGCCACTCCTCTCTAGTTCAGTGTGTTATGCTTTCAAAGCACTGTACAAACATTAACTAGTTAATCCTCACAACCCCCTGGATTAGGTAGGTAAGGAAGTACTATTATTAACAAATAGATTAGGTTTGATCAAGTATGATTAAAGGCAGGTGGCAATGGAGTAACTAACTTTCTTTTGTTGCATTACAACCATTATGGTCTTCTCTGCTGCACTCATTTTGGTGAGGGCTTTTCCATCTTAACTTTCCACAAAACTGAATCTCCTGCCACCTGATGACTTGGCAAGTAATTGCAATTTATCAATTTTGTCAAGCTTGCTAATAATAAATGCAACAATAGTGTCTGTATAGCACTTTAGATGTACTTTGCTATCATGTTGCAGAAGTGCAATTTATTTGCCTCAAGCAGATTTACTGCCTTTCCACTTCTATGGGTTTGTTACTCACTTGTCATTGATTTGGATATAAGGATCCTCACACTTTACTGGGTCTAGACATTTGTATCCTCCTTGGATATTGAAACAGGTTTGCTGCGTAGTACAAGTGAAGTTTCTAGTCTCACATTCATTGATATCTGAAACACAAAAATGAGAGGAAGGATAATACAAGGAAAACTCTACAAGATGCCACCCTTGTAAAGTGTGGCCTAGTGGTTGGAGCACTGAACTGGGACTCAGGAGACCTGGCTTTGCCACTGACTTCCTGGACCTTGGGCAAGTCACGTCCCCCCTTTGTGCCTCAATTTCCCCCATCTGTAAAATGCGGGCTATGACACTGACCTCCTTTATAAAGTACTTCGAGATCTATGGATGAAACCAGCTATATAATAGCTAGATTTCATTTATTATTTGTATTTTATTATAATAAAGCAACCTCCCCTATTAAGAGATTGCACCAAAGTATCACCAAACAAAGTACAACTTTGCTCCATCTGTATTAGAAGGCTACCTCTGATAAGTAAGGATGGGTTACTAACCTTGCAGTAACTTGAGCTCTTGTGATGTGTTGTCCCTATGAGCAGTGCTATTTAGATTGTGCATAGGTACAATTTCATTATTTTTCACTAGCAGAGTCTGGGCCATGTGTGCATCCTTGTGTGCAGCATAAGGGGCGCTGCCAGATCACGGCCATCTTAGTTCCCTCTCCACCATCAGTGCCAGGTAGGGGGAGATCACGCAGTGGAGAAGGAGTGTTGGCAGTGCACTGCACAGCTCAAAGCACTCAAGTTACTGCAAGATAAGTAATCCATCCTTCTTCTTCAAGTGTCTGTCCCTCTGTGTAATGCACTTCAGATGATTTACAAACAGTGTCCGTTTCAAAGAGGTGTCTGCTTGGAGCCCTATGACACAGCAGATTGCAGAGCTGTCCTGCCAGAAGAGGCAGTAGAAGCAGCTGCTTGCATCAGTGCATATTGTCTAGCAAAGGTGTGAACGGCACTCCAAGTTTCTACTCTGCACATGTCAGCAATAGGAATGTCTCTAAAGAAAGCTACTGATGCTACCTGAGCTCCAGTTGAGTGAGTTCATATGATGTCCTCAAGGGACATATTGTTCAACTTCCCAGAGTAGGTGCTGGGGGAGAAGCAGGGGAGGGGTGGAAGAGGGGAGACGGGTGGCGGCCCATGGCCCAGCGCCCCCACTAGTGCTGGGATTACGTGGCCTGGGACCCCTGCTGGTGCTGGGAGGGGGGAGGATGGGTGGTGGCGTGTGGCCCAGGATCCCTGCTGGTCCTGGAGGGGGAGGATTGGCAGGGCTGGCAGGTTCGCTACCTGGCTCCAACCGGCATGTCCCTGCAGCTTCTAGGGGAAAGGGCGCCCAGAGGGGCTCCACATGCTGTTTCTGCCACAAGTGCCAGCTCCACAGCTCCCATTGCCCGGAAACCACAGCCAATGGGAGCTGCGTGGACAGCACATGGAGCCCCCCCTGGACTCTCCGACTAGGAGCTGCAGGAACATCCTGGTGGGAGCCAGGGAGCCTCCTCCCAGGTAAGCACCGCCGCCATGCACCCCAACTCCCTGCCCCAGCCCCGAGCCCCCTCCCACACATCCAAACTGCTACTGCAGCCTGAGCCAGCATCAGCTGCTGCATAAGTCACAGAAAATCATGGAATCCGTCACTTCTGTGACCTCTGAGACCAACACACAGCCTTACACATAAGTACTTGTGGCCATATGACCCAACATGATGAGCAGGATTTTTCTGGATGTTCTGGGGCTCAGACAGATCTGCTGTATGAGCCTGGTGATGGAGAGGAAATAGTCATCTGGTAAGTATGGTTGTAACAGCATCCAGCCTGAGCCTGTTAAACTCTGTCAACTGTGAGGGTTCCAGGATAAATTTCTCCAGGTTCACTCTGAGGTCCAGCCTCTCAAACAGATGTAGAAGCATGGCAGTTGCTTCTCGTGTTTCCCTGTAAGATCATCCCTTCAGGAGCCAGTCATCTAAGTAAGGGTAAACTGTCATTCCTTGCAGATGAAAATGAGCTTCTACCAGTGAAGCTACCTTCGTGAAAACTCTAGGTTCTATTAAGATCCCAAAGAGGAGATCCCTGGTTGTGGTGTTGACTGGCCACAAATCTCAGGAATCTCCGTTGTGCTGGATGAATATCTGTATGAATGCAGGCATCTTTGAAACCAAGGGCCTGAGAACCAATTGTCTGGATCTAGCACCAGGAAAGGGGATGATAGGATCACCATTCTGAACTTTGGGTGGTGGATGAACTTGTTTGTTCCCTGAGGTCCAGAGTGGATCTCTATCCCCCAGTCTTCTTGGGAATGTGGAAATACCTTGAGTAGACAATCCCTTTCTCCTTGCTGTTGGAGATATTAGTTCTATTGCCTCCAGTTCAAGGTGCGACTCTACCTCCTGCAGAAGAATGTGCTTGTGCTTTATGAAAAGGAGGACTTGTGGCACCTTAGAGACTAAGAAATTTATTTGAGCATAAGCTTTCATGAGCTACAGCTCACTTCATTGGATAACACATCCATGTGCTTGTGAGAATGTGCTTAAAAGAGGACAGGGAGGGCCGGCGGGGAGGAAAGAAAACTGAATAGTGTATCCCAAGGAGACAACCTCTAGGACCCACCTGTCCATTGTGATTTCTGTCCAGGCAGATAGTGGGAAAGTCAACCTCCAAAGGGAGGGAAAGATCTGAGAGTTTGTGCAGATCTGGAGGGACAGTTAGTGTCTGGTTTTTGCAGGTTCTGTCAAAATACCAGTCTAGATGGTGGAAAATAGTTGACTTTGGGCACCCTTTCTATGTGTCCCCTACTGCTTGCGTGGTAGTTCATACTCCCACTAGTGATAAAAGGCAGGTGGGGTTGGTCATCTGCACTGTGGCTCACTGGGCTTCTTCTTCACTGCACATGTGTAAATACCCGCCAACCAAAGTGTGGCTCTTGGGTCTTTCAACAAACTGAGAGATTCATCTGTCTTAGCACTGAATAGAGTGTCACACTCAAATGGAAGGTGCTTCAGCATTGTTTGAAGTTCCTTTGGGATTCCAGAGGAGGGCATGACGGATGTCTCATCATGGCAGAAGTGGCCATGAATCTCTCCACCATGTCCGCTGCAACTAAGGTATCTGGAGTGCCAATCTTGTTACCCCTCCTCTCATCAAGTAGAGTCTGGAAGTGGTCTCTAATATCCTGAAGAACCAAAAGCTGGTCAGCTTGTCATAAATAGTAAAATCATATTTGACCATCAGAGCTTGGCAGTTTGAGACTTGGAATTGCAGAGAGGCCAAGGAATGAGTCTTTCTGCCAAAGAGGTCAAGCCTCTTTGCTTCTTTTTCATGCAGCATTGACTAAGCCTGTCTCTGATGACTATGCTCAGTGGCTGTTGAAACTACCAACAATTTGGGAGGCCAGTGAGAAAATAACTACTGTGACCCTTTTGCAGGTACTAAATACCTCTCCTCAGCCTGCTTGGACACTGGTGGGATTGTGGTGGTTGTCTGCCAGAGAGTTCTGGGGGGTTCAAGGATTGCCTCATTAATAGGGAGCACCACTGCTCTGGTCCAATCTATGCAAAATGTCTAGCAGTTTGTGTGGTGCTTCCTGGACCTCTTCCAGGGGGATGTGAAGTGACAGCCACTCTCTTGAGTAAGTCTTGGAAGACATTTGTATAATTGGGGTGCATAGGGGAATCTGTAATCACAGCATCATCTGGGGAAGAGGAGGACAAGGTCACAGGCACAAAATCCTCCTTATGATGCTCTTCCTCCATCCTGGGATCCCTTATCCTTAGTCCTTCCTTTGTGTCTTAAGGTGGGTATATTGGATGGTGGTCCCTGAAAAGTCTTGAGACTTAATACCATCACTGCGCAACACTGTAGCCCCTCAGGAATGGACGCTGGGGTGCTGGGTACCAGTGAGTATATGGGGGAGAGGGTATCCTCTAGTACAAGAGTAGTGAGATACTGTGGAGACTCTCAATAATTTAACAGGGCTCAATCCTCTGCAGGAGTCCTTAGGGACATTGTCTGGGACAGGTGCCTGCTGTAGTCCTCTTCTGACTTTGAGGATTTTGACCTCAGATCCAGAAAGGGAGGCTCTTCATATTGCAGGAGGTGGTAGTGATCTGCCTTTACTCACTGATGGTATTGGAGACAGTCTGCCTCATCGCCAACTTGTTGGTGGGGATTGGAAAGTGGTACCACAGAGATAGTGGCATCAGTTAAAGTCTTGGTGCCAGGTGCTGAGATCTGGAAAGAAGAAGTGACTCCGGTTCTAGGAATAGCAGAAGATTTTCTGGAATCAGAAAGCCAGACAGAGTTGATGGGGATGTCTCCACAGCTCAGGCCACTGAATAAGAGGTCACTAAATCCGATGGTACCAATGAGGGTTTGGTGCTGAAGAAGCAGTCCCCAGTATTGGAAGGTATGCAGTTTTGTCCTTTGAAGAAGTCCCAGTCTGTTCCTTCTCAGTACTGTATGGTCCTGCTCTGAAGTACAAATCTCCCAGTGACTTGGAATGGGTCTTTAAGAACGCACTTGCATCTCCCTTCCCTTCCCTGCTCTCCTGAGTCTCTCTGAGCTGGTGAGGGGTGGAGGTCTGGAACTGCCCAGGGACCGAAGAAGAGGGGCCAATCCTACTTTCTTCAGGTTGATGTACAGGGGCATACCTTTCATTTTCATGTACTCCTCAAAGAGGAACTTTTGGAGCTGAAACTCCCTGGACTGCTTTTTCCTACTCAGAAATGACCTGCAGAATACTGGAAGGGACATTGGCTTCCCCCAGGAAGTACAGAGAGATAACACAATAGTCGGTGACCAGGAAGGGTTTGGGGCATGTATTGCAATTTTTGAAACCAGAGATTCTTGCATACTCCCCACAACCATTGGGTGGGCGGGTGTGTGTATACAGCAATGACTTCCCACCATTGGAAAGGGTTTCCAAAAATAGGGAACCAGACCCCTAAATCTATTGCTTAACTATACTATAAAACTATCCAACTATGAAAATTCTCACAACTTTGAAAACTATTTACAGAGAGAATCTGAAGAAGTCAGCACGAACACGGATGCTCCCTCCTAGCCCACGTGCAGTAAAAAGGAACTAAAAAGGTAACAAACTAAGAGATAAGAGGGTGGCTGTCTAGCAGCCCCTCTCATCTCTTTGGGATGGCACACAAGGAGAGTGGGGATGCATACATAGACCACACAGCCAAAGCTAAAGACAGTTCCCCAGTCATGGGTACAAAGAATGTATGCCCAACCCGAAGTGCACTACACAGAGGGACAATCACTCTAAGGAGAACCATTTTTTCATCCATCCCTCTTTTAAGCAAGGTTTCATTATATTATTAATAGTTTATTTCTCAGCTTCTGGCAGAGCCCACACAATGATAGGCACTGCACAAATATAAAAGGAGTCATGGCCCCTGCCCCAAAGAGCTTGCAATCTAAAAAGTTAAACAGACAAAGGGGAGGGAAGGGGAGTATAACATGCCCATATACCGATAATGCAAAGTTTTCTGAAAGAATTGTTGGACATACAATGTCCCCATTTGCCCCTCAACCTTGCTCTTCTTAGCCAGCAAATAAATGAAACATTCAGAATACAGGGCCGTTCAGTATGGGGTGAGGTACACTCTGCTATTGGAAGTGCCATTTGGGGGGAACGAGGGGTTTGGGCATTAAAAATTTCAAACCACACCTTACTTCATGAATGCTGCTACTGAGATGATTAAAAAAAAATCTCTGTATTGATCAACCCCGCATAACATCTCAACCCTGCAGGATTTATTTTTCAGTTAATGTACAGAGGGTGCACATTAAAGAAAGAGCAGACTGCTCCTATGCTCACAGCCAGCTTAAAACTGGTCGAGAAGCCACAGTCAGAAAGCTGTATTGAAAGGAAGAAGCGAGTCCAGCAGCTATGGTACAACCACTGCTACAGCTTAATGCAGGACATACAGAACAATAAGTGGAGATACAATAAAAAAGAAAATGCCCCAGGCACATAGTCATGGCAGTCAGTTGATCACTTTTTGATCCTATAGTGCAGGACACACCTATAGATGCAGGGACCAGTGCTCTAGGTTTGAAATTAGCTCTACTCAGTAATGTACTTTAATGAGTTAACAGCATTTCAAAAGCTCCAGAGTAAAGTAGGGGCTGTCCGTGGACCCAATCCTCATTTCCCCTATTGGAGTCAGTAGGTGTTTTGCCACTGTCTTCAATGGGAGCAAAACTGGTCCATTAGGTACCTTTCTGTGCAACCCTTACTCACAATAGTGAGCATGCAAATAACTCATGCAAATAACCCCATTGATCTTAATGGGATCACTCATGGGAGTAAGCACTCACCAGCATAGTTGCACAATACACCCCCTAAGAATATTTCCTACCTTTTGAAATGCCAAAATCAGGCAAACATCTCAAGTCTTGATTCTCAGTGAATCAGCTTAATTTTCCCTCCAAAACTATGAACTATTTACTGTTTGGTTGGGTTTTAGTTCACGGTTGGAATGTTCTTACCTTGGCAGCTTCTGTTATCATCAAGCAGAACATAGCCAGGGGGGCAGGAGCAGTAGTAAGAACCGGGATCATTCACACATTGGTGCTGGCAAAGGAACTCTGAGAAGCTGCACTCATCCATGTCTGCAGTGGTAGAATGAAGTGTAGAATGCTTTGTGTTAAAGGAAAAAGGACTTTCTCCTGAACAGAAGTCCGTCCTAACTACAATGCCTATCACAATGAAAGTTCATAGAGCTATAAGATCATGGTGTTTGCTATTAAGCTCAGTTTAATAAACCAGATTCAACTTTGATGTAAATTCACTGTCTTTACTGAAGTTATACCAGGATGAATATGGTTCATGGTAGCTAGGAATGAATGTAAATTATTACTTTACTTTACTTGAAAAAGGAAAATGATCCAATTTACTATTGTTTACTAAGCCTCACCCATGTCAAGCCAGGCCTACAACTATTAATAAATGATAATGAAACTCACTCTCAGGAGATATACCTGCTCAGTGTGTGTAATCAGTCAGGGTGGCTTACTTGACTGATTGAAATAACCTTCTAGTGTTTCTTACTTTTGTTAGAAAAGTACTCTGTAGAGCCAACACAGCTAAGAGAGAGTGAACTGGATTTTATTCCTTTTTATGCATCATCAAGAGAATTGTTTAAGTTCCAGTCAGTTATTTGTCACGCAGGGTATAGTTTGGCCTGCAGAAGCTTTATTACTGGTGATGATGGAAGGAACTTGACTCTCAGGTCCCCAGATAAAAATATTTTAAAATGGTTTTACTTTTAAACTGACATCTGTGATCTGGGTCATGATAGACATGAAACTCCAGGGGGCCATTTTTAAATAGCTACTTTTTAGAATAAAGTACCAGGGAAGACCATTCAGCCCCAAGTAGCCCCAAGGCTACTAAGCCATTTTAATTCAGGATCATCTCTACTATGCAACTGAATGGTTTGTTAATTCTTCTGGAAGACTATGGCAAAACTGGCATTGCCTTCAGGAGTGCAGTTGGACTTCATTGGTGCAATTTTTTAAAGCTCTTTGCTATGTGTAATCAATTCTGCCATGTCACCAGATTATTTACGCTCCTTAGGGCCCACTCCTGCATGCCTAGTACATTCAAAGGCTCCTGTTGACTTCAGGGAAGGTTTTTGGTGGGCGAGAAACACAGTGTCAGGCCCATAATGACTTGCTGACAGTTCTCTGTGCAGATATATAGGGGACCTAGCTCTCCTCCTGTAAGGAGCTGAGTGCCTCACTTCTCATTGATTCAGCACCTTTTCAGCTCTAGCACTCAGTAGCAGAAGTACACCTTCTGCTAACCTGCATGTACAAGGGGAAGATTTGGGTGTAGAGCAGAGGCTTTGCAAATAACGGAGTCCATGTATGTCATCTATTCTGTTTGATACATCAGTGCATCCAACTGAAATGTTACTTCACAACTTTTTAATTAAGTTTTCTCTACAGGTGAGGTAGCATTGAATGAGAAGCTGGAGAGTAAAAGAATACATTGCTCTCATTTCCTGTATTGTCAGAAAACCTGTTTCTAATTGTCCATGTGGTTGGCCATTCACTTACATCTTGCTTCACAGGTAGAACTACCCATGGAACATAGGTATGTTTCCATGATCCAGATGTTACAGACCTGATCTAGCTCAAATATAAGGTACAGAAGGTCTGAATCCCTTTCTTTATAATTAGGCTTGCAAAGAACAATGGCTTAACATACACTGCAGTCATGTTTTTTCTCTCAAACACAGCCCTTTACATCTGTTTAGTGTAAATTAAAAAACAAAGATTTTCCAGTGAGGTTTTTTCCTTCCAAGAAATATTGGCTGGATTCTCTCATTTAAACAGACTGTGGGGACACACACCAAAGAAGTAAGCCTAACTATTCTTTTTCAATTAAGCAAAATAAAGCAACAAAATGAAAATGAGAGAGGGGAAAAAAACAAGGTTGTCACAATTTTCCAATAATACTGCTACATGGTGGATGGATCACTCCTATCTGATTAAATTCAACAGTGCTCATGAGGATGTTTCTTGTTTCTTTAAATCTGTAGCAAGCAGGTGGGGCTGAAAAATGTTTGGGGAAGTTCTGCAGTAAAGCAGGGCAAGACAGACAACATGCTTTAGTACCTTTTGAATTAAGGTAAGATATTTAGTATATCAGGGCAAGAATAGATTTTGGAATAATGCTATTTTATTTATGCCAATAAAGTTCCTTGGTGAGTGTTAGAAGAAAACAACTCTTTTCTGTGGTTCTTTACTATTGTCACAGAACAGTTCTAATGTTTAGTCTATTTCTTTAAAACCATTATGAGAAAAAAACAAACACCACCATTGATTTTTGTGTGGTTTCTTGCTTTTACCCTCCCATTTAAATGAAATTAGGAAGAGATGAATTGCTCTACTGGATTGGATAGGTAGATATATCCTACTTCTAACAGTGGACCATACTTGAAATTTCAGAGGAAGACATATAAAAAAGAATACATTACAAAGAATGATTTAAATACAGTTAACTCCCTCCCCACACTCAATCACAGAAGACAGTTACCGCTGCAGCTAATTCCATCAGCTTCCAGTTCATAGCCAGGATCACAGCGACAGAGAAAAGAGCCATATGTGTTGACACAGTTTTGCACACAAGGGTTCTGGGTTGTACATTCGTTCACATCTACAGGAAACCAATACTCAGTTTATCAATGACTTCTCCCAAGGCACTGCTTCTAATTAATTACTATTACAATCAAACATTAGAAAGGACTTAATAGTACAGGCACAGCAGTTTCGTCTGGTTCTCTTGCAAAGATTTGACTTAGTTTGTATTGTTATTGGTATTTAAGGCTGATGAATTGTAATGAAAAAAGTGGTTGGAAACACAGGCCATGCTGTATGTAAAGCAATTGGGAACATCTTCCCTAATGCTGTTGCTGAGGCACTAGATAGCATTGAATATGAGATCAGAGAGTCTCATATTTAACAAGTTTCAGAGTAGCAGCCGTGTTAGTCTGTATTCGCAAAAAGAAAAGGAGTTATTGTGGCACCTTAGAGACTAACAAATTTATTAGAGCATAAGCTTTCGTGAGCTACAGCTCACTTCATCGGATGCATTTGGTGGAAAAAACAGAGGAGAGATTTATATACACACACACAGAGAACATGAAACAATGGGTTTATCATACACACTGTAAGGAGAGTGATCACTTAAGATAAGCCATCACCAACAGCAGGGGGGGGGAAAGGAGAAAAACCTTCCATGGTGACAAGCAGGTAGGCTAATTCCAGCAGTTAACAAGAATATCAGAGGAACAGTGGGGGGTGGGGTGGGGGGTGGGGGGAAATACCATGGGGAAATAGTTTTACTTTGTGTAATGACTCATCCATTCCCAGTCTCTATTCAAGCCTAAGTTAATTGTATCCAGTTTGCAAATTAATTCCAATTCAGCAGTCTCTCGTTGGAGTCTGTTTTTGAAGCTTTTTTGTTGAAGTATAGCCACTCTTAGGTCTGTGATCGAGTGACCAGAGAGATTGAAGTGTTCTCCAACTGGTTTTTGAATGTTATAATTCTTGACGTCTGATTTGTGTCCATTCATTCTTTTACGTAGAGACTGTCCAGTTTGGCCAATGTACATGGCAGAGGGGCATTGCTGGCACATGATGGCATATATCACATTGGTAGATGCGCAGGTGAACGAGCCTCTGATAGTGTGGCTGATGTGATTAGGCCCTATGATGGTATCCCCTGAATAGATATGTGGACAGAGTTGGCAACGGGCTTTGTTGCAAGGATAGGTTCCTGGGTTAGTGGTTCTGTGTGGTGTGTGGTTGCTGGTGAGTATTTGCTTCAGATTGGGGGGCTGTCTGTAAGCAAGGACTGGTCTATCTCCCAAGATCTGAGAGAGCGATGGCTCGTCCTTCAGGATAGGTTGTAGATCCTTGATGATGCGTTGGAGAGGTTTTAGTTGGGGGCTGAAGGTGATGGCTAGTGGCGTTCTGTTGTTTTCTTTGTTGGGCCTGTCCTGTAGTAGGTGACTTCTGGGTACTCTTCTGGCTCTGTCAATCTGTTTCTTCACTTCAGCAGGTGGGTATTGTAGTTGTAGGAATGCATGATAGAGATCTTGTAGGTGTTTGTCTCTGTCTGAGGGGTTGGAGCAAATGCGGTTATATCGTAGCGCTTGGCTGTAGACAATGGATCGAGTGGTATGATCTGGATGAAAGCTAGAGGCATGTAGGTAGGAATAGCGGTCAGTAGGTTTCCGATATAGGGTGGTGTTTATGTGACCATCGCTTATTAGCACCGTAGTGTCCAGGAAGTGGATCTCTTGTGTGGACTGGTCCAGGCTGAGGTTGATGGTGGGATGGAAATTGTTGAAATCATGGTGGAATTCCTCAAGAGCTTCTTTTCCATGGGTCCAGATGATGAAGATGTCATCAATGTAGCACAAGTAGAGTAGGGGCATTAGGGGACGAGAGCTGAGGAAGCGTTGTTCTAAGTCAGCCATAAAAATGTTGGCATACTGTGGGGCCATGCGGGTACCCATCGCAGTGCCGCTGATTTGAAGGTATACATTGTCACCAAATGTGAAATAGTTATGGGTGAGGACAAAGTCACAAAGTTCTGCCACCAGGTTAGCCGTGACAGTATCGGGGATACTGTTCCTGACGGCTTGTAGTCCATCTTTGTGTGGAATGTTGGTGTAGAGGGCTTCTACATCCATAGTGGCTAGGATGGTGTTTTTAGGAAGATCACCAATGGACTGTAGTTTCCTCAGGAAATCGGTGGTGTCTCGAAGATAGCTGGGAGTGCTGGTAACGAAGGGCCTGAGGAGGGAGTCTACATAGCCAGACAATCCTGCTGTCAGGGTGCCAATGCCTGAGATGATGGGGCGTCCAGGATTTCCAGGTTTATGGATCTTGGGTAGCAGATAGAATACCCCAGGTCGGGGCTCCAAGGGTGTGTCTGTGCGGATTTGTTCTTGTGCTTTTTCAGGGAGTTTCTTGAGCAAATGCTGTAGTTTCTTTTGGTAACTCTCAGTGGGATCAGAGGGTAATGGCTTGTAGAAAGTGGTGTTGGAGAGCTGCCTAGTAGCCTCTTGTTCATACTCCGACCTATTCATGATGACGACAGCACCTCCTTTGTCAGCCTTTTTGATTATGATGTCAGAGTTGTTTCTGAGGCTGTGGATGGCACAAAGCCCGTTGCCAACTCTGTCCACATATCTATTCAGGGGATACCATCATAGGGCCTAATCACATCAGCCACACTATCAGAGGCTCGTTCACCTGCGCATCTACCAATGTGATATATGCCATCATGTGCCAGCAATGCCCCTCTGCCATGTACATTGGCCAAACTGGACAGTCTCTACGTAAAAGAATGAATGGACACAAATCAGACGTCAAGAATTATAACATTCAAAAACCAGTTGGAGAACACTTCAATCTCTCTGGTCACTCGATCACAGACCTAAGAGTGGCTATACTTCAACAAAAAGCTTCAAAAACAGACTCCAACGAGAGACTGCTGAATTGGAATTAATTTGCAAACTGGATACAATTAACTTAGGCTTGAATAGAGACTGGGAATGGATGAGTCATTACACAAAGTAAAACTATTTCCCCATGGTATTTCTCCCCCCCACCCCACCCCCCCACTGTTCCTCTGATATTCTTGTTAACTGCTGGAATTAGCCTACCTGCTTGTCACCATGGAAGGTTTTTCTCCTTTCCCCCCCCCTGCTGTTGGTGATGGCTTATCTTAAGTGATCACTCTCCTTACAGTGTGTATGATAAACCCATTGTTTCATGTTCTCTGTGTGTGATATAAATCTCTCCTCTGTTTTTTCCACCAAATGCATCCGATGAAGTGAGCTGTAGCTCACGAAAGCTTATGCTCTAATAAATTTGTTAGTCTCTAAGGTGCCACAAGTACTCCTTTCATATTTAACAAGTCTGCCAGCTCTTGAACCTACCCCTACTGAAGGAAGAGGGTCACTTACAACTGAGACTTCTTGGGGAAAAAGCTGCTTGATCTGTCTATGATCAGAAAATAACAAGAAAGACTGGGATAAACTATTTACTGCAGATGCTTCCTTGTTTATCTAGTAATTGTAAGATTCTCCGACTGATTTAATCTGAGCAAGATCAGGCCCAAAGCAGCAGGATAAATCTAGGGAATGCTGATGTAATGAGGAAACAATCCTTATAGAATCCTGTGGTTACCATAAAGCAAAGACTTTCCTTTTAGGACACTTGCAACTCCTGGCAAATCTTTATCCCATTAACACCGGGCCATTCCCTGAGAAGCTGCTTTGAAGTATTTTACTGGTCAAGAACAGAAATATAATGTTGATCATGAGATCATAGAGGCTTTGATCCAGTAAGGCACTTAAACACACTGGAGAGGACGAATGGTCCAATAGGGCATTAACCTGGGACTTCGGAGACCTGGATTCAATTTCCTGCTCTGCCACAGACTTCCTATGCAATTTTGGGCAAGTCACTTCATCCCTCTGAGTCTATTCTCCATATGGAAACTGACGCTAATAGTACTGTCCTACCTCACAGGGGTGTCGTAAGTATAAATATGGTAATGACTAAAAGGTGCTCAGATACTACCGTGATGGGAGTCATATGAGTACCTATAGGAACCTTTACCCTGCAAGCTGAAATTCCAGTGCAAGGAGACATACCTGCAGGATCAAGCTAGCATGCTAAAAACAGAGTGCGGTTGTGGCAGGTTGCCCTGAGTATGTACCTAACAGCTTGGACAGAGATGTACCTGGGGCGGCTAGCTGCTTACACCGCAGTGGCTACGCTCTATTTTTAGCACACTAGCTCAATCAGAACTAGCACAGCTGTGTCTCCTCCAGCTCAAAGTGCAGCCATGTGAACTCAGCCAGATATTCATTTTCTTAAAGTTACACACACACTTAAGTGCTCTGCTGGGCTGGGGCCAACACCGCAGTAGTTATTGCCTGTATACAGTACCTTGGCATGATCGTCCATCATCATTAAGGGTAAAACCTGGATTGCAAGTACAGGAGTAGGAACCAGGTACATTGGCACACAGCTGCTGACAGTAGCCATAGCGACATTCATCTATGTCTAAAAATAAAAAAAGATGCAAAGTACAGACACGATTGTAGTTGTACTTGTCATACATAGCATTAGATGAACTCATGTAACCGTAGGAATAAAATCTACTCATAACGAGGGGGGAAGGGATTAATATACGATATTCTGACTCCAGATCTCGAACAGCCAAAGTCTGAAGCATTCAGATGGAAGGTTGTTTGAGTCCATCTCTCCCCAAGACAACACAGCAATACATTTTGTTCTTAGTAGCTGAAATGTAACTATGGGAGCTGATTGGTTCCATGGTCAGTTGTAAAAGATTCTGCTCAATGCTACATTATCAAAAAGCCCAGGTAACACAACATCAATAGCTACTCTTGAATTGTGTCTATTAGCATATAGCACAAAATATTATACTGTATTTTTGTAATGGTTAGGTGTACTCCCGATCACTTACACACACATATCAGGGCTACTCACATAGTAAGGTGAGCAGGATTTGGCCCCAAAAGCTGCTTTTAGTCTTAGACGTGGCAATCTTTTTATTATCCTAAAAACTATTTTTATGGGACTGTTTTCACTGGCTTATGAGGAAACTTTAAAATATAAGAATTCATAGTGTCACTAAAATAACTTTTTTTGTTGTTGAACTGCAGCATTAACAATCGTTGCATTTGACTGTCATGAGCAAGAGACAAGATTGAAAGACACAAGTATAATGTAAATTTGCTTTCTGATGGACCTGGAACCTAATAAACATAATTATAAAAGTTAGGAAGAGTTTTAATCCTTGCTTCAAAGCAGAAATAAAACACCTGATGAATTGTCTCTTTTGTGGCTATTCATTTGCTTTTGGATCAGCTGCCTTCTAATTTATGGGGTTTGTTTTTTGGCTGTCCTCAAAACTTCATATCCTTCCAACAGTGAGTAAAAGTTTATGACCCTGCTTAGATTTTTCTTTATGGGTGATTCAAGTAAGCTCTCAGAGCAAATACTGCATTGATATTCAACTTCTATCTCTAGTGACAGCCCAAGCCTTGTAGTGACAGCAGATAGGAAAGACGATCTTGGAAGATGTTCCCTATATGAGTGCTTCCTGTAAACAGGCCATGGGTGAATAGCTTACTGGAATAGCAACTCATTCTTCTCTCGCTCACTCTCTCTTTTTTTTGTTTGAGCTGGAAAGTACTGCTGTGTTTGGAAAAACTATAATTATATAAAAGTCTGCGGTGATCTGGAAAAATGACAACTCAGTTTGATGAAAGCTTAACAGACTTGCACTTGGAGAACCAGACCTGAGCTTCCTCAAAACTGCATCCCTAAGACACTCCGGTGCAATATTAAATGATAGCATCCAGCCAGTGAAACACTACGGTATACATAGAAAACCAGTCAAACAAACACTTCCTTGAGTGAGGGGATGATTCTTGGCTAAATGTCCAGTGGTGCTGAGAACCTGCAACTTTCATGGAGTTCAGTGGAAATTGCGGGTGCTGATCACCTCTGAAAATCAGGCCACATGTTTCCAGCAACTTTTGAAAGATGCATTTTCTGAATTTGATTTTCTAGGTTGACTCTTGCTCCCCTTACTCACAAGGCTATATCCACTGGGCCTGAGTCTTCTCTCTGCCATACCAGTTCCATGCTGGTGCAACTCCTTTGATGTGAATGGAGTTCCACTGGCATAAGCCAATCAGACTTGTTGTCTTCCATCTATTTACTAGGGTGAGTAAGGAAAGCAGGATTTGCCCTTTATGGTGTCAGGTATATCAGAAGTGTCTCCAGAAGCTCCAACACATGTGAAAATCAGAATAGAGATAGTTTCAGTTTTGTCTCTGTCACTCACAAATGTGCAAATAGCAGTTCATTGTTTGTCATTTATCATGTACTTTTTGGCATAATATAGGCATTCTCTGACGTCTTACTTCAAATTGGTTATGTTCCCAGTTTGGATTTTAAAGAAGAAATTAAGTGTTAAAGACTATTTCATCCAACGGAATATTTGAATAGTTTGAATATTTAGATGATTTTATATTACCATGAAGAATGGACAACACTGGGTAGCTGCTAGCTAGCTATATCCAGTTTATCAGGTTTAAGTTTTGGGGTTTGTGTGGCAATTTTGTCAAAGAAATGGCTCAGGAAGCTAGGTTAAACAGGACAAAAGTAATAGAAATATGTTTAAAAGCATTAAGGGGCATTGATTTTCACCTTTAATAGATTTATTTTCTGTTTTAGTCTAATGCCAATATGACCCACATACCAGTGACAGGTGTGTCATATAAACATCTACATAGATAGGTTAAGCCCTAATCCTGCAAAGTTTTAGTTGCGTTCTCAACTTTAAGCATGTGAGTACTTCTGTTCTCCTTAGTAGCACCACTCACAGCACTGAAAATGTAGTACATGCTGTGACAAAGTTCTTCCTCTACCTTGGTGGGTCTTGTGCTTATTGGCGGATTTGCTTGCCTTGGAGCTTCATGGCAGCCCTCAGCTTGGCTGTTTTTGTGAACCCACAGTCCAGGTAATTCCTCCTGTGTCTGACCAGTAGTTGGGAGGTTTGGGTGGAACCCGGGACCGCCCTCTACTTCAGGTTCCAGCCCAGGGCCCTGTGGATTGCATCTGTCTAGAGTGCCTCCTGGAACAGCTGTGCGACAGCTACAACTCCCTGGGCTATTTCCCTATGGCCTCCTCCCAACACCTTCTTTATCCTCACCATAGAACCTTCCTCCTGGTGTCTGATAATGCTTGTACTGCTCAGTCCTTCAACAGTCCACGTTCTCACTCTCAGCTCCTAGTGCCTCTTGTTCAGTGATGAGCTGCCAAAATCTTAACAACTGGTTCCCTCCTCACCCCATGAGGGGGTCATGGCCCACCTCCGACCCCTGGGACTCCTGCCCCATCCAACCCCCCACATTCCTTGATGCCCCCCCAGGACCCCTTCCCCAGCTACCCCCCTCCCCTGTCCCCTGACTACCCCAGAACCGGGCCAGAGGGTCTCGTGGGCCACTGTAGTGGGTGCCCACCCCACCCCTAAGAGCCAGAGGGACCTGCCAAGGCGAGGGGGAGTCCCAGCGGTGCTTACCTGGGGCAGCTCCCGGGAAGCATCCAGCAGGTCCCTCTGGCTCCTAGGGGCGGGGGAGCGGCCGCTCCCCCCACAGATCATATCAAAAGTGGCACCTTAGGTGCCGACTCCCTGGGTGCTCCGGGGCTGGAGCCCCCACAGGAAAAATTTGGTGGGTACAGAGCACCCACCGGCAGCTCCCCACCCTGCGCCCGGCCCCAGCTCACCTCACCTCCGCACTGCCTCCTCCCCTGAATGCGCCACCCGCCCTGCTTCTCCACCCCCTCCCCCAGCTTCCCGCGAATCAGCTGTTCGTACGGGAAGCCAGGGAGGGCTGAGACGCAGGCGGCAGCTTTGTGCTCAGGCCCAGGGAGGCGGACGCAAGCTGGGGTGGGGAGAGGTTCCCCTGCACGGCCCCCCCGGGTTACCTGCCGCGGCGCGGGCGGCCCCCCTCGCGCCCCCCCCCACCCCAGCTCACCTCCGCCTCTGCCTCCCTGGGCCTGAGCGCGAAGCCACCGCC
This sequence comes from Dermochelys coriacea, assembly GCF_009764565.3. Lineage (NCBI taxonomy): Eukaryota > Metazoa > Chordata > Testudines > Dermochelyidae > Dermochelys > Dermochelys coriacea. Next base: position 98,576,866 of record NC_050073.1, read on the forward strand.
TGTGTCTCAGCCCTCCCCGGCTTCCTTCGCAAACAGCTGAGTCACAGGAAGCCGGGGCGGGTCGCAGAAGCAGAGCGGGGTGGCGCGTTCAGGGAAGGAGGCGGAGTGGAGGTGAGGCGAGCTGGGGCCAGGCAGGGAGCTGCCGGTGGGTGCTGAGCACCTTTTTTTTTTTTCCCGTGGGTGCTCCAGCCCCGGAGCACCCATGGAGTCGGCGCCTAAGGCACCACTTTTGGCCAGTGGTTAAATTTAGAAGCCCTTTTAGAACCAGTTTTCCCTCGCAGGACAACTATTTCTAAAAGGGCTTCTAAATTTAACAACTGGTTCTAGCCAACCGGCTCCAGCTCACCACTGCTCTTTCTCCCAGCTCCTCACACACGCACCACAAACTGAAGTGAGCTCCTTTTTAAACCCAGGTGCCCTGATTAGCCTGCCTTAATTGATTCTAGCAGCTTCTTGATTGGCTGCGGGTGTTCCAATCAGCCTGTCTTAATTGTTTCCAGAAGGTTCCTGATTGTTCTGAAACCTTCCCTTTTACCTTACCCAGGGAAAAGGGACCTACTTAACCTGGGGCTAATATATCTGCCTTCTATCACTCTCCTGTAGCCATCTGGCCTGACCCTGTCACAATGCTTAAGTCCTTGCAGGATCAGGACCTATAACTGTAAAATCTCCAAGACAAGGACTTTGTTTTGCAGGAACCTTTTTCCTGACTAGCTCCTCTTGGCACCACTGTGTAACTACTGTGCTGGCACTTACTGGCTAAGTGTTAAATAGCAACAACAACAACAACAATTTGGTTAGACAGATGTGCTGTTCTTACTAACAGTGAAGAAATGTACCAACAGAGACTGCCTTCGTAAACTCAACCCAGCCCTCCAAATATGTTTAAATTATCTTTTTTTCCATGTGCCCACTGGAAATGGATTCTCCAGGGCCTGTGGAAAAGTACAGAAAACTGAAAAGACTCTTTCTGACATTTTTGGAAAAATGCAGAGGAGTTTTTTCAGCACAGCTTTTCTTGTCACATCCCTGCATTGCTTTGTAGTGATCTTCCCCACCCTTACTCACAGTTACCTAAATCAACCATTGAGATGTTACTGTCTCTTTAAAATAGCATAAACAGATACTCTTGGGCAAACTCAGCTCAGCAGGGCAGTCGCTATGGGTCTCTAATACTTACACCAAGCATCAAAGTGCTTGAATTCTGACTCGGGGCCAAATCCTGGTTCTTGCACATAGCTCATGTACTTGGGTTGTGCACAGGGGAATTACATGGGGATCATTACATGCCAGGGCATGGTTCAGAACACCCACACAACCCCATGCACAAGAATCCATAATATCACAGATCACTCACTAGCCCCAACTCCCCACCTCAAGAGGCAGGCTGAGGAGTCACACAGAAAGTATATAGGCTTCCTGAATGGCCTATCTGTGACATCTTCTATCCCAGGAGGCAGAATGACCCAATTTCCACTGAACATAGGGTTTTCTGTGGCCCTTACTAAACCAGAGAATTTAACACTCTGTCTTCTGTTTCCCAGGTCTCTAGGAGAATAGGAGTTACAGGAACCTGCTCTAGAATTAAAGGCGCAGGGGACTTGCTAACTTCATACCACCCCCAGGTGAGTTACACAGCAGCTTTTAGCAGCAGTTAAAAAAGCAGCCATGCAATCCTCCATTCCAATTGCTAGACAGGAGGAGGAGGAGATGAGAAATAAATTCCAAGGAAAATTCCAAGGACAAATTCCAAGGAAAATGAGCCGGGAAATCCCATTTTCCTTCCAGCTGAGGTGGTGTGACACTGAAGTCCCATTTTGGAGAACAGATGAGCAAGCAGCCTATGCTGAGAGGGGGAAAAAAGCAGGGAGAGAGTATAATGAGAACATTCAAAACACATTCGGTCATGTCTCGGACTTAGATAACGTGGCCTAAAATTAAAGCCCATGTCAGTGCCTGTGCTGATTGAGGGGAGTGGGTAGGGCGTGGGGGAAGTGTTCGCACCTTTGCCTGTTGCTGCTGTTTGATAGGGTTTGGTTTTTCACATTGCAGGGCATTGCAGACACTGAGAGATTAATTGACTCTCTGCAGCTGACAGAGAGAAGAACTCTGAATCTGCTGAAACAGCGCTGGTTTCAGACTCGCGTGTTTGCTTATGTCCAAGATTTTCCAGTGGGTTCGCTGATCCGTTTCTTGATGTTATTATTCCTGAGCTCCTGCTCTCTAGTAATGTAAGCGCCTTAGATCAGGATTGTGACCCGGTGAAAAGGACATGTGTTGCTGGTATGTCATATTTTTGTGAACTAGAATATATAAAAGGGACTGCTTTCATAGTGAAAGTCAGTAACACGGATGCCAGTCATATGGCATTGCCATTTTGTTCCATGTGGGAGTCTTTTGCCAAGAATACTAATTGGCACTTAACAAATAAGAAAGATGTTAGCTTTGCATAGTCCAAGGGTGAGCTCTGTATTTGACAAAGGCTCTCAGTGATGTCAGTTCACCTCTGTACCACCATGCACACACCAGAATCCTAAATTGTCCAAAATGATGGAAGATTTTTAACACAGAAGAAATATTAAAATTATGGAATTTGGAAGACCCATGATAAAAATCCAACTTTAATTATCATCAAAACACTGGGGAGAGAAAGAGACCATAATTATGACTAAAATGAATTGGACTCATCAAATGGACACTGATTTTCCAGAATCACTCTAGAGAATGTATATCAACACTCCAGAAGAACATACCTAAACACTGGCCTTCTAAGAGCCAATAGCCCTCAGTGCAGGAGCAGGTGTATCCTCCTTCAGTGTTTATGCAGATCTGGGTGGGGTTACACTGGTGTGACTCGGAAGCACATTCATCAATATCTGAAATACAGAAATGTATCAACAAAGCTTTATATAATTATTAAAACAAATGCTGAGTTTATTTTAATTGTATGCACACTTGAAATATATCAGAGGATGAATCTGAGAAGAAATCAAAGGACTAGATGAAGTGATTTTGAACATACTCAGTGTTTAAGGCATTGCATAGAAATTCATAGAAAACTCCAAGTTGCAAGGTGCGGAAGTCAGTGGGGAAGGTACTCTACACCTTTCAGAAGGTGCTCAGATCCCTGCAGGATCAATCCCACAAAAGTGATTGTTTCCTAGAGCTGATAAAAAAAATGGAATTTCCATCCCACAGGAAATTTTTGGTGGCTCTGTTGCAAAGATTAATATCAACCTACCCAAAAAAAAACATTTCATTTCAATTTCCATGATTTCTTGTTGAAAATTTCAGTGAAACCCTATTTTCTGAGAGGAAGAAGAGTTCTGTGTATGTTCAAAATCTTCTCTCTCATCAACAGAAGTTGGTCCAATAAAAGGTATTACACTTTACTCACTTGTCTTTCTAATAGGAAAATGTGTCACTCAAAAAACATTAACCAGCCTTATTATTTTCAATGCGTTTGGCATTTTATTACCACCTTCTTTGGGGTTTTTTTTTGTTTGCAAATAACACTTTGATATTCATATAAACTGGGATACTGTAACCTAATTGATTAAAAAATTGCATCACTGGAGCCCTCAAGTTGTCACCAACACCTTCGCTGCTGGTGTTGTCGCATGTTGCTCCTCCATCCATTCACTGAGATGCCTCAACGCTTTGAGAATTCCAGCAGGTCATAGAAAACGAATGTCTCCACATCCACTGGGACCTTAACAATGTCCCTCACCACCACTTGAAGTCCCGAAGCCCTTTTGGACCCATGTGTTTAACCTTCACCAATGCAATTTCAAATCTGAAGCTCGGAAAGTCAAACGGAGTTCACAAAAAGTTACAGGTTTCAGAGTAGCAGCCGTGTTAGTCTGTATTCGCAAAAAGAAAAGGAGTACTTGTGGCACCTTAGAGACTAACAAATTTATTAGAGCATAAGCTTTCGTGAGCTACAGCTCACTTCATCGGATGCATTCACTTTGTGAAAGACCCAGTGCAGAAGATGCCTGGCTTTGATTTCCTGTGAAGCTCATAGGCAACCATAAACTGCATCTGCACAAACCATGGCAGATGCAGATGTTTGCTGCACAAATGGAAAATTAAAGACTCTCCAGTGTGTAACTGTGGTCACCCAGAACAGACCATGGAACATATAACAACTCAGTGCCTGATTCACAAATATGAAGGAGGCATACTGCTAATCTTGACACAATTATCTGGTTTACCCATCTGAATGTAAAATTATAGTTGTTGCTCTACATCTACATCAGCCATACAAAGAAGAAGATTGATTAAAAATGACTTTCAGAGTCATAAGTTCAATTTGAACCCCTCCTTGTCTGATATCTTTCCCAATGTTTTTGGCATTGCTTTTGGCTCTAGAGATCAGAAATGGAATAGTCAGATGATAAATGGTGACATTCTGTCAGCCAACTTAGATACCTATGTTTTATTGATGATTTTTAAATTATTCTTGATTCCATCATACTGTGTGTTGGCCTTTGTTGAGTTATCATGGCATCATATTGATGCTATTCCCTCAAACCCTCCCTTGCTGTTTTGTTAACCCCAACTTTCTTGTGTCATGACTGAAATCTGCGTGTAAGCTGTGGATCGCATCTGTGCATCTATCTTGTGAGGCATCTAGTGCATTCTGGATGTTGTAAAAGAACAATAGCAATAGAATTACTGAGCCACGCAGACTCAGTGTATTTAATGTATACTTATATAAATTGTACACTTTCCGCAGCCGTCATATGTTATTTGTCTTCGTATATTGAGAACCCTTGGTGGTAGGGATTGTATATTCTTCTGCATGTAGATAGCACATTGTGGGTACCAGCCAAATACAGATAACAGATAATTATGGTAATGTGTTTTTCATCAAAATGCTTTCAGTTTTTTACTTACACTTTTTATTTTAAGAGCAGGAACGTGGGACCCTACCAGCCATGATTGCTATTGCCCACAGTAAGTTCTTGGTGGGGCTTGGCCCTGCGCCTCACAAAAGGCTGCATTCAGGCTATGCCCTCATTCCATGCTCACAACTCCCAGTGCCATTAATGGCAGAGGCACCGTGTGGTCGAAAGTGAGGGCAGGAGCAGGATCTCAAGGTATTACGTGGTGCAAATAGTGTTTGAAGAATATTGACCTTCCTTCACTGTTTTCTCTTCATTCTTTATGCACAGTAGCTCCCCTTCCTCTCTAAACTCAGGTACTTGAAGCGGGAATAAGACTTGCCTTCACCTAAAGCAGCGGGCTGCTCTGAGATCAGCTCTACTCTATGCATTGGCCTTGTGAGGAGATTGCTAAAGAGTTACAAGGAATGAACCTACTTCTAGAAATGAAGGCATCACTGCTGTTGTCTCCACTACCTATTGGGAAGAGTCCTTAGCTTACTTTCAAACCATTGTCTTCCGCCGTGGTAGAGGAGATAATTCAACCTCTATTTCCATTTGAAAGCAAAATTTGGACAGCGAGGGCTACCAGCAGTGCTTCTGCCACCTTAGGAAAGCTGGCCAATTTCCACTTCTACTAGTGTGCAGTCACCCACCCAAATCATTTTGCTGCCCCTTATATTTTACTACCCATGGGAGTCACCTGATTGACCTGCACGGTAAGGCTAGCCTTGCACACAGAAGGCAGGTAGGAACTGTATGGGGCAGCAACGTAATGGACCATGGAAATTGTAAGCATAATGGGCAGCTTCATAGCCCTGGACCAGGCCTTAATGTAAACATTCAATCTTTATGTTCCACCTCACTGGCTGGCTTCCTCCAGGGCAAGCCCCACCGATGATTCACATTTAGAACTTTGAAAGCTCCAGTCAGGGGAATAAAATAAATATAACTGGGCAAGTCGCCTTCTCAGTTCAAATATATAGAGTAATTCCAATATAATATGTAATGCTCATGTCTGCCAGCATGTATTTACATGCTGGCTTGTTAAGTGATGGATGACAGTTATACCCTGGGAAAAATATCTGCCCAGGCATTCAGTAACCTTTGCCTATATCCTTGAAAGAAGATGGGGCAGGGAGATGGCGGGTGCAGAGGGACTCGCAGCACTGCAGCAGCTGACGCCTGTTCCCAGTCTTCCTGTTAGCACAGGGGCACATGCAGTGAGAAATCCACATCATCTGTCAGATTGGTGCTCTGATAAAGATGAAATTAAACATTTAACAGGGAAAAAGCAAATGAACCGGGGCAAAAACTACCTATAAAACATAGTGACCCATAGACAGGTTGCCTACACTGAATACATTGGACCTAAAATACCTGCAAGAAAAATATATTCAACCACGCCAAGGACATTCTTTGGCATCCTTTGGTACAGTGGAAAGTTAAAAGTAAAAGTCATATAACTGTAGCGCATTCTGTAAAAATCACTTCCTTTTCTGGTTGGAGAGCATGTTATTTCTATCTCATTCTCAATACAAGGGTAAAGAACTAGGTGCGTGATCCCCGGGCTTTTTCCTGCCATCTCTGCACATCATGATGTATACAGAAGCAATAATATTTAACATTTTGCTAGTGATTTTCCTTTCAAGATACTTTATAAAGTGTGACCTAATTAATGAGGGGATGGTGAGTTTTGTGGTTAAGCCACTGGACTGGGACTGGAGGACATGGACTTAATACTCTGCTTTAGTGCAATCCCCTTGTTATCTTGGTCAACTTATTTAGGCCCCATCCTGAAAGGTAATTGGGCATCTAATGTGCATTTATTTCAATGGACGTTAGATGCCTAAATACCTTTGAGGCTCTGGGCCTGAAATTCTCTGGACTTCACTTCCCATTTGTAAAGTGAGGCTAATAATATTTCCTCTCTCACACAACTTGTCTCTCTTGTTCGTTTACACTGCAAGCTCTTTAGGGCAGGAATTCCCCCTCGTTCAGCACCTGTGCACGAGGTTTGCTTTTGAATGGCCCCTCTAAGTGATACTGCAATACTAATTATAGTGCTAATCCTCACCGAGCCCTCTTAAATGGATAAACATTACTAACCCCATTTTACAAATGGAAAAACTGAGGCTGAGAAGTTGAAGGATCACACAGATAGAACTAGGATCAGGACTCAGAAGTTCCTTGCTCTCAGTCCTTTCGCTTAGACCACACTCTCTCTCATGTGTCTCAAAAAATGCAGTAGCTGATTTCCTACAATATGGTAAAGGGCAATACAAGTGATGCATCAGAGTGCAGGATCGAACTGTAAATGAGAATCCACAGCTATTATGCGTCAAGTTCCCCTACAAAAGTTCAGTGAAGTTCAAACTCTTTACCAGAGCAACTATTGCTTCTTCTATGCTACACACAGTATTTCTATCCCACCCACATGAAATACCTGAGTCCAAGCCTCTGAGCCAAATCAGGCAGTGCAGGGATTTGAAAACAGGTCTCTCACATTTCAGGCCAGTGCCCTGTCCACCAGGATTTGAGAGGGGTGGTTTTTCACAAGAAAGGACTGACCTGGCTTAGGTGCCTGACTCTAGGAGACTCTGACCAGAGACAGGTGTCTCCCTCCAGCCTGTCACCCAGATCAATGGGAGTTAGGTGTCTAAGTACCTTTGTGGATCTGGACCATAAATCCTACCTTAGTCCTCTGCATTTTACTCCTGTATCAGCTTAGGCAGCTCTCTGCTCAATGTGTGCTGGCTCCTGAGAATCCCTTTCTTAGGCATCTAACTCTCCCCATGCATTGTCTAGGGAAGTTTGGGCACATAATTCAGGGCCATGGATTACACTGGGCAGCAAAGTCTCTAAAGAGTTAGGTGGTGAGACACTGAGCGTTGCAGTGTCTAAGTCCCCTTTGTGAATCTAGCCCCAGGCTGCTGTGGAGATTGGTACCTTGGAAATTACAACATTTTATTCATTATATTATAATGTTGTTATTCACTTCTGTAATTCAAATGAACATTATCTCACTGGGTTTTTATTAAAAAAAGCAATGCATGCAAATAGCTAAAAACAAAAAAAAAGAGTAAAAAGGAAAACATAGCAATCAAACAGGATGCTGCTGTCATCCCTCCCTAGTGATGCTACTCATCAACAGAATGCATGATGATTCTTTTAATTTTTACGGCCTCAGATGCACAAAGAACACAGGATTGGGTCCAAGATCACTTGTAACAACAATATAACAAGACTCCACAGCATAGAGAGAAAACCCCCAGATAAAAGAGTCAGGGAGAATAGGATAATGTCAGTTAAGCATTATACAAAACCAATGTAGCCCATATTAAATGGATTAAAAACTAGTTAACTGATAGATCTCAAAAGTAATTGTAAATGGTGAATCATCAGCTAGTGGGAGTGTTTCTTGTGGGGCCCTTCACAGCTCTGTTCTCGGCTCAGTGTTACTTAACAATTTTATCAATGATCCAGAAGAAAATATCAAATCACTGGAAAAGGCCAATGACACAAATTGGTGTAGTAGTAATAATGGTAGGGCCAGGTCATTTATACAAACTGCTTGGTAAGGTGAACTCATCGGAATCACCTGGGTTAACACAGACATATGCAAGGTCATACATCTAGGAACAAAGAACCCACGTCATTCCCACAAGATGGGAGACCGTATCCTGGAATGCAATGACACTAGAAAGAGTAATGGTAGACAACCATCTGAATAAGAGCTCCGAGTAAAATGCTATAGGTAAGAGGGTGAATGTGATCCGTGGATGCTGCTAGGGAATATCAAGTTAGGATTAGCAGGGTGGGATTATCTCTGTATATAATATTAGTGAGGCCATTACTGGAATACTGTGTCCAATTCTGGTATCAATACTTCAAAAAAGAAGTTGAAAAATTGAAAAGGGTTGAGAAAAGAGCAGAGGTGAAAGTAAGCCGGTACGGTGTACCAGTAAGAGCCGGTGCGCCGTACCGCAACCGGCTTTCCCAGAGGGCAATTTAAAGCCCTGGGGTAGTGGCGACAGTGGTGGGGATTTAAAGGGCCCCAGAGCTCCAGCCCCCGCTACCACCCCAGCCCTTTAAATCCCTGCCGCCGCTACCCCACGGCTTGGGCAGCAAGGCTCAGGCGTGGATTTAAAGGGTCCCAGAGCTCCAGCCGCTGCTATCCCCCCAGCGCCCTTTAAATCCCCGCCTGAGCCCTGCTGCCCGAGCCCTGGGTAGCAGCAATGGGGATTTAAAGGGCCTGGGGCTCTGCTGTGGTAGCGGCTGCCGGAGCCCCAGGGCCCTTTACATCCCCGACGGAGCCTGGCTGCTGCTACCCCAGGGCTCAGGCAGTAGGGCTCAGGCGGGGATTTAAAGGGCTCGGGGCTCCGGCAGCCACTACCACAGCAGAGCCCCAGGCCCTTTAAAGCTCTGCCAGAGCCCAGAGCCCTGGGGTAGCGGTGGCAGCCGGGAGCCGCCAGGGCTCCTCAGTGATTTAAAGGGCCCAGGGCTCTGCTGCGGTAGCTGGAGCCCTGGGCCCTTTAAATTGCCACCGAGACCCGGGGTTCCCAGCTGCCTCTGCAGCTGATAGCTCGGGGGAGATATAAAGGGCCCCGGGCTCCCAGCCGCCACTACCGCAGCTGGAGCCCTGGCCCTTTAAGTCAAGATTTAAAGGGCCTGGAGATTTAAGGCCCTGCCTCTTCCAGTTAAGGCCACGCCCCCTGCTCAGAACTCCGGCGTACCGGTAAGTCCTCTAACTTACTTTCACCCCTGGAAAAGAGGTACAAGAATCATTTGACAGCTGGAAAGCATGCCTTACAGTGAGAGACTTCAGAGCGCCACCTATTTACTTTATCCAAAAGAAAATTAAGAGGAGACTTGATCACAGTCTACAAGTACCTGTACAGGGAAGAGGTTTGTGATAGAAGATGGCTCTTCAATCTGTTAGAAAAAGGCATAGAGAGATCCAATGGCTAGAAGCTCAAGCTAGACAAATTCAGAATAGAAAGAAGGTGAAAATTTCTAACACTGAGGCTCATTAACCATCGGAACAACTTAGCTAGGTGGAGTCTCCATTGCTTGAAATTTTAAAGTCAAGACAGACTATCTTTGTAATAGATCTGCTATAGCTCAGTCACAAACCATGGGCTTGATGTAGAAATTATTGGTGAGGTTCTACAGCTTGTGCAATGCAGGAGGTCAGACTAGATTATTATAATGGTCCCTTCTGATTTAAAATTAATGAATCAATAATCATCAGAGAGGCATATTATCTACCCAGGAGCCCTATCACCATAATATCTGAGTTCCACTGGAGCATTCAGAAATAGACATAACAATCATCCTCTCTTTCTTCCTTCTCCAGCCTGGAAAACTTTGAAAATCAGAAAATGCTGATAATATTGTTACTCTGGAAGATGTTAATGGCTGCCCTTAATCCTAGACCTGGTTAAAGCCAATGGATATTCTAAACACCCTTCTTTCCAGCAAAAGGGAAGGAGCAACTAAGCCCCTTAATGGAAAGAGGTAGCTGAAGACAATAGAAGCTACTGCCATAGGCAATTCGCTGCATGGGAAATCCTGAGCAGGGTTAAGTCATGTGGTCTGAGGGGATATCCCTGGAACTAGTTACAAATGCAGGACCTAGGGAATTGTTTTAGCAAGTGTTGTATGTGTCTGAGAAAATTAGAGAGCAGGAGAGGCCATCATGAGAATGGCAGTGATATGGAGAGATTTGGAGAAGATTCCCATTTCATATCATACAGCAATGGGATAATATCAATGCCCTTTTACTAGAAGTATGTCCCAAGACACTGAAATAATTAATATTGTGGTTATCTGTGCAACTTTGGATTCCAACTGCAACCTCTTTCCGCTTTCATTGCTGATGCAATAGAAACTGTCGTTCACTAAATAACTTCACAGCAGCTGGGAGTATTCTATCCAAGCACTCATCTGGCTCCCATTGCTGCAGTATTCAGTACGGACCTAGGAGTCCTGCAGAGATATACTTATAGAAGTGTCATACATTATAACACAAAATTTACATTGTATTTATTCAGCTGTATTTATTTACATTGTATTTATTCACATACAGTTTGCTGCTGCTGAAGATGCTGTTGTTTGTTCTATGGCGTTCAGGGAAATAGGACTTTGTGCACATTCTTTGTAAATGAACAGGGCTGTACCCAAGAAACACCTGCTAATGGAAACAGCTTGTTAAGGCCCTGAATATTGTCTAAACTGCTCAGGGCAAAGGGACAACAATATCAACAATTTTTAATGAAAAAATTCTGGTTCTGAGAGGGCCCATTTTGGAAGAAAAAAATATGTTCACATAAAAAACGATTAGCTCCTCTGCTGATCAGTTTGTTTTAGAGAGAGAAAGCATGTGTGTGTGTGTGACTGGGTGTGGCCCAGTCATCTGAGTGGGGATGTCCTGAATAGCGGTGGATGTATGTTATAGAGAAGACAAGTGCAGTCTGACTTTTCCTTCTTCAGTGGTTCTCAAACTTTTGTACTGCTGACCCCTTTCACATAGCAAACCTCTGACTGCAACTCCCCCTTATACATTAAAAACACATTTTTATATATTTAACACCATTATAAATGCTGGCGGCAAAGCGGGGTTTGGAATGGAGGCTGACAGCTCGTGACCCCCCATGTAATAACCTTGCAACCCCCTGAGAGGTCCCAACCCCCAGTTTGAGAACCCCTGTCTAGATGTTTTGGTTCAGGGGTGTCTTATTTTCTTCTCTTCCCTTCCTGCCCCCTACCATTAAACCAACATGGCCACGGTAGCTTTCCCTAGAACCTGGGTAGCATCTTCCAATGTTCTTGCAACAAGTTGAGGGACTGCGGGTTCCCAGCATCATTTCCCACCTCCTTAACTAATGGAGCTGATTTGGTAATGTAAAACACTGGCAACTCACTTTTAGAACGATAAATAGAATGAATGTCTTCTTATTGTTTATAGGAATAATCGCAAGCCAGGACTAAACAGCCGAGCTCTGGGACATGGGTATTGGTTCCAAGATTATTTGGAACAAAGCTCTTTCCCGAAATGTCTCCACCATTCCTTTTTTGGACACTGAGAAAATAATTTCCTTGGTAGTAGATTTTTACACAGTGAAATCACATGTTTTCTCAGAAGGTTTTTTTCTCATGATAATTACATTTGATAAGAGAGGGGAAAATAACAATGCCACATTCCTAAAGTGCAGACTGAAGCCAACTTCAAACTGCTGCTGTGTGGGGTCAGTGCTATTTTCCAAGGATAGCGAGTCCAGCTGAGATTGGAAACTATCCAAGACCAACTCCCTATACACCTGTTTAATTGCAAATTTCAGTGTCTGAGAACTGGCCCTTGACTGTTGAATTCATTTTAGCTCTGCATCCCATTTACATTATAGTAACAGTTAATTGCTAGGGCTAAAGCAGTTTTATATATAGATGGTCAGCCTGAGTTTGGACTTTGAATATTGGTAATCATTAATGTGTAGCACTGCTCCTACTGACTAATATAAGAACTGCTTGACTGTGTGTCATAGGCTCAATATCTCTGACAGCTAATGGAGAGTCTCTTTAGCTAGCACCCTTTCAGCTGAAGAAATAATGATGATAATAAGCAGTAGCTCACCGTGTGGGAGGCTGTACTTTCACAGCGGAGTTCTAGCCCTGCTGCTGGTGTTACTTATATTACAATGGTGCTTGGAGGTCCCAACCAGGATAGGGCCCATTGTGTACAAATGCACAATGAGAGACAGTCCTTGCCCACCAAAAAGTTCACACTTGTGCAGTTCTGTGTCACCACAGATTTGTTATAACAAGGTCAGAAATTATTTGAAACCCATGTTATCTGGGAAGATTTTTGTCTAAATAAGAGAGTATGTAATAAACTGGCTAGAGTGCAGGCATACCATTAGTCTGGAGTAAATGGAATCAGAATACTGTCTCTCTGTGTTACAGGGATTGGACTTTAGCTTAAGTGCTGGTGGCCTAGTTTTGGAGCACAAGAATCTTAGTTATTTCCCTGCTATCCCTGTGAAGTTCTGAGTAGCCACAATGTGACAGAAGAGTAGGGAGCAGGATGTCTTGTGGGGGTGGGGAACATTTATTATAATATTTAGTGTACCGATCCCATTAAATGAATTAGCAGAAAATTTGCATCCCCCTATTTTCATCTTCATCACCAACAAATTGTATTTATCCAGCTGAATAAATACAATGTAAATTTTGTGTTATAATGTATGACACTTACATAAGAATATCACCACAGGACTCCAAGGTCCGTACTGAATTCTTCAGCGATGGGAGCCAGATGAGTGCTTGGATAGAATACTCCCAGCTGCTGTGAAGTTATTTACTGAGCGACAGTTTCTATTGCATCAGCAATGGTAGCTGAAAGAGGTTGCAGCTGGAATCCAAAATTGCACAGACGACCACAATATTAATTATTTCAGTGTCTTGGGACATACTTCTAGTAAAAGGGCATTGATATTATCCCATTGCTGTCTGGTAAGAAATGTGGGTCTGGATACAAAGAAAAACCAACCCATATGGAAAAGTCCTATAGAACTCTATAGAAAAAATGTTAACTTTTCTATAGCTTTTAATTATAGCTTTACTATTGAATTCTATAGGATGGTTTTAAAAGAACCTATGGAAACTTCTGTTAAATATATAGGCTGTTAGAGTAACATGTAAAAACCCTTTATATTTCCATAGAATCCTATGACTTAATCACTATTGAAATCTATAAGTCTTTTCCATTAGGGACTAGGACATGAGAAAAGTGGGGGAGAAATTGAACAGAATTGCTATTGCTGCTCTCAAGCCCAGGGAGCCTGGAGAAATGACTAGCACATACAGCCCAGCCAAGAGATTTAGCCAATTGGTGGTCAGTTTACATTTCCTGTAATGAGTGAACTTCTTGACCGTACATTTTAACTGAATCATTAAGAGCTCCTTTTCCAAGAGTTCCTTTGGCAGACTAAAGATGATAAAGGCTGTTGATAGATCACAATAGCCAGTGAAAAGCAGAGTAAACATATTTTTAAGTATAGTTTATCAGAAGAAGCCAACCCAAAGGAGTTATTAAATAGAAATTAAGGTAGTAAAGAAAACAGATGTGTGCAAATATCCAGTTGCAACTAATGATAATGGTATATTTCACTCTGATGGACCCTGCCACTGAAATGCAGCCACTTCTGGGGTGAAATGTGCCAGCTGTTTTAAACATTGTGCACGAATACTACCTAGCCATTTAGCTGGATATTGAATGAGTGAGTCCATTAAAAATGCAAGAGAAATTTCAGGTATGCAGCATGTAATTATCCACATTAGAAATTCATTCTGGATGTTGAGGCTACTGTCCCAGAAAGTGCCATGGAGTCTTTAATGTTCACAAGAGATCAGGACCTCAGGTACAGATGCAAATTACAGGGGCCACTGTAATGCTGAAAGTTCTCTCTAACACGGTGGTCCTCAAATTGTGGGGTCCCCCCCAAGGAGCACAATGGAATGTTTGGGGGGCATGGTAGGGTACAGGCCAGCCTCCAGAGGGGGCAGAGAGAAAGCGCCACTCAGACTCACTGTACTCCCAGCTCTGCTCTGGTTCCACTCCCACCCCCAGCCTTAGCCTTGGCCTCTGGACCCAGCTGTGCTCCCGGACATGGTCCCACTCCCAGCCAAGGCCACAGCCCCAACTCTGGAGCCCGACTCCAGCTCTGTTCCCAGTCCTGGCTCTGGCCCCAGCTCCTGGGGGTGGGGCATGGACAGATTCCATTACAAGTAAGGGGTGGGGGCATGTCAGAAAAAGTTTTAGGACCACAGCTCTAACACCATGCTGAAAATTGGCTGTGTGATACCTAATCCTGAACTTACTTCTCCCAATACTTTTGGGTTTTAGTTAGAGATACCCCATTCAAGGATTGACTAGATCCAAAGTTGTGTAGTTATGAGATGTAAAGGGGTCCCAGCCCAAGGTGCTTTGGCTGTAGATAGCTTCACCACCCCCCTGTTCTGTGCAAGCTGTCTTCATCTATGCTGAAGGTTGCAATGTTTTGTCTTCCTTTGGCAATATGATACCTCTTGCCCTGAACCCAGCTGACAAAACCTCCATCCATCAGTTAGCATTTTGCAGTGTTCTGATGAGTTCTGAAAGGAATAAATAGCAGGCAAGTCTTTCAGGAAAGAAGGAAAATAATATAGCAGCACCCACTATGTTTGCAGGGAGGGTGGTGAGACATGCTCACTTCTGTCTGGGAAGCAGCAGTTCAAATTGTCTGCAGTGCTGGCCAGTTCTAGGTGGCCTAGTGATCAGATTCTTCTGCATTGAAGTTTGATCTTCAGCCTCCACCACTAATGCTCCAGGCCAGCAGGCAGTGGGAGTTTTACAAGAGCTGTGCCCTCATTCTTGGAAAGAGTGAGCCTTGCATATCCCTCTGCAGCAGCACCCTCTGCCAGCTGCTTTAGGAGTAGTCTTGATGGGCTCCTAAAAGAGAGTTGTCCAGTCCTGCTTGGTTGGAAGATTCTGATGCTTGAACTTTTGGAAGTTAAGGACTTATCAGGGGAGAACATTATTTTTCAAATTTCATTTGATTTTGAGTTTGGCCATGTGCCGACGGGCTTTACAACAATACTAAAAGCACCACAAACCAAGGTAATTCTTGTCTAAACATTGTGGCTTTTTGGTTCATTTGTAAGCAAAGAACTGGTACTGGACAGAAGCCAATGGAGGAGGAAAAATCCTTGAGAATTATTCTCTGAAAATACTGGCTTCAGGCTCAGACAGCTGTGTCCTCATTACTGTTAATTGAAAAGAGCTATGCACGTTGAGCAACATTCTCCTCTAATTACGCACACAACGAGCAATCTATTGATTTGTTTCTGCAGTGGTGATCGTCGGAAAATACCTACAATCCCAACTCAGATAAGAACTGGTTTAAGATCAGATTTAGCACGTATTGGTTTAAAGTCACTGAGCCACATGTGCTTGGAATTCCTAGCCCCAGTCTACCAAAAAGTGCTGCTGGCCAAACAGGATCTAAACCTTCCCTAAATGAAAACTGAATGTATATGGAGTTTTTAAGCTTGTTTTAATTTGTTGCAGTGAGGATGTGTAGAGTTGATTATACCCTGCTTCCCCAATCTCAGAATAGGGTTAGGGTGGAAAAGAGACATTTCATTTCAGTTGTTTTCCCCCTTCTACTAAACTCTCTTTAAATGGATAAATTCAAACAAAAACCCTCAAGACTTTTGGACTGGCAAGAACTGGGAGATGCCCAAGCCTCCAGTGGCTAAGAGAGGGTACATATTACACCAACTTCCAAGGCTGCTTCCTTCTCACCCAACAGCCAGCCAGGCACAACACAGTGGTGCTAAGGAGGCTGCCAAGTTTTGCATGGTAATGGAGCACCTGTCAGGGGCGCTGGAACAATTTTTGTAGAGGGGGCTGAGAGCTGATGAACCAAACTGTAAACCCTGTACATGATGGAAACCATGTCAAGCCAGGGGGTGCGGCTGCACTCCCAACCCCTCTATAGTTCTAGCATGTATGGCTCCCGCCAGTGCAAAGAGGTAGGGGACAGGGTTCAAAGTGCAGCAAATGAAATGACTGCCTAATGAAGCTTCACTTAGGTCAGTTTGGACCAGCTTAATATCCCACAACAGAAATGACTCAAAAAAAGAGAGTCAGATCCTCTTCCCCTGTTCTGGTTAAGGTGTAAAATGAATCTGTTGAACATGAGGGCCTTGGTGATCCTCTCGCTCAGTATAAATCAAAAATTACTTCACTGAAGACAACATAGCTCTGCTGCTGGTAAACCAGCATAAGCAAAAGGAAACTCAAGCCCTTCATTTCAGGTTATTTTTAATACTTCACTTTCCTGTGTCACCATCTATCTGGCAACAGTTTAGAAACAGGAAGTGACAGTGAAGTAGGAAAGTGCATTCTCCATTTTACAGATCAGGAATCTGAGGCAAAGATGGGTTAAGTGATTTGCCCAAGGTCACACCGGAAGTCTGTGTCAGAGATGGAGAGACTCCAACTCTCCAGACTCCCCTTACTATGCTTTAAACACTACACCAATACATTGACTTTTCACCTTCAGAAACCTGAGGGCAAAGCTTTATTCCTAGCAAACTAAAAAAAAGAAAAGGGTAATTTTGATTCATCTACTCATCCAAGCCTGAGCACATTTATTTTTATTTTAAAAATTCCTTTACATTTGCATGCAGATTAGGTGCCATCTTTGTGACCAATGTGGCTCCTCGGTATCACATACTTTGGGCAGGCCTTATGTAATTTATTGTTAAAGGTAAATATTTAGCAGGACTGGGGCCCCATTATGCTGGGTTCTGTAAAAATAATGATCAAGAACAAGTTCAATGGGCAAAATACAAGACAGAAACCTAAGCATTCAGGTGCTGACCTATCAAACAACTCAAGCATGTGAATAACTTTAATAGAGGTGATTGAAAAGTGGGAATATTTTTTTCCCCAAGAATGTTTATGAAAAGTGCCCCAAATTCAGAAATTTCCAACCAGCTCTAAATATTCAGCACACAAATGAGTCAATGAGGCTACTCACGTGCTTAAATGTGTTAATGTATTTTGCTGGATTGGGGCCTCATGTCCTAATTCTATAACTTCTCCTTGTACATTAAAATTGGTACATCAATACAATTCTTTTACATAAGTAGGTGGTAGGGTGCTTAGAGCACAGAAAACCTTACACAATGCAAGTGTAAGAAATGACTATGGCAGACATTTGTTTCAATTCTGATGTGGAACAAAAAGTCAATATACCAACATTTTTTGCGGAACCAAGAGTCTGAAAAATGTTGATTCTGAAATGCCCATGTTCTATTTCAGATCAGTTCAACATTTATCTCTACAATTTGTAATTCGGTGGCCTCTAGCCCACATTTTCTTCTATTGGCTGGGCTCCCCAGCTGGACTACATCTCCCATGATGCAGTTCAGCCGGAGGGCAGCATGGTGCATCATAGGAGACATAGTTCAGCCAGGGAGCCTGGCCCCTGTGGGAGTATGGGAGCATAAGGCACAAGACTGCAGCTAAAACGACTCAGATTAATGTCAAACTGACCCAAGCCAAAATGTTTCAATTAGACAAGAAGAAATGTTTTGACTCAGGCTGACATGAAAAAACATTTAGATTTTCCTGCAGAAAATTTCAATTTTGCAGAAAATACATTTTCAGTTAAAAGACTTGACAGACAATTCCTGACCAGCTCTAGTTTGGAGGTACTTGTTGACTAGACCATTTAGTGTTATTTCTGGAGCAAACTATTTCTCTGGCTTCCCCCAGGCAGGCTGGAATTCTATACTAGCACATGTTCCATCATTATATGGGCCTGCCGTTGTCAAAACCAAACTGCATTTTTCCTTTGTCTTAGGATTTTGTTTATTAACCTCTTCAAGCTACAAGGGCTTTTGTCATAGTTATTCATGTAAAAAAGCCACTACATGCTGGGAACGCAACATCTTCAGTACAAAAGAGTTCCTAGTAATTCCTTTAACACAGATACATTTCAATATTTTTAGTTCATCTTCAATTATACTGTGCAGATAACACTAACCTCAGAGTCCACCTACACTTCAGAGGAATAAATGGATCAATGACAGACCTGAGAAATCTTATCTTATTTTAATTTTATTTTATTTTATTTTAATGTTTTAACCAAACTGTGTCTATTATTGGTTTGGGTGATAGATGGGGAAATTGTCTATACCGGGTTTCTAATTCAACCAATGGAAATGTAGGTATGTGCATGTTTATATTTGTTTACCTGTAACTGTCCCTTTGAATCACAAATAAATGGCTGTAAAATACCTTTTCTTTTTGAGTGTGGGATTGATTAGTTGGATTCATTTGTTTTATGCAGAGAACACTCTGTAGATAAAAGCTATTATCCATTCAAATAGATTGATTATGCATGTACAGAGAATATACTGTGAAACTTTTGACACTATACAAAAATCTGTTATAATGGATTGTGAAAGATCTGCTACTCTAATGAATCCGTCCTATTCAGTAGCAATACTTAGGGATGGTCCACACTACTGAGTTAGCTCAGCTTAACCACATCACTCAGGTCTGTGAAAAATGTTACACCCTGTGTGATGTAATTAATCTGACCTAAACGCTGCTAGGTCAACACAGTGATTCTGAAACTTATTTGATTGTGCCCCCCTCCTTCGTGTCTGTAGTGGTTTGTGCCCCCCTTTCCTCCACACAAGTACATACATCGATTAAAACATATCAACATGCATCTCACTAAATATGAAAAACGGTAAGGCATTGATTCAAAAAGAGCCAACTATCCATTGCAGTAAGAGCACAAGCAAAACTGTGATTGTGGTTGATGCTTACAATTAACTGTGCACACTGCATCGTAGCAAACGGATTAACATACAGATGGCAACGACTTCGTATAATGCTCTGCAAGCTTAGCAGAAATCCATCAGAATGCACAACACCATCTAGAGTCAAATGCACAGCGCCATCCAAGAACAAAATATGTCTGGAGGAATGAGTTTTGATAGTTATTCATTGCTGTGGGTAAAATGTGCACAGCATGTTTTCCCCCCCCTAAAGCTTCTCACGCCCCCACCCCACCCCAGTTTGAGAACCTCTGAATCAACAGACAAATTCTTCCATCGACCTAGCTACTGCCTCTCAGAGAGTTGGACATACTACAGAGATGGAAGAGTCCCTGTCCTTGAATCTTCTCCTATCCTTGAATTAGGCTTTTTATAAGGCAAACTTTTAATCACCATACTAGAGCACAGGCACTTTTGAATCCACTCCCCTTGCCAACTCCTTTATTCCTCTGAGATGTTTTTAGGACTGGTTTTGAACAGCATAAAATCAGGATACTCCTATTATAGACACTACTACTTATTTCATATCCATCCTGCAGTGCAATCGATTTGGACTTATTATAAATTTTGAGGGGAAACATAATAGAGATCTGCTTGGGCTGTGCTCCAGGCTCTGCAGCTGACTTTGTGTGCCCTTGAGCAAGTCATTTAACCTCTCTGGGTTTATTTACATAAGGAAAAAAGCGGTGTTTTGATAACATGATAGCTAAGACACAATGGCAGACATGTTTTGAAACCTTAGCTCCACTGAAATCAATGGCAAAACTTCCATTGCACTTCAATGGGGCCAGGATTTCACCCCTAGTGTAGACAGGGCAGTTTGCCAATTTAACACCTTTTAGCTGATTTAAGTGAACCCTACATTTCAGAACCTTTGTCCTAGTGTGGACAAACTCTCTGTACCTCAATTCATCCCTGGATAGAAAGAGAAAACACAACCTTCTTCATCCCACAGGAGTTGTGAGGCATATTTGGTAAATATTTATAAAGCACTTTGAGATGAAAAGTGCTAAATATTGTCATCATTGTATTTTGTCTTTCATTCAAAGATCTCAAAGAGCTTCCACACATGAGCCTGAGATTTGGCTGCAGTGTCTCCGGCTTCATCCACATTGACCCACAACTGAGCACTTTTGCATGTGCCCAGCCCACTTAGATGATGTTCTGCAGCAACAGGGAGGGGGAGGAGCTGCCTGGCCCAAGACCAACTCCTCCCACTGGGCACTGGCACCATGGCCCCACTTACCCCAATTCCTATTTGCTCCATCCCCAGCCCAACATACAGGGGCAGAAACATAGTTCAGCCCGCAAAATATTTCCAAATGGAGGTGCTAGGCCCTACCTCCAGCCCTGGTTCTGCCCTCCTGCTGCCTCCTACTGTCTCTTCCATTAAATATGTGTGGTTTTGGATTCTCCTTCCCTCCCCTACATATATTTGTCCAGGTTGAATTTCCTTTTGTTAATTTCTTGCCCATAGGAAGGAAAGTCTATAATCTCTTTATAGGTATTTCTGCGCTGCATTTTAAAACCCATGGCAGCAAGTCTTAGAGCCCAGGGCTACAGACTCAGGTTTGCTGAGCTTGCACTATGGCACTAAAACCAGCTGTGTAGATGTTTGGGCTCATGCTGAGGCTGGGACTCGAAAGCCAAGGGATGGGGAGGGGGCTTCAGAGCCCCAGCTCCAGTCCAAGCCACAACATCTACACAGCTGTTTTTAGCGCCATAGTGCAAGCCCAAGCCTGTAAACCCAAGCTCTGAGACTCCCTACTGCAGGTTCTAATATGCCATATAGATCTATTCTAAATCTCTGGGTTATTCCCCTGCCCACAGTGTAGTTCACAAAATCTTCCCATTTAGTGTGATCTGCAGATATAGGACCTGAGCCAATGCCAAGGGAAAGACTCCCATTGACTTAAGCACTGTATTGGACCAATAGTTAATGCATTGTTTACCCCTTCAGCAGCTACTTGCATGGAACTTGGAGAGAGGAACATAGATTGCAGAAGGGAAGAGTTTGGATGAGGCACCTGGATGCCAGTCCTTGTGCACGTGGCTAGGATGCGAGTGTGCAATTGCAGCATCTCTGTAAATAGTTGTTAATAAAGAGACAGTTCAGTTTTAGAAATATGGAATCCTTTAAGGTTATTAATCCAGAACACAACACATGAAACATGGTGGCAGTGGGCGGTGTGAGACTCGCCACCAAGGGAGTGTGAAAAACAGGGCACACAAAGCATCACACTAGAAGCAGAGCAAATAGGCAGCATGGAGGGACTCAGCCCACCAGGTAGGCTGGAAGCCTGACAATAAACCTTTGCACGAGCACAGAAATAGTGTAAACAAGAGCTGAGTCTGTATAAATAGTTGCCCATAGGGGGATAAAGATGAGAATATGAGGGAACGTTTTTGTGAAGAATTATGCCCAAAACACTGGAACAGCTGAGAAAGGTGCTTGACTATTGGGATCCCAGATTGTTGAGAGAAAGACCTAATCCTAGAGAAATGCCCTCATATAGGAAGGGTAGCTTAACTATTCAGGGAAGGATCAACATGATAACAGCTATTAGTGCGGACAAGCACACAAGCTCAAGCTAGAGGAACCCAGAAGGAAGAACAGAGTGTGACGGGGCAAGGCCAGATGGCTATAGAAAAGTAGTTTATTGGTATCCGGGAAGTGGAGCGGGAAAAGCCTGTCCACGCTAAAGGATCCCACCCAGCCTAAAGGGGATCCACAGGAGCCTAGATACCCAAAAAATTCCGGGGAACAATTAATGAATAACAGGACAGGAGTGTGGTCAAAGGGTCAAACAAGGGAACTGGACGGGGACACCGAGCAGAGAACCCCGACAGCGCCCACTGCTCCTCAAAGGCGTCAGGGAGTCAGAGACGCCGCCCAGAGGAACTCTGCCCGGATGCCATGAACGGGACCGAGGATCGGAAGTGGCCCCACAGTCACAGGAGACTCCCTTGGCCAACCTCCTCACTCTGGTTTTTGGCCATTTAGCTAGGACCAGGAGGAGGTTGACCAGGAGATCCCGTGACTTTGTGGGGCCATGGATAGGGAGTGCATAAATAAGAAGGGTGAGGGGAGAAGTGCAACCAAAAACATAATAAAATATTGGTGAGGAGCCGGAATAGGGGCTGCAGCCTGGCATACTCCAAGTATATATGTGCTAGGGTATCCCTCACACCGCAAAAAGGGGCAGGTGTCTGGATCGAGGTGAACCGCGCCAAGTACACACCCGTGCTCACGGCTCCGTGAAGGAGCCGCCAACTGACATCCCCTGCGGGCCTTGGAACTAAGTGGAATATAGGCTGGCCCACCGGGGCTCCTCACCCTCCAAAGGTGGCAGGAGGTCCCGCCATTTTGTATTGGGGTGGGACACGAGGGTGTGGGCATGAAGGGTGGGAGCACGAGCGTGTATAGATGTTTTCTTGGCACGGTTTGAAAGCAGACTGGCTGCATCTCGTGCAGCCGGCTTCCAGTGAAGGGGTCGGTTGGGTCCAGGGGGCTGGGGTCCAATTAAACGGGCGGGGGGGCCTGGGGTTGTGGGGGGGGGGGGCGTGCCCTCGTGCAGGACCCGGTCGAGATAAACCCGAGCAGCGGGCGGCAAAGCGGCCTTCACCTCCTGAAGTATGACCGGGGGGTACAAGTCTGAAAGCTCCATGCACTGAGCAAAGATCAGGGGATCCAGCCAGTCTCCCCGTTCATAGTCCAGGAGGTATCCGACTCTTGTGACCTCTGGCCAGGACCAAACTCTGGAGCATCGAGCGGGACTCCGCCACCTGCAAACGGAGCTGGGGGTTGTGTAGCAGGGGCTTCCGCAAGGAGATCTGCCCCATTGGTGGCCGCACGGACCTGCTCATTGTAAAGAGTTTCCAGGTCCAGAGGAGGTCCTGGTAGAAGACCGGCAAGCCCGGAGAGGTCTCGCGGAAGACCTCTCGGATGGGAGTAAAGGAGCTGCCGGTCGTATCGGAGCCCTCGGAAGTGGCGCAGGGAAAGCGTGTGCCAGTATGCTCTCACCACTGGACTACCTGCACCATAAAGGAGCCTCTGCAGGGTCTGGAGACGGAAGACATGGACCTGAGTAAGCCAACATTTTAGGCCCTGTCCTCCCTCCTCCAGAGGTAGATGGAGAACCCCTGCAGGGACCCAGTGCAGTCCTGACCAAAGAACTCCAGAATCGATGTCCGGAGGTTGGCCAGGAAAGCCGGGGCCGGGACCAGGGTGTTGAGCCGGTACCAGAGCATGGACAGGACTAGTTGATTAAGCACTAGCGCTCTCCCTCGAAGGAAGAGTAGTCCTGTCCATTTCCGGAGTCCGCTCTATCACCCCGCCCTCTACAATTCTGCCACTTCTCCGGCGGAGAGGGATGCGTGGCAGAAAGGTAAACACCCAGATAGAGCAGCGGACCCTGCTCCACCGGATGGCCTTGAAGCACGGGTGGGAGGAGCTCGCCTGCCGCCAGTCCCCTACCACCAAGCCAGAGCTCAGACCCAGTTGACCCCGCGCAGAGGAGGCTGCCGAATAGATGGCCTGGCAAGCCTCCACCCCGCACCAAGTCGCCTGGGTCTTGGACCACAAGGAGCACGTCATCAGCGTACGCCGACAGGACCAGCCGCAGCTCTGGCTCCCGCAGCACCAAACCTGTCAACCTCCTTCAGAGGAGACAGAGGAAGGGCTTGATCGCCAGAGCGTACAGTTGGCCTGAGAGGGGGCACCCCGCCGTACTCCTCGCCCGAAGCTGACCGTTCGGTCAGGGTCCAGTTGACCCTGACCAGACACTCTGCGGAAGCGTACAGCACCCGGAGAAAATTCACAAACCTGGGTCCGAAGCCAAATGTCTGCAGAGTGCTCAGGAGATACCCGGGATCCACCCTGTCGAATGCCTTCTCCTGATCTAAGGACAGGAGCGCGAACAACAAGCCATCCCTACACCCGAGTTCCAAAAGGTCTGGACCAGATATAGGTGTCGAAGATGCTGTGGCCGGGACGGTGTAGGTCTGGTCTGGGTGGACCACGTCCGCCAGCACGGACCCTAGCCGCAGCGAGATTGCTTTTGCCACGACTTTTGTAGTCTGTGCTGAGGAGCGAGATGGGACACCAATTTCGTAAATTGCGGAGGTCCCCGTCTTCGGCGATAAGGAGAGCACGGCTCGCCTGCACGAAAGGGGGAGGATCCCGCTCTGCAAAGACTCAGCCCAGACGGTGACTAGGTCTGGGCCGAGGACGTCCCAGAACACGCGGTATAAACTCCACCGTCAGCCCGTCCATGCCCGGAGATTTATTGGTGGGCATACGACAGAGGGCTTCCGAGAACTGGCCAGAGTGATAGGCAGCTCTAGCCGGTCTCGGTCACCCGCGCTGACCATCGGGAGCTCTCCCAGAGCACTCTGCAAGCGTTAGGATTGGTCGGATCCGGGAGGAAAAGGCTTGCGTAGAAGGCTCTTGCCCTCCCGCACATCTCCACCGGATCAATGAGGCAAACTGTCAGTAGGAGATGACATGTTTTTAGCCTCCCTCTTTTTCTCCAGGGCATAGAAGAAGCGGGAGCCGCGATCCATCTCCCGAAGGAGACGGATGCGGGATCAAACAAAGACACCTCGGGCCGATGGTCCTCGAGGGTCCAGAGCTCCTCCCGCTTTCTCCCGGCACGCTCCGCAGCGGGGTGGATCCTCGGGGCTGGTGGCCAGATGCCTCTCCAGCTCTAAGACCTCCATTCCAACTGCTCTATCGCCGCATCCCTCCGTCGGCTAGCGCCACGGGTGTAGTCACGGCAGAAGAGCCGGGCGCCCACCTTCTCTAGGTCCCACCACCGCCGCACCGAGGGAAAGGCACGGCCGCTGCCCCGCCAGGCCAGCCAGAACTCCTGAAGGACGCCACGAATCGCATTCTCCAGCAAGCTGTTGTTAAAATGCAATAGGCCGGCCCCGGCCTCTCCGCGCAGAGGGAGGCTGTCACGGTGGCTATATGATGGTCGAAAATGGGGCCAGCTGGATGCTGGAGGAGTGGGCTCGTGAAGATGAAAGCGTGATAAATAAATGCGGTCCAACCGGGAGTGGCGCGACCGATGGGCCTCCACCCGGACAAAGGTGAACGTGGAAGTGTCATCCGGGTGGTGGTCGCGCCAGACGTCCACCAGGGAGTGGTGTTCGACTATCTCCGGGAGGACGGCAGCAGTGGCCAGGCTCTGCTCGGTCCCCGAGCTGTCCTGCTCCTCAAGGGTGATGTTAAAGTCCCTCCCAGGACCAGGCACTCATGAGGATCCAAGGTGCAAAGAAGGCAGACGCCTGCTGATAGAATTGCAGCCTCTCTGGGCTCACTGCTGGGGCAAAGATGTTGACAAGGTTGACTACGAGCCCCTCCATGCGGACCCAGAGGTGCAGCAGGCAGCCCGACACAGCCTCAGCGACCCCCAGCACCTCGGGCCATAGGTGGGGGAGAACAGGGTCGCCACTCCAGCCGTACGTACTGTGAGATGGCTAAAGTAGACCCTGTCCCCCCAATCCAGCCGCCAGCTATCTTCGGCGGTCGGATCCGTATGGGTCTCCTGCAGGAAAACCACAGAGTACCTCCCCTCACCGAAGGAAGGAGAGCACCTGGGACCTGCGGAGACCCATCCTACAGCTGCGGGTTGTTCAATGTTGCGATGGTAAGAGGTGACATGAGGAGGGCTGGGGGGGATCCTCGCCGGCATGGACGCTCGCGGCTCCCGACGGGCTGCGCAGCAGTCCGTGACCCACCCCGTAGGTGAATAAGGAGTCACGGAAGAGGCAGACCCGCTGGTAGGCCGCGGCGCCCTGCCTCCCCGTCCTTTTACCCTCCCCCATGAGGGCCCTTGCGGCCCGAAGGATTTGATTAAAGTCCCCCCATCGCTGGAGAGCAAACTGTACTTTGTTGCGGGAGCCACAGACATCTTCTAGAAACTCCCGCAACTCCTCTCACAGTGCATGGGGGCCTGGGGTTATGGTCTCCTGGTTACTCCCCGACAGGGCCCTTAGTACAGCCCCGTGGCCCACCGAGACGGGCAGACAGGATGCGGACCCCCGACGGGGCTCCTGATGGTTTGGCCTGAACACTGGGGCAATAGGGGGCGGCGGAGGGACGATAGCAGCCCCTGGTGGGTCGGGACGGGTAAACACCAAGGCCGCTCCCTGGGAGTCATCTGTTGGAAAAGGGAAGGAGACAGCCCCAGGGGCAGCAATAATATCTTGGGAGGTGGGCGGGATAAGGGCAGGGGCAGGGGTAGAGGTGAGAGTCTGGGTCGGGAAAGGGCTCTCACCGATGCCGGGCGCAGGCTCTATGGTGGATTTGGCAGCCACGGCATCAGGGGGTGGACTCTCTCCTGTAGGGCCCTCTCCCGGGAAGGAGGTCAAATGCTCCTCACCCATGAGGGGTGCCCCTGGTGACTCAGGTCCCGGCTGCGTGTCACTGGCCGTCGCCTCAACAGGCTCGGCGGCTCTCAGCGGGGTGCCCTCTGCAGCCGGGTTGATGGAGGAGTCCAGGGGCTCCTCGGAGGTGGGAGTGGAAGCAACGGTTAGCGGGAGGGAACATGGGGAAAGGGGGGCTGGAGTGAAGTCGCATAGATCGAGGCCCGCTGGCATAGGATCGTCCTCCCCCTGGGTGACTGGGGTCAGACCCAGGGCCTCGACCTCCTCATATATAGACGGGAAATCATTTTCCGCCACCCCGGGATTCTCCCCACCGGCACCTGATGCGATGGTTGCTTCAGGGCACACTGGGGTTTCAGATGGCACCTTGGGGGTCTTGGAGGGGAGGGACACCCATGGAGGGGAGATACTGCCTTCCAGTGCTGCCACATCTTCCCCAGCCGGCACCGGTGGATGGAACACACCCGTGGGTAAAGCAGAAGGCTCGGCATCGGTGCCCCCCTTCCTGGTCTTCCGGGGGGCCTCCGCATCAGATGGAAGGAGCGGAGCTCGAGCCTTCCGCTTGACCCGCTTCCCCTGGACTAGGGCCCAGCCCTCCATGGCATCATCTGGGAGCTGGCCAGCAGGGGTTGCGTCAAGGGGCAGAGGCGATGGCTCAGGGACTCGAGGGGATAATGGTGGGGCAGCACAAGGGAGGGAAGATTCCCCTTGGGGCGGGCCCTCTCCCATGCCCGGCAGTGTCCCTGCCGCACCCTCCTCCACGCCTCGCCAGATTGCAAGCAGCAGTTTCCCCAAGGTAGAGAGGGTGGGTAACAGGGCGGCATTGGGGAGAAAACGGGGGACGGAGGTCAGGACCAGGCAGACGCCCAGGCCTTCTAGCGGTTCTAAGCTGACAAACACACCCCCCCTACTGCCAGGCCCTTCTCCACTGCCTCCTGGGCGGCGGCCTCCGATGTTAAGAAGAAAACAACCTTGCCATACATTTTGGAGGCTGCCACAATGGCCATGGGCCCCACCACCCTAGCCAATGCCCGAACATAGGTCTCCACGTTTGGCGAGGTGGGCACCAGGAGGCAACGGACGCCGTGCTTCCTGGTCATGGTGGGAAAGGGGCCCCGGCCGCTATAGATGGTAGTGGAGGCGGTGGGCAGGAGAGATGACGTAGTGGCAGGCGGGGGGGCTGCCGCCACCTAGGCGTATGCCCTGAGGGCCAGGGGAGGGACACCCGCAGAACTGGTGGAGGGAACAGAGGGGAGGGTCACCCCAGCCAGTGGTGGGGCCTGGGCATTGGGGGCAGCCCTTGCCATGGAGGACCTGGTCTTTTTAGCGGGGCCCTTCCCCTTCTTCTTTCCCTGGCCCTTCCTGCCGGCTGGGGGCGCTCCCCCCGAGCCTGAGGGGGTGAGACGTGGCAGCAGTGGTGCCCCTCCCTGCTGGTGCCCCAGCGGGGGCGGTGACAGATGGTTCGGCAGCGGAGGTAGCAGCTTGGGGGGTGACGGAGGGGCAGGCAGGGGAGGGGCACCTCGGGCTGCAGGAGGGGCCCCACCCGTCTAATCCCCCGCCATCATGAGCAAGGAGGGAGGGGGGAAACACCAGAAGGAGGAGGAGAGAGGGGAAGCAGGTCGACCACTCCTCCCCGCGAGGCTGCAGGCAGGGGAGGAGCGCAACAAAAGGGATGGGCTGGACGGGGGGCAATCAGGGGTTAGGGGTCAGTCACTGACACAAGGTGGAATTCCGGATCCTCTTGGTGCACTAAGGGAGGGGGGATCAACAACATTCGGGGTGCAGTGAAAAGGGTTGAAACTAAAATGGGGAGTTGCACAAGCGCATGGGAGGGGGCATGGGCACACGGAGCAAGGGACTAAGCGGTCCAGAGGTAGAGCAGGGAAACCAAGAGGTAGCTTCAGAGGCTGGGGCGGGGCAAACAAACAAAGGCTGCAGAAGGAAATGGGCGGGGCAGGCAAACAAACTGAAGCTAGTAAGGGGGGGCTGGGGCAAAAGGGGGGCAAAGCTACAAGTGGCGAAGGGGGCAGGTAGTAAAGGGCAAAGCTGGGGGGTAGGAAGTCCGGGGGGGGTATGTGTGCCCACGTGCACTTGCACAAGTCTTTTTAGGCTGGCTGCTGCTTCTGGCCCAAAGGGTGGAAATAGGGCGTGGCAAGCCAAGCAAGCAGCTGAGTCCAGAGGCAGGAGCTGAGGCATATGGTATACAGCTAGTGGGGGTGGTGGAGGGGGCAGTGGGGGTGGTAGTAGTGGTGGCGGTTGGGGGGGACACAGATGGATCGGGGGGCAGCTCCACGCCACACCCTGTGTCCCTACAAACACAGTCAAGACCCCCACCACAAGAGCACAGTTTGAAAGTTACTCAGTCTTAGCGTCCCCTCTACGGTGGTCTGCAAAGTCTCTAAGCGCTCCCCCACTGGTATATGGTCCTTTTCTTCTCCTCCTCAGGGCCTCAGCAGCTCCAGCCAGCAGACTCCACAGCAGCAGCTCCAGGAACTCCAGGTGGTGGTCCAGGCAGGCAGAAAGGACCCCTCTCAGGTGTCTCTCCGGGGAGTGGGCTAGCAGCCCCTCCCCCCCCAGGGCTACAGTTGGAGCAGTAGCAGCACCCGAGAATGGAGGATCCAGCAACCAGGTAGCAGAGAATGGTATCTGGCCCAGCCAGGAGAGCAGCTGGAGCAGGAAGAAGAGCTTAGGGCCGAGTAGCAGCTTCCCACCTCCCTCCAAGCTAGAAGGCTATAGGAGAGAGAGAGATTTGCTCCAGGCTAAACAAATCCCTGGTACCAGGATCAGTGAAATGGCAGCTGCTCCAGGTCAATTAAGACACCTGCGGCCAATTAAAAACTTTCCAGAAGGCAGGGAGAAGGCTAGGTTGATTGGGACACATGAAGCCAATCAGGGGCTGGCTGAAACTAGTTAAAAGCCTCCCAGTTAGTCAGGTGGGTCTGCATGTCAGGAGCAGTGAGAGAAAGCTGTACTGTTGGAGAGACTGAGGAGTACACACCATATCAGGTACAAGGAAGGAGGCCCTGAGGTAAGGATGAAGTGGAGCTTGAGGAAGTGGGGGCTGCTGTGGGGGAAGTAGCCCAGGGAATTGTACATGTCATGTTCCTAATAGGTCAGCTACCATAACTGATACTATTAGGGTCCCGGGGCTGGAGCCCGGAGTAGAGGGTGGGCCTGGGCCTGGGCTTGGGCTTCCCCCCCCACCCAACCATTGCCCCCGGATTAATCACTGAGACTGGGAGACAACAGAGACTGTGCAAGGAAGGATAACTTCTCCTTACCTCCCTCGCTGGCTTATGATGAAAATGGCTCAGTAGACTGACCCTTGTCTCTAGAGAAAGAAGGGTTACGTGGAGGGTCACAGTGAGCCTCTGAGACTAGCAAAATCTGCCAGGAAATGCGGGACCCACGGAGGCAAGGACAGAGCTTTGTCACAAGAGATAGACCAACTGGGAATGAGGACATCATAGTCCAGTGTATCAGGGTATATGCTGTGGAATACAACATGAAAGGCAGAATGAAAAATGTCCTGCCTATGGTCAAGGATGCAAGGGGTTTGGGAAACAACCACTTTATGTCCCAATGCTGCAGCTACCCCAGGAAGAAAAAAACAGCAGCAGCACACGTCTTGACTGAGGCTGTAGGAACTTTCAGTGAAGTGGAGGCTATCTGCTGTGTGACTTTAGCAGATCCAAAGACTCTCAAATATACACACATTCAGATGTCATATTTACGGCTATGTGCTATTAGATCAATGACTAATATGATTCCCTCTGGATTGTGGAGCCAGCTGCAAATAATCCCAGCAACAGTGACACATAGCAATATTAGATTGGAGGAATATGACCACAGGCTGAGGATGTCCAATAAAACCATTCTGAAGTCAGTGAACGCTCTTTTCCACATAATTAATGAAGATATTTAATAAGACCAGACTTGATAATGGTCCCTGCAGCACCCCATTAGAAACCTCTCTCTACTCAGGTCATTGCCAAGTATCATTATCCTTTGTTTATAGCCCTCAGCAAGCTTTCAACTCATGTGACAGAGTTTATTTCAAGCTCATTTGAATTGGTATTTCATAATACTGTATCAAATGCTTTACCTAATTAATCTATGGTGTAACTCCATTGGCTTCAGTGGAGTTATAGCAGGGATGAATTTGGCCCATTTTATATTAAATTATCTATCCCTCTTCTCCAGTACCATAGGCCTTATTTGTCTATCTGAGGTACTGATATGGTCCTCCTTACAACAGGATCTGAGTGCCTTTCAATCTTTATTGTATTTAACCTCAGAACACCTGTGTGAGGTAGGGAACTCTTATCCTCTTTATACAGATGGGGGAACTGAGGCATGGGCCAAGATTATCAGAAATAGCTAGTGATTTGGGAGTGCTTAAAGTGGGACAGCTTCCAAGGGCCTGATTTTTCAGAAGTTCCGAGCACCTGCCCTCCGAAAATCTGGTCCCTTTAAGGTGTTAGACCAAGATTTTCAGATGTTCAACACTAAGTGACATGCCCAAGGTAACACAGGAAGCCTATGGCAGAGTAGGGATTTGACTCCGTCTCTCCTAGGCTAATGCCCTAACCACTGGACAGTCATTCCTCCATGTGCCACGGTGCTCCCTTACATGACAGGAAGCCTGCAACCACAGATCATAGCTGTGGGAACGAGATACCAATGAGAGGCTTGCTGGGGCACAACTGAGTAGGGACTTCTGGGTTTGACCCTTTGTTCCTGCTAGGCAGCTCCTTCAGCCCACGGCTGGAATACTAATCAGTATTCTACTGAACAGAGCTGGGACAGTATAGATCTGCATGTGCTAGTAAATTTATTTTCTTTAAAACTTTCTCACATCTCTTAATTAAGTGGAAAACCAGCGAACTGGTGGATGAAAAGGTTAGAGCATATTAGCCTCCACACACGCAGCTCTTATTTTTCTGCATCGCAGCTTCCTCATGGCCTCTTAAGTCCTAGGGACAAAACACAAGAGCAACGCCAGCACGTTTACTCTGCCTATACAGTCTGGCACAGCACATGGCCGAGCTGGCCCATTTACATTTGTGAAAGCCAATTCATATTTCTATATATTTTGGCCAAACATCTCCATTGTGACACAAACTCTGGCCAATTTCAGGCTGGAGCCAAATGGAGAGAAAGGACGCTGACCCAAGAAATATAAGGCAGGAGCCAAGAACAACAACGACTTTCATGTCATCAATAATCCAGCCATCTCTAGGCACTACAGACACACAGCCTTATGCAGGGCTGAGCACTGCATTGATACTACAATGAAAATGAATAAGGTTTTCAGTATGTTTCAGACTGAAGTAACCCACGTTATGCTGCTGGAAAGGAGAGAGAGAATTGTTCAGGAAATATGGAAGCCCTCAGGTCTCAATGGAATGTTATGCATGGACTATTGGCCAGAATCAAGTTAGAAAAGGGAGAGAGGAACAAGTCCCAGACTTGATGGATTGGAGAAGAAAGACTCAGGCAGATCTTCCAAGATCAAGTCATGACTTCAAGAAAAAGAAATGCTGTAATTGGTTGGCCAGAATGACCTGTTCATTCTTTTACTTTAAGAGCTAGCCCATAAAGCGGTGCTCATTTAATCCACTCCCAGAGCAGACAGAATTAATCGGCACATTCTGACTTTAACTGATTTGGCCCTATTGAAATCTCTGGAAGTGAAAGAAAAGTAAGAGATACTGAAGGCAAACAGCCTTGCAGTCCCACACATTAAATTAGGGATTCACAAAGAGTATAAGGAATCAATTAGAGATAAACCATGTGGGTCAAATCCTGCCCTGGCCAACGCAGTGCCTGGCATGTCCTCTGCTGCAGTAAAAAACATGGCAGGCTTGGGCATCAAAATGCTACTCCTCTCAATTGAAGCTGGAGTAACCTCCCACTGGACAGTCCTTGCTGCCAATTGCAGCATACAAGCTGCTCAGTTGGGAGTCTAAAGATAGGTGACCCCTGACTCACAGACCATGCTCAGTTGAGGCCATGGCATGCAAGCCAACATACTAGCCAGCACTGTGCAGAGGTTATCCCTTGCACACTGTCCAGCACTGTGGAAAGGATCTGATCTGCAGCTTGCCTGGGGCAGAGGAAATAGGTTCCCTGAGCTGTCCACACCTGATATGTCAATGCATCATACAGCAAGGTGACTCTGGAGCTTGCAAGGGGAGAACAGGAAGTAACGAAGAAAAACAGATTCTAAGGAGATTGAGAGTTCCCAGTTATGGGGATGTGAACTTGGTTGTGACAGTATCCCTATTTACATAGGAAATGCATATGTCCACCTGCCCCATATGTGCTTACAAAGCTGTGCCTGCCCAGCCTGAATGCAGGGTCCCTTTCTGTATGCTGTGGAGTGACACCTTCCCTTTCAACCAGTTTCCCACACTCTTCTTTGTTTCATTGTCCTGTTCCTCAGCAGGTTCAGAAAGCAGCTCTAGCGCCCGCAACCAGCTCCCCACCAACATACTAAAAAAAAACCCAAAACTTTTAGTCACTCACCCAATAAGCAGCTAAAGAAACTACTATAAACAGATGCAACTCAGCAATCACACGGAGTAGCTCCAATTAACCTAAAGAAGGGCCCTGTTGTGATAACTGGGCCAACCAATTTATCTTAATTGTGACCTCAATTGTAAAAAAATATACGGAAGGTCATAAGATGTGACAATAACCTAGAGTAACAAATGTTGATGGAACATAAATCAAGCTGCTTTCAATAATGAATGTTGTAAACCGATGAAAGGGAACCAGAGAGACTAAATTAGTCAAAACCAAAAAGGCCACATTGACATGATTCAAGGGCTGTGTTGAAATCATGCTTGGTAAAAACAGATGTGGAACTGGAAATTAATGGCCCAGAATTGGGGTGTCAGATATTAGGCCAACTGGAGGACAAAATAGTGAGTAGTTGGGCTATTTCTCCCACCACTTCCTTTCTGGGTCCTTAAAGAAAGACTTGGGGAGAAAATGAAGGAAGAACAAACGGGCTACTGAAGAAAGCGTCACCATGTCTGCTGCCACCTCTACCATCTCCTCAAACCCCAGGCCTTTGTCACCCTAATCCTGAGAGATGCCCTCACCAGACTGGGCCAGACAGAGGGACCCAGATGACATCACCACCTCTACTGGCTCCACCTGAATCCCAACCATCTCCTGGGACAAAATGGGATCAGACTTTAGCAGCAGCAGCAGCATTTGCTGCAGAAGGAGAACAGCCCTGAACTTGGGGCTGCTTCAGCTCTGTATCCGGGCCGGGACACAGTGGCTTAGGTCCATGAATTGATTAAACTAACTCAGATAGACTCACTGGGACAAATTTGGCTCCAAGATCCTGAAATCCTATTGAAGCCAACAGGAATCACACCCATATCTGAGAGTGGACTTTGGCCCTCTGTCATCAAGATTCTCTTTAGCTGAAATGAGTTAATTTATGCTTCCGCTGCTGGTGTGTTTATTTTAGCGTCTCTTCCCACATCATCACACATCAGTACAATTAGTCAGTGATGTTAGAAAGGCACTGAGATGCAGGATCATATACTCTTGTTTACTATTACACTTCACCATCCCCAGACGGCCAGCTTTTTTTTGCAGCATGTTCAGAGATGCCAGTTTTCTTAGTGACATGAAGCTTTCTTGGCTCATTCGTTATATTTCTCGGTTAAGGAGTTACTTCTTTCTATATAAGGAGTAACCTTCACACACAAACTGAGTACTCCCCTGTGCTTTAACCACTAGTCCATGCTCCTTCTGCACAGGGATTTATGGGGATGAAAATCTTAATCCCAGAGGGCTCAGTTTATGCCAGCACACACAGATGCTTGAACCATGGACTGATTCACACCATTGGGAGGCAGCTTTCACATCATTTCTTTCCCCTACAGGTTCCACTAAGGTCGGTGGGGGAGGGGGAGGAGGGGAATTAGCTGATGGGCAGGACTTCATAGGCACCTTGCTGGTGAAGGATACTCAGGAGAAGCACTGAATTATGCCCTCTCTTAATTAACACCCTCTCCCAGGCCACCCACTCTTGCAACTGTGCTGGTGTAATGGCTGTCATCATTGCCAGCACTAAGGCTTGAACCAGAGCCCCACTGAGCTAAAACCACAGCTCTCTTGCTTCTGTCTGCTTTGCTTGATTCTTTCTCCTCTTCCACCCCTGGCTCCTCCCATTCGACAGATGTGTTAATGGGATAAAAAGTAAAAACAAAAGCACATCCCTTACAATTCTTTCTGCAATGCCCAGAAGGATCTATACTTCAGGCATATTTTAAAAATCATTGTAAATCAGGAAACGGTGGGGTGGAGTGAAGGGAAATTGGAAAGAACTCTCAGTTTATGAATGTATAATGCAAGAACATGGGCTCTAGTTCCAATCCAGTCTTGCCAACAGTTCCTGGACTGAGTTCTTCTAACAAAAGGGGCATTATGATAGTTAA
This sequence comes from Dermochelys coriacea, assembly GCF_009764565.3. Classification (NCBI taxonomy): domain Eukaryota; kingdom Metazoa; phylum Chordata; order Testudines; family Dermochelyidae; genus Dermochelys; species Dermochelys coriacea. Next base: position 98,612,018 of record NC_050073.1, read on the forward strand.
GCAGCCTACAATTTGAAAGGAAAAGAGTCAGAAATTATATAAATTAAAAGGGATACTGTCAGGTTAAAGCTCATGAGTGAGATTGCTGTTTACACCAGTGCAAATAAAGTCCAGAGTGGGCATAAATCATTCCCATTCTAAGTAGCAGGTTACACACACTTTTTACTGGTGTAATGAACACTGCATTTGCCAACCCCAAGGCCTGGTCTACACTTAGAATTTAGCTTGACAGAGCTACATCACTCAGGAGTATGAAAAATCCACACCCCTAAGCAACATAGCTGTGCGACCTAACCACAGTGTAGATGGAGAGAAGAAAGCCATCAGTCAGGGAGGTATTGTTCCTACACCGATGGAAAAGGGTCCTTGTAGCTGTGTTAGCCCCTGGATATTAGGGACACAAGGTAGGTGATTGTCTCTGTCTTTTATTGGACCATCATCTGTTGGTGAGAGAGACAAAATTTTCAAAAGACTCTCAGGAGGGGAGTCAGAAGCAGTGCATACTATAAGAGGGGCTTCTTTTCACCCAGTGCAAGAGGATCTACGGGTAGGCTCTCTGGCTGCAGAATTGTGGGTGAGGACTGTATTAGGATTGAGGAGAGCCAAGCAGTGGCAGGACTGGGGAAGGAATCTGTTCACCTTGCTCCTGTGACTCTGGCCAGAAAGGATGAGGCCTGGAGGGCTAGAAAGGGATGGATTCTTTGTGAACTCTTCCTGACTAGGAGAGGAACTACTTAAGTTTATCTTTAGCTATGTTGGAATAAATCAGCCCCTAGGAGGGGGATTATTATTTGAACCACCTGGGGTGTGCATTCCTTGGGGAGTCAAGGCAAATGAAGAGTTGGCTAGCCAACCAGCTGGCAGGAGGGAATAGATAGACCCTCTCACAGTGTTCTTGCATCTCTCTCAGCTCAGATAGTGAAAACAGGTTTGTCAGGGAATGGCTTATTCATTAAAAAGAATGTTTCCACTGGAAATTAAAAAAAGAGAAAAGTAAAGATTTCTATTGCATTAGTTTGGCAAAAGGGTATTTATAAACCCTAAATGTGATCTGAGAGAGTTTCTATAACCTACGCTCCATAGAACAAGAGGGCACTAGACTACCTCCACTCCCACTGAATTCAATGGCCAAAAGTCCCATGGACCTCAGTAGAAGTACTTAGGCTGGTAGTGAGCATCTTTGAAAACTTCATTGTAAAAAACTGTCCAAGGTTTCTATGGGCCTGGAATATTGACAAGTGGGGAAGGGTGGGGGCAGCTTGAAGGGTCATTGACACTGGCAGTTGTTTTTATGGCTCAGGCACCCCTTTGGTTCAGTATTTCTTGTGTACGCCTGGTGAAATTCACCCCATGCAAGGGGTCAGAACAAGGCCAATCCATTACTTAAACCCTGAGCGCAAGGGTGAACCTTTCCTCCATAAAATACAGTGTTCTGGGTGTAGAAGAAATACTAAAATGGGCCCTACGGTTACAGCAGAGGAACTTACAGATGCTACAGCAAAGCATGACAATATTTTATACTGTCTGCTTAGGTGCCTACCGTGCCCATCTCAGGGAAGTGAAACACAAATTGTCTCTAGAGCATTTCACTAAATAAATACACAGTTTAAAACAAAGTCAAACCCAGTGGAGACCCAATGGTTGTGGCCAGGTTTTGTTTTCTTTCTTTAAGCTTTGTTCTTTGTCCTCTTACACAAACACTAACTATTATCTGCCTCAGTTCAAACCTGATGGGGAGGTTCAGAAAATGCTTCCAGCTAATTGTGTTTCTGATGGGCCACTCTCCATCTTTTCCCTGCTATTCTGGTCGGTGGTTGCATTCAGCACAGCCTCCCCTAGCAATTAATTGCTGTATTCACAACTCCAGGTGGCTCTACTGGAATGGTGCAGATTGAAAGAAGCATTGGCCTTCATAGTTCCAAAAGCCCCTACAGGAACCATTATGTGCTCGGGCTTGCAAGTCCCACACAGAAGGTTTAATAATCCTAATCACTTTGATTTTTAGGGATGGGTGTGGACATAACAGAAAGGACAGCCCAAAATTTCAGAGTGGGAAGTGAGATCCTTTTTTGTGCCCTCCAAGTCCAGCACTTACTTTTAATTTTAACTGTTGCACTTAGTGGCCCATCTACATCAAAGTTAGGAAAATACAAAACATTCCCAGAAGTTTCCAAACTGACATACATCATAAATGATATGAATTGGGTCAGTAGGACTAGTTAATACTATACTTAACTCACAACACCCGTCATCTGCGGATTTCAAAACTCTTTTCAAAAAATTAACAAATTAAACTTCACAACATCCATTATTATTACAGCTGTTTTTCCCCCATGAAAAATTTAATGTTTTGGCAAAAATTCATATACAAAAAAATTTCTGCAAAAATCCAGAAATATTTTGTCTGAAAACCAAAATGTATTGATTCAGAAATGCTTCCCTTATGGGAATTGTTGTTTGGATGCCTGAAGTTCCCATTCTTCTCTATTGGCTGGTCAGACTACATTTCCCATCATGCATCAGGATTTTCCCTCTTAGAGAGGGAAGGCAGTTCATCATGGGAGTCCCTGGCTGTGGTGCATCATGGGAGATATAACTGAACCCCTAGAGAAGAACAGGGACATGAGGAAATTGAACTACAACTCCTATGAGGCATTGCAGCAGCATATCCAAATACAAATGTTTAAGGATTTGGGCATTCAGTTTTTCAATGAAAAAAATATTCTTCTGTGGAAAGCAGACATTTTCATGAAAAAATCATTTTGTTGAAAACCCAAATTTTCCAACAGTTCTTTTCTCCATTTTACAGGTGGGATAACTGAGGTGCAGCAAAAGATAGTGGTTACACATTGAGTCAATGACAGAGGCTGAATCCATAACGCCTGTACTACAGAACACTTGGAGCCGGAGTGTGATCTCACTGATACCAGTTTAACTGTTTAACAAAGTAACTCTGCTGATTAGTGGCATTATGTCTGATACACCCATGTCAGTTTAGAATTTGGCTTACAAGCTGTACTGTTGAAGCTAGAAAAAAATAAATAAAAAAACAAAAATGGCTGTGATTCTCTCTCACTTAAACTGATGTAAATCAGGAGAAATTCCATGGATAGTAAGCATCATAGCTGGGTAAGAGTGGTGTGCATGGGGTCAGAATCAAGCCCAAAAGATGCACCTCTAGAAAAGCTACAAAACGGAGGAAACAGTAAGAATAGTTATTTATTATTTGTGTTACAGGATCCGCACTCTATTGGGGCAGGGACTGTTTCTTACTGTATGTTTGTACAGTGTTTAGTACCGTGGGGCCCACTTTTAGTTGAGGCCTTTAGGCATTAAAGTTATCCTAGTAATAATACTAGTTTTAGGCACTATACATACATATAGTAAGAGACAGTCCCTGTCCCAAAGAGCTTACAGTCTAAACTGACAAGGCAGACAAATGGTGGGAGAAAGGAAGTCTTATTATACCGATTCTACAGATGGGGATCTGAGGCACAGAGATTAGGAGACTTGCCCAAGGTCATACAAGAAGTCTGTGGCAGAGCTTGGAATTGAACCTAGAGCTCCCGAATCCCACTCCAGTTCTTTAAACACAGACCCTCCTTTCTCTCAAGGACAGACTCATGATAGTGGAAATACATATACTGTATGTGCCAATAAATCACCTGACAGAGCCATCTTTCAAATCACCAGGATGGATTTTCATTTTTAAAGAAAATATGCAGACTGGAGAAAATACCTTTGCTTGCCCTGAACTAAGACCATACAAGAAGCATAACATATGTCCTTCTATGATAAATGCTATAGTTCAAACGCAAGTTACCAGGGTTCAAGCAAGAATTAATGTGTGACACTGGCCTCAGTTATGGAGCAGGTTAGATTAGATCATCACAGCGATCCTTTCTAGCTTTAAAATATATAAAGTGTTCTGCTACTTACCAACACATTGGTTGTTTTCATCCATTTGATAGCCAAACCGACACATCAGAGGTCTTGTAGCAGTGGGGTAGTTGGGAGCTGGTGGTGGTGGATAAATGTTTGAATAAGGATTCAGATATGGTGATCTATAAACTGGATTTGTTCGGGGAATGCATAAATAGCCACCATTCTGATTAACACACACCATATCTCCTCTACAGGCCTCAGAAATAGTCCGACATTCATCAATATCTGGAAGGATGTAGTAATAGAATGGCAATTAGATCAGCAATTTCCACAATTGGTCCTTAATGTGACACATGCACAGAACAGCACATATGATATGGTTTACGTGGGATTTTGCTGAATGTGTGTTACACGGAGTGTGCTAGGAAAAGCTTCCTTTGTGGAGTCTCACTTTGAAGTCAGCCCACATCATAACAGGAAACAGCACATATTTTCAACCTAGCACGTGTTCTACTTGTTCTACTTTACCATCAGGAAAAAAACCATACTTTTCTTTTCTATAGACACTCCCTGTAAACACCGATTACACACTGCGAGAGCGTCCTACAGCCTGTTTCTCCTAATGGATCTGTCCAAGCCACAACATTCAGATCCAGATTTCAAAACACTGGTGGTGTGGTTTGCCCAGCTGTGAAACTTGGATCCTGATCTGGGACTCCGCAGTGCCTCCCACACACAAAGTTTGAGATGTTCAAATCTGGGAATTTGGTTCAGGTCTCTTTTTTGGTCTCAGTGGGATTTTTGTCGTCTTGACCTTAGAAAGATGCAGAGAAATTATTAGGATCTGAGCATTTCCTTGGCTGGGAGGATGGAACTGCTAGGCAGCTTAGAAAGGCATCTCCGTTTTTATCTTACTATTTGTTAGCGTATAGAAGGTGCTATACTGACAGCCCCGGAGACTGAAGTCCTCTGTTCATCCACAGAAAAGATGGTGCACGGGCAAAGTGCAAGCTTCCCTGCACTGCCCCAAAGTGCACCTTAATTCTGAACTAGAGGGTAAGAGGAACTCTCTATGGTCTCCAGGCTGAAGCTGCCAAAAGTAGCAAGTAGTGGGTATTTATGATGCTGATTCCCTGTTCTCTGGCAACTAGACTGAGCTCCCAAACTCTCATCAACACAGCCATGCGAAAAGCACGCACTCAGTCTGAACATTGACATTTTCATATTGAACGAATGATGCGAGTGAACAAAAAGGCTTGTGCATAATTGATATATATTTGCCAGACACGGAGAGCATCCCCTTCAGCCAAAATACACAGATAGTAGCACATTATTAATTTAACAAAGCCAGGGGGTCTGAACCCCAGTGTAAATGAATTGATTCAGTCAAAATCCTACCTAAGCATTGCCCAGAGGCACGATCCAGGTCAAACCCGTTAGTGCATTGCTGCTAAAACAAGAAAAGAAAGGACACTCAGTGATTGTGAAATGGGATAATGACCCCCCCAAAAAATATCACATGATCATCTAGATTATTATTATAGTGTGATGTGTTCAGCACTGTACAGTATGCAAAAAATGAACAGAGTCTCTTCGCCAAAGGACCTGTGTCATGACTCTCACATGGGAAGTCAGTAGGCTTTGAACTCAGAACTTTCATCACCACAGCACAGACCTCTTGCTTTAGCTCACGCAGTCATTTTCTAAGTGGGTAGCAGTTGCAGGCTGTCATTCTCTAATGGAGAAACCACAACTTAGTCTGCCAGTGGCTTAGCGGATAGGCCACTGGACTGGGACTCAGGAGAGCTGGGTTCAATTTCTGGCTGTGCCACTAATCTGAGTGACCTTAGGCAAGTTGGTGTTGGTCCTACTTTGAGAAGGGGGTTAGACTAGATGACCTCCTGAGGTCTCTTCCAATGGTAATATTACTTGATTCATAAGTCACCTCCCTCTCAGTTTCTCCATCTGTCAAATGGGAATAATAATACTGACCACCTGTTTTGTCAAGCACTTCAAGATCTATGGATGAAAAGTGCATTATAAGATGTAGGAATTATTATTATATGTCCTGTTAGCACTTGTCTTGATGAGGAGAAAAGGTGTGTTGTTAAAAGTTGTTAGCCAACTCTAGTGTCGACAAGGCAATATATACTTTTAAACACATGCTAAGCTGGTGGAGTTGGAACCTAGGGTATAACTCGACCACCTTAGCACACACCTAGACTCGTTGCTAATACCACACCTTTAAAATCCTACTGTAGACAAATCCTTAGAGGAAGCTTTTTTTCAAGGGTGCAAGCTTTACAGCAGTCCTCTCACCTCACCACACAGACCTTCAGCTGGGCTTGAACAGAGGTCTCTAGTATGCCAGCAGAGCCCTCTCCACATCAGCTACAGAAGTAACTCCTGTAGGGCCTCCTCCAAAGCCCAGAGGAAGTCAGTTAAAGACAGCTATTGACTTCAATGGGTTTTGGATCAGTCCATCAGCTGGTAACAGTTGATCAGCCAGTAGAGGGGAACATGACACCCAATCTGTCAGTAGGTTACACTGACAGTGTAAGAAACAGGGACATTGAAGACAGATGCACTGGAAGAACCAGAGGGCAGGAGTACTTAGTGATTTTCTTCTGGGCATCAAGGGAGAAGTGAGTTTTCTAAAAGTGTTTGAAATCAGTAGAAAGTGTTGCCTTGGTGAGCTGGGAAGGGAAAGTGTCATGCATATTTGGTAGCAATGTAAACTGCAGGTGGGAGTGATAGAGTGGAATGAACAAGGCACTGAGACAGGCATTTTTAAGGGGGTTAAGGGGACATGTCAGGAAATACATGAATGATCATGTATCTAACCCTCCATCCACCCACAAGAGCATTCCAGGCCATCACCTAAAATTACAGATCATGTGGTAGGGAATTCTGCCGGCACTTACTTTGACATTCTGAGATGTTTTAGCATCATCTGGAGGAAGCCAAAGGTATTCTGATGGAGAGTCTATTTTCAGTCTGCCATGTACAGAACACACATACTTTGCGTGCGTCTAACCTGTTCATCTAGCTACAGCGACATGCTTCACATCTCTTGGCTGTTGTCTATGTTGGCTAGAGCTGGTTGGGAACTTTTAGATGAAAAATCTTTTAATCAAAAAAGGCCAATTAGTCGAAACAAACTGTGGGAATTAGGTTGGTTTCAACAAATGTCTTGTTTTGAAAAAAAAAAAAAAAAAAAAAAACTAAAAAAAAGTTTGACATTTTCAAAATGAAAGAGTTCCATTTTTCAGCTGGGAATGACTTTGTTTTGAACTTTAATTTATAGCCAAAAAAAAGTTTAAAAAAATTTAAAATGTCCAAATCAGAATGAAACATTTCAAAATTATAAAAAGAAAAAAAAATTTCAATTGACAATCCAATTTTTTACAATTTTATTTTCAGTTTGTAAAAATGTTTGATATTTCCACCTTTCATCCCAATTCAGGATGGGAAAAAAATTCAAAATCTCCAAAATTCTCACAGGACGGGAAAATTGTTTTTTGCCAGCTCTAATATTGGCAAAATATCAATTAACAAGCCACATGCAGTCAACTGTCAATCCGACAGAGAAAAAAACCAACTAAATTTCAAACCCTTCTGTAAAAGGTATTTGGAAACACAGCCCTGAACAATATAGGACTATTACCTTCAAATCAGAGTCTAACAGAGTTTCCATCTCTTTGATTTCCCCCCCTAATTTACAGTGACTTTAATGCCCAGGAACATGAAGGACTAATAAAATTTGCTTGAGCCAGGCTTAATTCAGGCAGGAACTGTGTAAACTTCTTTATTCAGCCCTACTAATGTAATATCCCTCAATCCTGAGCTCCAATGCTCCTGATATTCCCAGGAATTAGAATGAAGACTAGGATGACATCACCAGGCTTCCAAACCCACGGGTGAAAGGCCTAGGGCTGGACCCTGGAAACTTTCCCCACACAGGTTTCAGAGTAGCAGCCGTGTTAGTCTGTATTCGCAAAAAGAAAAGGAGTACTTGTGGCACCTTAGAGACTAACAAATCACTCTCCTTACAGTGTGTATGATAAACCCATTGTTTCATGTTCTCTGTGTGTGTATATCAATCTCCCCTCTGTTTTTTCCACCAAATGCATCCGATGAAGTGAGCTGTAGCTCACAAAAGCTTATGCTCTAAAAATTTGTTAGTCGCTAAGGTGCCACAAGTACTCCTTTTCTTTTTCCCCCACTCAGAATTCCCATTCAAATCAATGGGTGTTCCAAACACGGAGGGTCGTCACTGGCAGAAGTCAGGACTCAAAGCTCCTTTGTGGGTGCTTTTGCGCATTCATTTTCAACGACTACTTAGTTCAGAGGCAGTGTCTGGTTTTCTTTGAGGCCTGTCTTTCTCCAAGAATTTCCTGCTGAGTTGACAGTCCACATTAGACTCCAGGATTCTGCTGGCTACCATTTCTCCATGCTAAACCCTAGACCACATAGCTTCCTGTTCATCTAAGCCCCAGACCACAGATTTCCTATTCACCTGCTATCCAAGTAAGCCTCGTGCTATGAAATGCTTTAATGTAAGAAAGTATATGTTTTCGGTGTGCTCATCTCACCTGTGCTTTCCCAGGGTGTGTAAGGCAGGTGGCCAGCATGAAAACAGTCAGTATCCTGTAATACACATAGAAAATAAGGTGTAAACATTTTGATGCACATGTTCATTTCACAGATTTAGATACGAGGCCAAATCAATCTCTGGTCTAACTCCAGTTCACCCCACAGAGCCTTACTATAGATGAATTTGGCTGATGACATATAACATTAAGTATATGGCCCAGATTCAGAACTCTGTGAAGTCAGTGATCTTACTCTGGACATACATCAGTGAGATCAGAATCAGGCCCTAAATATCTGTAGGCTAATGTCCATGTCCTTTATTATAGGCTATACACAAGCCCTTCAAAGGGTAAGTTTATAATAGTCAGTTATAAAACTTTATCCCCTCTGTGGCACCTTTCCTCTGAGAATCTCAAAACCCTTCACAAGCATTAATTTAGTCTACAACATCCTTAGGAGTTAGGTAAGTATTGTACACAATTTGCAGATGGATAAACTGAAGCACAAACCCCACTGAACAAGTCATTAGAGGACTAGACCAAGCTTCATCCCCAAGAAAGTACTCCAAATCAACTGATTTCCTAGGGTCAGATTCTGCCTCTTTACTCACACTAAGTATTATCTTGCTCTGCAAGTAGATGCATTGTGCCAGATCAGCAGCTGATATAAATCAGTGTCTTCAATGAAACCGTGCTGATTTACAGCAGCTCAGAGTCTGGCCAATGTATTTCCAAAGGACTTTTTGTAAAGCAAGTTACTTCTCGGTGACAGAATCTGGCCCTTAGCTATTAAATATTTGGCTGTAGCTTGAGCCCTGATCTACAGGACTGGAAGTATGCTCTGACCATATAAATACCCTGGCCATATCAAAGTGTTGGATATTAACTAGTGCCAGATTTAAATTTGGAAAGAACAATCAGAAATTTATTTTATTTTGCGTACTTTAATTTCAATGTTTTCCAGTTTCTTATATAAAGGTCCTTTTCAATACATTTTAGAGCCATGTCTTGTTTACACTGGAGACTATTACTGAATGTCTATAGCGAATACAGTATATTTAAAAAAACAACTTGGGAAGCAGGAAAATTTTAGGTAGCCTCAGTTCTGCTAACTAAAGGACCAGCCAACTTTCCCTGCAGGCTCTTTTATCTCTGTCTGTGATTCGTAGAGCAAGTCAAGGTACTGAACATGACCTAATAGGTACATCAGACAAGACTACTCACAAATTGACAGGCATATTTTAAAACATCAGTATGTTTTAGTTGAGGAATAAGCACCGAAAAGTACACACAACCCCTAACATGGTTGTTCATGGAGCAGTGTAACAGGCAAATGTTACTTGTTTGGCAAGTTTTGTAGTGACGCAAACAGGCAAATTCTGTAAAGACTTTCCCCCCTAGAAATGGAGGTAATGCATTTAAGGCACTGTATCATCCATTTATGACCGCATCTCTTTTATGGATCCCTTAAATCCTTTTGAGGGATAGAGCACATTTTCTCAAACATGCACTGTGTACATTACTGCACATTCATTTTGTATATAGAAACAGGAATAACGGAAGGAAATGAAAAGTTTTATCACTCTATGTTAAAAGTTCCTAATAGGGCTACTCACTGTTGTACAGCAAAAATTCTTATATACTTACTGACAGTATCCACAACTATATACATCCTTCAGTTTCAAGAATTAAGAGCCACTAGGTTCTTCTGAGTTATGGGGAAGGTGATAGAATACAGAGAATTTCCTGATGGTGGGTTTGGGCTGCAATCACTACTTCACTTTACTTTACACTATCAGATCCCTCATCCCCCTGAGAATTATTAACAGACATACAACACAACCCGAAAACATTGCTTTAAGCTGGTCCTGTTGGTTTAATCAGCAGACAAAATGTTATAAAACAGCAATTAACTTCTGCAACCATAGCTAGTGAAGTTTAAATTACTGTGAATCATATCTGCGGAGAAAGCAGCTGTGATTTTAGCCAAAAGACCCTTCACTATAGCAATCCAGCATTCCCACAAGAGACAGATTCCTAAATGCAGGATACAGCACAGATCAAGACAGAAATTGCTAGGGACAGCACAGCTTTTATAACAAACAAAAAGAGCTTTACCCGATCTCTGATCATTAAGATCCTGTCTTTTTGCAAATGGCTTTAGTGAGTGAACTGGCATAGGGACTTGTAGCCACAGACGTTTTCCATGAGTAGGTTTCCATTCAGTGAGTAAAAAAGTTTGATCACAGTACCTACCTCTTTACTTCTTGCATGTCCAACATTGGTTAGGAAAGATGGAAAAAAAAGTCTGCACTGCTGAATAACTAAAAAACGTGTCTGAACATCGGCGTTTTGCTAGCACTTGAGTTCCTCAGTCATTTGTATTCCAAAGAATGAAATACCAAATAATAGACAGGGCAGGGAGAGGTCTGCTCCTCCTCAGACACTGGAGAGAATACAGCAAAAGCACCTGGTTTTGCTTAGTTCTCTTCTGTAATTCAGCATTAAACCAATTGGAGGAGGAATGTTAAAAATGAACACTTCATTTTCTAAGTATGTTAAACAATGCAAATGGGGGCCTCAGTCTGGGGACAGCTGGTTTAGATTAGAGAGCTCACCAACTGGCTAGACTCCTCACAACAATCTTGAGGAGCTTGCCAGGATAAAAGACTCACGACTTTAAGGAAAGCCTCTCCTACTGCAAACTTTACAAGTAAACGTGCCTCGTGCAGAAGCAGCATTGTTATTGGATAGAATCCCTTATCAAGGGGCTGGAAAAGGGACTGTTTTCTTTTCGTTCAGAGCAAAAAACTGGGGCCCTGTAGCTGGTGTCTCAGCTTGGATGATGAATATGCAGCACTACAATACTTCATGCCAATGGCGTACTGATGAAAGCTCTGGCCCTCCTGGAGATGAATTACTTAAATACATGGCAATTGCAATTAAAGGGGCTATATAATTTTGATTTATTTCAAAACAAGAGAAAACAAATTAGACATTCAAGGGGAAGTAACTGCATTGTCTGAAACTTTGGCCATTTTCAAGGTGACACCAAACTTAAGGCTTCAGTTTGTAAAATGGAAGATTTCTCAGGAAACCCAAAGCACTTTCCTTCTGTCTGCTTTAAGGCTGCAGCTTTGATTGAAGAGGGAGAAGGAGAAATACTTTTTCAGGTGTTGTGTGACTTTGCCACAGACCTTTAGTATGGCAAGTGGAACATATATAAGAACGGTCATCCTGGGTTAGACCAATAGTCCATCTAGCCCAGTATCCTGTCTTCTGACAGTGGGCAGAGCCAGATGCTTCAGAGGCAATGAAGCAAACAGGACAATATCAAGTGACCAGTCCTCTGTCATCCAGTCCCAGCTTCTGGCAGTCAGAGGTTTAGCAACACCCAGAGCATGGGTTTACATCCCTGATCATCTTGGCAAATAGCCATTGATGGATTTATCCTCCATGAATTCTAATTATTTCTTGAACCTAGTTATTCTTTTGGCCTTCACAACATCCCCTGGCAACAAATTCCACATATTGACTGTGGGTTGTGTGCAGAAGTACTTCCTTTTGTTTGTTTTAAACTTGTTACCTGTTAATTTCATTGGGTGACCCTTGATCCTTGTGTTACGTGAAGGAGTAAATAACACCTCCTTATTCACTTTCTCCACCCATCCATGATTTTATAGACTTCTATTATATACCTTCTTAGTCATCTCTTTTCTAAACTGAACAATCCCAGTCTTTTTAATCTCCCCTTATACGGAAGCTGTTCCATACCCCTCATCATTTTTGTTGCCCTTCTCTGCAGCTTTCCAATTCTAATACATCTTTTTAGAGATGGGACGACCAGAACTGCACACAGTATTCAAGGTGTGGGTGTACCATGGATGTATATAGTGGCATTGTGATATTTTCTGTTTTATTATCTATCCCTCTCCTAATTGTTTCTAACATTCCGTTAGCTTTTTTGCCTGCTACTGCACACAAGCAGATGTTTTCAGAGAACTAGCCACAACTCCAAGATCTCTTTCTTGAGTGGTAACAGCTAATTTAGAACCCATCATTTTGCCTATATAGTAGGGATAATTTTTTCCAATATGCATTACGTTGCATTTATCAATACTGAATTTCATCTGCCATTTTGTGAGAACCCTTTGTAATTCTTTTAGATCAGCTTTGGACTTAACTATCTTGAATAATTTAGTATCATCTGCAAAACTTCACCACCTCACTCTTTACCCCCTCTTCCAGATCATTTATGAACACATTAGCAGGGTCCCCCAGGAATCTGTATTGGGATCTATGATGTTCATTTACCTCTTTCCACTGTGAAAAAAGACAATTACCTTTTCTGTAACTGGTGTTCTTCGACATGTGTTGCTCATGTCCATTCCATATTAGGTGTGTGTGCTCACCACATGTACTGGTGCCAGAAGTTTTTCCCTCAGCAGTATCTGTAGGGGACTGGCTTTGGCACCCACTGGAGTGATGCCTGCATGGCGTGGTAAAAAGGGCCCTGCTGACTCCCCCCACCCTCAGTTCCTTCTTGCCGGAAACTCCGACAGTGGGGAAGGAGGGCAGGTCATGGAATGGACATAAGCAACACATCTCAAAGAACACAGTTACGGAAAAGGTAACTATCTTTTCTTCTTTGAGTGCTTGCTCTTGTCCATTCCATATTAGTTGACTCCAAAGCAGTGCCCCTTGAGGTGGGTAGGAGTTCACAGATGTGTAGACTGCAACACAGCTCTGCCGAACCCAGCGTCATCCCTGGCCTGCTGAGTGATGGCATAATGAGTGGTAAATGCATGGACTGAGGACCATGTTGCAGCTCTACAGATATCCTGGATAGGGATGTGCACCAGGAAGGCCGCCAAAGATGCCTCAGCTCTCGTCGAGTGGGCTCTGACAATCGGCGGTGGCAGAATCCCCGCCAGGTCGTAAAATGTCCTTATACATGAGGTGATCCAATTGGAAATCCTCTGTGAGGACACCAGGTGACCCTTCATCCTATCCACTGTAGTGATGAAGAGTTGAGTCAATTTACAGAAAGGCTTGGTATGTTCTAAGTAAAAAGTCAAGGCCCTCTAGATATCCAGGTGTGAAGACGCCTCTCTTCACTAGTCTTGTGCGGTTTGGGACAGAACACTGGGAAGATGATGTCCTGGTTCATATGGAAGGTGGAGACCACCTTTGGCAGGAAGGCCGGCTGGGGCCGCAACTGAACCTTATCTTTGTAGAAGACTGTGTACGGCAGTTCTGAGGTCAAGGCTTTAATTTCCAAGACCCGTCTCGTTGACGTCACTGCCACCAGGAACATGACCTTCCATGACAGCTGGGAAAGGGAGCAGGACCCTAGCGGTTCAAAGGGTGGGCAAGTGAGCTAGAGAAGACCAAATTAAGATGCCACTGCAGGACAGGAGCCCACACCTGTGGGAAGAGTCTCTTCAGATCTCTCAAGAATCTGTCTATTATGTCATGGGAGAATACCATCTGTCCTTGGTTTGGTGGGTGAAAAGCAGAGATGGCAACAAGATGCACTCTAATGGAAGAGTGTGCCAGGCACCGGTTCCTCAAGTGAAGCAGGTAGTCCAGCCTGTATGGAGGAACACAAGGGAGAGATACCCCATTCGGATGCCCTGCGGGAAAACCTCTCCACTTGGCCAGGTAAGTCAGTCTAGTTGAGGGCTTCCTACCTTCCTAGAGGACCTGTTGGACTCCTTCTGAACAGGTCCACTCCTCCGGGTTCAGCCACGCACTTCCATGGTGAGAGATGGAGGGACCCGAGCTTGAGGTGCAAGAGCCGACCATGGTCCTGCAACAGCAGGTCCAGTTGGTTGGGCAGGGGCCAGGGAGGGGCTGCTGACAGGCTCATGAGCGTGCCGAATCAATGCTGGCAAGGCCATGCCAGGGTGATCATGATAACTTGAGTCTGGTCTCTCCTCGACCTTTGTCAGGGCCCTGCTGATAAGTGCAATCGGAGGGAACGCATACATCAGGCTCCCTGACCATGACAGGAGGACGTCATCAGAGAGAAGTCTCAGACCATGTTGAGAACAAAACCGGTGGCATTTCCTGTTCTGTCTGGTAGCGAAACAGGTCTACTTGGGGAGTTCCCATCTTTGAAAGATCATGTAGGCTACCACTGTATGGAGCAACCACTCATAGTGAGAGGAGAAGTTACTGCTGAGCTGGTCTGCTTTGTATTTCTGACGCTGGGAAGGTGACAAGCTTCCTGGTGGATTTTGTGGCTGATGCAGAAGTCCCGCAGACGGAGCGCCTCCTGACAGACAAACAACGAGCTCACTCCCCCTTGCCTATCGATGTAGAACATCAAGGCCATGTTGTCGCCAGGACTCGTGCCACCCTGCCTGACAGGTGAGACAAGAAGACTCTGCATGCCAGCTGGATTGCTTGGAACTCTTCAACATTTATGTGTAACCGTGCCTCCTCCGGGGACCACATCCCTGTGTCTGGAGGTTGCTGAGATGTGCGCCCCAGCTGAGGTCCAAGGCGTCTGACACCAACTCGATGGAGTGAGGAGGGTTGTCGAACGGAAACCCTTCTAGGACTGTCCTGCAGTCGGTCCACCATCTCAGCGAGATAAGTATCACCAGGGGAATGGCATGATCTCCAGGGGGTCTTGGGACTGAGAATAGATTGTCACCAGCCATTGAGGCAGGGGCCGCATCTGGAGCCTGGAATGGTGGACCACGTAAGTGCACACTGCCATGTGGCCCAGCAGGCACAGGCAGACCCTGGCTTTAATCAGAGGGAACACAGAGTTCTGTGATGAAGTTCGCCATTGTGTGGAACCTTTCCAGCGGCAGGAACGCTCTGGTGAAGGTAGTGTCAAGGACTGCTCCAGTGAACTCTATCCTCTGCACTGGCACTAATGTAGACTTTTTATCATTCACCAGTAGGTCCAGAGAGCGGCACCTGGCTTGAAGCACTGAGACATCCCTTTGGACTTGAGACCTGGAACCACCCTTGACGAGCCAGGCGCCAAAGTCCTGGTAGATCTGGATACCCTGGCACCTAAGGTAAGCCACCACCACTGACATGCACTTGGTAAATACCCTCAGTGCTGTCACCAGGCTGAATGAGAAGACTGTAAACTGGTAATGGTGGGGCTCCACCGTAAACTGGAGGAAGCATCTGTGTCCTCAAAAGATTGCTATGTGGAAGTATGCGTCCTTCAAGTCGAGGGTGGCATACCGGTCTCCTGGATCTAGAGAGGGGATAATAGAAGCCAGAGAGACCATGCAGAACTTTTGCTGCTGTAGGTATTTGTTGAGGTCTTGCAAGTCTAGGATGGGCTGTAGACTACCCTTGGCCTTTGGGATTAAAAGATACCAGGAACAGAACCCCTTGTTCCTGTACTTAGAGAAACTTCTTCCACTGCACCCAGCTGTAGTAACCCTTTTACCTCCTGCATGAGGAGACTCATGTGAGAGGGGTCTCTGAAGAGGGACGGGGAAGGCGGATGGGAAGGGGGGGACACAAAGGAATTGGAGGGTATAACACAATTCCACTGTGCTGAGGACCCAGTGGTCTGAAGTTATAGCAGTCCACGCTGAGAGGAAAGGGGAAAGGCAGTTGGAGAACACTGGGAAAGATGGATCCGGGGAATAGTCTGGTAGGTCGCCCTCGGGCACACTTCAAAATGACTGTTTGGCCCCTTTCTTATTATGGATTGAGCCCAACTGGGCCAAGGATGGAGGCAAGTAGCTCAGGTGGCGCTTGTAACCCTTGGCTCATTTATGGGGCTGGTCCTTCCGAGGCTGGCTCTGAACTGCTTCTTGGAAGCCTCAGGGAGTGAAGCTTCGAACTTGGCCATGGCTTACCACATATTAAAGTCATATCGGCCAATGAGGGTTTGGTGGTTGGCCACTCTCAGCTGAAGGCTGGAAGACTAATAAACTTGACATCCAAAGAAATCCAGCCTCCTCAAGTCTTTATTTTGGTGATGGCCCTGGGTTGTCCTTGCCTCTCCTTGTGGTTAATCACCTCAACCACAAGGGAATTGTGTGTGTGGGGGGGGAGGAGAGTATAAGTACTCATGCCCTTTGATTGGCACAAAGTACTTGCCTTTGGCCCTTTTAGAGTTAGGGGCCAGGGAAGAGGCGGTCTGCCATAGGGCATTGTGATTCTGGAAACCCCTTCACAAAGGGTTAGCGCCACCCTGGCAGGAGCCGAGGACATCAAAACAGAGTCCAAAGGCTCTTCCAATTCCTCTGCTTGAAGCCCCAGGTTAGAAGCGAGTTTCTGGTGCGCTTTGGCGTCATCCTGAGGAACTGGATGAGGGGGCCCCGTAATAGCCTCGTCCGGCAATGACGAGAACAATGCTGGTACCACGGGAACCTCCATGTCCAGCAGGTTGCTCCCCTGGGTCCTCCTGGATCTGTGGGGTCTTACTCTCCAAAGTCTCCAGCACCAGAGGGGTTGGGATACCAAGGCCGCTGGCCTCTCCGAGGTGCCTGACATACATCAGGCAGCTGGGAAGGTTGGTGAACCCCCAAGGGTTCCACGGATACCATGGTGCCAGCCACAGGACAGGTTTTCTAATAATGTAGATGGCACCACCGGTACCGGGGCTTGTCCCTGGGCAGGGAACCTCACTCCAAGGCGGAGCTACCAGCGGAGTGATCGATATTGGGTGTCCAGGATGTGGCTGAGCGGTGGCTCTCGTCCAACCCGTGGTGGTCACTGCGTCCTGAAGTTGACCTGTCAGAGTGAGACTGTCTTGGTTGGGCTCTTGGGGACCGGCAGCATTTGGTGGATCTGCATCGGATACCTGCAATCCACACCTCACGCTACTTGACTTGTACCAGGACAGCAAACGGGACCTGGAGCTACTATGGACCGGTTGCTGGGAGGATCGTCCAGAGTAGGGCAACTGCTTTTTTGGAGACAGTCAATGATGGCCCAGCAATCGGTGTTCTCCAGTGTCTGACTGGGGTGCTGGGTGGCATGCGCCTCAGAGGGTCCATGCCAATCTACCGGCGAGGTACACCTCGAGTCCCTCAATCGGTGCCCCTGGTGCGGGGACCAAAGAGGGCTCCACTGAGCCTGCCTGCCCAGTCCTGAGGCATGATGGCTTCGGGAAGGCAAATACTGGCGGGACGTCCCTCTCAATGGGGATTGATATCTCTGAAGTGGGAACACACACATAGGCCCCAACGTGGTTTTCCCTGAGACCGGGGTACCGCAGGAGCCAGTGTGAGCAGCACTGGGAGCATCAGAATATCTTAAGCCACTCAAAGAGCTTTGAGCGTCGACGGCACCTGAAGCTGGCTAGGGCCTGCACCACACTATCCGGGGTTGCAGGCAAAGCCTGGGATGGGCTGAACTCAACTTGAGCTGGGGCCCGACTTCCTGAACTTGAGCTACCCGTTTCTCCCCCAGCCCTCTCCTGTCCCTTACAGGAGATAGGAGATCTTCCCCTCCCGGTCTTTTTCGGCTTCTTCCCTGGAGCCATGGAGGGGGACCAGTGCTGGCTTTTGGACAGCACTGGTGGAGGACTGTGCACAGAAGGCATGGTACTCAGTGCGGAGTCGGACCGCGGCTCTGGTGCTGGAGTGCCGACTCCATTAGGAGTGCTTTCAGATGACTATCTCACTCCTCCTTCATTCTAGGTTTAAAGGACTTGCAGATATGGCACTTGTCACTTACGTGCCCTATGCCTAGGCACCTTAGGCAGCTGGGATGTGGATCGCTGACGGGCATAGGCCATTTGCAGCGATCACACGGCTTAAAGTCTGGGGACTGGGGCATGCCCCGTCCCCCCGGCTGAGTCCCGTTTGGGACTAATGAAAAGTTGAGAACTACTACTAAGGGTAACTAAGAAACTACTAACTATATTACAGGTTTTTAAAGTTCACAAAAACAGAAAACGAAACACTAGCCAAAAGCAGCATATGTTCCATCACAGTCACTGGTAGTAAGAAGGAATTGAGGGTGGGGGAGCCAGTGGCACCCCTTATATCATGCCATGCGGGCACCACTCCAGGAGGCCCCAGAGCTGATCCCCTATGGATACCGCTGAAGGAAAAAACTTCTGGCACTGGTGCATGTGGCGAGCACACACACCTAATATGGAATAGACAAACAAGCATTCAAAGAAGAACTAACTTTTTATTCCTACTCTTATTTCCTATGTTTTAACTACTTACTGATCCAGGAGAGGACCTTCCGTCTTATTCCATGGTTGGCTACTTTGCTTACAAGCCTTTCAAGGGTTTCTAAAAGTCCAAGTACACCATAGCAATTGGATCACCCTTGCCCACATGCTTGTTGACATCCTCAAAGAATTCTAATAGATTGGTGAGGCATGATTTCCCTTTACAAAAGCTGTGTTGACTCTTCCCCAACATATCTTGTTCATTTTTATGTCTGATAATTCTCTTCTTTATTGTTATTTCAACCAATCTGCATGGTAATGAATTTTGGCTTACTGGTCTGTAATTGCCAGGATCACCTCTGGATCCTTTAAAAAAAAAATTGGCATTACATTAACTATCCTCCAGTCATCTGGTACAGAGACTGATTTAAGCAATTGCAGAACTATTAACTGTGGTATATAAGCTATTTCATAGCTGAGTTCCTTCAGAACTCTTGGGTGAATACCATTTGGTCCTGATGTATTATTACTGTTTAATTTATTAGTCTGTTCCAAGACCTCCTCTACTGACACCTCAATCTGAGAGAGTTCCTCAGAGTTGTCACATAAAAAAAATGGCTCAGGTGTGGGAATCTCCCTCACATCTCTTGAAGCGAAGACCAAAGCAAAGAATTCATTTAGCTTTTCAGCAATCGTCTTGGTTTCCTTGAGTGTTTCTTTAGCAGCTTGATCATCCAGTGGCCCAACTGATTGTTTAGCAGCCTTCCTGGTTCTGATATACTTATAAAAACTAACAGCAATTTTTTTAGTCTTTTGCTAGTTGCTCTTCAAATTCCCCCCCCTTTTTTTTTTGGTCTGCCTAATTATACTTTTACACTAGACTTGCCAGTTAGTCTCCTATTTCCCGCAGTAGAATTTGACTTCCAATTTTTAAAGGATGCCTTTTTGATTCTAATCACCTCTTCTATTTTGCTGGTTAGTCATGGTGACATTTTTTGTCCTTTTATTCCCCCCCCCTTTTTTTTAGATCTGGGGTATACATGTAGTTTGAGCATCTATTATGGTGTTTTTAAAAAGTTTTCATGAGCTTTGAGGCATTTCACTCTTGTGACTGTTCCTTTTAATTTCCTTTTAACTAGCTTCTTCATTTTTCTGTATTTCCCTTTTTTGAAGTTAAATGCTACTGTGGTGGGATTTCTATGCATTTCCCCGCCCTTCAAGGATGTTATATTGAATTACATTATGGTCGCTATTACTGAGCTGTTCAGTTATAGTCACCTCTTGGATCAGATCCTGTGCTCCACTTAGGACTGACTCAAACATTGGTCAACACAGACACTACAGAGATATGTTACTAGACAGATGCAGGGAAGTTTATGCTGACTACAGAAATGCATATAGAAATTAAATACGGATATAATATAATGTGTTATACTTTATGGAATCTTCCATCTGAGGAGCTAAAGTGTTTTACATGTTATCATCTTCCCAGAGAGTTTAGAAGCTGTCTCTATTTTACAGGTGAGGAAACTGAGGGACAGAGAGGTTAAGACCAGCACTTTCCAAAGCAGTCTCTAATTTTGGGTGCTCTGCTTTAGCCACAAAGGCTAGGATTTTCAGAGGTGCTCAACACAAGTCCAACTGAAGTCAATGGAAACTGCCTGTGCTTTGAACCACTGAAAAAATCAGGCCCTAGTCATCTACAGCTGGGTTCCCAATTTGTACACCCAACACTAGTGGCCACTTTTGAAAGTTTGTCTCTTAGTGACTTGCTGATGTCACGAGGCAAAGGAAATTGTGTCTCACTAATCTCTTACAATTCTTTGAGCATGTCAAAGTAGTGGATGAAGGAAAACCAGTTGACAATTTATTTAGACTTCCAAAAAGCCGTTAACAAGGTCCCACAAAACAGGCTGCTAAAGAAATTTAGCAGGCAAGGGGTGAGGGGCATAATATTGTCATGGATCAAAACCTGTCTAGGAGACAGAAAGTAAGTAGGATTAAATGATATCATCATGGCAAAAGGTTAACAGCAGTGCATCATTGTTGTATGCTAGGTACCATGTTGTTTAATATATTAATGATATGGAAAGGGGGTGAGCAGTGAGGTAGCTAAACTTGCAGATTATCCAGTGAGCTGTAGTTCACGAAAGCTTATGCTCAAATAAATTTGTGAGTCTCTAAGGTGCCACAAGTACTCCTTTTCTTTTTGCGAATACAGACTAACACGGCTGCTACTCTGAAAACAGATTATCCAAAGTTAGAGTATTTCCAATAAGGGTCCAAAATCATAAATCAGACCCCAAAAATCATGAGATTGGCCCCCAAGTTATGAGATCTACAAAAAAAGTTATATTGTGTTTTTGGTCTTTTTGATTACTGAACTCCCTCTCCACTAAAGGATTTGACTAAAGGGGTGTCTGACAAGTTATTTGGGTGGGTCAAGACATAAGATGAACGTCTCTGCAGTTAAGTTGTGCTCATCAATACCCATGTTTATAGTGGAGAGGCACACTTCATATGACTGGTGGTCAGCCTTCTGGCTCAGTTGATTTTGGTCACTATCACATTTCACACTCACTAAGAGTGCCAAGAAAAGGAGGCAGAGCAAGGTCGCTGACACAGGAACACCTCAGGCTAAAAGCTTTGGTTCAGCCGCCAGTATGGAATCCCCATCATTGGAGATTTTTAAAAACAGGTTAGACAAAAATTTGTCAGGGATGATCTAGGTTGACTTGGGTCCTGTCTCAGCAGAGGAGGATGGACTAGATGACCTCTTGAGGTTCCTTCAAGCCCTATGTTTCTATGATTCTAATCTGAAGAGGGTCTATCTGCTGAGGACAAGAGGAGAACAGAGCACTCTCCAGCTAACCAGCTCCCTTTAGAGAGGGAATTACATAACAAAAGTTTTTATTTTTCCTGTTTCCATATGCTGGGAGAGTATAACACCCACTGTCTGGGCTGGTCTTGAGTACAACGAAGAAACCCATTTCCAGAAAAAAGGAATGGGTGTTTGCCTTAGTGGAATTTCTGCAATACCACTTTCCACCGCCTTCTCAATCTTCACACTCACCACTCTGGTTAAAATCTGATGTAAAGAGCTGCACAAAGGGAACCATTTGCAGTACACAACTACTTTTATTCATCTAAAAAGAACTGTGGACAATTCAAAATATTGAGCACCATCTACTGACACATTACTTATTTACATATATTACAGCAGAGCAGCAACTCTGCTCAAGTTAAAGTTGAGGTATTGCTTTCTGTTTAAAGGTTGACTATTCTAAATTCTCTAAAATCTGCACACTTACTTTGAATGTCTTGAAATTTGCTGTGCCTCCTGGAGTAGGGTTATTAGTACAAATCTGGGGTCATTTGAGCAAGGTATTTCCAAGATACACTCTCCTAAAAACAGCATTTTACAAAACTACCTCACTCTTTCATACTTTTTTTTTTTTGGCACATACCTGGTTTGGAATTATGGCTATAATTGTTCCTCAACTCCTGAAACTAGGCAATACAGTTAAGGTACACAACTGTGCAATGCAACCTTAATGCTGCCTTCTTTGAGCAGGCCCCAACATACTCATGACACACATACTATCACAATGTTCTTGCAGATACTACAGAACATTAAAGAAATAGGGAACATGAGCACAGAAGGACAGAAGCTAACACCTTTAATTTGGCAAGGCAAAACTTGTGTTTAGGTCAGGTGTACTCAACAGAAGCCACTTATCCCTACACTACACTCAGTGAGGTTACTCAAGCTCACATTTGTTAAATTGTGTAACCTCTTCATCCCCTTTTACGATTCTTCACTTTTACCTACAAGATTTCATCTAACACTATATTTTCAGTAACCCATCACTGAACCCACAGACCATTCCCATCTTTGATGTCCCATGGTAGTTTGTTAGCCTGTGTGTCACCCTTACTGAACCATTCCCAGTGGCTATTAGCAGCTCCAGAAGGGCAAAATTAAGGTTTCCTGGTTTTCAGTGCTCCAAGTTTAACTAAACTCGACATTTTGGAAGGACGAAATATCTCTAGGCAACCTCAAATCTGCATTAACTAAGTTTTTGTCGGTGAATACAGACACAGGATACTCCCCTAACAACTCTTAGAAGTCTTCTTGCTTCTTTCCAAACAATGTTGAAAAATGAGGCGTTTTTCTCATGAAGACAAATGTTTAAGTCAAAGCATTTAAAACTAGAGTTTTGGAGACACTGATTTTATCATCCATTCCCTCTCAAAAACTGCCATATGTACAGAGGTACACACTACACAAGTATGTTTAATTTCATTTCCCAGTGGACACACATGCAAAACTAACCACTGCTGGAAAGCTCAGCAGTCAGGCCAAGCACTGATTGACTATAGAGACTAAATCACAGCACCCTCTCGTCCATAAAAGTAGTCCTCTCCAGGACTGAGGGAAGTTGGCAAGGCACTGAGGGAATACCATGCAGTCAATGTTCTGTGGATAGGCTCAGGATGTCATCCTTTACAGCTTTCCATCTGGCACCTTTCACAAGCACTTAATACACTGATAGAATGAGTTCTGAGTCTTGCAAATCTAGTACAAGTACCTCAGTTGCACTTCACTTATTATATCTCGTTTACAGAACAGTCCGACTTCAAATATTGTAGAAACACACAGAGCATGGAGAAGGGCTGTTTTTAAGTATTCCCAATGATCTGGATGAAGCTTTCATTGTCCATTTTATAAAAGCAAATACTCTCCTAATCAAACCCATGACGAGGACCATCTTTCTCTAGGTAAGTTCCTTCCGTTAAGGTTTTGAAATTAGAAATACATCCTGCATCTATAGCTACATGAATGTGAAAGCATTTTGATGGGTTGCAAAATACTCTTCACTTGGAGAAAATAATTTTTTCCTTGGAAAGACTACTCACAGGTTGTATGCATTGTATTACATTACAGATACATCTGTCTTTTCTAATCATGCTCTTGAACAGTGATGCATATCCTAAAAACATGACTTTTTGATCTTGTAATAACAACTAGCAAAGGAGATTTTTTTTTAAGGAAGCTAGCCATCTTGTGGCAGATCTGAAATCATTAGCTGGATAAAAAAAAAAAAGTATGTACCAGATGCTATAGGATGTATTTTTAAATGTGTATATATTAAATTGCCTTTTTTTTAAATTTGTAGAAAGCGCATGAATTCTCCCCAAATAAATACTTTACTTCACTATCGCTAGATTAGTTTAGCAGACTCAAGCATCACATAGGCCAGAAAAGATAAGCATTCTTTTAGAAAACCATGCAGTTTCATCACCCCTACCCCCTCCACATACAAAATAGCTTGGCCCTCATTGTTGTTGATCAACATTCTCAACCTCACTAAGTCGCATCCTTGCCAATTTGTGGCTTGGACTCCTTAAAATGTTTCTCTGTAACTATTAGTACTCCAAAACATTCACTGTCTGTTCTGTTGTGTTCTACAGTACCTTGCTTGTAACTTTTACCAAAACCATAAAAATAGGATCTAAGAAAACACAAAGAAAAATGCAATCAAATCAGCTGACGGTCAGCACTAAACATTTCTTTAAAACAGGGGTTTAAGTTCCAATTGCAGGTTGGATTTCTCCAGAGCAACTGTTCAGTAGAAAAAGGACATTAGAAATATATGTGTGAGGGCTCTCTTGTGCAGGGTCACACTGTTTCTTCTTGGGACCCTTCCTGTTCAATGTGTATTTGAGGTCACTAAAGGAGATTGAGACATTTAGGGTTGTAGTGAAATCTTTATGTAGATGGTACTCTATATACCCTATAGTCTCTATATTCTCTGTAGTTTCTTTGCTTTCCTAATACCTAGCAGGAGACTGAGGCTTGGATGAGAGCAAACTGTCTGGGGCACAATCCAGAAAAGATAAGAGGATGTTGTCTGGTTGTGAGAGTATGTGACAGAGGTTTTGTCAACAGATGGCAATCTTGAAGTCCTACTGGATACTGGATGTTGCTAGGATCTTAGATAAAAGTTGTGGCCTGGAGTTCATCTCTTCATCTGTGGTTGACCAAGAAATGGCAGCCTTCTCATAGAATCATAGAATATCAAGGTTGGAAGGGATCTCAAGAGGTCATCTAGTCCAACCCCCTGCTCAAAGCAGGGACAATCCCCAGTTTTTGCCCCAGATCCCTAAATGGCCCCCTCAAGGATTGAACTCACAAACCTGGGTTTAGCAGGCCAATGCTCAAAACCATTGAGCCATCTGCCCCGTGCACCCCTCTCTCGAGTCTCTATCACTTTCAGATTAGACTATGGCAATGTGCTTTACTTTAGGCTATCCTTCAAGACCACTGAAGAACTTCTTGATAGTGCTATATGATGCAGGGACTTAGTTTAGAAGTTGCCTGTTGCAACTGCGGAAGTCAGCTGGGGGTACTTCGGTCTTCAATTCCCAGGGTTCTTCTCTTGAAGGCTTGTAGCTGGGCAATCTTAAAAGACAGATCCTTTGCTGTAGAATTTGTTCCTTGTTGTGGTCTGTCAGCCCAACTTTTGCAACTTGAGAACAGAAGGTAGGGTTCATCAGTTTATATAGGCATTTTCCCAAGTATCAATGTTTCAGTCAGGATTCTTTTCCCCAAGCAGCAGATGTGATGGCTATAAAGTTGAATATTTTATTATGTTTATTATCAGCAAACATGAATATAGTTTTAAATCTAGCAAGGTGATGAGTGCCAAGTTGGCTCATATGTAAATAGCCTGTAGCTGGATTTAAGGGTTGATGAAAATGAGACATACAGATCAATTTATTTTTTCTGGACTCATGAAGGCAGACCTTCAGGGACCATGTCACTGATTACATATATTTTACACCACAAGGGACTTGATAATTCACTGCAAGGACTGCTACTGACACTTAATATTGCCAAAACTCTTCTAATCCCAATATGTGGCTGCAGAGAAGCACTTGTGACTTCTCGTCAGTTAGGACTAGTGGTGTACAAGATGGCTTTTCTTCACTTCCATTCTTTGGTAAGGCTGCATCTTTTCTTCTTTGGCCACAAGAAAACCCAATTATTATCCTTTCACCACCACTCCACACCTCCCAGCTGCATGAAGGTACCAAGAGGCTCTCTCCAGTCTCTAGGACTATGGTGGTTGCTTTGGCACGATCTATATCTTACGCCCCTGCAACCAGGAAAGTCACACTGACTGTGGCAGCAGGATACGTCCTCATATTCTACTGGTGCAGGAGCACTGTGAAGGGTGCATTTTCAAAGCCAGATGGAAAAACTAGAACTGTGGCAGGAGAAAGACAGGATTGGGGAAAATAGTAGACAGTGTCTTCTCAGAAAAAGAGGGAGATGGCCAAGGAAATTATGCAGTCACAATAGTAACCCTTTGTTTACACGATTGTTACAGACACATACAGCAGCAAGTTGGAGTCAAAGGATGAATGTCTTTCTTCGAAGAGAATCTCCCTTTATTATTATTTTTTAAAATAGGCCTAATCTCTACCCATCATGTAAACACTCCATTTGAGTGTTAGCTTAAAATATCATCAGGGGATTTAGTGTCTTTTCCTAGAGAAAATAAAATTCTATCAAGCAGATAACTCTATGGTGCAGCTCTGTAGAAGCAAGTAGGGAAAAAAAAAAGATAAAACAGTCAAATCAAAATGTCTGCTGGCAGAGAGGGCAATTTACAAAGTATTATCCATTTTGCTTGTTTAGAGAGGTCTGAAAATTGAGGAAATGTTATTAGTGTTACTGTGAAATTCACAATACTATTTATGGGTTGTCCAAAGACCAAAAGAGGGTCACCTCTCAAAGCCACGAAAACACGGGCTGCCAGAAAATTCTGAGCAAATATGCCATTAAACCCCATCAAGACTGTGAGAAGCCATTAAATTAGAATCTTACACTGGCTGCGAACAAATTCATTAAAAGAGTGCGCTCAAAGTTAACACAAACAGCAAATGTAAATCCTTAAAAAAAATAAAAAATGAAAATTAACTGTCTATGTCACACGCGCCAGTAAGGAAGCACAGAATACCAAATCACGCAATATGGGCACTTACTGGCTGATAAGTGTCCTCTGGTATTTATGTCCAATTGATATTAACTTTTATTTCAGCAAGCACATTTATTTCTTTGATCAATTGTTTTTACTTCTCATTTGTTTGACCAAATCTGAAAGTGTTAGTAATTTGGTCAAATTACCATTCTAAAATATCAACTAATACAGCCAGCATAGAAGAGCCATATTTTCTTTGATTTTGCTTCCTCTTTTATCTCTAGCCATTATTAATATATCAGTTCTCTGGGGCACTAAATTATTTGATACAAAAAGTATTCCACTGATATTACACACTGAAGGTTTCTAAATCTTAACTGCAAAAAACAAAAAAACCCAAACTGTCCTTAAGTGTAAGTTTGTGGAAATTGCATGCAATAGCTCACCCAACATATGACATTTGTGCTGCTGTAAACAACATGTGCAAGTTATTTTTTTTAAATAAAAGCCAGCAGCTGTTTTGCTAATTTTTTTTTATTGTGCAACATACATTGCCAACTTACATGCATCATTTTTGTTGGTAGCTTTTAAGCTTTGCAATTCTGCAAAAAAATGGAAAAGTGTATAAACTTATATAGCACAATGCAGCACAAAACAAATGCCACAAGCTGTAGATTTTCACCTTACAGATATTCACTTATCTAACAGCTAATAAGGATTTTAGTAACTATCATATGTGGCAAAATAAGAAATCTCCTGCTGTAAAGACGCATCAAAATATGCCAGAATTTTTTTTAAATGTTTAAAGACATCCTGCTGGCGTGCGCTCTCATTTATATGTACAGAATTAAATTTCTCAATTTGCATTTGATATTTAGGCATTTCCAAAAAGTGCACTTTGATGAAAGGAAGACTTTGAACATAAACATAAATCTAACACTCTTGCTATTATTTATATCAGAATGTAAGTTGAGCTCGGCTTTCAAAATTCTTTTTATAAATACTTCTTGTCCTTCCAAATTTAGGCCCTGCTTGAATTTGTGCAATTGATTCTTTAAGCTGTCACTGCTGTTTCCACAGCAAAGTTTTTCTCTCCAAAGTAAATTAAAAATTTGCATTTTTTCTTAAATAAAAGTTTAATGACATTTTGTTACAGCAACATCTTCTCCCGAACTGGGACTGTCAAGATACCTAGAAAGCCACAACACATAATTAAACAAATGTGTATTAAACATATTAAATGATTTATTGCAACTGACTGAAAATATAAGTCTTGAACTTTAAGACAGTGGTAAAGTAGCAGCTGAGCTACCTGGAAAACTGTGGTAGCAACAGGCTTGGCAAGATTCAATTTTTTTAAAATAATTTCAGTGCATAATATTGATGTTTCTTTTTAAGCATTGTTTTAGATTTTATTGATTTAAATTTTCTCAGTTGCATGAAATTATGGGTTTAAGCATTTTCCCCGATTTTAAACATTTTAAATTTTCACAGTTGTGGGAAATTATGGGGGTGGGGGAAGTCAGAATTATTTAATAACTGTAGATGCTGAGATTCAAAGAGTTAAAAGCCTTATAAACTGTTAAAACATAACTTGTCAACATCATATGTGAAAATATACAAGTTAAATATTCTTATATCAACATATCATACTTATTTTTACTAATCAATTGTTAGTCCATTTGTAATAAGCCTAATTCAGAAGTCTAAATCACTGGGTTTTGAGTCCAATAAGTTCTCCAATAGTGTTTTTCTTACTTTGCCTATCAGTAAATTTCAATTATCATTGACAAGACATTTTATTTTCATCGGGTTTGTGTGTAAACAATGAAATAAACATTTACCGATAAACTAATCCTTCTTCCAAGCCTACTTACAACGTGAAAGAAACATTTATGAGTTAAATTACATTTTCTTTTGTACTAATAATGCAATGCATCAGTCAACCATTGCTTTATAAATTCTTCTTTCAAGTAGCCTGCCTTGTTACAAATTATTAGTGAAAAATAATTGTCAAGTGCATAAATTATCAGGAAGGTAAATGAGAATCAGATTATGAGTTGCCATTTGACTTAGTTGTGTCCACCTAGGTTTCTGCCAACAGTTTGTTTACACTGTGATAAACGAGTCGTGTTCATTTTTATTGAACACTAGTGATATAAGCCAGTTGCAGATACAGTTGCACAGAAGAGCTTTAATGCAAGATGTAAGTTATTGCATAATGCTCCTGGTTTCCAACAGAACTACTATGAAGTGTCAGATACTTCCCTTCATTTGTGTAGCCTGGAGTTGAGCAAAGAACCCAAAATGGAGCAATTTCTGATTTTCCCTTTATATCGAGCCTGCCAAAAGCTTCTTCACATTAATATCATGTAGTTCTCACATTGCAGATAATAAAGGGGCCTATCAGATCAAACCTGGGGAGCACTCACTATGCAGCTCTTCCTGTGGGAAAGGAGATCTGGGGGACACAGTCAAATTAAAAATGTAAAATCTAGTCCATTAAGTGAAAAGAAGTTTTAAGGCCTGCACCTGCTCCTAAGCCACATCGACAATTTGTGATTTTATACTCACCTTTTTGCTATGTAAAATGTTTCTCTCCAGCCACTACTGTGGGAAAGACCCACACAAACAACAGGAAAAACTGATTAACTAATTGACTGTAAATATGGGAAACAGACTATGTATAAAGAATCATCAAATGCACAAAGCAAATAAAGAGAAAAGATCAGAAGAAAAGATATTTTCACTAATCTTTCAGCAACAGCAATCTTGGGCATTACTTACAATAGCAGCAGGCAAAACATTCTCAGAAGGAAGTGTGATTAAGTCAACTCAGTCCTTTCTGTACTCTCTAGCGGCTAAATAATGGACTGAACAGCATTATTTCCCAAGGAGAAATGCAGTGGGGGAACCACATTCCCTCTAAACAGATACTCCCAAGCCTACAGAAGCAATCTCTACAATTCCATAGGCTTCTCAGAATTTGATACATTTTCCTTTCTCCAAAAGAAAACATAAATTAGGGACTCTGACATTTCCTGACTACTTTTGCCCTCTGCCCAAGTTTTTCAGAGCATGGAAAGATTTAGGTGGCAGTTACCAAACTTTTGCATAACAGACCTGATCTAAAGCCCACTGAAGTCAATGGTCCCCAATATGCATTATTTCCTGTTAGCTATGAAGATAACTTGTTTTACTTTTGTGCATTTTAAGTTCTATACAATTTTTAAAAAATCAAGATGACTTTTTTGTGAAAAATAGTAATCAGCCAAAATGTGGCTATCAACCACTATATTCAGGAGACAGCTGCCAGCCTATGTCCACTTGTATTAATAATCTGTAAAATACATTATTTTTAAAAGGTAAACATTTCTGTATATATCAGCTCATCAAAAGGATTTTATTTGAAGTGACTGCTCACCCTGAAATAAATATAATTACACGTATATAAGAGATTGAACAGACACACCACATGGTTTAAACTTCCTTTAGAGTCTTTTGGACAAAAAATAACCATTCCATGATGGTGGTTTTTCAATGAAATACACATTTTAAGTAACCTACCTGAATATTCTCAACAAAGGTATCCAAAAATTTAACAGGAATTTAAAATTTAGTTCTTATACAACATAATACTTGCTTTCATACATAAAATATTCCTGCTGACCTTTCAGAAATCAAATTTCAAAGGACTTGAATACATTCATTAATTTATTCATAATAGAGATTTTATAATAGATACTAGTGATCTGAAACAAAAATTCAGCATGATTGATCTGCTTCTAAATTTGCATTAACCTTCCATTTCAAATCCATAAAACACTGCTACATTGGGGAATGTCATTATTGTATGAAAGTGATTCCGAAGTTGAATTCTTCGTGATGACTGGAGTAACAAATTGAGAAATTTTGCTAGAGAACAGTTTAAAGGAAATGAAGGGATTTTACCATTTTATCTCTATATATAAATAAAGAAAAGTTTTGTTGCAGTCAATATTTTGGCAGAGTCTATACAAGATTCTGTGATTAATTTTATTTAAAACATAACTCTCATAACGATTTAAACTAAGGGTATGTAATAAAAATGGAGAGGATTAAAGGCTGACAGTTCTAATATAGAACTTGCACAATAATCACCTTTAACACCGATTAAACAAGGAATGGCATAAACTGGATTAGAAATTAGACATTTTTAAACTAAGTAACTTCGTTGCAGATTTTAACTGTTTTTCTAAGAAGGTCAGTTTTAACTTTCAGTATGCAATTCAATACTTTATCTGCAACATGTAGTATAAAGTGTACAAGTCATCACAGCAAAATTTACATAATAATTGGCTTTAGCTCTGGTCTTATATAGACCTATTTACAAATCTGGAATAAGTAAACATCTATTTACCTTTAAGTTCTATACATATGTTCAAACTTTAAACCTGTTTCAAATCAAATCCTGCAAGATAAAAGTCTTTTAAATATACATCTTAAACCATTACAGTACTACAGCATGTATATTTTATATAAAAATATTCCCATGGACCTGTTAAATTCTCCATTGATAGCTATGCATCACATGGAAGTTTTTAGAAAAAAAATCAAAGATATTCTCCAACTCCTTTGTTTCCAGAATTAACACCTTGGTGCCGGTGACTTTGGATTGCCATAAGCAGCTATTAGACTGGGAAAAATATAGCTCCTGGTGCAAAAAGGATTGATGTGCCTCAAAGTGGCCCAAAATTTAGGGTGCAACTTATCCTCTTATTAAGAGAGCGATACCTTTTTACATAAATATAGTTGAGTAACTTTAAGTATTTTTGTCGTCTCCAATAATCAAGCTCCTACGTGCTTCCCTACCTCATTCTTTGGAATTTGTGTCATGAATGGACACCCCAAATATTGTATATTAATTTTGGTTATAAATCTTAATTAATTTGCAGTGGTGGTTCCTTACATGCCCATTGTCAACAACAGATTGTGCTCTTTGACAAATTGACCCCAATACCAAATAGTTAATATTGCTGTTGCACTCTTGAAACAACTCTCTGAGTACAGCTAGTATTTATGAGTCCTACAGTTTGTTTTGCAATTCTACAATTGAGATAGAATAATTTTTCTCCAGTTTAAAACCTACCTCAGAATCAATATGAATAAAGAGGACAGTTATTCCTGTGACTCCTACAATTTCCAAAGCACTGTTTAGTTCATAATTAAATTTAAAAGAAAAACCAAGTATCTCTGCAAACAAGTATACAACTTTTTACAAAAGGCCTCTTTGTGATAAATTATCTAAAATATAGAGTTCTCATTTTCCTTAAAGTGCTATCATCATCAATATTGATTCAGAATCAGCTATTGTTTCAAGAGGTCTTTTAGTACAGCACCAGCACTGGCATCAGGCTGCACTGGCAGTGGTGTAAAAGTAGGCAAGGCATCAGAAATAGGTTTCATAAGCAAATGCCCCGATCCACCAGCTCCAAGAGAAGTGGGGGTGATGAGGGGCACTGCTGCAGATCGGGGTGCCAAGAATGGATTCACATCTGGTCTTCTACTGGTTCCTGAGCCTGTAGTTTCTGAGATTTAAAAAAACAAAACAAAACAAAAAAGAACACATTAGAAAACATTCACAATCCACCAATTTTCAACATGTATGAGTAGAAAGCAGATTATCCTTCAACTGGCTCCTCCTCCTCCATTGCATTAAATTGAATCTTCTTGCCCTACACTTCAAGGCCTTTCACAACTCTGCATCCTCTCTACTTATCTGCTTTATTATTACATCCCAACGGTAAAATGATACCAGCTTTGATTGCCCATGTATCAACTTCTCACAATCTGCCCCTCTGATACAAAACTCCTGCCCATACTAGCTTTTGTTCAAGTCATTTCAAATTCAGTATAAAAATTCTCTCAGTCCCAGATAAAACTAGGGCCCTACCAAATTCATAGCTATGAAAAATGCATCATGGACTGTGAAATCTGATCTCCCCTGTGAAATCTGTCTAGTGTAGCGGAGTGGCAGGCCTGGGGGCTCCTACTGTGCATCAGGTTCCAGCTGCTAGTCCCAGCCGGGCTGGGGAAGGATTAGATGACTTCCTCTAATTGACCATTCCTGGGGCTGGGTCAGATCCACCTCCGGGAACCTCTCCCAGCTGCAAGAAGCTCCATGGCTGCTGGCTGGGAGCCCAGCTCTGAAAGCAGCACCATCACCAGCAGTAGCGCAGAAGTGAGGGGAGTATGGTATGGAATCGCCACCCTATCTTCTGCGCCCCCGCCAGTAGCAGTACAGAAGTGAGGGTGGCAATACCATGACGCCCCCTACAATAGCATACCATACCATGCCACCTTTACTTCTGTGCTGCTGCTGGTGGCGGCACTGCCTTTAGAGCTGGGGGCCTGGCCAGCAGCCGCTGCTCTCCAGCTGCCCAGCTCTGAAAGCAGTGCCACCACTAGTAGTGCAGAAGTAAGGGTGGCAATAACGCGAGCACCCTCCTCCCTCCCCCAATAAATAGCCTTGTGACCCCAGCCATGATCCGCTTTTGTTTCAGGATCCCCAAGGTTACAACACTGACATTTCAGATTTAAATATCTGAAACCGTGACATTTATGATTTTTAAAATCCTATGACCCTGAAATTGACCAAAATGGACTGTGAATTTGGTAGGACCCTAGATATAACCTATGTTTTTCCTTTGAGTGCAGATATCAGAAGAGGAAGCAGGCAAAAATAATCAGGTTTATAGTGGAAACTAAGTTGCTACTGCCACTCCATAATAATTCAATAGATTTTTTCTTTTTAAAAAAGATCTTTTACCACACAACTGGCTCAAACTCCTATAAATATAGCAAGGCTATTCAAGTCCTTTTGCATTGGTATGGGATTTACATCCTTATCTTATGCTTCTTCCATATGGTTTATCTCTAGTAACTGAAAACTTAGATACCAAAACCAAAACAATTAAGGGATATAGAACGGGTGTCTGGTTTTATAAGGGAACAATATGGTTCCTGAATGAATAAAGGACCTCAGAACTTAGTTTTTCCATACTAGGAAAATGGGCTTTTGCCAAATAAAATAGGGTACCCTGCCTATTATATTATAAATGACAAGAGTACAAAGAAATATGAAACCTAATTTAAGTTTATTGAAAATATTACTTTCAGAGATAAGCTGGTAGGGCAAATTGGAAATTATTCTTTATGTTTCTCCAATTTTCTTGTAGCATGAAACAGTTATTTAAAATTTAATATTGCAGCTTACAATTGTTGAAGTTATAATTTAAAAAGGCTCTATGATCAGCAACAGCTGGCATCTAAAGATGAAGTCCTAAAAAGCATATTAAAAAAAATCATTCCATATGCAAAACTCTGATTAATTAAATCAAGGACTTGATCCTACAAGGTGCTGAGGATCCTAAACATACATTATTCAGCAGCATGTGCTCAGTGTCTTTCAGGATCAGAATCTAAATGGAAGTCAATTGATATTTTTGCACATACTTGCTAGGAAGTATTTCAAGCACAGGCATAATTGTTCAAGCATTCTGACTTTACCAAAATGGAGAACAAATTAGAGATCCTCTCTTAGATCAAAAGTCAATCTCATATTGTTTAAAAACGTGAGCTAATCTGCTAGTTTTAGCCTAATATTTAGGAAATGAACTGGTGTTACACATCACAAACCACCACAAGCTTGGCGTTGTTAGCTCTATGAGACCCAGGCTGAACAGCAGGGATGCTGCAGATCAGGACTAGAGCACAGACATAACCACATGCAGGGAAGATTAACCACCATCTGTCTGGCTCTAGTGCTGGCTCTCACCATCAAAAGCAATATATTCACTCAGAGATTAAGGGGACTTTTTGGGGGATGAGGGAAGGGGGAAACAGAATTTCAAAGTGGTCTAAAGGAGCTAGGAGCTTAACTCATGTATGCCCTTTAGAAAATCCAATCAGAATGAAAGGACGGATGGACGGACACACACATACACACAGTCTCTCTCTCCCTTTAGAGTTTAAACACAGAACTTCAAAATTTTCCACCAAGATATGGCGTTACCTGTAAGGCTGCTGGATCTGGTACTGTTAAGATTACAAATTCCTGTTGCTCCTAAAGGTTTCATGTCATGAACAGAGAGCGTGGGTAGGGGAAGGTTTGGACGTGATTCTGTTTCAAGGAACTTCACAAACAGTTCTGAAAAAGACTAGAAAGAACATGCCCACTAATTAGAACATTTTCAATAATTTTTATTGGTACACTAAGGAACATAATTTTCTTTAATTAGTAACTGCTTTGGGGCCAGGATTTAGAAAGTATGACTGGTCCTGAAAAGATTTTTACTGGGCTGCTAGAATTTTTCTAGTCCTAAGGTCACGGAAATCAGACCTTAACATGTGGTGATCATGGAATTTATTTAAAAAATATCAGTTAAAGTTAAAATATCACTTCAGTGACACAGCAAAAATATAATTTAAAACTTTAATAATTTCAAAGATAACATTTGTACCTCCACCATCAAAGTCTGATTATTTCTTGAATCCCATGCTGCTACTGACATCATAAGCAGTAGAACATGGACACAGGAACATTGTCACCCAAGTTACAACAGCTTAATAAAAAGAGGAGGAAAGGTCAGATTTTTTTTTTTTTTTTTTTTTAAAGGCCATTACTTTCTCCACTTTGTTTATCTGAGATACTATGCCATGGCAATGGGAACAGGAACTGCTTATGATATCAGCAAAAGCATCGGACTCAGACTTTGCTAGGAGAACAAGCACTGCATATACAAAATTATTAACCTTCCTCTTTATGCCTGTGAAGCTACTGAGACAATTTTCATAATTAGCAAACACTGGGAAAAACATTTTCTAAAATTAAATTAATTGACATCTACACCTTAAAAATCACAACTCTGGCTGGTGACTTACTTTATTACTCCACTTCATTGCTTGGGTCATTTTAGTAGCCAATATCCTCCCATAACCTTACAGTTAGAGATTAATGCTTTACATCAATTCGCCAACATTTTTATTCTGTGGAACAGTGAACAAAAAACAACCCCAAAAACATCCCATATGTTCCATTCTGCCGACCACAAAGGCAGGCTCCATTCTACTGTGTCAGAATCACCATTTTATACAACTTGAAAAGGAGCTGCTTTCTCAGGAACTTCTGAACCGAAGACCAATGATGTACAGCACAGAAAAGCTAGGAATTCCAGCTTTCAAGTTAACATTGAAAGGAGGGTGAGGGGGCACTTGGGGAAAGGGAAGGACAAAATTGTAATCAAAGTATGATTTCATGGTCTGATATCCTGCAGCCTGCTGAAAAAACTCCCAGCTTTCAAATAACGTATTTCACCTCTAACTCTGAAGGTCCACACAATAAAGGTCCCTGGTGGACAATGGTGTCATCAATCCCTAGAAGTAATATATAGTAAAAGTAATACAGTAAAGCTGTAATATTTTGGTAGTAGCCCAGCACTTAGCATGGACCTCAGGGATCGGTTTTGGGACCAATCTTATTTAATCTTTTTGTTACTGACCTTGGCACAAAAAGTGGGAGTGTGCTAATAAAGTTTGCAGATGATACAAAGCTGGGAGGTATTGCCAATTCGGAGAAGCATCGGGATATTATACAGGAGGATCTGGATGACCTTGTAAACTGGAGTAATAGTAATAGGATGAAATTTAATAGTGAGAAGTGTAAGGTTATGCATTTAGGGATTAATAACAAGAATTTTAGTTATAAGTTGGGGATGCATGAATTAGAAGTAACGGAAGAGGAGAAGGACCTTGGAGTATTGGTTGATCATAGGATGACTATGAGCTGCCAATGTGATATGGCTGTGAAAAAAGCTAATGCGGTTTTGGGATGCATCAGGAGAGGCATTTCCAGTAGGGATAAGGAGGTTTAGTACCGTTATACAAGGCACTGGTGAGACCTCACCTAGAATACTGTGTGCAGTTCTGGTCTCCCATGTTTAAAAAGGATGAATTCAAACTGGAGCAGGTTCAGAGAAGGGCTACTAGGATGATCCGAGGAATGGAAAACTTGTCTTATGAAAGGAGACTTGAGCTTGGCTTGTTTAGCCTAACTAAAAGAAGGTTGAGGGGAGATATGATTGCTCTCTATAAATATATCAGAGGGATAAATATAGGAGAGGGAGAGGAATTATTTAAGCTCAGCACCAATGTGGACACAAGAACAAATGGGTATAAACTGGCCACCAGGAAGTTTAGACTTGAAATCAGACGAAGGTTTTTAACCATCAGAGGAGTGAAGTTTTGGAATAACCTTCCAAGGGAAGCAGTGGGGGCAAAAGATCTATCTGGTTTTAAGATTCTACTCGATAAGTTTATGGAGGAGATGGTATGATGGGATAATGGGATTTTGGTAAGTAATTGATCTTTAAATATTCAGGGTAAATAGGCCAAATCCCCTGAGATGGGATATTAGATGGATGGGATCTGATTTACTATAGAAAACTCTTTCCTGGGTATCTGGCTGGTGAATCTTGCCCATGTGCTCAGGGTTTGGCTGATTGCCATGTTTGGGGTCGGGAGGGAGTTTTCCTCCAGGGCAGATTGGAGAGGCCATGGAGGGTTTTTTTTTGCCTTCCTCTGTAGCATGGGGCATGGTTGACTGGAGGGAGGCTTCTCTGCTCCTTGAAGTTTTGAACCATGATTTGAGGACTTCAATAGCTCAGACATGGGTGAGGTTTTTCATAGGAGTGGTGGGTGACATTCTGTGGCCTGCGCTGTGCAGGAGGTCGGACTAGATGATCAGAGTGGTCCCTTCTGACCTTAGTATCTATGAATCTATGACCTCAGGCCAGCATGACTTTTAACCTTCTATTTATTATTCATTTAAAAAAAAAGGTTGGAAAACAAAGTAGTTGCACTAACCACACAAGTAATTCAAGATCTGTTATCAATAAAACCAACATTAAATCAAGACCAAAATACCAGAATTAAAAATGTTAGCATTTATATGTAACTGTCATGGTTTTGCATTCAAATGTAGAGAATTGTATAATTAATCCTTACGCTATTGAAAACAGATTGATTAGCTGGTCTTAAGGGTGTGCTCGGGACACTCTTTGATCCAGCTCCTCCTCCACCGAGCCAACCAGTAACCCATCTTGTAACACCTTTTTGGTCTTCAGACAATAACTAGAAAGAATTTTAAAAAAAGAGAAATGCTGAAACAAAGAAAAAACAGCAAAACCAACCAACAAAAAGCAACAAAACAATCAGCTTATGGGCTGGCTCCCTTACATTTGCTCACAAATGGCAAAGGGAACTGTTCCAGATCATCCTACTGATGAACAGCGAACCCTTATTTACTGACAAAAGCTTTAAAACTGTTCTCCACCTCTCTGAAATATCCTGCTGGTCTAAAATCCTGTTATGCATAAAACCATTGTTTAAATAAGCCTGTATACATGAGTTAAACTAGGTTGACTAACTGAAGTAAACATTCTGAGACTGTCATATTACAGCTACTGCACTAGGAACCAAGTGAAGCTCTTTCCTTCCACTACATCAACATCCATCAGACAAAATGACATCCTGCATCTATTATTCTATTAAAATCATCATAAGATCCAGTAGGATCAGCATGCCCCTCTTTAAGAATGAACACAGATGAAAAGGCCACATTTTTTATTTTCCATAAACATTGCTTCACCTTGGCATTTAAAGTAGCAGCAGAAAACATTCTGTTTTACTAACATCACAAATATATGTCAAATGAAAGCGGAAGTCTAGTTTTTAATGCAGTATTACCTGATCTAGCTCTTCCTTTTTGATCCCCAAAATACTTCCCATTAACCTTAAGACTTCATGACGCTTATTCTTTGGAGTATGAAAATGCCCAATGAAGAGATTTCTCATCAAGACTCTACAAAAATGAAGAGATAGAGCTAATTAATCCATTCATCTTTTACAGAACTCATGGCGTCAAAATATTAACATATTAATCCTTATTCCTGAAATGATTTTACATA
This sequence comes from Dermochelys coriacea, assembly GCF_009764565.3. Lineage (NCBI taxonomy): Eukaryota > Metazoa > Chordata > Testudines > Dermochelyidae > Dermochelys > Dermochelys coriacea. The sequence goes on from NC_050073.1 coordinate 98,650,614, forward strand.
CTCTTTTCTAATTTATCATCATTATAATACACCAAAGTCAAAATGTTTGATTCAAGAAATAAATGGGAACCTCACAAATTTCCTTTAAGCTCCCAAAACACTTCCTATACTGTAGGTTACAATTTGGAGAAGCTTGCAAATGGCCTTATTATCTACCGAGACTGAGGGAACAATAATTCACATGCTGAGGAAGTGATATATTTCACTGAGATGGAGCAAGGAAGAGACTCTGAAAATTCCACTGAAACTAAACTGAGTTAGCTTTGATGTAAACTGGACAATCTGGTAAAATATCATTCTAAAGCCTTTGAGTAGGAAATCATGCCTATCTAGGATAGCATGTAAGCAAGAAGCAAAGTACTGTCTTGAACCAGTCCTAAGGGAGGAAACAGTAGCGTGGCTACAGTTTTAATATCAATTCTAAGTGAGGGGAACCAAATGAGAGTCTGATATCCAGATGATACCAGCTATGTGAGAAGGCCCTATACAGATTACAATGTATATGCATTGAACTACAGATGGAAAGTAAAGAAATTAGAGTCAAACTAGAATTATAAATAAGCAACGATCAATAATGCTAATTTTGTTTAGACAAACATTTTAATTCTGTTTAGACAAACATTTTAATTTCAATTTTCAAAACTAATCTTTAAGATGACTCTACAATGGAAAATATCAAGTATTCACTCTTTTTTGGAAGATTTTATGCAGAAACCTAATTCTACACTATGACTACTATTCTTATGCTGTTATTGTAGTTTTAAGAAGGGACATATAGTATGAAGAGCAAAGAAATTATAAATACACCAATTAAAAAGAGTCACTTACTTGTCCACTTTCCCTTCTGTGCTGTTTATAAGGTTCATTAGTTTGTTTTGTGCATCTTCTAACATTTCTTGTTTGAGCTCACCTAGAGAATTAATATGTAATTTCACTGTAAATTAACTAAATTAGAAGATTTTAAGATAATGTACACTTCAACGTCATATACACATTTATGTTTTCAAATAAAATGCATCAATATTATTAAAATAAGTTTTTTTTAAAATAAAGATTATGTATTTGGAAAGTGTTCACTTAATAAGGTATTTAATATTTTAATATGAGCTACAATACCCAGCACATTCAATGCAAAGTGAGCCAAAGCACAGACAGCAGCTCATTCAGTTAAAAAGCTCAGAATTGTGAACATCAAAATTTGGAGATCTGCAGAGTGCACTTGAAGCTACCAAGAGAGATCATGGGGCCTCTGTTCTGACCTACTGGATGTCCCTGCCAGTGAAATTTAACTGTTTGAAGAAAATTGCATTTGCAATGCTTTCAGCATTTGGATTCACATACCTATGTGAACAGGTATTTTCACACATGAAATCTGTCCTCTGTCCCTCTTGGAGCTGGTTAACAACTGATCACTCAGAAGCCTGTGTGCAGCTTAAAGTATCCAAATGTGCCAGATATTGGAAAACTCAGCAAGGAAAAGCAAGGGCAAGGATCACACTAAACTGATAAGATCTGCATTTTAATTTAATTTTAAATGAAGCTTCTTAAACATTTTAAAAACCTTATTTACTCTACATACAACAATAGTTTAGTTATATATTATAGACTGATAGAAAAATACCTTCTAAAAATGTTAAAATGCATTATTAGCACACAAAACCTTAAATTAGAATGAATAAATGAAGACTCTGCACACCACTTCTGAAAGGTTGCCAACCCCTGAACTAAAAGATATTTCCAAGGTAGTATTAAATGCTAAACGGTAGTGTTAGATGCTAAACTATGGTGGTTTCTTCTCCTATCATCATCCTGGCAAATCCCAAAGGAAAATGGCCTCTTTGCAGTTCGAGCACCACCTGGATCAATCTTTGTCTAGTTCACATTTGTCACCAACATGCAGGATACCGGAACGGCCCTTTCAGAAGGTTTCATTAGTCAGTTTCACCTCAGTGGCAGAGAATCCCTTAGCCACTTCAGCTACATGGACGATTGACTAGATTATACTGAAGCTGACCACCTTGACAAACACCCTCATGACACCAATGACCCTGGAGAGATCTTCTCCCCTGACTAGGGTTAAAATGATTGCCAAGTTTGGATTTTGCAAGACATATTCCCTCAGGCTTACATTCATCCTAAAGCAACGGGCAGGTACAAATATCTATGTACCACATATAAAGGTTTAACTGGGGCACAGGAGCTTCATGCAGAGCCTCTGTGGTAAAATAGATTTCACTCAAGTAACACTAATAGAGACCAGGAGCTTTTCCTTCCCTTCCTCTGCAGAGTTGAGTGGCTATCATCTTCAATCCTGTAGGAAATGTCCTACAGGACATTCATCAATTAAACAGGGTTAATCTACCTTGCAGAAGGTTCCCCCGCTCATGTGTGTGTATATTTCAGAGAATTTCAAATTATACTTGTAAATTTTAAGTAAACTTTTTAAATTTAAATCCAATATTCTCTGTATTAAGAAGCTGACCATAAGATATGGACATCTACTAGCCCCAATCACTAAAATATGTAAGTAGAATTCCTATGAAGAAGAACTATCAATAAGTAAATATGTATTTGGGGGGATAACTTCATCTACCTTTTTTGTAACAAATCATCTGACATACATGGAAAAACACTTCACTCTAATTTCCACATGGCTTGTAATCCTTTGTAATATTCAGCTCATAATCATATTGGCACAGTGGAGTTTTCTCAATTAACAGTAATAACTCCCATGCCACCCTCAGCAGGACTTTCTATATACATTAAAGAGCTTAACTGTGAAACAGATATGTTCTAATGTATCCTGTTTGAGGACTTCAAGTATAACTAATAATTTTGCTTCACAAACTGAATTTTATAGAATACAGAGCGGAAAGAAAGTAACTAGTGTAATGCTAGGAAAATCATACTCCAGGGGCATAAGGATTAAGCTTTTTATTCAAAATGAAGTAAAATCTTTTCTATACACTATTTATAGATTGATTGATCTTTCTTTGCAATTACACACACCCCTCTAATAATCAGATTTATTACTGTACATCAGTATCAATTACACTCTGAATACAAGGGTATATTGAGAAATCCCACATATTAGCATTAACAAACTTTGAGGATGTGATGAGATCAGATAACCACCCTGATGCGTAAAGTGCCAAAGAATGGCTGCTTAAATACAAACACACACTTGAAAATTACAGAAGTTTTGCAAATCCTAGACATTAAAGGGGGTGGGGGAGAGAAAAAAAAAATCTCATTGCTTTTAAAATCAAGGTTTTAAAGATATAAATTAGCATGAATATAAAATAACTTAATATGTGGGATTCCCCAAAACCAAAGTTTAAAGGAAAAGATGACAGCTCTGGCGGCCTATATATGTTAGTTGACATGGTATGTTGTATAGGTCTTTCAGAAAGCAACAGGGAAGAGAATAACATTTTTAAAAAAAATGGGAAAATGTGATTAGAAAACCAAAAAATTGACAAAGAAACTCAGGAGCAGATGTAGTATCTGAAAGTACCTTTTAACAGCTCCCCTCCCTTTTTTAAAAAAAATTGACCAGATTTCAACTTAATGATGTTGCTTTAGCCTACACTATTTTTCAACTGACCATCTCAAAATTTATTCCTCAGAGTCAATACAAACATTACCAATACATTTTTAAAGTGAAAATATTATTGCTAAATATATTATTCTACTTTTGCCAAAACATTTATTCTATCATGAGCTCACTAAGGGTCACTTAAACTTACGATGGAATATAGCCATTAAATAAGGGTCAATTTAACAACTATTACACATCTACACTCATTTGTAGAGTGAATAAACTGTTTTCTAATCAGTCCACGTCTCAGAAATACATTTCCTTCTAAAGTATTATGACATCACAGGTATAATTTCACAGTTGAATACAATTTAATCATTTACTTCACGGGTATGAAAAGAGTGCATAGCAGAAGAGACCAGAGACAAAATTCAGCATGGACTGCTGTAAATGAGACACTTATGACAGTCTCCAATAATTTGTTAACCATTTATGGCAAATCAAAAAACTGCATCTGGTATGTCTTATATTTTCCCATTAAATAACTGTTCTCCTGCCAAAAAAATCCATAAAGAAATTCTTCAAAAGATTTGGCCAAAAAAGCTGCGTCTGGGAATGTATTTGGCCCATTTTCAACAGGACATCATATGTTGTCTTGAATATATAACATGTTAAAAACCTGAGAGACTTTTCTGAGAAAAAAAAAGCTATTATTTGATAGATACTTCTAACCAAGTAAAACGTTGTTTCCCTTATGCAGCAAGTTTTTAAATTAAACTGCTTATATCACATTGAGCGAGACAAGGTAGGTGAGGTAGTATCTTCAATTGGAGCAACTTCTGTTGGTGGCAAAGACAAGCTTTTGAGTTACACAGAGCTCTTCCTGAGATCTGAATATTTCCTCATTCACCTTGTCTCTCATATCCTGGGACAAACATGGCTAAAACAACACTGAAAATATCACATTGTTGTTTGAAACCACACTAAGATCCAACCTTACCTCTAAGTTCAAACCTACTGAGACCTACCAACCTTCCCACCATCACAATCACCAAATGCAAAAATATGGGACTCAGTTCACTCTGGCATGAGCACACCCTCTAACAAAAGAGGTGGAGTTTTGTCTGCTTACGCCAAGGTTCAATTTGGTCCTTGGTCTCAGGAAGTGTTTCCCAGGGAATGACTATACTGAAACCAAGCTATACAGATTGTTCAACTCACACCAAAAAAGGTAACTAGCTGCACATTCACGTAGCAGCTTGATATTTTATTTACGTTGTAGAAGTCATATGTGGACTTGGGAAAATACCCCAAACTTTGCCCACAGGAGGCCAAGTTTTGCACGCACACACACACACACACACACACACACACACACACAAACTGGAATTTGAGTAAACACTCATTCAATCAACTAAGAGTCACAGCTTTTCTGGAGAATTGTTGCTGAAACAATTGAGAGTTCCCGAATTACTTTGCACCCTTACTTCTTCTCTGACCCCAAGCTTTCCTATCTGTTTGCTTTAAAAGGAAAAGGTTTGTTTTAAGGGATAAGAATGAGTTGATCAATGCAGATGAGGAACAAAAAAATAAAAACACCAAAAAAGTTTTAAAATGAGCAGTAGGAATCAGATGAATATGTTCATTGCTTAACAGCAGAAGTTACCATTACAGGGGCCAACGAGACTCTCTGGGCTCCTTTCCCCAGGGAAAGAAGGATCCCTCAAAAATTACCCTTTGACGGGGGAAGAGAATGAGCAAAAACCAAGAGCCGCTAGTGACTGCAGGGCACAAGTGACCCTTTGCCATCCCCTCATCTACAGATGCTAATTAACATGGACACCTTCTGGCTCTCTTCCTATCCCCAGACCCTCATATCAAGCCTGAATCCATGCAGTGGACTGGGTAGGTTGAAAGCAGGGCATGCAAGTGCAGTAATGGCAAAGCAGGTTGGACTAGGGCACCTAGAGAGAGGGGCAGGAGGAGGGACTGTCAGGAGAGCGAAGAAGAGAAGGAAAAGGTAACAAGACAGGTACAAAACATCCCCTCATGCCTGGAAAAAAGCATTTAAAACTGGGCTAGATTATTTAACAAGCTCAGTACTCTTAATTATTTGTGGGTATTTCAGATCACAAAACCACCATCAAATGTGAGGCAACGGCATAACTGTAAATCTTGCCTCAAGAAAGGAACATGACTAATGTAGAAGGGATAACAGGTCAGGGTTATATTGACAGAACCGTGTAGGAGAGCTAGCACAACGTTTGATGCTATCAGACCACTCTGATGACAACGACAATGAATTCAACAAGAAAATAAAATAAACCCAAAGTTCTTCATATAGCCATTATTTGAATTGCATCAAAGGCATCTGTTTTAAAACTAATATTCTTGCCATCTAACCTTACTGATATTTGCCATATACAAATACCTAAATTTTCACAACTAAGTTTTCACTTTGTGAACTTGAGACCGTATCATACAATGTGCTGATATAGATATGAAAAAGCAGAGTTGATAATTTTCACTAAAACGTTACTGTGCCTTTTAAGGTTTCCTAACATTGTTTTAACGTTAAAACTCTATGTCAATGAATCATTAATCTCCAGCTTGTTTATTAAAGAAAAAACCACACAACTCTTCTTTATATGATTCATGTCTAAGTGCAGTCATAAAGCAAAAACCATTTATCTTTTTCAAAATTGTTTCTCCTGGCAAACTCCTTCACTGTCTGGCCAAGTTTTGTCTTAAAAATAAAGTACACTATAACAACATTTATCAACATTTAGAGTACTTAATCTAAGAATATGTCCAAGGCATCTTTCTAAACAATAAGGCAATCAAGAATCTTGCATTCCAAGACAGGTGAAATCAGATCCGAAAATATAGTCTTTAAACTAATCTCTGATACAGACACAACTCCCATTGATGTCAATATGTATGTGAGGCGATCTGATGCTTTATTATGAAGATTAAAAAAAACAATATAAATTGCTTTTTGCCTATTGCCACACAGATGTTAAAAACTTTTTAAGAAATTGTTGCCATAACACTTCATATCCTTTTTCTATTATAATGTCCATCACTACCTGTCTGTATGCCCCTCCATCCAATCTCACCTCTGCTGGTGCAACTTCTGCTAGCTGGAACATCTACTTCTCTGCCTCACTGCCTCTTTAACTCATTTCAAATCTCAACCAAACACATCTTCGTCCCTTGTCTCTATATTTACCTTTCGTTTTTCTTCTGCTGTTATTAACTTTGAAACTATTTAATTCAGACCAAAACTTCCAAATACAATTTATATCAAAGATACAGTATTTTTTAAATAGAATAGAAACACAGACTCAGGATTACAATCACAACAGAAAAATAGTGAACCGTCAAGAAAAAGATGAAGTTCCAGGAGAGAGCAATTTGCATACCCATATTTTATTATGGAAACTTATTTAGTTGAGATATTTTTATGGCACTCATCACCGTCGTATCTGAGCACCTTAGAAACATGCTTTTAAAGAAGGTGACAAAACTAACTCAAGGGCAGAGGTGTCTTAGAAAAAAGTCTGAATATAAAAGGCTTCTCCTGATATGAGATCACGAATAAGAACTATAAACTTCCTTCAAATAATCAGTTTAAGAAAAAATTGAAGATCTTCAAGGATGGCACAAATCTGCTCTTTTACTTCACAAGAGAAAAAAAGGGAAGTTCCCTTATTGTAACTGGAGTTCTTCAATATGCATGGCTGTTACCTGTATTCTACTGTGGGGTATGCATACACTCTACATACCTGGGACTGGAAGAATTTGCAAGCAGTGTTCATTGGTCCATGCCTATACCTTTGCTCTCCTTGTGCTTTGTAACAATGGTATAAGGCAGTGGTTCTCAAACTGTGGGTTGGGACCCCAAAGTGGGTCATGACCCTGTTTTAATGGGGTCACCAAAGCTGGTGTTAGACTTGCTGGAGCCTGGGGCTGAAGCTTAAGCCTGAGCCCCTCTGCCCAGGGCCGAAGCCAAAGGGATTCAGCCCTGGGTGGCGGGTCTCAGGTTATAGGGCCCCCCCCAGGGCTGAAGCCCTTGCATGGAACAGTAGGGCTTTGGCTTTGCCCCCACCCTGGGTAGCGGGGCTCAGGCTTCCCCCCTCCTCCTGGGGTCATGTAGTAATTTTTGTTATCAGAAGCGGGTCGCGGTGCAATGAAGTTTGAGAACCCCGTAAGGGACGGTGCAGACCAATCACCTTTGGTTCTTTCTCTACTGCAAATCGTTTAAAGATCTGAAGCAGAGCGGAAGGAAGGTGGGTTGTGCAACATAGTTAGGGACCACAGATCTCAAGAATTCCAGTGACAATAAGGTAACTTTCTTTTCTTCTCCGAGTGCTCATCCCTGTTTGTATTCCGCTGTGGATAATTCACAAGCAATACTGAGGTAGGAAGAGGGTGCAAAGCTACAAGCAGTTTAGATGCTTGTAGGATTGCCACCCCAAAGAATTAATCATCTGTGGAGGCTTGAATGAGGGTATGGTACTCATGAAAGTATGGCTAGAGCTCCACGTTGCTGCTTTGCAAACTTAAGTAAGGACACCTCATGAAGTGACTACTGAGGCTGCTTTTGTAGGAAGGGAGATACAACCCAAGATGCACTCAGGTATTCTTTGGGAGAATAAAGCTTGCCCTCTCGTTCATTCTGCTATAGAAACAATCTAGGGGGCATTCTGATCATTTTTATTCTTTGCAGGTAAAATGCTAATATATGTCTCACATTGAGGGAATGAAGTCTGGTCTCTTTATTGGTGATATGAGGCTTCAGAAAAAAAAAAACAAGTTAAGTGTATCGCCTGATTTACATAGAAATCTGAAACCACTTAAGAGGTGAATTTTATGTGCAGCCATAGCGAGACTGTCTTTGGTGGATCAGCCATCAGGGCCCTGAGTTCACCTACTCTTCTAGCAGAAGTGATGGTCAACCAGGAAGGCAACTTTTATGGACAAGTAGGACATGGCTTGCAGCTTAAATAGCCTAGTCCGGGGTAGTCAATAGGCAGACTATGGGCCAAATTCAGACCGCTAGATGCTTTTGAATGGACCACAAAATCTTTTTATTTACTTATGATCATTACTGTTATTATTTTTGTATTTGCTTATCTGGAATTTGGATCTTGACTATACCTTAACCAATAAATTTGGACCTTGGCTAAAAATAATTGATTACCCTTGGCCTAGTCAATAGAGAATATGAAGATGAGTTCCCATTGTGGGGTTGGTTTCATCACTGGTGGGAGGGTTCTAATCAGACTCTTGATGTCACCAGGTGAGTTAAAAAATAAATAGCTTTCAATAGCCTGGGCCGTTTGGGAGCAAAGAGAATGACTAGTGCTCTGTTGGATCTTTCACAGAACCTGAGGTAATAGCAGAATGGGAGGAAAGGCATACCTCATGTGGCCTGTTCAGGATAACAGGAGAGCATTTCCTTCAGAGCTGCGTCCCTGAAGTCTCTTGGAACAGAATGTGTCACACTTCCTGCTCACCTGGGATGCAAACATCTCAAGAAGAGGTTCCCTTCTGAGTGAAGATGTTGTTCACCACTGAGTCATGTAGTCCCCATTCATGATCAGTGGCAAAATGTCTGGCGAGGCTGTCTGCCAGTGAATTGTGGGCACCCAGTAGGACTGCATAACGTGGTTCTCAATACACCAATTCCGTAAGTTGACTGCTTCTATGCATGGTGGGTGGATTTTGCCCCTCTGCTTGTTTATGTAGAACATTGTCATAATTTTGTCTGACATTATCAGGATATATCAGGATCATATGAGTGGTAAGAGTGCCATGCAGGCTTCAGACTGCTTTTAGTTCCAGGAAATTTATGTGCATTCTAGTTTCCCAAAGTGTTCAAGTGCCTTGTGCTCTGTGATCATCTATATGAACTCCCCAGCCTAGCAGGAGAGTATTTGTAATTATTGTTTTGTGTTGCTCTATGCATACACATTGAGGGTCTTTCCACCATGGCAGCAAAGCCTTCCGTGAGGGTATATATACTGTTCAGAGTCAAGTTTGTAGGCAACGGAAATGGAGTCTGGCAAACGGCATCACTTCACGTAAGTACATGATGCCACGTGCTCTACAAGAGTGAGGCATACCCAAATTGATGTCTGAGGGTTGCACATGACTTGGTCTATCTGATCGATTGTGGCATGGAATCTGACTGTAGCAAAATAAGCCCTTGCCCTGACCGAGTCCAGAGTTGCTCCTCTATATTCTATGGACTGTGTCGGGGTCAGAGTAAATGTTTCCAAATTCAGGCAGATACCCAGGAATGTTAAGATATAGAGCAGCAATGGAGTTGATGCCAGGACTTCTGGCATCACCTGTGTGACGAAATGGGGTTTTCCCTTTTTATGGTGTATGCGAGTCTTACTATTGAGCCTACATGGGTTTTACTGTTTTGCAAGAAAACTGTGTGTGCCTCAGTTTCTCTGTGTGCTGCACCAATTCCTTGTGGTGGGAATAGGGGTGTGTGACTTTGGCTGAGACCTCTGGGGCAAGTGAGGCTGCTTTAGCTGCCTGCATATACGCTATGACTGGTGCCTTTCGTAACCTGAGACCCAGGAGGGGGATGCAACCAGGTGACTCTTTGCCCAGGAAGCAAGACAAAGACAAGGAAGAGGAGCAAAGGGGGTATCTGAGGTCGGGTAGCTGGAGGCTGGCAGTCTGCTTGGGGGACTGGAAGAGGTGGAGTCCAGGCTGTCTGGCCCAGGACTCCCCAAGATGGACTTGGCTGAAAGTCACTGATTTCTGTGATAGCAAGCTCTGTTCTACACTGTCTTCCTGTCAACTAATAAACCCTTCTGTTCTACGTGTTGGCTGAGGGTCACTGCTGACTGAAGAGTTGGGGTGCAGGGCCCTCTGGCTTCCCCAGGAGCCCTGTCCGGGCAGACTCGCTGAGGGAAGTGCACGGTATGGAAGGGGATGCTGAATGCTCCAAGGTCAGACCCAGGACGGTTGAAGCTGTATAAGCTACTTGCCCTGGCAACAGTATGCTCAGAGAGAGGAGGCATGCTGCCCCAGAGTCCGGACTGGCTTCGTATGGAGTAGTTCCAGAGCATTGGCCCGGTGACTCCATAACAACCTGCATTTCAGAAGCCAGCCATCTAAGTATGGGAAGATGGTGGAGCTGTTGCAACTGTGCTGTGCTGCTACTACTGCAAAGACATTTGTAAAGATCCTAGGGTGCAGCTGTAAGCTAAATGGAAGCATTCTATACAGGTAGTTGTCAGGACCCACTACAAATCTGAGGAACCTTCTGTGAGAAGGCTGAATGTCAACATGAAAATAAGCATCTTACAAATTAAGAACTATGAACCATGCGTCTTTGACCAGGGATGGAATTACTGAGGTCATTGTGATGATGCAAAATTTCTGTTTACAAATAAAAGCACTGAGTTGATGTAGGTCAAGAATAGGTCTCCACCCTCCCTTCTTCTTGGGGACCATGAAATATTTCAAATAGAATCCTTTTCTCTGATGCTGAGGTGGCATCCCCTCAATAGTCTTTCTCCTATGATGGGAAATAATCTCCTGCAGGAAAGTCCCCTCGTGATAGTGATCCCTGAAGAGGGATAGGGAACAGGGTTTTGAAAGGGCTGGAGAGAGAAATTTAATGGTATAGCTGGTAGGGATAATATCCAGTACCCATCCATCTGTTGTTATTCTCCAATTGTGGGGAATTCAGGCTAGGTGACCACCAAAGTGAACATTGGAATTGGGCGGATATGGCATCAACATCAGTTCACAGCTCCTGAGTGTCCTGTCAAAAATATTTTTTGAGCAGGGGGCGAGGTTGAGTAGATGCAGCTGATGTAGAAAGAGCAGTGAATCTAGATCATTGCACCTTTTGCCATTTGCAAGGTGACTCATATAAACACTAATAATAATAAAAGGGTGTGGAAAGGGCATACGTTTGTATGGCTACTTATGAAATCTTCTTTATAGGATTGGTGTATATATAGGGAGCGGAGGGCTGCCTTGGGGGTGCTTTAACAAGTGCAAGGAATTATCCATCTTTTCATTGAAAAGGCTGGTTTTGTCAAAGCAAAAAAGTCCTCTGTGGTATCTTGGACTTCTCTAGAGACTCCCAAAGCGTGTAGCCATAATTGACAGCACATCACTATGGCAGTTGCCATTCATCTTGATGCTATGTTGGCTGCAACAAGCAAAGAGGTTCTGGCCACCAACTTGCCTTCACCTGTAAGGACTTGAAATTTAGCCTGCGCTTCTTGAGGGAGTTTCTCTTTGAAGTCCAGAAACTTTAATTTATAAAGTCATACTTGAACAGCAGAACCTGGTAGTCTGATATTCCAAATTGGAGGCTAGTAGATATAAATACTTCCCACCTGAAAAGATCTAAGCATTTGGCCTCTTTATCTGCAGGGATGACCCTGGGGTGATGCTGCCTGGATCTTTCGGTGGCTGCCTGAACAACCAAGGAGCTTGGGGCAGGATGGGTAAAGAAGAAGTCTGCTCCCTCTTGGGGGTAGGGGCACACGTCACATATACCATATGAATCTTGCCAGTTCCAGTATGGCTTCACTGATCAGGAGCACAATTCAACTGAATATCATGGATTGTAGGATATCCAGAAGTTTATGCTGCGTCCTGGATCTCTTTTAAGGAGATCTGGAATTCCTCTGCCACTCTCCATAGCAGCTCCTGGAACTTTCTATGAACATCTGGAGGAGACAGTGAAGTCTGAGTGACCATCTGACTACTGGTATTGATGATTCTAGCTCATCCTTTTCCTCTTCCATGGGTTCCAGGTGAAGTTCTGACTGACCCCTTGGAGAAGAGGGATAACATGACTCCCTGCTTGTTCGTATGGACTCTGGGTACCAGCAGGGCCAGTAGAAGGGATCAAAGGTAGGCTGTGGAGGCCCCGAAGGCACTGGGTACTACTGCTCCCAAGAAAGATGTGCTAGGTTGGGTGGATGAGGCGGGTTGCAGGAGACTTTCAATCCCCTATATGGGCTGATCTCTCTCAGTGGAGGTGATGACAGTTCCTCTGAACATGCAGCTAGCAAATAGGATGGTGAACTTCTTTCAGAGACTCTGCTTCCTCCTGAAGTCAGAATCTCCCTAGTCAGGATGGCCCAGACAGTAGGGGAGTTTGAAGACCTGGGAGGAGGAAGATATCCTCCAGAGCGGTGTAAGTCTCTACCCTCCTTGAGAATAATTGAGTCTTATCACCTGGCACCATCGGAGTCAGCATGGCTCAAGTCTTAGTGGTTGGTGAATCATTAAAGGGGTGCAGCAGTACTGCCAGTAATGCATCTCCCTTTGAGTGCTCTTCATGGACAACAACGGTTCTGGGTCCTTAGAGTCCCAGTGCTTAGATTTTGTCAGTGTCTGAACTGGTGCCACTCTTAGCGCAGAGGTCAGTACCAAAGGAGCTCTGCTCCTATACATCTTTTGATCATGGCCATGTGGCTTAGGAGGGCCTAAGTTTCTGGGGCCTGGGTCCAATGACTCTCCCAACTCTGACAGGGCCAGGCAGGGATCCCTCCTCCTTGCAGTGGATTTAAAAGGCATCTGCTTTTATGCTTATGAATGTCCCCATCTTTCCTAAGACCACTCAGATGAAGGGTCTTTAGCTTTAGCAGATACTGAACTTAGTGGAGATATGGGCTTCCTTGAGGCAATAAAGGAATCGTTAGCTGGTTGTCACTGACTGAAAAGGAACAAGGACAGGAGACAGTTTTTGAAGCCTGGTATCCTGGACATAATCTAAATCCTATACTGGGGAGGCTGGGAGAGTACTGAGGGGGCTGGGGGTGGGATTCTAAGTAATGGCTAACTAATACTAGCTAGCAGAAACTCTATAAAACCCCACAAAACTTTATGTAATTTTGAATATTTACAGAATGAAGAGAAAGGATCAGTTCTGGATACTGGAGGGTCCGTCCCAGATCATGTGGCAATAAGAAGGAACTGGAGAGTGGGCTGGTCTGCACTGCCCCTTATGCCTGTGGTTTGAATCACAAGGAGAGCAAGGGAGCAGGTGTGACTAATGGACAAGATTCTTCCAGTCCCAGATGCGTGGAGAATGTTTGTATCCCAGAGTGAAATACACATAGGGACCAACACTCAAAGAAGTTACTAGTTCACACCTTTGTTAACTTTTCAGGAGTACCACACCATCTCCTCAATTTCTTGCACACCTTTAGAAAAAATCAACTTGTTTACCTTGTTTCCTAAGGTCCTCAATTTGCTCCTCTTTCAGATCCAACTGCTCAGTCAACCTTGATGCTGCATCCAAGGCAGCATTTGCTTCCTCTAAACTTTCCTGTAAGGAGAGGAAAGTCACTATCACAATAATCTATTGTGATGACAAAAATAAAATATTTCAGGCTCAAAGATTTTAATCACTGTTATTTTAAATACTTGGACTGTAAACAGAGGAAAATGGATAAGCAGCACAATTTCATCTTATTGGCTAGCTTGCCCTCCTTTTCTCCTCGCTTCCACCAGTCAAAAATTTTACTGATGACTTATAAACAGTGTTATCTAATATATTCCTATGTAATAATGTATTTAAAACTCAACAATCAGAATTATTTAATCCAGTAATTTAAAAATCTTCTCAGCCCACCTGTAAAGACTCAACCCTCTCTTCTAGCTTTTCAGCTTTTTTTTTCCATTCTGCAGTCTGTTTCTGGTGTTTTTCTAGTTCCGCTGAATACATGGCTTTCTCCTCTTAAAAAAAAAAAGGGGAGGGGGGGCAGGAATAAATAAATTTAAAAAAAAAAATCACACAATCAGTTCACGCTTTCTAATCCTCTAGGTTTTGTGATGTATAACAGTCAAACCTTAGGTATGGAAATCCAAATACAGCACCGCTAACAGTGAAATTCTGAACCCACTGAAGTCAATGGGATTTTCACCACTGACTTCAATGAGGCCAGAATTTCACCCTAAGTGTATTAAAGGTAAAATAGAGATTTTGAAATTAAAATCTACTTGAATGCAATTGGTGATAGCCAAAATTAAAAACAATGCACCAAACCACAACTATTATACTGACCGAAAATTTTCATTGCAATCTTTTCTTCAAGATTTTGGATGCGACTTACCCTGCTGGAACTGCTCTAGTACCATCTGCAGGTTGGCCAGTGACAGTGCATACTGTTTCACCTGATCCTGTGACATGGTAAGCTGAAGCAAGGTTTCATCTCTCTGCCTGGACACCAGGTTCAGCTGCTCTTGCAAGGATTCCACCTGCAGACTAGCTTGATGGCTTCATCAAAAGAAAATATTTTTTTATATACACATACATAAACACATATAATTCCAGTTATCTGAATTCCTCTATCCAATAAGTTGATAGTTATCTGAATCCAGAGTGCATTCTCCATGTTAATTAATAGCACTTCCATTTATCCAAAAGTTTGGGATGTCCTCCAGGTCATTCGGAGGAACGGGAACGTAGTGTAGTATAGCGTGTAAACTGCTTGTTGAATACAGTAGAACCTCAGAGTTACAAACACCTCAGGAATGGAGGTTGTTCATAACTCTGCAATGTTCGTAACTCTGAACAAAATGTTATGGTTGTTCTTCCAAACGTTTACAACTGAACACTGACTTCATAACAGCTTTGCAAATTTACTACGCAGAAGAAATATATCGCTTTCCCTTCATTTTTTTCATCGTTTACATTAAACACAGTACTCTACCATTTTTTTGGTCTCTGCTGCTGCCTGGTTGTGTACTTCTGGATCCAAATGAGGTGTGTGGTTGACTGACTTGTAACCCGAGCCCCGCTGCCCAGGACTGAAGCTGTTGGGCTTCAGCTTCGGCCCTGGGCAGTGGGGCTCGGGCTTTGGCCCCAGGCCCCAGCAAGTCTAAGCCAGCCCTGGCGACCTGATTAAAACAGGGCCCCGACCCACTTTGGGGTCCCAACCCACAGTTTGCAAACTGCTGTTCTACTGTATCTATTTTCTTCCTTTATTATTCATGACTAAAAGATATTTTCATAGAAATAGCATTCTGGTCTCAAAGGCCCAATCTTTCCCACTGAAATCAACAGGTGCCTTTCCATCAAATTTCATGAGAGTTATTAATGTCACAAAGTTCAGTTGATCTTGTTCCTTATTCTCCATTTGACATCACATTCCTCTATTTATTACAACCAGAAGATTATCAATTTGATTCATTACTGTGTTACTCCGATTTTATGCTAGAACTAAAACTTACGGGAAATAACTAGAGCTGGCTGGAAAATATTTGAAGTTTTCTATGAAAAATTTGGAAAAACATTCTGATGAAGACAGGCATATAACTTCTTTCAGTCATTTCGAACAATTCTAGAAAGAAGCAGCAGAAAATTTTTTGCAAAGCAAAGACCCTGGTTTTGTGCCAAAACCATTTATAGTGATGACTGAGGTAACAGCAAAACAATAAATTGTACAAGAGTCTTGTTTATAAACAAGATGTTGCAAAAATTTGTACTTAAGCTAAGCATTTTTTAAGTTTAGCAACATTTGGACACAGTTTCCACCCTTGCTTTTTATGAAACTAATCATTCATGAACACTAATCTCCATTCTCCAAATTTATTTTAAAACAAGAAGGTATGGGAATATATCAGACAGGAAGAACACCCATTCATAGCCCTGACCACTCGTTTATTTGTCTGGTCAGCTGGAATTAGACAGGAAAGCAAATTTTTATATTTTTAAAATAAGATAGACATTCTTTTATGTTAGATTACATTAACATATGAGTTTCAAGACAATCACGGGATAATTTCACATCTCTGAATCTGGTACAAAGATAGTTATACTTTAACAGCAAGAATATGACAGGTATTAAAGCAGTGGTTCTCAACTATTTACCCTAGTGTCCACAAATGCAGCTCTCTTATGTGGGCCACATCCACGCAATATATATATCACCCTGCCCGTTGTGGCTGCCTCGTCAGGCACACATCCCTCGATGCCTGTTCCCAGACAATCAAAGGTAGGGGTGATCTCATGCACTGAGCCATGGGGGTTCCTAATGGGGAAGCCGCCCACAGGACAAATTTCCACCCACACCAGCTCTACCTCCAGAGACGGGACTTACAGGGCAGCCTCCTACTCTGGCTGTGAGCTCCAGGTCCACACATGGCCAGCAGGAATGAGCAGGTGGGCTCATTGCTGCAGGCAGCCCAGGACATGCTCCAGCCTGGAGCATGTGCATCCCCCCAAGAAGCGACACGTAGCTATGGCTGGGGGCATGTGCTCCCCCCATTTCTCCGTACGTCTCTGGCCCAGAAGCAAGGAGGCAGCGCTCCCTCTGGCAGTGGCACTGTCAGTCATCCCCTTCTCTACCCCCTGTCCCATCCCCTCCCCCTTCTCTATCTTCTCCACACTGTCCCCTGCCCCATTACCCTCCCACCCCAACCCCTTGTCCTGCCCCACCCCACGGGCACTCACCATTGTACAGAAACAGGACTACAGCAGTCCTACAGCATACACAGAAGGCAACAATGGGCACTAGACCCAGGAGGCAGCGTCCTGGAGCTGCCAGCCCCGAGCAAGCCTACTCCCTCCCCAACAGGCTGAGAAGCGCAAGCCCGTGCTCGGTGCTCAGAAAAATTTTGGGGGGGGGGGGGGAGGGAGAAGAGAACTTGTGACTGGTGCAGATTGATGACCCAGCACCTCCCCCCACCATTGGTAACCAAATTTTTAGTGTTTGGTCAACAATGCTGACAGAACACCTGGCAGTGTGTTCCTGCAGCGTGGGGAGATGGAAGGGAGGAAGCAGCAGGTTGCCGGTTGGCTGCTGGCCGAGTTCTTCCCCTGCCACGGGGGTTGCTTCACCTTCCCTGCTGGCAGGAGGCTGAGGTGCCGTCTCTCCCTCAGCTGGCCCACCCACTACCGGGACCAGAATTTTTCGGCAAACTCTGAATTTTTTTAAGCACATGGCGCCCAATAAAGGGCCCTGCTGACCCGCCACCCCCTCAGTTCCTTCTTGCCAGATACTCTGACAGAGAGGTAGGAGGATTGGAAATTTGGAATGGACACGAACACCACATCTTGAAGAACAACAATTACGAGAAGGTGAGTAACCGTTCTTTCTTCGAATGCTTGTTCAAGTCAAATCCAATCAGGTGACTCACAAGCCCAAGTTCAAGAGGTGGAATTGGAGTCGTCCACTGATTGGAGCACTGCTCTTCCAAAGGCTGCATTGTCTCTGGCCTGCTGGGGTGATTTCATAGTGTGTGGTGAAAGGGTGTGTGGAGGACCATATCGCTGCTCTGCAGATTTCCTGGGTGAGAACCTGCACCAGGAATGCCGTTGAAGAGGCCTGAGCCCTGGTGGAGTGCGCAGTGATCAAAGGAACAGGCAGCCCTGCCAGGCTGTAGCACTCACTGATGCAGGACGTGATCCATGATGAAATCCGTTAAGAGGAGACAGAAAGATCTTTCATTCTGTCCGCCACTCCAATGAATAACTGGATGGACTTTCGGAACGGACATCCAATGAGTGAAGTGTTTGCTTCCTGCCACTAGAGTGCGGCTTAGGGTAGAAAACAGGGAGGAAAATGTCCTAGTTGATGTGAAACTGGGAGACAACCTTTGGGAGAAAAGTCAGGTGAGGTCTGAGCTGAACCTTGTCCTTATGGATACAGTGTAAAGGGGGCTCTGATGTTAGGGCCCTGAGCTCACACACCCTCCTAACTGAGGTTATCGCTACCAGAAACGCCACCTTGTATGAGAGATAGAGCAGGGAGCACGTCTCCAAAGGCTCAAATGGTGACCCCATAAGTCTGGATAGGACCAAACTGAGGTCCCAAGCTGGGACAGGCTGTCGGACCTGCAGGTATAGCCTGTCGAGACCTTTAAGGAAACAGCTGACCAATGGGTTGGCTCTGAGCCTGGGTGGAAGGCAGAGATGGCAGCCAAATGAACCCTTACTGATGTCACAGACAGCCCCTGCTGCTTTAGGTGGAGAAGCTAGTCCAGTATTAGTGGCACTGAGGTGAGCGTTGGAGACAAATAGTGCTGCGCTGACCAGACTGAAAATCTCTTGCACTTGGCAAGGTAGGAAGCTCTTGTGGAGAGTTTCCTGCTGTCAAAGAGAACTTGTCTGACTTGATCAGAATAAGAAAGTTCCACTGGGTTCAGCCACGGAGCTTCCATGCCATGAGGTGGAGCGACTCGAGGTTAGGATGCTGGAGGCGGCTGTGATCCTGAGTTAGTAAGTCCAGGAAGAGCGGCAAGGTGACTGGAGCTTTCACAGACATTTCCAGGAATGATGTGTACCAGGGCTGGCGGGGCCAGGCTGGAGCTATCAATATCATTGATACGTCTTCCCTCCATATCTTGAGGAGCACCTTGTGAATGAAAGGGATGGGCGGGAACATGTATAGGAGATGGCCTTCCCTTAGGAGGAGGAATGCATCCACGATGGAGCCCAGGCTGTGATTCAGGAAGGAGCAAAACTGCTGACACTTCCTGTTGCGTCGCATGGCGAAAAGATCTATCTGGGGAAAGACCCACTGATGGAAGATTGAGTTCACGACATCCGAGCAATGGGACCACTCATGGCCAGGGAACGACCTCCTGAGATGGTCCACCAACTCATTTTGTACTCCAGGGAGGTACGATGCTTGTATTGAATGTTCTACACAGAAGTCCCACAACAAGAGGGCTTCCTGGCACAGGGGAGAGGAGCGTGCACCCCTTTGTTTGTTGATATCAAACATCGCCATGGTGTTATCTGTCATGACTAATACACATCTCCCTGTTAGGTGGGCTCAGAAAGTCTGGCATGCCAGGCGTACCACTCTCAGCTAACATTGATGTGTAGAGCGAGATCCGCCTGAGACCAGAGGCCTTGTGTTCTGAGGTCTCCCAAATGTGCCTTCCAGCCCAAGTCTGACGTGTCTGTCACTAGCGAGAGGGATGACTGAGGGCTGGCGAAGGGGATGCCAACACATACTACCTGTGGGTTGAGCCACCACAGGAGGGAGTTGAGTACCGGGCGAGGATGGGTAACAATTCTGTCCAAACTGTCCTGGGCTGGATGATACACTGACCCTAGCCATGACTGAAGAGGTCAAAGTCTGAGTCTCATAGACTCATAGATATTAAGGTCAGAAGGGACCATTATGATCATCTAGTCTGACCTCCTGCACAATGCAGGCCACAGAATCTCACCCACCCACACCTGCAATAACCCTCTCACCTATGTCTGAGCTATTGAAGTCCTCAAATCATTGTTTAAAGACTTCAAGGTGCAGAGAATCCTCCAGCAAGTGACCCGTGCCCCATGCTGCAAAGAAAGGCAAAAAACCCCCAGAGCCTCTTCCAATCTGCTCTGGAGGAAAATTCCTTCCTGACCCCAAATATGGCGATCAGCTGAACTCTGAGCATGTGGGCAAGATTCAGCCAGATACCCAGGAAAGAATTATCTGTAGTAACTCAGATCCCACCCCATCTAGCATCCCATCACAGGCCACTGGGCCTATTTACATTGAATAGTTAAAAGATCAATTAATTGCCAAAATCATGTTGTTATCCCATCTCCTCCATAAACTCATCAAGTTTAATCTTGAAGCCAGATAGGTCTTTTGCCCCCACTGCTTCCCTTGGAAGGCTGTTCCAGAACTTCACTCCTCTGAGGGTTAGAAACCTTCGTCTAATTTCAAGTCTAAACTTCCCGATGGCCAGTTTATATCCATTTGTTCTTGTGTCCACATTGCTACCGAGCTTAAATAATTCCTCTCCCTCCCTGGTATTTATCCCTCTGATATATTTATAGAGAGCAATCATATCTCCCCTCAAACTTCTTTTGGTTAGGCTAAACAAGCCAAGCTCCTCGAGTCTCCCTTCATAAGACAGATTTTCCATTCCTCGGATCATCTTAGTAGCCCTTCTCTGTACCTGTTCCAGTTTTAATTCATCCTTCTTAAACATGGGAGGTCAGAACTGCACACACTATTCCAGGTGAGGTCTCACCAGTGCCTTGTATAATGGTACTAACACCTCCTTATCTCTACTGGAAATACCTCACCTGATGCATCCCAAGACCGCATTAGCTTTTTTCACGGCCATATCACATTGGCAGCTCATAGTCATCCTGTGGTCAACCAATACTCCAAAGTCCTTCTCCTCCTCCGTTACTTCTAATTGATGCGTCCCCAGCTTATAACTAAAATTCTTGTTACTAATCCCTAAATGCATGACCTTACACTTCTCACTATTAAATTTCATCCTATTACTAGTACTCCAGTTTACAAGGTCATGCAGATCCTCCTGTATGATATCCCGGTCCTTCTCTAAATTGGCAATACCTCCCAGCTTTGTATCATCGGCAAACTTTATTGGGACACTCCCACTTTTTGTGCCGAGGTCAGGAATAAAAAGATTAAATAAGATTGGTCCCAAAACCGATCCCTGAGGAACTCCACTGGTAACCTCCCTCCAGCCTGACAGTTCGCCTTTCAGTAGGACCCATTGCAGTCTCCCCTTTAACCAATTCCTTATCCACCTTTCAATTTTCATATTGATCCCCATCTATTCCAATTTAACTAATAATTCCCCATGTGTCACAGTATCAAATGCCTTATTGAAATCCAGGTAAATTAGATCTACTGTGTTTCCTTTGTCTAAAAAAATCTGTTATTTTCTCAAAGAAGGAGATCAGGTTGGTTTGGCATGATCTACCTTTTGTAAAGCCATGTTGTATTTTGTCCCATTTGTCATTAACCTAAATG
The DNA here is from genome assembly GCF_009764565.3 of Dermochelys coriacea. Lineage (NCBI taxonomy): Eukaryota > Metazoa > Chordata > Testudines > Dermochelyidae > Dermochelys > Dermochelys coriacea. The sequence goes on from NC_050073.1 coordinate 98,671,902, forward strand.
TCCTTAACTACATTCTCCTTCAAAATGTTTTCCAAGACCTTGCATACTACAGATGTCAAACTAACAGGCCTGTAGCTACCCCGGATCACTTTTTTTTCCTTTCTTAAAAATAGGAATTATGTTAGCAATTCTCCAGTCATATGGTACAACCCCTGAGTTTACAGATTCATTAAAAATTCTTGCTAATGGGCTTGCAATTTCACGTGCCAATTCCTTTAATATTCTTGGATGAAGATTATCTGGGCCCCCCAATTTAGTCCCATTAAGCTGTTCGAGTTTCGCTTCTACCTCAGATATGGTAATATCTACCTTCATATCCTCATTCCCATTTGTCATGCTACCATTATCCCTAAGATCCTCATTAAAGACTGAGGCAAAGTATTTATTTAGATATTGGGCCATGCCTAGATGACCCTTAACCTCCACTCCATCCTCAATGTTTAGCGGTCCCACTTCTTCTGTGTTTTCTTATTTATATGGCTATAGAACCTTTTACTATTGGTTTTAATTCCCTTTGCAAGGTCCTTCTCACTTTATCCCTACATGTTCTGACCTCAATAAAGTAGCTTTCCTTGCTGATCCCGCCCATCTTCCACTCCCTGTATGCTTTCTGCTATTTCTTAATCACCTCTCTGAGATGCTTGCTCATCCAGCTTGGTCTACAACTCCTGCCTATGAATTTTTCCCCTTTCTTGGGATGCAGGCTTCTGATAGCTTCGGCAGCTTTGACTTGGAGTAATCCCAGGCTTCCTCTGCCTTTAGATCCATACATCCTTCAATCCAATCCACTTCCCTAACTAAATTTCCTTAATTTTTAAAGTCAGCCCTTTTGAAATCAAAAACCCTAGTCAGATTTATTTTTGTTTATCCTTCCGTTCAGTTTGAACTGAATTAGCTCATGATCACTTGAACCAAGGTCGTTCCCTATAAACATTTCTTCTATGAGGTCCTCACTACTCACCAAAACCAAATCTAAAATGGCATCCCCTCTTGTTGGTTCAGCAACTACTTGATGAAGGAATCTATCAACTATTGCAACTAGGAAAATCTGAGCCCTTTTATTATTACTAGCACTTGTCCTTGTGACAAAGTTCCTGCTCTACCTTGGTCGGTCTTGCGCTTATTGGCCGATTTGTTTGCCTTGGAGCTTCATGGCAGCCCTCAGCTTGGCCGTTTTTCTGAATTCACAGTCCAGGTTGACTCCTCCCATGTCTGACCAGGAGTTGGGAGGATTTGGAGGGAACCCGGGCCCGCCCTTTACTCCAGGTTCCAGCCCAGGGCCCTGTGGAATGCAGCTGTCTAGAGTGCCTCCTGGAACAGCTGTGCGAAAGCTACAACTCCCTGGGCTACTTCCCCATGGCCTCCTCCCAACACCTTCTTTATCCTCACTATAGGACCTTCCTCCTGGTGTCTGATAATGCTTGTACACCTCAGTCCTCCAACAGTCCACATTCTCACTCTCAGCTCCTACTGCCTCTTGCTCCCAGCTCCTCACACGCACACCACAAACTGAAGTGAGCTCCTTTTTAAAACCCAGGTGCCCTAATTAACCTGCCTTAATTGATTCTAGCAGCTTCTTGATTGGCTGCAGGTGTTCTAATCAGCCTGTCTTAATTGTCTCCAGAAGGTTCCTGATTGTTCTGGAACCTTCCCTGTTACCTTACCCAGGGAAAAGGGACCTACTTAGCCTGGGGCTAATATATCTGCCTTCTATTACTCTCCTATAGCCATCTGGCCCGACCCTGTCACATCCTTCAGTCTATATCTGGGAAGTTAAAGTCTCCCATGATCACACAGTTTCCATTAGTATTTACTTCATTAAAAACATTAAAGAGGGCTCTATCCATATCCATATTAGATCCCGGAGGTCTATAGCACACCCCAAGCACTATCCCAGGGGAGGATCTTGTAGTTTTCTTCCCCAATGTGATTTTTGCCCAGACGGACTGTCTTATCCATTCCATCGCTTCTTATGTCTTTACATTCTACCTCATCATTGATATACAATGCTACTCCACCACCTTTACCTTTATTTCTGTCTTTCCTAAACAGCACATACCTTTCAATACCTGTAGTCCAGTCGTGACTACTATTCCACCATGTTTCTGTTATCCCTATAATATCTGGTTTCACTTCCTGCACCAGTAGCTCTAGTTCCTCCATTTTTGTTACCTAGGCTCCTCGCATTGGTGTATAAACATCTTAATTTTTGCTGTTTGGCCTCGCTCACATTCTTTACCTGATTAGGCTCGGACATTCTACAGCCTATCAGATTGGTATCCACACTGCCCTTCTTCCTTATGTCCATTCTCCTACCCACGACTGTAGCCTTTCTTTCTTTGTTTTCTTCCCTCTCAATGTTAAAATCTGACGTGGCGATTACCTGGACATCTCCCAACCATCTTCCCCCAGATTCCTAGTTTAAAGCTCTCTTAATTAGTTGTGCCAGCCTCCATCCTAGAAGTCTATTTCCTTCCCTACTCAGATGAAGTCCATCCCGAGAGAACTGCCCTCTGTCCATGAATGCCTCCCAGTGGCCACACATCCCAAAGCCCTCCTTATAGCACCACTGCCTGAGCCATTTGTTAATAGTGATAATCTTGTCACACCTTTGTTGCCCTTTTCTAGGAACAGGCAGAATCCCACTGAAGATCACCTGAGCCTCCATTTCCTTAAGTGTCTTCCCCAGCCTGGCATAGTCTCCCTTGATACGTTCCAGCGAGAATCTATCGGTATCATTTGTTCCCACATGAAGGACGATCAGTGGATTCTTTCCCACTCCCTTTAGGATACTCTTCAACCTCAGGTCCACATCCTGTATCTTAGCACCTGGGAGACAGCACACCCTTCTATTCTCTGGATCCACTCTGGTTACAGGCCTGTCCATTCTTCTCAGTAAAGAGTCCCCGATCACATAGACCTGCCTTTTCCTGGTGATGGTGTGATTCTCCAGTCTATCCCCTGTTCCCTCTGGCTTCAAGTTTTTTCCATTCCTATTCTCCCTTATAATCCTCTTCAACCCATCCTGTATCCTCCTAGGACTCATATTTGGTGTAGTCTCCATTGATTCTTCCCCTTTTCCTATAGGACTAGCCGCTCTTCTTTTCTTCCTTGCCCTTCCACCTTCAATGACCACCTGCTGAGCCCCTTCTTCATTTTCCAACTCTTCAAACCTCTTCTTGAGCTCTATTTCTCCTTCACTAGCCCATTTTTTCCTCTGCCAGGTTCTCTTAGTCACATGCTTTCACTATCCATTTTCTTCATCCAGCAGTCTCCCGTCAGAGTTCTTTGGTCTGCTTCCATCTGCAAGCCTGAGCTTTTCCCTTCAGCCGCCTCATGTCTTTGCTCCATAATCCGCTCTAACCCCCTTCTAAACTCAAATCAGACTTTCCACCTGCATCTCCAATCCATCAGCTCTAATTCTATCCTTTGAACCGAGGACAGCTTTGATTCTCCCTCGTTCAGTAGCAGGCCGAGTTCATCAAAAGACGCTCTTACAAAGGCAACTTGCATCTCTACTTGAGCCCTTGATTAGCCAGTCATCGAGGTATGGAACACCTGTACCTGTTGCCTGCGCAGGAACACAGCCACAACTGCCATGCACTTGGTGAATATGAGAGGTGCCGCAGACAGGCCGAACAGGAGGACTGTGAACTGGTAGTGGGTGGTGTTCACCACAAACCTGAGATATTTTCTGTGGGACGGAATTTTCGCTATGTAAAAGTAAGTGTCCTTTAAGTCAAAGGCGGCATACCAGTCTCCTGGATCCAGTGAAGGGACGATGGAGGCCAAAGAGACCACGCGGAATTTGAGTTTCTTCATGAACTTGTTTCAGAGTAGCAGCCGTGTTAGTCTGTATTCGCAAAAAGAGAACGAGTATTTGTGGCACCTTAGAGACTAACAAATTTATTTGAGCATAAGCTTTCGTGAGCTACAGCTCACTTGTTGAGTTCTCGCAGATCTAAGATAGGCCTGAGCCCTCCTTTGGCTTTCAGTATTAGGAAATACCGGTAATAGAAGCCCTTGCCCTTCTCATCCCGAGGAACCTCTTCCACTGCCCCTAGCGAAAGGAGCTGCTTGTGAGAGGGGTCCCTGAAGGAGGACAGGGAAGTGGGGGTGGAAGGGTGGGAGGACACAGAATTGGATGGAGAATCCCCTCTCTACCGTGCAGAGCACCCAGCGGTCCAAAGTGATATGGGACCATGCCCGGTAGAAAGGGGATAGTTGGGACGAAAAGGTAATGCAGAGTAGATCCAGTTCTTGATCTGGTACGCTGTCCTCTTGCACGCCTTCATAAGGCCTGTTTCTGTCCCGTAGAAGGCTTGGGTCTTGCCAGAGCCCTGGCCTGAGGATGGGTGCGGCCTCTTCCTGCCACTCCTATTCCTCCTCCAGGAACAGTCCTGTCGGTTTTGCTAGTAAAACCGCAGAGGAGGTTGTGGCTGAAATGCCTATGTTGTGTATACCCAGGGACTTGAGGGTAGCTCTTGTGTCTTTTAAACTGTCCAGTCTTCTGTCTTTTCAGAAAACAATGCCTGACCTTCAAAAGGGTAGTCTGGATGGTCTGTTGGACTTTGTGAGGTAGTCCAGAGACGTGGAGCCATTGTACAGGCGGCCACAGCCGCGCCATAAAGAGCCTCCTGCAAGGAGGCCCTAGAAATGAGTTTGCCTTTGTCCATCAATGCATTAAATTCAGATCGGGAGTCTTGTGGTAACAGCTTGGCAAACTTGGCCATCGCTTCACAGGTATTAGAGGAATATCTGCTAATGATGGCCTGTTGGTTTTCAATCAGGAACTGCAAACCACCCGTGGAGTATACTTTCCTCCCAAATAAGTCAAGTTTTTTTGCCTCCCAGTTTTTAGGGGAGGGTCCCTGGAACCCCTGGCACTCTTTGGTTCACAGCATCCACCACTGGGGAATCGGTGGAGGGTAAGCATGCAAGTACTTGTACCTCTTTGAGAGGACAAAATAGCATCTTTCATTCCTCCCAGGTGTTGGGGGCAAGGAGGCCGGGGTCTGCCACAAAATTTTTATGGTTTCTCTTATAGTTTTAATAAGTGGCAGCACGATACGCAAAAGTCCATGGAGGATGAGCATGTCCACCATGGGATCCAAATCTTCTACCACTTCCTTTGCCTGGATCCCCAGGTTCTGGGCCCCCCTGCGCAACAACTATGGCAGAACCCTACTATCCTCCAATGCTGGGGCCATTGACGTGCCCACAACAGCCTCATCTCGGAAGGACAAAAACACTGGCCCACAGCCCTGGTCATTGCTTGCGGTGCCAAGAGGGTCGCGGTGCTTGTGGGGCTGGCATGCCAATAGTGCCGAGGCTGCTGGTGACTAGGTCAAAGTGACAGGCGATGGCGCAGGAGTCGTGGACCTCATGCCAGTTGCTGCAGAGGGGCAACGTATGCTGAGACAAACAACACCGATCTAGATCTTGACGCCTGATTCTGACCCTGGGCATGATGGTGAGCCCAGGGAGTCCAAAAGGGCCACTGAGTTGGTGGTTTCCACAGAGGTGGCCATGGTGACGGAGGAGGCTGGCGATGTCACCTAGATCTAGACCTCCTGCTGCTGGACCTATCTAAACGATAGGATTCCACCTCGGACTCCGAGGTCTCCAAAAAAAGACGATCACGGAGGAGCGGTACTGGGTAATGATGAAAAGCAGCGCTGAGGCTCTGGGGACTGATACGTTCCCGCACGTGGGCGGCCAGCGCCAGGGAGTGGCATACCAGAGACGGGGAGCGGCGTGACATCATCGCTGGCTTTCCCCTAGATGAAATAGGCAGACTGGCTATCACTGGTGCCGTGTTCCTCCTTGGAGAAGGCGCAGCCATCAGGCAAATAAGGTCCTGTGCCAAATCAAAAGTCTCCGGACTGGAGGGGAGTCGAATGTCCCGGGCATGACGGTCTGGAGAGCGGTAGTGGGATGGACTTGACTGGACCCCTTTTGGGGCAGGAGTTGACGAGCCCCTGGGAGCTGCCCGGCCTGAAGTAGGCTGGGTGGGCTGAGGTCTCCTTGCTGCTGTCTCTTTAGGCTTAGGAGGGAGAGAGTGCCCTTCCTCCTGCCTCTTTTTCTTCTGGGGCACCGGGGATACAGATCGGCACATACCAGAAGTCTTATATTCAGTGACGTGTCGATGTGGGAGTCCCGAGTCTCCTTTCTAGGAACTGACTCGTGCGCCATCAGCACTGTTGCGCTGCACATGGAGGCAGCAGTGCTTGGCATGGGCTCCACCGACCCGAGGTTGGATTGCAGGCAGAGGGCTGCCTCCATGAGAATAAGTCCGAGTCTCTGCTTGCAATCCTTAAGGGTCCTCAGCTGAAACCCTTTACAAATGCAGCACGTGTCCTTTTGGTGACTCTCGCCAAGGTTCTTCAAAGAAGAAGTGTGTGGGTCACTTTTTCACATCAACTTTCCGCAAACTTAACAGAGTTTGAACCCCCGGCAACCAAGGCATTCCCCAGCAGTGGGGGAGAAGTGGGGATGGGGAGCGGGAAGAGGGAGAAGCCCCACAATGAAAACTTAACCTATTAACACTGCTACTGCTAACTTAAGACGAAAACTATTAACGATAAATAAAATACAATGGGACACTGCTAAAGGCGCTTGCAGAAGCAAAAGCAAGGGAAGTTCCAGCTAGCCGTCACTGGCAGGAAAAAGGAACTGAGGGGGTGGTGGGTCAGCAGGGCCCAAGCCAACCCTACAGATGCTGCTAGGAAAAAAAAAATCTTCCAGCTGTCGTGTAAGCAGCGCACGCACACCTGATTGGAATTGACATGAACGAGCATCTGAAGAATATCAATATTCCATGTCATGATTTTATGCAGTGCTTAGCACACCTACATTCTTTAAAGCTAATAAAACTCACATCACCATCACTCTAGAATACAACTACTCAATGAAATGCTAATGCTTGATGGAAGCAAATATTACCTGGCATGTTCCACTGCAGTAGAAGAGGATACTAGTTTTTCCTCCAAAACCATGACCTTCTTTCTTAGCTTGGTCTCTCGGTCCTCCGCAGCTAAAGCTTCCTGTGTATAGGAGTCTTCCATTTCTAAGAGGTGATTGCGCAACCTCTCCAGTTCCTGGTTTAGACGCTGCTCCTTATCACGTAAATGCTGCACCTGGGTAAATATATTTTACGTTCATGACACATACTTCTTTGTGCATAATACCATAAGCAAATCAAATTATTTACTTTGATTTGTATTTAGGGCTGTCAAATGATTAAAAAAATAATCGCAATTAACGGTGAGATAAAAAATAGTCATGATTAGTCGCAGTTTTGATCACACTGTTAAATAATAGAACCACAATTTAAATTATCAATATGTTTGGATGTTTTTCTACATTTTCAAATATAGTGATTTCAATTACAATACAGAATACGAAGTGTACAGTGCTCACTTTATATTATTATTTTCATTACAAATATTTGCATTGTGAAAAACAAAAAAGACATAGTATTTTTCAATTCACCTGTAGTGCAATGTACAAATTTAGAATGGTTTTTTTTACGTAACTGCACTCAAAAACAAAACAATATAAATCTTTAGAGCCTACAAGTCCACTCAGTCCTACTTTTTGTTCAGCCAATCGCTAAGACAAAGAACTTTGTTTACTTTTATGGGAGATAATGCTGCCCGCTTCTTATTTATAACGTCATCTGAAAGTGAGAGCAGGCGGGTTCTGCTTCATAACAAGCCAAAGCAGTGTGGACCAATGCACCCTCATTTTCATCATCAGAGTCAGATACCACCACAGAAGGCTAATTTTCATTTTTGGTGATTCGGGTTCTGTAATTTCCACATCGAAGCGTTGCTCTTTTAAGACTTCTGACAGCATGTTCCCCACCTTGTCCCTTTCAGATTTTGGAAGGCACTTCAGATTCTTAAACCTTGGGTCAAGTGCTGTAGCTATCTTTAGAAATCTCATATTGGTATCTTCTTTGCATTTTGTCAAGTCTGCAGTGAAAGTGTTCTTAAATCGAACAACATATGTTGGGTCATCATCCAAAACCGCCAGAACGTGAAATATATGGCAGAATGCGATACCACAGAGCTGGAGACATAAAATTCTCCCCCAAGGCGTTCAGTCATAAATTTAACAAATGCATTATTTTTTTAATAAGCATTATCAGCATGGAAGCATGGCCTCTGGAGTGATGATTGAAACACGAAGGGGAACACGAATGTTTAGCATATCTGGCGCATAAATACTTTGCAAGTTGGCTAAAACAGTGCCATGCGAACATCTGTTCTCATCTTCAGGTGACACTAAGTAAGAAGCAGGCAGAATTATCTCCTGTAAACAAAACTTGTCTGCCTTAGCAATTAGCTGAACAAGAAGTAGGACTGAGTGGACTTGTAGGCTCTAAAGTTTTACAATGTTTGTTTTAGAGTGCAGTTATGTAAAAAAAATTCTACATTTGTACGTTGCACTTTCACGATAAAGAGATTGTCCTATAGTACTTGAATGAGGTAAACTGAAAAATACTATCTTTTGGGGTTTTTTTAGAGAGCAAATATTTGTAATAAAAAAATATTAATATAAAGTGAGCACTGTACACTTTGCATTCTGTGTTGTAATTGAAAACAATGCATTTGAAAATGTTGAAATACTTCCAAAGTATTTATAATAAATTTAAATTGGTATTTATTATTGTTTAACAGTATGATTAAAACTGCTATTAATCATGACTTATTTAAATTTAGTTAATTTGTTTTCAGAAAATCATAGAATATCAGGGTTGGAAGGGACCTTAGGAGGTCATCTAGTCCAACCCCCTGCTCAAAGCAGGACCAATCCCCAACTGGGTTGAGTGTTAATCGCTTGAGTTAAGTTCAATTAATGGACAGTCCTAATTATATTGCATAGATATACATTTTAGATGCCTTTTTTGGTACTTATCTAAGATCATTCTTAAGGCAAGGTAAATTCCCTGATTTTTCGTATTCACTCACCCTTTTTGAGCTTTAGTCTTGTTTAATGTCATACCTCATTCTGTAGGGCACTGCTCTCCATTTGTTTCTGTTTCAGTGCTAACATGACTTGGTCTCTTTCTTGCTGAAAAGAAACAGCTTTTTCTTGCATTGACTTAACTTCATTTAACAGATGATTCAACTCCCCCATCTTGCCCTTTGGAAGAAGGACATACAATTAAAGAAAGGTTGGAAATGTATAAAAACTTTGAGGAATATATGCTTAACACACTAAACAAGTCTATTATTACTATTTATTAGGCATTTCTGCACAAACAAGCTAGACACTGTATAAAAGGAAGCACAGTTTCTGTCCCAAAGAACTTGCACTCCAAAAAAAGATGAAATAAATAGACAGACATATATGGAAAAAGAGAGTGCTTACTGCACAGAAGATCCTTTGAAGAAACAGTTGTCTGTTTTGCAATGATTTTATTGGCATATTGTCTGATAGATTAAAAACTGTTTCTAAAGTCATCCTACGCTAATACAATGTATTCACTAACTGCAGTAAAATAGATATCTAGCACCCTTCCATTTCCGACATGTGTACTTCAAAATTGCAATTCTCCTAAACACAATTTCTGAAGCTATACTTCCTGTTAAGATAGCTATTTCTAAGTAACGTGATTTGAATCTTCTTTAGGCATGTGGTTTATGTTATTATGTTATTTGTTTACGATAGCTATATGAAAATAAACACATTCCAAAAGGTATAAAGTCAGATGAGTAGAAATGAAATAAAAAAAAAAAACAAAAACAGTGGCTACTAATGTTTTTAGGCACACTATGAACTTTCAGAAATAAAAATAAAATGATTACATAAAAAATGGAATCTTCCATCTGCAGAGATCTGCTCTCTGCATGTATTAAAGTCAAATGATATGATTTTGAACAAAAACACTAGAAGAAACTTCTTTTTATTTAATGACAGATTTCAGAGTAGCAGCCGTGTTAGTCTGTATTCGCAAAAAGAAAAAGGAGTATTTGTGGCACCTTAGAGACTAACAAATTTATTTGAGCATAAGCTTTCATGAGCTACAGCTACAGACGTTCTTGTCAACTGCTGGAAATGGCCCACCTTGATTATCACTATAAAAGGTTCTTCCCCACCCCCGCTCTCCTGCTAGTAATATCTCACCTTAAGTGATCACTCTTGTTACAGTGCGTATGGTAACACCCATTGTTTCATGTTCTCTATGTATATAAATCTCCCCACTGTATTTTCTACTGAATGCATTCGATGAAGTGAGCTGTAGCTCACGAAAGCTTATGCTCAAATAAATCTGTTAGTCTCTAAGGTGCCACAAGTACTCCTTTTCTTTTTATTTAGTTACTACTCTTATTAGCTCTGCACATCCAACATAGCTAAAGAGAGAGCTATACTACCTCATGCAACATCAAATAAATTGTTTACTAAGTTCCAGTCAGTTATATTTGTGAAACCCCATTGAAAACATTTGGGTTGCACTGGTGACACCAAGAGGCCTAATTTAGTCTGCATGACTTTTATTACTGAGCATTATGCAAGAAATGGAAAGAAACAAGTTCGACTCTTAAGAGCCCAGGCTTAGTTTGCAGGGCTGGCCATTAAAAAAAAATCATTTTTTTATTGTAACTGTATTTGATATGGAAGTGATCAAGAGTAAACATGAAACCCCACAATGACATTTTATAATTTTTACATAACCAATCTATTTTAAATCACTGAAGTGCCTTATCATTGCAATTTCATAGTATTTAGTTATAATAGTACAGAGTAAGAAACTTGGACTGGCAGAGTACTTCACAGGTATGTGAAGAAGTTATGAAGACACACACACACACAAAATTTTAACTGCCACTAACACTATGCCATAAAGATTAAAATTACTTTATGAAATTCAAAAACATGTTTAAAATATGAAAAATGTTCTTTTTCAGAGAAATGGTGTTCTACATTCCATATGGTAAATACAAAATGCTCTAAGTGATGCCCAATGTATTATCGTAACTAGACAACGTCAGGTCACTTTGCAGTGATTTATTTAAACATTACTCTTATTAATAGTAATACTTATAACCTTTGAAGACAAATATAGGTTTCTAAGAGATCCTGAACAGAATCTTGCAGTAGGTCACTCAAAACTTTGAAATTCATTCACTTCTGCAAGGTTTCATACAGTAAATGAGAAGCTGCTTTTGGCAAATACCTCCAGACTATATTTGTGAGAATTCAGTCACATGTATGATTTTAAAAGTTTGTACTTTTTCCCTTAAATATTTATAACCAATAGAACAAATAAAAATTCCTCACATACCTGTTCTTTTTCCTTCAATAGTTTTTCAAAAGCAAGAGCTTTTTCTTTCATTGAGTGGGATTCAAATTCTCTTTCTTTCAGCATCATTGAGAACTGCATGTTAGTCTCTTGTAATGCCCGGAATTCGGTTTCTTTCTCCCTGCACCTTGCTACTATTTTTTCATTTTCTTCTTTCAGCTTACAGATGTCCATTTCTAAAATTAGATTTCTTTCTTTAAGATTAGTGACAGCTTGTTTTAAAAGCTCATTTTCATTTTCTTTGTTACTAAGATTTTCACTTACAGAAAGTAACTGATCACTTTTAGATTTAATCAAGAGGTCTTTTTCCCTAAGTGACTTCTGGAAAACATCACATTTTCCCTTTATCTGCTTCATCTCTGGATCAGTGTCCTTTTGACCCTTTCTTTCTAACTCCGATGTTGCAGCCATAGAATCAGACAATCTTTGATTATTTTCCTTAAGAGTTCCGATAGTCACATCTTTTTCTTGTAGCATTTTTTTAAGCTGCTCCAATTCCTGTTGAAGGAATTTGGACGCATCACTGACTATTTCAGGAGGAGTACTACTTGGAATATCTGATGCTTGTGGAACAGAAGAAGCCATCAGCAGCGGTGGTGTTACCATATCAAGTTTTCCCAGAAGAAGATCCTTAGTATTATGAAGCTGTCCTATTCTATGCTGAACTTGTGCTAACTCCTGACTAAAACTTTTCATTTTTTTCTCATTCTGCTCATAACTCTGGATCAAGCCATTATAATCCATCTGTAATTTAGAATTGTTATCACTGTCAACTGAAATTTGTGCCTGAAGCTTGTGTAGCTCCTCTTGGAGATGAACTGACTCATGCTGCATGTTCTGGACTGTAGTCATTACTTGTTGCTTCCACTCTTCCATCTTCTTCACTTGTTGCTTTAATTTATCACGCTCTTGTAAAAGCTCCTCAAACTGATTACTGTTAACACCTCCTGACCCACTGTCAGTACCTATGTTGGATGTCTGTAGGACAGTCAATAAGGTTTGGCATTTTTGACTCAAGGCATCTATTTCAATATCTTTCTCTCGAATGATACGGGACAAATTCTGAACAGTCTCTCTAAACATATCTTGGCTACTACTTTCAAACCGATTAGACAATTTTTGGTTCTCTTCTTGTAACTTCATCAGAGCCGCTTCCTTAGTTGCTACCATATCCATGATTTTATGGTTCTCTGTTTTTAACTGACTGTTTTCTCTAGTTTTTTCACTCAAAACTGCCAGCACCTGTTCTCTTTCCATGGCATAGGCTTGAAGTTGCTGTTGAAGGTACAGAACATCCTGACTATATGACGAAGAGGAAATACTTGCATGGAGAGCTTGTATCTCTAAGTCTCTCTCTTGGATGATCTGAGTGAGTTTACCAACTTGATCTTTAGACAAGTGATCAATTTGTTGAGTTAAAAAGACATTCTTTTCATTCAGAAGCTTAATCTCCCTCTCTCTCTCTCTGATACCTTTTACTAGTCTTTCAATTTCAGACTTAGACAAGTCATGTTTTTCGTGACCATTTTCTCCATTAAGTGACTGGGCTTTGGTTTCTTGAAAGAGATCGGAGGAGTCTGTCTGAAAGACGTGCCTCTCATTGTGCAACTGAGTTTTAATTTGTTCAATTGTCTTCTGCAAACTTTTAATTTCCTCATCTTTCTCCAAGAAAAGCTTTTCATGTTTGACATTAATTTGCTCATACTGAAATTTAGACTCACTTATTTCCCTTTTATGCTCCTGCAAAGACTGTTGAAGTTCCACAGTCTTCTGACTCTGATCTTCAATTGTTTTTTTGTGAAGTTTTATTTCCTCTTCAAGATTATTCTTTATTACGTCTAACTGTGTTATCTCAGTTTCAAGTTCAGTAATAATATCTAGTGTTTTAGGCTCAGTCACAGGTGGAGATCTGCTTTGCTGGTCCTTTAGTCTTTCAATCTCTTCTTTCAGATGATTGTTTTCTTCTTTCATGGTTGCAAGACTTTTGTCCTTTTCTTCTAAATTTTGTCTTAAAATCTCATGCTTTTTGGAATCCTTAACATATTCCTCAAGTTCCTGTTGTAACTCTAGAGCTCTATTTTTAAATTTTTCAACAAACACCTCTTTCTCTTTTATGAGTTCTGTCAACTGCTTTTGTCCTCCTAAGCTAGTTGTCAACATCTCTTTAGTTTCTTCATGGTCGGCTTCCATCTGCAAAATGTTCCTTTTGAGTTCTGCTATTTCAAAGTCACTTTCTTGATTGCACTTCACTAGACGCTCATGTTCAAGCTGTAATGCAGTGGTGTTCATGTTACGTGCATTTGACAGGTTCTCAATGGTTTGTTCATATTTTTGTGCTTGTTCCAACAGCTGCTTTTTGGTCTGGCTTAATTCAGTTTCCAACTGTCCTTTTTCCATTTTCAAAGCCTCCAACATCGTATCTTTTTCCAGGGAAACCTTATTTTTCTCAGCAAAGGCTTCATGCAACTGCTGTTTTAGTTCTTCACAGACTGTCAGCAGCTTTCCATTTTCTATTTTAAGATCACAAACTGATTTCTCCAAATTTTGGTTTAGTTGTTTATTTTCTGAAATGTCTTTATTTAGTTTTGCAATTTCTGCTTCTCTTTCTTTAAGTAAAAGATCTTGATAGTTACTGTTAGATTCTTGATTCATTATCTTTGTTAACTCATTCTGGGAAACAGAAAGTTCCTCCTCTTTTTGTTTCAGATTTTGCTTCAATTCTGCAATTTCCATTTTATTATTTAAGTTACAATCTTGGGATTTCTTTAGTTGTTCTTGTAAATCCTTAATGTTATGCTGAAGCTGCTGATTATTCATATGCAAATCATTAAGTGCAAATGTACAGTGGTTCATTTTTGATTTCTGGGTTTCTAGTTCCTTACTCATTTCCATCTTCTCAGCTTCTACTTCAGACACTTTCTTTCTTTCAAAATTTATGTCAAGTTTCAGCTGGTTGATGGTACTATCAGGTTCTATATGCTGTTTTGATAGCTGCTCTTTCAGGGTAATCATATGCTAAAACGAACAGAAACAAGAGCTTTCATTCATTTAATCATCTGGATAACAAAAGAATGTAAAGGATTTTTTTTTTTAAAAAAAAGGAATTGACTGAGCAGTCATTTTCAAATTATTTCAAATAAAAATATATTCCATCAAACTTACAGAATCTCTCCCCAAAAGAATAACTCAAATGTAAAAGTCAAAAATTTCCATGATTTCTCAGGATAATTAAATTGGCATGAATAAACATCCATTTTAGCTGTGTACTTCCAAATATTTTAAGCTATTATTTAGAACTAGTGAGGCATTAAATCAAGTCACAAATAAGTAAATGTGATTAATGTTCATTCACATGAATACATAAATATAAATTAACATACAGTCTGTAACACATGAAAAGTGTTTATATTTGAATTGCACAAAACTACTTAAATTGGTATAGCATGCCTGCCTAATATAGACCATATCAGAATATTTGGGACTCAAACAGAGGTTAATCATGTTATTAGAAACTATAGGAATATTTCTTCCATTTCAGTCTTTATTAAAAAGCCTATGGAAAATATGGAACATTTAAGACTGTATTTTAAAGTCATGGTCAAAACACAATGACATTAGCACACAACAGCAACGACAAATTTATTGAATATTCACTTTTCAATAGACAGCTCCGTTTCAGAAGATTTTTATGTTAAAAATCCAATAATTAACAAAACGTACTGTCCTTTTATGGACTTGCTTGAGCACCCCTAAGAGGGGTCAGTGCTTCCCAAAAGCAGACAGCGTAAGGTTTTCAGATATACCATAATAATTCTATCAAGCCACTGGAGTTCAAGTGATGTTCTGGAAGGAAATAGCATATTACATTTAAAAAAGAGAACCTATTTTGGTCTACAAGATAGCTTAAACCATGAAGTTTTAACATCAAAGAAACCCCAGGTGTATATAAGATTTGGTTAAGACAAAGAAACTTTTTTCAACTAGGTCAACTGAACATTTGGAACTTTAAAATTCTTAACACAGCAGTAACAAAATACAATTGAAAATTTGACACACAGCTCATTTATTATAAGCTGCACAGTGATGCATACAGTTAAGTTGCCCGACACTTTCCACGATAAGACTTTGTTTTCAATTAATTTTGCTAAACAAACCATTTAGGCTGAAATTTCCCATGCCAGCTGCCCAAGGCTGATGTTCTGGGGACAGTTTCAATTAAAATGCTTCAACCATTTTTGAGAATGAGATTAGTAAAAAAAACACACTTTTGCCTGCATTAACAAACTCTTTACAATAGTTTCAATTAGCATCTCTAGCACCTCCATACATTGGAGGGACTTGACATTTTGTAGTGGAGGAATTGGGGGGAGGGAGGAAGAGTCGTCTCTCCCACTAACACTAGTGATGTGCTTTTGTTGTCCCTGAGAAAATTCATCCAAATTTGGCAAAGTTCTAATCCTTTGGGAAAAAAAGTCTGTTTGCACATGCTCAGTAGAGAGACACTACAGTTTTGCAGCTAAATTCTCTGAAGATTTCATTTGCACTGAGCATACTCCACTCCTCACAGTGCTCAGGTGCTGACTAGACTGCACATGAGCCGTTCCCACAGTGTGCTGGAGCATGCACCATCTTGTGGCTTCAGGGACTGAACAGGACCCTCACTGCAATTGCTCTCCTGCCTGCCAAGAGCTGCTGTAGTGACAAGGACAGGAACTGAGAGCAACTCTCGATGCCCTCTCTGCGGACATGCAGGCAAAGTAGAAGCGAAAGAAGCTACCCGACTCAAATGAAGAATAAGGGTGAGGGTAAGGCAGGGGCAGAAGGGTCTATAACACACTCCTTAACAGGACCTAGAATTTAAACCATTATTCTAGAGCCTCAATATTCTTTTGCTGTTTAGCAAACAGCAGTGAAATCCACCTGACAGCGTGTCTTCACTCCTCATCTAATGGCAGGTCCACAAGGAAGGTGACAGCTTTCCATTGCTACCAGTTACTCTATTAGCTCATATGGGAGAGGTCTATGCTACGAATCTAAAGATCCATGGCAGAGGCCTACGCTATGGATCTAAAGATCCCAATCCTACAGATGACCCACACGGGGACCAACATGGTTCCATATAACTGAAAGAAAAAGAATTTCCTCAAGCTTTTTAAAAACATAAGAAATTACATTTAAAAAAATACATCTAGAATTTAAATTAATTTAAAAATTAAGAAAACACTGAGGTAGCAAAGTAAAAAGCCTATAAAGTGCTTGAATAAGGTTGCCCATTCAACCTTAATTCATCCTCCTTGTGCAGATGTATTACTGGTCAAGCTTGCGTCATTTCTTTGTTTGGGTGTAATGCAATAACTTCTGACCATCACATCCAATCAATTCCAAAAATTAAGGGAATATTCTAAGCATTAATGGGCAGAACACTAAACATTTTGGTGAAAAATATGAAAACCTTAAAGGGAAAACGCGGGACACATTAAGCATCTGGCTAGCAGAGCTAACACCTCCAACCACCCTTGTAATTGTCCATAAATTGAAGAACTTATTTATCGCACCCATTAACATATTCCAGCATAACAAACCCCCTCATTTGAGTTCTGCTAATCCCCCCAATGCTGCTGACATATTGAAAGGGAAAGGAGACTAAGAATGGTGGTGGGGAATAAAGGTACACACAGACGGAGAAGGAGAAGGAGGGATCCTGGTATAGGGGCGTGAAGAAATAGGGGCAGGCACAATCTCTGGCAGGAGAAAAAGGGGGACCTGGAAATGGGGGCATACAGAACCCCTGGCATGGGAAGGAGGGAGAAATGGGGGGCACACAGATCCCTGACTGAGGGGGTAAAGATCCTAATTTGGGGCCACACATAGCTCTTGGCATGAGGGGAAATGGAGGGGTCACAAAGAACCCCTAATGGGAGGGGGGGAGAATGGGGAACCTTGGTACAGTTCGGAAGGAAGGTCCAGTGGTGCACATAGCCTCTTGCATGGGAGGGAGATTGAGGGACCCTGGTATGGGGGAAGAGGTAATGAGACAGCACACAGAGCCCCTGGAATGGGGAGTTACACAGAACACTTGGTGGAGGTGAGAATGGAGGACAGAAAGCAAAGAACCTCTGGTACTGGACTGTGTGTATGCAGTGAGTCACTGAAGTAAAAGGGGAATAGAAGGGTGGCACACAAGAGGCTTGTTGGAATGAATGCAAGGAGTCGCTGGTGTGTGCAAAGATCACAGATAGGAGGAAGAATTTAATCAGAAAAATGTGAATGATGCTTGGGAATCCTTTACTAGATGTCCCAAAAGGCACAATCTCTCAATCAAGGAGAAAGGCTGTGCTATAAAAAATGTGACAAATGGAAGAAAGGGAAAGTTGATACTAACGAATATAAATCAGAGTTAGGAATTGTAGAAAATTGATAAGGGAAGCCCAGGGACAGAAGGAGACATCTATGGCCCGGAGAATTAAGGATAACAAGATGGAGTTTTTAAAATATATTAGGAACAAAAAGAATCCTGACAATGGTATTGGCCCATTACTAGATGGACATGGTAGAATTATCAATAATAATGCAGAAAAGGCAGAAGTGTTCAATAAATATAACTGTTCTATATTTGGGGAAAAACAGATTTAGTCTCATCATATGGTGATAACACACTTTCCATTCCACTCACATCTCTGGAGAATGTTAAACAGTAGCTAATAAAGTTAGACATCTTAAAATAAGCAGTTCCAGCCACCTTGTATTCAAGAGTTATAAAAGAATTGCCCGCTGAGCTAGCTGGACCATTAATGTTTATTTTCAATTGATCTTGGAATACTGGGGAAGTTCCAGAAGACTGAAAGAAAGCTCATGTGCCAATTTTTAAAAAGGGTAAATGAGATATCCAGTTAATTATAGGCCTGACAGCCTGACATCAATTCTGGGAAAAGAATATAATGGCTCATTTGGGATGCAATTAATAAAGAATTAAAGAAGAGTAATGTAATTAAGGCAAATCAACATGGGTTTATAGAAAACAGATCCTGTCAAACAAACTTGATATCTGTTGTTGATGAAATTGTTATGGGGTGATCCCCTGTGAGTCCTTTCAGGCCTTAAGTAAAGCTCAAACCACTTCATGTCTCCTTTACCACCATCATATTTTATTTTGTTGTTCCAGCAGCTTCTACCTGTAGTGCTATTTACTTATATTTACAAGCCCTAGGCCAGCTCCACCACTTGCTTCTGGAGAAGGGAATAGAAATGGCAGCAGTCAACCCGGCCCAGTTCTGCTTTCCTTCTTGTTCTCAGCTCCCCCTTCCCTGGCTTCCTTCCTCTCAAATTATAGACTCCCAGATACTAGGGTTGCATCCCCCTCTAATTAGCCCTTCAGCTGTAGCTCTATTCAGCTGATTGACCCTTCTCAATTAATCTATATTGGTGGGGATTTGAGAGACAGGATGCTGAGTCAGCTCCTGATTCAGCTCACCCAGATACAGAGATTACAAATTTGTTTGATAAATATAATAGTGCTGATGTAATACACTTAGACTTCTGTCAGGCACTTGACTTGGCACCACACAACATTCCAATTAAAAAACTAGAATAATATAAAATTAACATGGCACCGATTAAATGGTTTAAAAACTGCTAACTGATGGGTCTCAAAATGTAACTGTAAACAGGGAATTGTCATCAAAGAGGTCTGTTTCCAGGGAGGTTCCTCTGGGATTGTTATCTTGGCCCTATGCTATTTAACATGTTTATCAAATGACCTGGAAGAAAACATAAAATCATCACTGATAACATTTGCAGATGAAAAAATTGGAGAAGTGGTCAATAATGAAGATGAGGTATCTCTGATTCAGAAAGATCTGGATCACTTGGTAAACTAGATGCAAGCAAACAGTGTGTGTTTTAATAATTTAAATGTAAATGTATACACCTAGGAATAAAGAATGTAGGCCATATTTTACATTAACAGAGGACTCTATCCTGGAAGCAGCGACCCTGACAAAGATTTGGAGGTTGTGGTGGATACTCGGCTATACGTGAGCTCCCAGTGAGATGCTGGGGTCAAAAGATCTAATGCAATCCTGAGATGCATTAACAGGGGAATCTCGAGTAGTAGTAGTAGAGAAGTCATTTTATCAGTGTATTTGGCTCTAGCACAGGGGTGGGCAAACCTTTTGGCCCGAGGGCCACATCTGGGTGGGGAAATTGCATGCAGGGCCATGAACTTAGGGCTGGGGCAGCAGGTTGGGGTGCAGGGGTGTGGTGTGCAGGAAGGGGCTCAAGGCAAGGGGTTGGGGTGCAGCAGGGATGCGGGGTGCAGGAGGGGGCTCAGGGCAGGGATCCAGGACAGGTGTGGCAGGGGGCTCAAGGCAGGGGATTTAGGGGGCTCAAGGCAGGGGATTTAGGGGGCTCAAGGCAGGGGGTTGGAGGGCGCAAGGGGCTCAGGGCATGGGTTTGGGGTGCAGCAAGTTTTCGAGGTGTGGGCTCTGGCCTGGTGCTGCTTACCTGGAGCGGCTCCGGAGTGGCATCGGCACGCAGTGGGGCTAAGAGCCCTCTGCCTCCCCTGGCCCCGCCCCGCTCCTGAAAGTGGCCGGTACCATGTCCTTGTGGCCCCTGGAGGGGGGCAGAGGGCTCCACGTGCTGCCCTCGCCTGCAGGTACCTTCCCCAAAGCTCCCATTGTTCCCCCTACAATAACCTTGTGACCTCCCTGCCCCCCCAAACTCCTTTTTGGGTCAGGACCCCTACAATTACAATACCGTGAGATTTCAAATTTAAATAGCTGAAATTTACAATTTTTAAAATCCTACGACTGTGAAATTGACCAAAACGGACCTTGAATTTGGTAGGGACCAATAATACCAATTATTGTGGTATTGGCCATTTTCCTTCTGAAAAGTCGAATAGTTAATCTGAAACAAATGCATTTCAAATACATTTTTAAAACCCAAATAGCAGTTAAAATAGTGACAAATATAAAACTATTAATATTTGATTGATTAAAAATAATCTGTGACCACTAAGTTTCACATATTTTGCTCAAAATCTGATTTTTTTTTTAAAATTAAGATGTTATGCTACTATAAACTAATAAAATGTAAAGCTGATAAAAGGAAATACTTTTTATATAACACATTGCTAACATGAACTCATTGTCACAAGTATTTATGGAGGTCAAGATTTTATTAGGATTATATAAACCTAAATATATTTTGGGTACTGCAACATTCCTAAAAAGGGAAATAAACCCTCATGCTAGAGGGCACATGATAACCACTACCTGACAGAAATTAGTAAGAAATTTCCATTGTGGGTAGCGGGTATGTTATTCCATAATTGTCCATCATAAAGGGAAGGGTAACAACCTTCCTGTATACAGTACTATAAAATCCCTCTTGGACAGAGGCACAATATCCTTTTACCTGTAAAGGGTTAAGAAGCTCAGGTAACCTGGCTGGCACCTAACCAAAAGGACCAATAAGGGGACAAGATACTTTCAAATCGGGGGGCGGGGGGGGGGAGGAAGGCTTTTGTCTGTCTGTTCTGTGTCCTTGCCGGAGAGAGATCAAGAAAGCAAGCAATCCAACTCCATTAGAATTAGTAAGTACTAGCAAGGAAATGCGTTAGTTTACTTTTGTTTTGGTTTGTGATTTTCTCTGTGCTGAGGGGAAGGTGTATTCCTGGTTTTCTTTTTGGAACTTTAAAGTTTTTGCCCAGAGGGAAATCCTCTGTTTTAAATGATTGCCCTGTGAGGTTAGCTTCCCTTCTAATTTTACAGAGGTGCTTCTTTTACCTTTTTTCTTTCTAATAAAGTTCTGTTTCTTTTAAGAGCCTGACTGTTGTCTATTGTTTCTCTATTGTCCTAAGACCCAGGGGTTTGGGTCTGTGATCACTTTGTAACCAATTGGTTAGGATATTATTCTCAAGCCTCCCCAGGAAACGGGGTGTAAGGGCTTGGGGGGGATATTTTGGGGGAATAGGAAGTCCAAGCGGTCCTTTCCCTGATTCTTTGTTAAATCACTTGGCGGTGACAGCGTACCCTCCAAGGGCAAAGAGTTTGTGCCTTGGGGGAGTTTGTGCCTTAGGGAAGTTCTACCCTATGCTGGTAGAAATAAACTTGGGGGTCTTTCATGTGGTCCCCACATCTGTACCCTAGAGTTCAGAGTGGGGAAGAAACCCTGACAGTCCACTACAGGATTTCTTGCATTTCCTTGAAGCATCTGGTAACAGTCACTGTCAGGAAGGAGACTGGACTAAATAAACCACTGGTCTTATCCAGTATGGCAAGAAGAGATTATTGGGAACATAATAGGTCCTGATATCTGTGAGCAAAGATTAATATCACACACTGAATGTCTAAAAAGTAAAGAAGTCCATTAATTCTCGGCAATATTTGTTACCTGCATAGTTTCTTGATTCTGCTTGTCCAATTCTTCTAATTCTGCTGTTAGTGTTGCTCTTTCTATAATACTTTCTTTGAGTTCATGCTCTTTCCTTTCCAATTTCTGCCTTAATTGATTTAATTCCAAGTTCTGGTCTTCAGTAGATGCAGATGTAATATCCTCATCTTTATGTTGTAAATTTGCCAGTTTCTTCTGAAGTTCTTCCTTATATTAGACATAAATTGGATTTTATATTATTATTCAAGTTTTTAAACACTGGTTTTGAAAACAGGCTTTATATTTAGTCAACCAGAGCATTTTAAGTTTGAACAAAAAAGCAAGCCTTTTGGACATTAGAAACACAAATTTACTTGAGTTTTATCCTAACTAAGCATTATTCAGTGTGAGGAAGGTGATTCATTAACATTAATAAATATAGATATGTAAAAATATTTTCATCAAAAATCCCAGTGCAATTTATAACTGTGCACAAAGAAGAATCACATAATCCACAAGTGAAATCTGTCCTCAACTGGTGTAAAATTGTCATAGCTGCATAATGGATGTGGCTCTTGGGGCACAGCATGATGCACAATGGAAGAGGGAAGGGAGGGTTTTGACCAAGGGTATCTAAGTAAATCTCTGACGAAAAACGCAATGGGACTTCTAGTGTCCATGCCGAGTAGAGTGGACCTCAGTTTGAAAGTCCTTCCAAACACATAGTAAACTACATGGAACTCTGATTACCATAGAATAATGAGTCAAAAAGTTAGAGGTTGCTCACTATGTGCAGTAACGTTCATTGAGATGTGTGTTCCTATCAGTGCTCCACTGTAGGTGATGTAGCAGCACCCCTTGCACCTGGGATTGGAGATCTTCGGTAGCACTGCCCGTTGGGCCACACAGGTGCTTCTCCCTGTCTCACGCCATAAGTGGGCATCTATATATAGTGCTGTGGAGCCAACTGTCCTCAGTTCCTTCTCTACCGCAGAGTTTATCTTTGAGTTCCGAAGTTGAGGAGAGGAGGGCGGATAGTGGAGCACCCATAGGGGGACACATCTTGAAGAACCTCAGTTACTGCACATGGTGAGTAACCTTCTCTTCTTCGAGTAGTGTCCCTCTGGGTGCTTCACTGTAGAGCAGTGCCCACAGATGGAAGGCTGGGGCTTTGGAGTGGTGTCCACTAAGGAGAGGACAGTGTGTCTTTGTAGGGCATCTGATGCTGCAACATAGGTAGTTCATAGTGTTGGCCAAAAGCATCCATGGATGCCCAGGAGGCACTTTGCAAATGCCAGTGATCGGCACATTGTTGAGAAAGGCAATCAATCAATGTGGAGAGAGAGAGCAAATGGAATGCACTCGAGTTCCAGGTGGAGGTAGCTGGTTGTGCAGTTGATAAAGGCATATGCACTGTGAGAGCCACTTGGAAATATATTGTTTGGATGCAGCCACTCCCTTTAATCATTTGGCGGTTGAGAGGAATAAGCACGACAACTGTCTGAGAGATTTAGTTCCATCAAGGTAAAGGTTAATGCTCACCTAATGTCTAAGGTGTGTAGCACTGCTTCGTATTGGTTGATATGCGGTTCGGGAAGAAGCAGGGAAGGTGGATAAGTTGGTTCAAATGGAAGGAAATCGGCACCATGGCTAGGAATTTTGGATGCATAACATGACATTGTCCTTATAAAAAACTGTATATGGGGGGGAAGAGGAGGGCGATGCCATAAGAGTCCCTATTTCTCCTCCTTGTCAGGCAGATATGATAGCTACAAGAAACACTGTTTTCATGGAAAGATGTAAGCGCATGTAAGTGGGCTCAAATGGTGGTCTGGTAAGACAGTTCAAGATGAGGTTGGGATCCCAGGGTGGGATCGTATGTGAGGGTAAAGGTTCTAAAGGCCTTTAAGGATCTCTTCATGAACAGGGTATGTGAATATGGAATAACCATCTATCTTGGGGTGGGGAATGCTGTGATGGCAGCCAAGTGCACACGAACAGAGCTTGTAGAGAAGCCCGATCTTTTAAGATCTAATATATAATCTAGAATGAATGGTAATGGGGCATTTATCACAGACATGTTCGGCTGTGCACCAGGATCGGAATCGTTCCCAATTTTTGAGGCAAGTATGGTGAGTCGTCTCACTTATTTAAGAGAGCCTCTTTTATTACCTCTGAACAGGACATCTCCAGATCCTGAAAACATGAAGGAGACATAGATTGGGTTGGAGGATTCGGCCCGCATCCTGTGAGAAGAAGTGTGGAATCAACTGTAGGGTGATCAGAGAACACAATGTCATGCATAGGAGGTCGTGGCCATATTGGGGCTATGAGGATGACTCAGGCTCGTTACGCCTCTATTTTCTGAAGTACCTTGAACAAGAGAGGAAAAGGTGGAAAGGCACAGAGTAGTGGATTATCCCATGTAATAAGGAAGGTGTTTCCCAGAGACCAATGGCCTAGAGCTGCTTGTGAGCAGAATCGAGGGCATTTGGTATTCTTGGTGTGGCAAAGAGATCTAAGTGGGGAAATCCTCAGTGGCTGAATATGCACTGAAGGACTCTTGTATCTAGTTCCCCACTCATGGTCTTGTGAGAATTATCTGTTCAGTAAGTCTACCATGGTATTCTGCTGTCCAGGAAAGTATGCAGGAGAAATGTTGATGTCCTGTTGGATACAGCAGTTCCACAATTTCAGTGCTTTCGAGACTAGGGAGTGGGGCCTCACTCTGCCTTATTTTTTTAATGTAGAATATGCAGGTAATATTGCCTGTTATTACTTTTATGGTTTGATGTCTGATCAGTGGTAGGAAACGTCGGCACGCATTGCTAACCGCTCGCAGTTCTAGAAGGTTGATGTGCACAGAGAATTCTGCAGGAGACTACCTTCCCTGCACCATGTGGGTCTGAAGGTGTACTTTCCAACCAATTAGGGAGGCATTGGGGGTTAGAATCAGGGACAGTGTTGGTTGGAGAAAAGAGACCACCATACAGACATTTTGGTGTTGTGTCCACCAGATATGGATAGGAGTTTGTGAAGACTTTTGAAGACTTGTCTGTGAGGTACATACACTGTGTGTAGCCACACCTGGAGATAGCACATGTGCAACCTGGTGTGTTTTTCCATGAATGTGGCCGCTTCCATATGGCCGAGCAGCTCGAGGCACTTCCTGGCAGAGAGCTGCAGGCTGGTTCTCACAGCGGATCGACTATTATAGAAAATCCATGAGCTGGAAGGAAGGCTCTGGCCTGTATCACATCGAGGTGTGCCCCAATAAACTCCAGATGTTGCACAAGTGACAGTGTTGATTTTTGGATGTTTATTTGAAGGCCAAGGTTCAAGAAAAGCTCCAGCGTCTTTCATATGGTGTGAATAAAGTCAGGTTTAGATGGAGCTTTGAGGAGAAAGTTGTCTAAGTATGAGACTATGACGAGGCCTTGTTTGCATAAGTATGCTGCCACTACCACAAGGATTGTGGAGAATACTAGGGGGTGAGGGGCTGTAAAGAGTCCAAAAGGTAGTAGCTTGTATTGGTAATGATTGGTCCCCATGATGAATCTGAGGAAGAGTCTGTGAGCAGGGTGTATGGTGATGTGAAAGTGTGTGTCTTGGAAGTTGAGGTCCAAGAACCAGTACCCACATTCCAGTACTGGGATAATGGTTAATAGCATGACCAGCTTGAAGTGTTGCAGTTAAATCAACTTGTTGAGGTTTCATAAATCTAGGACCTGTCTCCAGACACTGGATTTCTTTTGGATCAGAAAATAGTGGGAATAAAAACCTTTCCCTCTGTGTTGGGATGGGACCATTTCTATGGCCCCCAGTCTCAGAAGGTTATTTCCTTCTTCTCATAGAAGGTGTTCGTGAGAAGGGTACTTGAAGAGGCACAGAAAGGAAGGGAGGGATAGGAATGGAATGGAGTACCCTTTGTTGATTATTTCCAGGATCTATGTATCCGAAGTGATTTGTTACCATGACAAATAAAAAGTGAAGGGGCTAAACAGTTGCCAAATTGGTGAGTTGTTAAAGATCGTTGCAGCAACTTTAATGGGAGGAGGCTTCTTGGGCCTCAACCAGACCAACAAAATTGTATTTTAGATGAAGGTGTGTAAGAGGTAGCTTCCTGAGGCAGCATTTATCTGCACTTCGGAGGGGGTCTCTGTCGTCTTTGTTGTGTGTCATACTGACAGCAAGGAGTGAAATGTGGAACTCAGGATCTTGGCTGGTATTTCCCCCGATGTCTCTTCAGCGCTGGTTTGTATATATGCCGAGAGAGCCAAGAGTCACTTGAGATTCCTTTAGAGTACGTAGGGACTCATCCATGTGCTCGGCAAACAGTTTGGAACCTTCAAAGGTAGATAGGTAGATCCTTGACTGCGGACTGCGCACCTCTTTAGGGAATCCAAGAGAGGTGAAGGAATGTCGCTCATCTCATTACCAAAGCTGTTGCGATGGAGCAAGCAGTCATGCCTGCAGAATCCAGGGAAGCCTGAAATGCCGGGCGGGCGAGGTGATGTCCTTCAGACATGAGTGTCTGGAATTGCTCCTTATTGTCTGGCAGATGTTGACAGAATTCCTCTAATTTAGAATAGTTCATATAATTGTATTTGGCCATAAAAGCCTTGTAATTGGTGATATGACACTGGGGTGTCACAAAAGAATATGCTTTGTGACCAAATGAGTCTAGTTGCATCCAGTCCCTCTCATAGGAGGTTGCCCTGGGGTGGTGTTAGCATCCCTTCTCATGTATCGCATTGACGACCAGGGAGTTTGGAGTAGAATGGGTAAAAAGAAATTCCAAGTCTTTATTGGGGACATAAAATGCCTTTTTGTCCTCTTGCTTGTAGGTTGGCAGGATGGACGTTGAGGTCCGCCAGAGCACATTGGCAGGGTCCAATAGGACCTTGTGAATATGGAGGGCTATCTTCACCGATGTGGAGGTATGTAGGATATCAAGCAGCTTGTGTTGTTGCTCTTTGGACTTCCTCCAGCAAGATCTGGAGAGATTCAGCGATTCTGCAGAATAGTTCTTGAAAGTATTTGAAATAGTCCACCGATGTAGGAGGTGATGGCATGATCGTCTCATCAGGGGAAGAGGAGGAGAAGTGGAGTGGTGGTGTAACCTCTTCCTCTCTTTCTTCCTGCTGTTCCTCCATCGTTACTGGGTCGACATTAGATGGTCAAGAAACAGATGAGGATGGTGATTGTTCGTGTTTCTGGCTCTGCTCTATGGGTAGTTTGGGAAAAATGTGCCATGCAGATAGCCCATAGGTCCCAGTAGGGCCAATGTGGAAGATTGGCATGTGAGGTTGCATTCATGGGGGTCTATACCAGGCCCTCAGTTCGGTTCTGGATAAACACAGATGAGCAGAGAGTTGTCTGTGTTCCAGATACGCGGGTGGAATGGAGTACTCTTCGTCCTCTTCCTCTTCGTCCTTGCTGGGAAAGGATGGTGCAGTTCTCAGTGGTGAAGGCGAGTAGGGTTGTGACTCCAGAGAAGAGGATGAACTAGAGGGAGCTTGCTATGGAGAAGCAGAGACTCCGGCATATCAGAGATGACCAGGTCCCTTGGATATCTGAACTGCTGTGGTGCAGGCAGGAGCATCATCGGCACCAGTGGTTGTTTAGAAATTGAAGGAACTATCAATGCCAAGGGCGGAGTGCATTCCCTCAAGCGGTCAGTAGATGGTATAGATGGCTTACTTAATCCCGAGAGCTTGCTTAGTGCCGAGAATTTGGTTGGTGCCGACACTGTTGTCAGTGCTGAAGCACCCAAGGTTGTCTTGGATGAGGTACTCAGTACCGTTTCGAAAGCTCTTGCACTGTGTTTCTCAGTCCCAAGAGACGGTGTGTCTGCCTGTGGTCCTGCCCATTTATGGTCCTTGGACTTCTGTTTAGCTCCAGTATCAGAGGTACTCAGATGGTCTCGGGAGCTAAGACTCACCCCTGATGATGTTGAGGCTACTGATCTTGCAGGGGATGGCTTTCTCTGAGGCGGTTGCTTGGAAGGTGAAGTAGTGGCCCATTTCTTCCCATCTGAGTGCGAAAAAGAGGATTTCCTCTTGGATGGCCATGGCGAGTGGGGATCAACTGCTGACTGAACCTAGGGGGAGAACCAGCCGGAGAGGTATCAAGGCTGGGATCCAAAGCTGGCCATAGAGAATTCTCCATTAGGAGAATTTTCAATCTGAATTCACAGTCCTTTTGGGCCTGGGTGGTCAAGTTGATACAGTGGGTGCACTTTTGTGCGACGTGGCCTGCACTGAGGGAGTGGGTGCACCATGAATGCTCATCACTCACAGGAAAGGCCTCCTAACAAGAGAGGCACCTCTTGAACCCAGGAGATCCTGGCATAGTACCGAGGAGGAGAGCTCCCATTTGGGGAGCGCAGAAAAAAAGGGAAGCTTAAGGTAATGGGGAGGGAAGAGTAACTACAAAAATATTTTAGGGGGAGAAAATTAACGGAAACGGCTATTCACTACTACTGTAACGTTAGTTAATGAGAGTATCTTTAAAGGTTAAGGTGGTAGAAAGCTCTGTTCCAGATTCCACTCCAGACCAAAGGCAATTGAGAAGGAACTGAGGGCAGCTGGACCCCACAGCACTAAGTTGCCCATGGCACAAGATGGGGAGGAGCACATGTGTGGCCCAATGGGCACTGCTACCAAAGATCTTCGATCCCAGGAACAGGGGATCACAACACAGAGTGAAGTAGCCATAGGACACTACTCGAAGAACCACCTAAATTTCCAGGGAGACCAGATATTTCAACTTAATGCTTCAAGTACTATGCCATTTCTCTATGTTAACAACTTTCTACCAAAGAAATTGAAATCTTTGGATCTATGATGCAATATCAAAATGTCGTTGCCATTCTCGGGGGAAGAGGGGGGATGCAGTGTGAAAATAATGGCAAAACAGAATTTAGAGACCTCAATGCAATGCCAAATAAGGAAGAGAATCATATTTAACAAAACACTGACAGAAGCTGATGGAAAGCTATAGCTGCAAAGCTAGTAACTCAGAGATTCTTTTTGTCTTTTCCCATTTTTTCTTTAAATCAATATCTGAGGCAACATATCAATGCAATTCTGTAAAATGGTTAATATTATAACTCAAAATACATCAGCTTCTACGATGTAATATTTATCAAATAAACAAAAAGTGCAAAGGCTGTCCCTTTCCCTTACAATACGTCAATGGGATGTACTTTCAAGCAGTTGTGACAAATACAATTCAGAATCAAATACCTATTTTAATATGGGAATTTAACAAATAATTTCTTTTAATTTTGAAATGGAATTAAATTATTTTCTTGAGATGTTTGCAAAATACCTTAATGAACAAAGTCAAATTTTCTAAGTAGATTTAAGGTTGGTCTGAAAACTTTACACAGAATGGTAACGGGCGCACAATGTGCTTGTTAATACTCTTTCTTATACTGCAGTAAATGTATATACAAAACTAAAAGCAAAGATGGTCAACTAACATACATACCTTCTCTTTTCCTAGTTTATGGTTTTCTTCTTTTAGAACTTGTGTATCTGTTTTAATCTTTAGAACATCTTCTCCTGCACCAATAAAACTATCAGCCTATTAAAAAAAAAAAGTTGGTAATTCATCTGAGAATTTTGTTTCTTCTGAATCTGTATCAAAGTAACAAAACAATAGAAATGGTGAGAATTCTATAACATTTTAGATTTTTCTACAAAGGAGCACAAGAATGAAAAAATTTTTCAAACACGACAATGCAGATACTGTAATACTGTCGTCTACATGTGATTTCTAGGAGGACTTCACCACTTAATTAAAAAAAGTTACACACTGTATTAGATTGAATAATAAATTGTTCAAGGGAATGCAATATTTCTAACTACTCAAGTGTGTGGAGTTTCTCAAACCAGATTAAATATTCTTTTCCTATCTCTTCTATATCCAATCATGAAATTATTAGCCTAAAGTTACTTCCTTGATTATCACAAGACTATCTACATGAAAATAAAAAAGTTTAAATATGTTCAATACAAAACATACAATTTCAAAAGAGTGCTTTTCCTTACACTTGCATTGAGGTTGAGATAGAAGTGGGAGTAAGACCTGTTGAAAGCCTATGGGCAAGGATAAAAGGGGTAAAAAACAAGGGTGATGTCCCGGTAGGGATCTATTATAGACCACCCAACCAGGAAGAAGAGGTGGATGGGGCTTTATTAAACATCTAACAAAATCATACAAAAAACACAGGAATTGGTGGTAATGGGGGCCTTCAACTACCCAGACATTTATGGGAAAACAATAGACCAGGACACAGATTATCCAACAAGTTCTTGGAATGCACTGGAAGCACTTTTTTTTTTTTTTTTTTTTAAAAACACAGGAGGCGGAAAAAACACAACCAGGGAAGAAGCTATTCTGGATTTGGTTCTGACAAAAAGGGAGGAACTAGTTGAGAATCTGAAGATGGAATGCACCTTGAGTGAAAATGATCATGCAATGACAAAGTTCATGATTCTGAGAAATAGTGGAAGGGAAAAACAGCAAAATAAAGATAATGGACTTAAGGCATACTTTAAATACAAAATGGTCTGTATGGATGTGCTATTAATATGCATAAATATGCTAGCCTTATATAGTAAGTGTACCCAAAGATTTATGTGGGTGAGGGAATAAGATTTGGGCATGCAAGGTTGGGTAATGACATGAATATTCAGGAGAGTGCCAAGACCCTATAAGAGGGCAAACCACTAAGTGGAGTTAGTTCTTTTAAGTTCCTCTTTTGTTTAGCTAACAGCCTGGCTTTGGCAATATAGCTTAGTTATTCTACATTTGACCCTTCTCTCCACTATCTCAGCATTGAGGAACCTGAACCATCGGACTCATTTGGCACGCCAGAGACAAGGCTGATCCTTGGTCTCCCATCACCAATTCCCCAAGGAAGGGTGTGAGTAACTTTTCTAAGGAATGATACCACAGGTACCCATAGAACTATATTATTTCTTTCTGATTCTATGGTTTGGAGCTTTTATGACTTTTCCTTGATTTTAATAAAAATCTCTAAAGCAGGGCTAGGCAACCTATGGCATGCGTGCCAAAGGCGGCATACGAGCCGATTTTCAGTGCCACTCTCACTGCCCAGGTCCTGACCATCAGTCCCCGGGGCTCTGCTGCCAGCCTGGGGTACTGTCTGCCAGCTCTCTGCCAGCGGGGGTTCTGTCTGCTGGACCTGCTCAGCCCGCTGCCAGCCCCAGGTTCTGGCCACCAGTCCAGGGATGTCATGATTCTTAGTAAGGCTTTTGATGCCGTCTCACATGACCTTCTCAGAGAACTATAGCCTACATGAATCTACTATAAGATGGGCGCACAATTGGCTGGAAAACTGTACTTGGAGTAATTATCAATAGTTCACAATCAAGCTGGAAGGGCATAATGAGTGGGGTCCCACAGGAATCTGTCCTGGGTCCGTTTCTATTCAATATCTTCATAAATGATTTGGATAATGGACACAGAGAATACACTTAAAGTTTACACACAACACCAAGCTGGGGAGGGTTGTGAGAAATTTGGAGGATAGGATTAGAATTCAAAATGATCTTGACATAGAGAAGAAATAATTTGATTTAAATAGGATGAAATTCAATGAGGACAAATGCAAACAAACAACAGCACAAATACAAAATAAGAAATGACCACCTTCGGAAGGAGAACTGCAGAAAAGGATCTGGGGGTCATAGTGGACCACAAACTAAATACGGGTCAGCAATGTAATACTGTTGCAAAAAAAAGCGAACAACATTCTGGGTTGTATTAGTAGAATAGTTGTAAGCAAGATGAGAAATAATTCTTCCACTCTGCTCAGCACTGAGAATGTCTGAACTGGAGTATTGTGTCCAGTTCTGGGCACCATACTTCGGGAAAGAGGTGGACAAATTGGAAAAAGTCCAGAGGAGAGCAACAAAAATGATTAAAGGAAACATGATCTGTAAGGAAAGATTTTTTTTTTTTTAATGACTTTGTTTAGTCTGGAGAAGAGAAGACTGAGGGGGAAACATAACAGTCTTCATGTACATAAAAAGTTGTTATGAAGAGGAGGATGATAAATTGTTCTCTTTAACCACTGAGGAAAGGACAAGAAGTAATGGGCTTAAGTTGCAGCAAGGGAGATTTAGGTTAGGAAGTTTTTCCTAATGTCTAACTGTAAGGATAGCTAAGACTGGAACAAATTACCTAGAGAGACTGTGGAATCTCCATCATTGGAGGTTTTTAACAACAGATTAGAAAACGCCTGTCAGAGATGTTCTAGATAATATTTAGATCTATGGCAGTGCAGAGGACTGGACTAGATGACCTGTCAAGGTCCCTTCCAGTCCTACATTTGCATGTTTCTATGATTCACTTAGTTCTTACTATTATGACTTCAGCGTTGGTATCATTTCGAAATCAGTTTACCTGATTTAAGGTATTAAGTCTCATTATTTCTTTTTCTGCATCTGTAAAAACAGCAACAAATTAAATTATTTAAGATTAGGTCATTTAAATTGCTATACAGATTAAGTAGAAAAATCTTAGGTAACTAAAACCAAATTAATGTCTCCAAGCAATAAATCAGTATATTTCACCAGCATGCTCCAATCAGTGGGAAAAAACCCATAATGTAAAAACATAACAGTATGATTCAGGCTAGATGTTAGAACACAAGTGAAGTTCAGATACAGTCCATCAGTAGTTATTGAAATTTAGCTCTGAATGACTAAGTACTTAAGACTTTTATAAAACACCAAAGAAAATATTCAAAATGAAACAAATAAATATTTTACCACAACACAGACACTGCCTATAAATCACAAATACAGCATTTTATTTTTGTGAATTACACTCCTATAACATCAAAAACCAATTCATTATAATGGAAAAATATTCATTTAAAATATAACTCCTACTACTGAGTTTCTATAATGCTTACAAGCAAAAGCATATGCTTCTGTTACTTAAAAGTGGTCATTACTGTGGGAAACTCATGGCTAACAGTCTCGTTTTGAAAGCAATTCCCCCACAAGAAACCCCAAAAAGCCCTATGTAGAAAAAGTTTAGGGGGCAAGAAACATTACAAGGTTCTCTTCAGTCTCTTCTGGACTCTGCAGTCAAGGAAACTACTGAAGAGGCTCCCTGGCTGGACCATCATGTTGCCAGGACTTCCCAGACTGAATGCCCTGGAAGCCCCTGAATGGTAGCTTCTATAAAATGGATAGGGCTCAGACATTATTAATTCTTGAGCAGCTACAGCCCTCCCCCTCACACTCTGTGAGAAGATCTCTGGACCTGCAGAGAACTCTCTATGGGTTCTGTGGGAAAAAGCAAATAATACTGCAGATGGGGAGATGCATAGTCAGAGGGCCTCCGTGTTCAGATATCTACAGTATACCATACCAAGCCCAGGGTTTTCTGGGGGCAATAGAAGTAAAACAAGACAAAACAAGTGTCAGAGCAAGACAGCAAATGGATCCGAAGCAGGATAGTAAAAGAAATCAAGCCCAGGTTGATAAAGAAAGGCAAACCAAGCCAAAAGGAAAGGTCATTTTTTATATGTCATGCCATAATTTTAAATATTAGCTTCTCTTCTTTCCAGTGTAACTAATCTTAGTATTTTCAACAACATTTTAAGACCAGCCATATTTCTAACATTTGTCAGCCTCTCTCTATATGTTTTGATCTTAGCTGTATCTTTACAGAGTGATGCAAACAATATTAGAAACCATCATCATAAAACTGGCATTATTATTTTAGTCTTTCAGTCAAACAGCTAGGTTTAGTCTTTCAGCCACGTTCTAGGCAGGCATCTTCGCTAAGCTATCCAGAGACTTCTACCTCACTATCAGAGTAGTGCCAAGGTAGTCCTTTCAGAACTTGTTTTACTTGATCATTTCAGGGGTAAACCCTTTTCTAAAATGGCTCTATTCATAGTAATCACAATCTCATATTTATTCATATTATTTTTCGTAAAATGGCTTCTATTTTTAAATGTGTAAAATCTTTTGAATAGAATCTGAAAATCTCAACTGCTTCATACCCAACAGTGCTTGTTGTAGTCTGAGCACTTCTTCCTCTGACGATGTCATCAGTGGGAGTTTTTTCCCCTCTTCTTTCAGAAGGATCTCCTGTTCTGCAACGTAATTTTGAAGCTTAATAACCTCAGATTTCAGTCTTTCATATTCTTGTGTTATTTGGCTGTTTTCCACCTTTACCAGTTCTCTTTCGTTCAGCAGGATTTTGTTCTCATTTTCTACAGAAGATAATTTCTGATTTAAATTTTTTACTTTATCCTCCAGTTCCTTCATATTCTGTGTGTCCTCTGGTTTTTCAGTTTGTAGGATTTGAATGTTCTTTTGCAGGTCGCTAATTTTAGAATGATCACTGATTTCAATGCCTGCACCACCTGAAAAACCACAAGAGATTGAATTTAGACTCGTAACTAAAGTCAGCATTATAGAATTTTCTCCTGGAACAGCTACCAACTAAGAATTTTTATTCTTGAAAGGTTGGCAATGTTAAACAATAACTTTAGTGAAATGGGGGTACTCACTTCATCTACAGAAAGCAAGCGACATTTAGAAGAACAAATGTTTGAAGTATATAAAAATGTGTGGTTTGCTTTAGAAGAGATACACCTCACAGCTCCTTACATTGGTAACAATAAAATGGCAATTTTGAAACAAGTGAAGTGAGGCAGATACGGTTCTAATCACCAATAGTTAAAAAACTGACTAAAATGGAAAAATAATCAAAAATCATAACACAAGTATAAAGTTGTGTAGTCAGTCCTTCATACGTTCCTAAAACTATTTGACCAAAATACAGTTAGCCTACTAGGTTCATTCCAGATCAAAGGACATTAGGTTTTGTGGTTTGTTGTTTTAAAGTAACAGAGTTAATGAATGGTTGTCACAGGTTATAATAATTTGTATATTTCACACGTATTCATTTTAGTCAATTTTTAAATTCTCAGGATTGTGGCTGGAAACTGGTAATCAATACAAACATATTAGATTTATTTTAAGTTCCTGCAAGAATTAAAGAACGTTTTCATGACAATCATATATTCTATAGATGAATGCAAATTTAAATTCTCGTTATATCTGGTTTTGCCATTTTATACATAAATCCTTATATTTATAATTCAATGTACAGTAAACAGTATTGACTTTTCCTTTAAAAGGTTTAAATTAAAAATGTAAATTGCCAAGCATAGAAGCAAAGACATATTATTCTGCAATAAAACTCTCAGACTTTAAACCTAAAGGTCATATTCAAGAGAAGCTGGGTTTTTATAGGTACCATATATAATGTCCCTAAAACTTCAGGAGCCCCCGTATAGCCAGCGTAACTTATAATGTAAATAATTTATACAAGTTACAGAGCTCAAGAAGGCAGAAAGCCAAAATTTAGACAGAAGCTGTTAAAAGACGACACGTTGCTTGTCCATTCATGACTATGCAGACTCTGAAAACAAGAATTTCTAGGATCAGCATCCAGACGATCCAAGATGAGCGAAAATGCAATTTAGCAAGGGTATGGTCATAGGTGAGTAATATCATGCTAAAAAGTGTGAGAAGTATTTTGTCTTACAGCCGAGTCATGATGCAAAAGATGCGTGGCTCATGCCTTTGATTTTACAGAAGACTCTTTAAAAGGATTGTTTTGAAAGAAGTCAGAAGACAGAACAATTTTAACAAGCATTAAGACATCATGAGTCAATTCCCTACCACCTCTGGTTGAGACCTCAAAAGGTTCTTACATATTGCTTCTGCCTACTCTATATCCGAGGAGACCCTGTCGGTGATGGAGTTTCTCCTTCATTCTTAGAAGGAACACTGGTCATTGGAAGTATGTCTCTTTCCCAAAGGGTAACACGCGCTCTTTGGGTGGCATAGCTTTGATGAATCAACTACAAACAAAACTTATTAAGTTTAGATATGAACTTGTAAATGAGGCCCCCTTCAAAAAGAGACCCAATTAATAAGACATACAAACTTTCACTTCTATGCGTCCAAAGATATCCCAGTACAAGAAAAACAGATAAAGGCACTTGTTGCTAGTAAGTTTTCTATCTACAAATCTATCCAACCAGGAACTTATACAGCCCTCATCACCATCACATCTGCCTTCATATCATTCAGTAAGTGACCCATTTAGTACCTACTACTTGCCTCCAGAATTATTTTTTGTGTTGAAAAGTTTTCACTCTATTCTGCAGTCTCTTTCCAAATCAATACTGGATCGAAATCAAAGGTGTTGGTTTTATGGGTTTAGTGCATACCACCTGCCTGAGGATATCATCGCTCTAAATGGATGTAAATAGATTATGAGGGGACAAATTAATGTCCAGGAGTTTAAAAAAATATCCCATAATGAATACAAGTGAAGAGATGTATCTGTTTCGCAGACAGTTTTCAACTTTAGTGGATTGGGAATAGGAGAGAAGCCTTCCACAGGTAGTAACCCCTTAACTCTAAAAAATTAATTTAACAGGCTTGAAGAGCTTCTCAGTATCTAGACCAGAATCTGTATGGTGGACAGCTGAAAGTCACATGTGCATTTTCTTCTGAAGAGCAGCCATTAACAATGTAATTAAATGTGTTCAAGTCAAATATAACCAAAACTAAAGATTTGCTAAATCCATATGAATGTACTGGATGTCGATTATACCTTTCATTTGTATGTGCATTTGATATTCTGAA
This sequence comes from Dermochelys coriacea, assembly GCF_009764565.3. Classification (NCBI taxonomy): domain Eukaryota; kingdom Metazoa; phylum Chordata; order Testudines; family Dermochelyidae; genus Dermochelys; species Dermochelys coriacea. The sequence goes on from NC_050073.1 coordinate 98,708,319, forward strand.
TAAAATTCATTCCATATAAAAGCTGAGGGTAACAGCCAATAAAATAGAATGATCTCAGGGTAATAAATACCTTGCTGTAACTGATTTTCAAGTTCTTCAATTCGCTCCTCATATTCACTTAACTCCTCGCGGTGCCGATGACTTATCTCGGCTAGTTTCTGTCGATGTGCATCCTGTAACACTGAAAGCTCATGCTGATGTTCATCTATTTCTTGACTTAAATTCTGTTTCAGCTCCTAAAAAGTGTAATTGAAAAAAAATATTTAGAAGGCAGACACACAGTATGTATACATTTTAAAAGGATATTTTTCTGCGCCTGCAAAGATACTGACAAATACTTTACATCAAAAATAAAACATGCCTGTTTAAAAATTTATTTATTTATACAAACAAACAATGTGGTTGGCATGGTACAAATTACAAAAATAAAAAGAGCCCCACCTCAAAGAACTTGTGATCTCAGACACATAGGAGAATGTATGCATTGGAACAGGGATCGGCAATGTTTGGCACGCGGTCCATCAAGGAAATCCACTGACGGGCTGGGGCGGTTTGTTTACGTGCAGCATCTGCAGGTTCGGCCGATCGCAGCTCCCTCTGGCCGTGGTTCGCCAGTCCAGGCCAATGGTGGGTGTGGGAAGTGGCGTGGGCCGAGGGATATGCTGGCGGCTGCTTCCTGCAGCCCCCATCGGCCTGGAACGGTGAACCGCGGCCAGTGGGACCTACGATTGGCTGAACTTGCGGACGCTGCAGGTAAACAAACCGTCCCGGCCCACCAGCGGATTTCCCTGACAGGCTGCGTGCCAAAGGTTGTCGATCCCTGCATTAGGACATCCAGATGGTATATGACTGGATTGTCTTTCTCCTCCACCACCACCTCACCCCTTACATATACACACTCCACTCTTATTCACACAGTTTGATTATAATCAGGTTAATTTATTGTCTCAAATGTCAAATAACCTCTATTAAATGAAAGTTCAGATAATATAATATTTGTTTGGATGGAGAACTCATGTTAATTAGGAAACTAACCATTGATATGTCAGGGCTGCCAAGTAAACAGGTGAACAAGTTTTTTGTTGTCTGTATACAAAAAGTAATAACAAAAAGCTGTGTGTGCGTGTTTTTAATGGAATCATGAGCACAAAATGCTACTTTCCTATTTGTTCATGTTGTCTGATCACTTTTGTTGAAGAGCAAGTTATGTCCCATGGACATGCATTTCTACTCTGATCTTTTCAGCACAGAGAAAAATATTGCAATAGTGACACTTAACCCACAACCCCCCTACACTCCCAGGTAAAGCAATCCATAGCAGCAGTTAATAACCATCTATGTTAAGTCCCCTTAGCTTTTCTTCAGATCCTCAAGTCCCTGGAAGTGTCCACTCTGAACATTATCGCTTAAATAACAAAAGTACTTAGCATTTATACAGCAGGTCTCATCTTCTAAGAACTTTAGAAATACTGAAAGGAAAAAATATCGTCATGGAGCTTGACTGTTATGCAAAATTGAAAACAAAAACATTTATCAACTATAGGGATAGTTGACAGTGTTCTTTCACCAAAAAAGTAACTTAGGGCTTGTGCACATGACAATCTACAGGGCACGAGCTTGCCATGCATTAACTCGCCATGTGGGCATTACTACAGTGCAGTGAAAGTGCCAAAGTACTATTCTACACTCAAGGACTTTTACTGTGTGGTAGCAGTGTCCACATGGTGAGTTAGTGTGTGGCAAGCTGATGGCGTGTAGATTCACATCATGGCTTGATGGGGACTAACTTTCCACACAGACAAGCCCTTACACCTTACGCAAACACAGGAATTTACTAACAGCCAGAATGAAGCCCACAACCTTGTCCTCTTTAAGCAAAAAGAAAATTCAGCCTCACTGAGGAGAGTAGCTGGGACTATTCTTGAAAGAAGAATCAGGATCATGGTCAATTTACTTGTAATGGTGGAAAAAACAACTTTTGCAACAAATGGATAAAAAAAATTAAAATATTGGATTGCTCCTTCTTTGACAGAAAGCATGCTCAATTCTGTAACCTGGGCTCACCTTGGAAGAGATTCCACAACCCTGAGATTCTCAGAGGGCTTAACCTAACTCCCACAGAAGTCAATGAGAGCCCTGCAACAGACTTCTTTTGGAGCAGGAACAGGCCATAGGACTAGAAGCTGGCACTTGTTTTGGGAAGTGTTACAGTGTATGGATTATTTACACCTCTTAGTAGAAAAATGCAACATAACAGTACATCATAGAAGGCAAAAGAAAGACTAACTTTCTGAACCAGCCACAGAGCAAAGTGTCACATAAGTTGCAGAAAAGGCTGGTCCCCAATGAAAAGTATACGTAAAAAGGGCTGCAGAGTGCACTCAGATTTCGGTTATACTTATTTAGAGCAGTGGTTCTCAACCAGGGGTATGCGTACTCCTGGGGTACGTAGAGGTCTTTCAGGGGATACATCAACTCATCTAGATATTTGCCTAGTTTTACAAGGCTACATAAAAGGCACTAGCCAAGTCAGCAGAAACTAAAATTTCATTCGACTTGTTCATATTACTCTATATACCGTACACTGAAATCTTAGTACAGTATTTATATTCAAATCAATTTAGTTTATATGGTAAATGTGAGAAAGTAAGCAATTTTTCAGTAATATGTGCTGTTATAAAATCAGACATAAAAATACAAAAGCGTAAGCAAGTAGTTTTTAAGTGAGGTGAAATTGAGGTACGCAAGATAAATCAGACTCCTGAAAGGGGAACAGTAGTCTGGAAAAGTTGAGCGTACTGATTTAGAGCTTTTCCTAATTTGAAAGCTGCCTTACATATCCTAGACTGCGGGGAAGAGACGACAGCAACAATATATCTTCCTTCTAATCATATTTATAAATTAAATGTTATAAGCTTATTGGAACTCTAGAAAAAATAGCTGTTTCTAGTAGTGTAACTAGAATTCTGCATCCCTGGCAAGTGCAATTAGGTTTTCCACTTTCAATACAGAAAAAAGGTGAGCACTATTTACTTACGTAGGATAAATAATAAGGATGCAATAACTAACATTTAATAGCAGCAATGTGTCATCAAGAGGAGTTTTCCTGTCATTCCCTGTAATTACCAGGAAGTCTCCTCTCCATCATTCATTGTAACTTATGTTAAAACAAATATGAGAGAAAAGCAAACTATAAAATTTAAGTTATACTAGATAATACACTTACTCTCACCTTACCATGTTTTGAAGTTACGATGAAGCTGGAAAATCAAATCAATTTTAAGTCTTATTTCACCATTTACATATGTATACCGTGTAACATTACCAGTATATGCCTTCACACCTATATAGTACATTAATAAGTTAGAATGGTTAGCTTAAGAAACAGGACTCAGAATAGAGCAAAATTACATCCAGATATGCACCTGTACAAAATATGTACCATACAAATGAAGACAAAAATTTTTATGGTGTCTAATTTAGCTATCAAAGAACTGAAATTCAGAAGTGCTTAACATTTATAGTTCCCACTGACTTCCACTTGGAGTAGTAGAGACTCAGCACACTGGGGCAAGGGGTTGGGGAGGAAAGCAACCTCAAGGTATCCCTTGATGGGCATCCAAAAATTGAGGCACTACAAATCACTGGCTACTTTTGACGCGTTGGCCTTAATCTTACAAACTTTATACTTTCAAGCCTACAATATTGTAACAAGCCAGTTGTATGACCAACCTGAGAGACATTCGTTCATCTAATCAATCAGAATCTTTTTTAAAATACAGGAGGTGTGGAAACATTTCAATTATAAACACAATTATATTATATGCCAATACACTTCATTTAGTACAAAGGACTTAGGCCCCGATCATGCAAACATTTATGCATATACTTAACTTGATTAATATGAAACGTGACTGATGTCATTGGGACTACACATTTAAATGTTCGAAGGACTGGGGCTTAGCTGCAAATTATAAAAAAAATTATGTATGTGGGTTGATTTGTCAAAATTGTCACCTTACTTTGATAATATTTTGCAGCTTGCAGATTTCACTTTGATCAGTGTTATTTGTTCCTCGTACTCTGGAAGACTAGATAGAAGAAAATACTTTAGTTTGGGAAATAAACTGAAACAAACAACGGTTTATTTTCCTTTGAGCATTTCAACAGCAAATAATTCTTAATAAAATAGAAAATGCAAGTACACTAAAAGTACTTACTAAAAGTAAGTAAGCCTCTATCACAACATTCAAATGTAGGTACTTTGATTATAAAGAGGGGCTATTAAAATGTAAAGTTTAAAGCTACAATAGCTTTATTTCTAATAAAAAAATATAAAATAGCATTTCTCTGTTGAAACATAAAAACAGCTACTGGATTGCTTTGTGCACAAATTTCACAGTATATTGATTGCATTTATGACATGCTAGCATATTTAACAGTTTCTTGCATTTAAAGAAAACCAACATATATACTATATTTTATTTCCAGTATACATAACTGTAGATGCTATGGACACAAGTAATATCACTGAAATCCAATGTACTTGTTACTTGAGTAAAGATCAGTCACATGAGTAAGAACTTGCAGGATTGATCACAGCAATGAGAATTTTTGTAACTGACAGAAAATGAAGTTAAGTGGTAAGGGAAAATTACAGATGGTAAAATCTCTAATAAGAATTTGCAACTACAGTATCACTGTGTATTTGCAGAGTAGCAATTTACAATCAATAGCACAAATAACAAGAGCAAAAGTACTTTTTAGAAGCCTACATATGAAAATCCCCAAAGAAGTTACAATATTTTGGGTAGAACTCTTGTAAATGTTTATGAAACTCTTTGCCTGAACAAATATGATAGGCTTATAAATAGGGCTGTCTATTACTCGCCATTAACTCACAAAAAATCAATCATGATTAATCACACTGTTAAACAATAGAATACCAATTGAAAATATTTGCATGTTTTTCTATATTTTCAAATGTACTGATTTAAATTACAACACAGAATACAAAGTATACACTGCTCATTTTATAGAATTTTTTATTACAAATATTTGCACTGTAAAAATGATAAACAAAAGAAACAGTATTTTTCAATTCACCTCTTACAAGTACTGTAGTGCAATCTCTTTATCGTGAAACTGCAATTTACAAATGTAGATTTTTGATTACATAACCCCACTCAAAAACAAAACAATGAAAAACTTTAGAGCCTACAAGTTCACTCCATTTTACTTCTCATTCGAACAATCGCCAACACAAACAAGTTTGTTTACATTTACAGGAGATAATGCTGCCCACTTCTTATTTACAATGCAATCAGAAAGTGAGAACAGGCATTAGCATCAGACTTTTGTAGCTAGTATTGCAAGGTATTTACGTGCCAGATTTGCTAAACATCTGTAGGTCCTTTCATGATTCAACTACCTTTCCAGAAGATATGCTTCCATGCCGATGAGGCTTGTTAAAAAAATAATTTGTGACTGAACTCCTTGGGGGAGAATTTTACGTCTCCAGCTCTATTTTACTCACATTGTGCCATATATTTCATGTTATGGTAGTCTTGGATGATGACCCAGCACGTTGTTCATTTTAAGAACACTTTTGCTGCAGATGTGACAAAATGCAAAGAAGGTACCAATGTGAGATTTCTAAAGATGGCTACAGCACTTGAACCAAGGTTTAAGAATCTCTTCCAAAATCTGAGAGGGAAAAGGTGTGGAGCATCCTTTCAGACGTCTTAAAAGAGCAACATTACGATGAGAAAACTACAGAACCCAAACCACCAAAAAAGAAAATCAACCTTCTGTTGGTGGCATCTGACTCAGATAATGAAAATGAACATGCATCGGCCCACACTGCGTTGGATGGTTATCAAGCAGAAGCCTTCATCAGCATGGACACATGTCCTCTAGAATGATGGTTGAAGCATGAAGGAACATATGAATCTTTAGCATATCTGGCACGTAAATATCTTGTGAGGCCACTACAACAGTGCTATGAGAACGAACACCTGTTCTCAGTTTCAGGTGATATTGTGAACAAGAAGCAGGTAGCATTATCTCCTGAAAATGTAAACAAACTTCTTTGTCTGAGCAATTGGCTGAAGTAGGACCGAGTGGACTTATAGGCTCTAAAGTTTGACATTGCTTTAATTTTGAATGCAGTTATTTTTTGTATATAATTCTACATTTGTAAGTTCAACTTTTATGATAAAGAGATTGCATTACAGTACTTGTATTAGGTGAATTGAAAAATACTATTTTTTTTTACAGTGCAAATATTTGCAATAAATATAAAAATAAAGTAGCATTGTATACTTCGTATTCTGTGTTATAATTGAAATCCACATATTTGAAAATGTAGAAAACATTGAATAATATTTAAATAAATGGTATACTATTATTGTTTAATTGTGTGATTGATTTTTTTAATGGCACAATTAATTGTGATTAATTTTTTTAATGGCTTGACAGCCCTATTTATAAAACAATTTAATGGATTTTAAAGGGGTGGGGAGGCTGTACTATTAATATAATGCTGAAGAGTAAAGAAATTCCATCTCCATAACTAAGTCTTACTATGGCTCCTTTTCTCAGAAAATAAAAATAATATTTAGAACTTATATAGTGCTAGCTATTTTTCAAAGCACCATCTACAGGTTAGTTAATCCTTACACTACCTTCGGCAAGGCAGGTCATTATGTATTCATTTGTTTAAAAAAAAAAAAAAGAAAAGAAAAAAGGTGACAACAGTGACTGAAAGGTACCCAGGGTCACCAACCAGAAAAACCAGAGTTAGAATGTATTAGTGCCTGTGGGGATTAACGCAGCACAACTACGGTGCCACATCTATGCTAGCATAACCCTGCAGTGTAGACATAGCCTGCATCAACAGAAGGGGTTTTTCAGTTGCTGTAGGAACACCACCTCCCTGAGCAACAGTAGTTAGGTCGTTGGAAGCACTCTTCCATCATCCTATTCGTGTCTACATTGGGGATTAGATCAGCATAGCTATGTGGTGTTCAGGGCTGTGGATTTGTAACACCCTTGAGCACAGCAGCTACGTCAACCTAAATGCTATTTCTCTACATATAATTACAAACATGAACTTGCACATGACTGGTTTCAGAAGTGACCAATTTACTCAATGTACTAAATATATGGAAAAATCACCCACCTGTGCTATCTGCATCCAGTGGTCAACCTCAGATTCAAGTCTAGAAACTTCATTGGACAATCTGTTTATTTCTTGCTGGGACCAGATTACATCTCCAAAGTCCATGTCATCCCCTTGAAAACCTGAAGAATGATGTCTAACCACAGGAACAAAGGAAGCTGACGTAGTGGTTGGCAGCAAAACACCAGCTCCTAACTGTGCTGACTGAGCAGCTGTCTGCAACTTCTGCAATTGTTCCTGTAGTGCATTCTGTCTAGCTTTTAGATGGCTGATTTCAACCTAAATATATAGAATACAGTGCATGATTTTAGTAAGACGACAATCTCAAAGTATATTCACTTTATCTCTTGTAAATAGATGAAATTTAAGTCTACTATTTGTATTTTTATCTGACATAAAATTACTGAGGTCTCCTTCTTCTTTCACTGTTTGTGTGTATGCACATGTGTGTGGGGGGGTTGTTTTCTCTCCAGTTCAATGGAGAGGAATGTTCTTGACTGGCCTCTTATAAAACGAAGACTTGTAGAACCGCTTCTAAAAAATATTCCTTTACCATTTAAGCACTAGTCAGCTAAAGGCACCATATAAGCAAAGTATCTGCACTGCTCATTAAAAAGAATTTTTTTCTTGTAAATAAAGGTTTTGCAGTATTCAGCAGGCAAAGGTACCTAAATTCTACAGCATGGCTTCTGAGTGCCAAGTCCCACGACTCAGTTAAATATAAAAGTGGTGGATTTTTTAATTAAATATTAAAATAAAAACAACCAGTACAGGGTTCCTCAAGTTATATATTTTGATATTAAAACTGAGTTTATTTTATACTCCAACTTTTCAATGTATTGCTGGTTTTGCATTCACAACACACTATATTAAAGAAGCCACTTGGATCAAAAGTAAATTTCTTACATTAAGTAAGATACAGAATGCATCTACATTCTACAATACTACAGTACAAAATATTACAAATATCCAGATGTTGCTTTTCCAACTTCAGTATGTCCTTTCCTACGCACATACAAATCAAGGATCTGATCCTGCTCTCACTGAAGTCAATGGGAGATGTGGTATGGACTTCAGTGGATGCAACACATGTCTCAAAGATATTCTCTCTGCTAAAAAACTATTCTGTAAAAGCAAGTTTTACAAATGTACTGCTAGTTTTCCTTGTGTAGAAGATTCTAAAATCTCACATTATACAGCTGCATGCATACAGAATTACTTTATTCCCAAAAATCCACTTTCCAGAGCTGCGAATGCTGATCCTGTCTCATTTTTAAGTCTACTCTTAAACCAAATAAACATCTGAAAGAACAATAGAAGTAAACACTTTTAAAGAGAATTCTCTCCTTTCTTACCTATCCTTCCAAAAATCATGATTTAGAACTATCAAATGATTTATAATAATATGTGGTGGTTAATCTACTCTGTTATTCTTTAGTGGTAATAAAATAGGGAGAAATTGTGACATCAGACAAGATATATTTCTGAGGCTATTTAGATCAATAGCTACATTATATTAAGTCATCTGGCAGGTGTAAGTGTAAACTGATGTGACATGATTTGGAAGCATTTTGTGAATGATTGAGACAATCTGTACGTTTATAAATGTGCAACAGCATAAATGACAGGATGAGCAATAGTGTACTTTGTACCATGATGAACAGTCTGCTTGCCTCTCACCTTTAGAGATTGTATACTTATTGAAGATATCTATTAAACAAACTTAATGTAGTACATTTTTGTTAAAGAATACAGACATATATTGCCTGAAATTATTTATGCTGCACTGTACCTCTCTTTGTTGCAGCTGATTTCGGTACTCTATGGACAACTGCTTTATCTGAAGCTCTGCTGCTTCATGCTTTTCTTCTAGATCACTGCAAACCTTCTTCAGTCTCTCATTCTAGA